>NC_082664.1:161695278-162320278 GCF_025265405.1 Mesoplodon densirostris | reverse complement strand
CACTAATTGAGAAGATTGTGGAAATGGGGAAGAAAAAAATCCCAAATCCTAAATTATGCTGTTGAAAATAATCTGGTCCACCAAGAGATGTTTCTACCAACCTGAACTCTGACTTCAGGTCAGGTTCTGTTTAAACTTCTGAAGGTTTTTGATGAGTTCACAAAACTTAGACCATGATAGATTTGTATCTTCCAGATCAAAGATGGAAGAGCTATGTAACTGCAAATAACTGTGAATTACTCCAGAAAAAAATTCAATTATATGGAAAAATAATGTTATCTGGTATTTCTTTAAATCTGAGCTCCCATAATCTCATCAGATGCATTACCAATTTTTTTCTCACCTGCCAATTGAGAAGTATAAAGTATCCGTGTATTATTCAAGGACTTACATTCTTAGTGTTTATAAGGAAAGGAAAATTCCCTGCAGTGTCATACTTTTATAACTTTTGTTAATAGTTTTAAATAATATGCAATTTTGGAATAATTTTTCTTAGAGCATTCTTGCTTTCCATGTAAAATGTTGTCTGAATAATCACTCACTTTCACTATATCAATAGGGTCCTGTCCTAGCATTTACATGAAAGGTAAATGATAGCCTTCTGTCTACCACCTGTACCACTGACCTCTGGATTTTTAGATTCACTGTTTCTTTTATCTTTTACTTATAAAGAGATAGGTTAATTCAAGCCCCAAAGAATCACATTTATAAATTTATGTGGATAAAAAGAGAGCAGGGGGCAGGTGCATGGTATGATGGATTTTGTGTGGGTCAACTTGGCTAGGCTACAGTCCCGGTTAAAATGAGTGAGATTATTCTATATTGTCTTGAAAAACATCCTTTTTCTTACTTACTAGATCTTGTACATTTTCTCATGTAATAACACACACACAATTTTATGATAGGGATCACTCCCCCCATTTGATGAGAACTTAGGTTGTAATCTCACAGATACACCCATTCTATCAAAACAACAAGCCAATGTACATCTTGAGGTTTTAAAACCAGTTTTAACTTGTTCTGTCAAAAGTAGTCTACCTGGGACCTAAGGAAAAATGGGAGGCATTATGGGTGAAGTATAAAAATGACACTATTTGCTTTTTCGTATTTTTCTCACTCTGGGCTTGACATTTATTGCTTATTGTAAGAGTCTACCCAATGTGTCAATTTTTATGTAAAACTAAGTAAAAGAGGTATAGGACATTGCTTCTTTTTAATTAAAATTAAGAGGCCAATGTCTAAGTCCTAAGACTTATGTAAGGGGTAAGTGGTGATAATTCTAAGAGACCATTTTATCAAAGGAATGGTTAGCTTCTTATCATGAAAAAAAATTTTGACTATGGAGAAAGAGATTCTCTAAGTGAGCAAAAAAAGCACATTCCAGTATTTCTTAGTGTTCTTCACCACAATTTCAAGGGCATAAATTCCAATAAAGATGATATGAAAGAAATAATTTACCATTGAGTGAAGATTGAAAAACATCTACACAATTTTTCTATCAGTACCAAATTGACTTACTTTAAATCACATTAATTTGACTGAATTTACTGTTCAACTTTTCAGGCCTCAATAAATATGTAAGAATTAACTTCCCATAATTAACACAAATTTGAAATAAATTATTGGATTGTACTAAGATGAATTATTCACAAACAAAATGAACTTTAACAAAAGATGAATAACAAGCATTCAGTTATAAAGACATTAGAGCAATGTAATAATTGTGCAACAGTCAGTACATCAAGAAGAAGAGTAACTTCTATTTCAGTACCAAAGGCTATTAAGGCATGTATGTTTATGCAAATTTCATTTCTTCCGATGAAGGCTTTAATTGTACTCATTTAAAAAGCTAGACTAGAGAATTTAATGTTTTATGTGAAGAGAAGAAATATGAACCTTTTTGTGGGAAGGTGAATTTAGCTAATTTTGAAATAAACACTGAAAAATGTTACTCAAAATGAAACAACAATTGGTTTTGGCAAGTTAAATAACTCACAATATTAGATTACTTAGTTTTTGCATATCAGCTCACTCAATTTATTATAAACTTTCTGCTGAGAGAGAATGCATGAATTAGAGTTATTACATCAATATTGCTTTTCTATATCAATTTAACAACACATTAACTACAAATGTGCAGCTGCTATTAGTACTTACCTCCTTTGAAATACATTGCCATGGAAATATTATTGAAGAATTTAGTCAAATGCTAACAAGGTAGCCTTGGCCGTGATTGGAACTGTAATTTATTTGCTTAAAAATACTTTTAGGAAATAAGTCTTTTACTGACCTTGTTTTCTATAGATATTTTATAACAGAAATCATATTCAATAGAGAAGTAAAGGATGGCCTTTGTCTTTAAGGACTTTCTCTAGAAAAAGGACAAATATTCATTGATGCTGTACATAAAAAATAATTAGCACTCAAACCATCTGTAACTTAAAAATCAAGAGTCCACATTACCACCAAAGCAGTTGCACCAGTCATGTAAATTAGTTGGGCTCGGAAACTCAGAGATTAACAGAAATCAGAGTTTTTAATCAGAAACAAAATTACGGTTTTATACAGTTTACTTTCACTCACTTCCCATTAATGATCCTCATGTCAGTGAAATGAGTTACTTTGATCATTTATTTTAAACAGTTATTTTTTTTGATTATAAAAACAAATGTTTAGTGTGAAAAATTTTAAAGATATAGAAGAAGTACAAAGAAGAAAGTAAAAATAATCCTTAATCCCACTATCCAAAAAAACCCCCAAAAAACAAAATGAAAATCCTCTGTTAAAATTTTCCCTCATATACTTCCAGATACACACGTGTGTGTGTGTATATATATGTATTATATATATAATATATATTTCCACAAAGGATTTAATATAAATATATATTTATATAATAATATAGTATGTATATAATATAATATATTTCTGTATTTCCACAAAGGATTCATAGCTATTAATGTCCTTTCTAACAATCTGGCTGGAAAATCAAATTTGTTGGATATAAGTAAAAAGTAACTTTCTGTTATGCTTTCTCCCAAAGTCCCCCCAATGGGTTTTGGAATACCAGTATGGCACATTGACCAGATGTAATCAAGTGAGTGCTTCAGTAACACCACTCCAAGAGTAATGGTCGCCTCCAGTATCTATAGAGGGGCATTTTGCATAGTACAGATCATTTATTAAGCTGTGGCAGAGAAATCCTTGCTGCTGCCAAAGATGATCAGACAACATAACTAAAGGCGTTCAACAAATCTTCCTAACTAGACAGCAGCAAAATTTAAACAATTTGCTGATCAACCAAATAAAAGAATGTGAAGTAAATAGATAACACTTCTAAAACCAGAAAATACTCCTAAGGGGAAAGCAAAACAAAAAACTTTCAAATCGCTGAAAGCACACAACATCAAAATACATACAATGTAGAATAATTAGACATTGAGAATTACACCCATATCTGCACACAAAGGACATGTGATAGACTAGGAAGTGAAAGATGTGTGAGCAAATTAAGTTGAACCATGTAGAGGATGTCTCTATGACAAAATATTAAAATGGTCATATTTTTGCTTTTTCAAAAGTACCCTTAATAATCTCAATTGTGTTACAGATATTTTGTTTCAATGTGATCTATTCATGAGATATTGAAAAAGAGAAAAAGTAGTGATTTTCCTAAATATTCACAAGAGTTTTCTAGTTTCCAGTTCTACTTAGCAAAAATACCAACTAATGAGGGCTTAAAGAGCATACTCACTGTCAAAGCATTTAGTTAGTACAGAAAATTATAATCAATGACCTAATGTTTTCCTATGTTTGTTTTGGTTAATAATCTTAAGCAAACAAACAAAAAAATGATATATGCTTTCAGGCTGGGACCAAGAGCTATTTAATTTACAATCCCTCTGCACCCAGCGTGGTCCTAAGTAAATGTATAAATGTGGTCTCACTGAGTAAGTAAGTTAACATTTTTCTCAGAAAGCACTATGGTGCTTCCTTTTTAAGATCGCGCTGCCTGTGATATTCAAGTAGATCGTTTGACTGTGTTGTGTTTCATTAAGCCTTACCATTCTGATTCTGACCTAAACAATGCAAATAATAATTTAAGAAAAGACAGGGTTTGTGGATGTTTTTCTTCTCTGGCTTAAGTTTATTTTCTTCATTATTCTGATATTTCTAAAGCTTATGCTTTCAAATTATATCCCCAATATTTCCTTTCTTGTTCCTCATTTTTAAAGAGTAATGCATTCCATAGTCTTTCTTTTATTTTTCTTTTCTTTTCCCTTCCCTTCCTCTTTCTTCCCTTTTTTCAACTCTCCCTTTCTTTCTCTCTCCCTTTCCTTCTTCCTCCCTCCCTTCCTTCCTCCCTCCCTCCCTCTCCCTCTCTCTCTTTCCTTCTTTCTTTCTTTCTTTCTTCCTTCCTTCCTTCCTTCCTTTCTTCCTTTCTTTCTTTCGAGAGATGACAAAGCTTTATGATCTCTCAATTTATTTAAGCCAAGGTTTCAGGAATAACTAGAAAAACAGTGTTATACCATAGAATTTCTCAACATGGCTATACATTCAAGCGTGCAGTTACTACAAAGTATACAATAGTGCCCTCTAATGCCATTTTTTAAAACAATTATACTACGATTTTGGTTTCTCAGGATGCTAATTCCTTTCCACTTAGGAATATTATCAATGAATAAAGTACTGTAGAATATTTTTACTTATAAATAAATGTCTTTGGGGACAATACTTATGAAATCTCCCTGATTATATTGTCAGGTTTATGTTTCTTTTCTTTTTTACTTGAAATTCAACAATGTCTAGCACATTCAGTAAGACACTTAGTAATAAAAATATTAACTGAAACCAGTCTCATAACTGTTAAAAATATTTATTCATATATTAAAATATATGCCTGACATAATTAGATGCATTTTCAGAGTTTTCTATCTTCAAAATGTCATAAAAATTATTTTGCTAAGTATATTTTAAGGACATAGCTATTAATCTTTGTTATATGCAAATTTTTCTTGGTCAAAAAACTATAATTTATCTTAATTCCATTTTATTTTTATAAATAAAAGTCATTATTACAATTTTTATGATAATCATTTTCTTGAATTTTGAAAACATTAAAATGTTAGCTAATACAGTAATAAAGGCAAGTCCCTTTGTCAAAATGTAAAATAATGCATTAGGTTGAATGCATCTCTAATCTCTCAATAATTAGGGATTTCAACATTGTCCTGAAAATTCCCTCAGACAGTCTGAATATGAAATATTAATGGAAATTGAATATTTGAATAAAGACATAGAGAAGTATAGAGGTAAAAATGAGATAGAATGATGGCTACATTAGAGATTTGAGCATACAAAATAAATCTATCAAGGGTCAAGTACACAAAGTCACCAAAGATATTTTCAAGGTGGTATCAGTTTTTTGACTTGGTTGTGGTGTGAATAAATAGTGCGAACTATAAAACGTCCTGGCAATAAAGATGAAAATTTAGGAAATTGTCTAGATGTGTGTAAGTGATACTACATCTTGGGGAAAAAAATGTAAGCACCTTGTTCTTACTGACAGATTTTGAATTAGTTATATAAACTCTGTGGGAAAAGATCTTGGTGTCATTATAGACAGATCAATGAAAACATTTCCTCAATATCCTTCACATTTCGAATCTCATCACAAACCCAAGATATTCTTCTTCTGTGCTGTGTTAACCATGCTTCTGGCTTCTGTAAACTTGATGCTTTAACATCTGTCCTACATGTACATGCTGGACAGCCTAATAATATTCCTGAGTCACCTTGCCCTGGCCTCTTGCCTCCCTCATCACTGTCCCCCAACCTCCTCCCAAGTGTACTTTTCAAGTACAAACCAACAAGGCCAGAGCCCACACCCAACCACATCCTTTATTGCTCTTTCACACTCCAGGTCACTGTTCACCTGCCCTAATCACTTCGGGACCAGGTACTAGACAACAGTCACATGCCCCAGAGTCTGTTGAAAGTATTATATTTCCTAAGCCTGCATATCTTGTCTCTCCCATTCTTTCCCACAGAAACAACAGTAAGAGCTCTTGTCCAAGTACCCCCTATTCTCTGCCTCCTGACCTACCCTGGAGCCTTCTCCAAGTGGCTTCCATGGCATCATCTTCCTCCTGTTCTTGAGAACTGTGAGTAATGATCTATATTTTCAATGGCGATTGTTTCCTGATGTGTTGGCTTTACTATACCTAAAATTTACTACCAATATACTATGCTTTAAAATATGTATTTCTAAATATTCCTTAGTAGTTGTTTTTATTTTATTTTTTGTTTAAGATCAGATGCTCTTTGGTGAGAAACACAGACGACTTAGATTCATTTCCTTCCTATAAATTATACCACTGTTATATGGGAAAAAATCTATTTATCAGTTTTCTTCCAACCCAACCTGTGGAAGAGAGTCTAGAACCTAAAACATACCCACCAATTGTTCACAAGTTTTGCTAGACCTCAGTCACCTTCTTTAAAATTTGGGGGCATTAAACTAAATTTTCTCTAATGGCTCCTTTAGTTCTAATGGTTGAAGAATTCTTATCAGCCTTCTTAAGTCATGAAAAATTAGAAGCAGTGCCCAAGAAAAGATATTAATAATGTCAGCAAAGTAAATAAGGGAGAAGTCAAAAACTGCTCAAATTATCCAAATAGAATCTAAAGAGCAATAGAGATTGTTCACAAAGAGGAATCTACTTCCTCAAGAAAAGGTTACAGTGTGTGTATACAGTGCTATTCTCTATATAAGAAGGCAAGAAAACCTAATTTCCTAGAGTTAAAGTTAAATTTCCAATTAAATTCATTTTGAGATTTCATTACTTAAAGAAAAATCCAGTAATATTTTTTTCATTTATTTTAAAGGATATCACCCCATTTCCTGATAGTTCTGGTTAAATTATTTAATTTCAGAAAGAACTTATCTTCCATACAACATGTATTATAAAATGCTTTGTGTTTGAATTTCACAATCCACATATTATCTCTCATATTAGGTTGTAAAATCTATGAGGCAAAGAGTTTTATAGCTATATGATTTATTTGTTGGTTGTTTCATTTATTCAGCCAGTATTTATTGAATATTTATAGCATGGTGAACACCAAGATAAATATTATTGATGTTTCCCCTTCAGGTCTGCCCTTCACATTTGAGGCATCCAAGGCAAAAGCATAAATGGAGGCCTATAAACCTTATGTGTAATGATTTAAATGTTATAAATCAAACTAATATAAATAAGTATGTTCTATAACCCAGCAAATATAGCTTCTTAAGAACTCAAAGCCACAATTCCTCAAACTATTCACCCTTCCTTATCAGAACTGGTGGCCAAGGGAGGCCAACTGAATCCAAGCCCCAGTTAATCCTGTAATACGAGGAGTTATTTCCATACTCCTTACAACGAATGGATACTCCTTGGTCCTTGGAATGTGTGCACTCAGGTGTTTTGGCCCCTAGGAAGATAAACCTTGGGTTGAGATCTGTTCAGATTCTGGAAAAAGGTTCAGTGAGGTTCACAGGGAGTCCTAGGTCCCTGGAAGGTAGAAAAGAGGTGTGTTCTCCATCGAGCACATTATCGTAATGCTGCAGGCTCCTGGCCCTTTGAGGAGGCATAGCATGTGACCAGGGTAAAAGTGGGAGATAAATTGCGGGACACAAAGTTTATAGTCTTTGTGGGAAAGTGAAGAGAAATAAAGAATTATAGATGATTGTAATATTGTCATTGCTAAAAAGAAATTCAGTCAACTAGACACAAGGAAGAATTCAAATCATAATATAAAAGAAGAATCAAAGATTTTTGCATATATGTTTTGGCCGCAATCTTGGCATGGTATATGCCATAGGGATTAAGTATATTTATAACGCTATAGAACAGTGGCTTATTACACATCTGTCGAAAAAAATTACCTTACGTATTTATTTAAAATGCCTGTTTAATTTCATTTTTAGTTTTAAGAAATAATGGTAGAAATTTGAATTCTATCTAAATAGGTATGGTAACATTTTTCACCTTGATTTTTGAAAGTTATTCTTACGAGATAAATCTAGATGGACACTTTTTTATAATTCATATACGCCATTCTATTATCTTCTGGTTTGCATAGTTTTGCATGTGAAATCTTGTCACTTTTATTTTTATTTCTCTAAACTTAATGTGTCTTCTTTTTTTGGCTGTGTTTAAGATTGTTCTCTTTATCATTGTTTTTGCCATGTGATTATCATGTGTCTTGACATGACTGGAGGGATTTTCTTATGCTTGAGATTCATTGAGTTCCTTAAGTCTCTGGGTTTATAATTTTCATCATACTTGGAAAAATTTTAGCTCTTATTTCTTCATATATTTTTTCTGTTTTTCCAGTGCTTTTCTGATAGCACCAGAAATTTCAAATATTTGGATACATTTAAAGTAGAATTTTCTTATTTTTAAATCTGCTTAAGAAATAATTCAGCATTTAATGCAAAATTAATGAGGAACTGTGGGGTTTTAGGAGATAGAAATAATATGCATGAACAAGGAATATTACTATGAATAAAATGGGACATATTGACAAATTGATCAGGTCATCAAAGAACAAAAGACTTCTAAATATCTATTAGCCTAATGGTAGTGCTTCAAAATACATGAAGCAAAAACTTGTAGACCTGAGAGGAGAAATAGGCAAATTACCATTACTCCTCCATAGTAGAAGAGGCAACAAGATAGAAAAACTTCTGTAACATAATTAGGTAACTTGACCTAACTTATATTTACAAAACATTCCACCCAACAATATCAGAATAAATATTTTAATAAGTATACTTGGACTGTTCATCAATATAGATTATTCTCTAGGCTATAAAGCAAGTCTTAATAATATATTTAAAAGTTAAAATCAAAGTATATATTTTGACCACCGGGAAATTAAATTAGATATTAGTAATTGAAACACAGGTTTAAAATCCCCTAACATTTGGAAATTAAATAACACATGAGTCAAAGAAGAATCCGTAGGGAAATTAGAAAATATTGCGAATGGAATGAAATTACAACATATTCACATTTGTGCAAAGCATCCGAGACAGTCTGTATCCATCTTTTCTCTTGCATTGTGTAAGGTGCAATTAATCCCATACATTGTATTTTCATTTAAAATAGTGTCATTTTCATCTCTAAGAGTTCCACTGGGTTTTGTAATAGACTCATTTTATTTCCTCATCATTCTTGTGTTTTTGTTTACCTTCTTGAGCATATGAAATATATTTGTAATATCTGTTTTAGCACAATTTTCTTTCAGTTCATAAATCCTCTTTATTTACGGATCTGTTTATATTACTTAATTTTTCTTTTTGTTGTGGGTCATATTTTCCTACTTCCTTGTAGCTTTCATAATTTTTAATAGTTGCTGAATATTGTGAATTTTATATTTTGACTGTTAAACTGTGTTGTAATCCTCTATGTAGTGTTGGTTTAGTTCTGGCATGTAGTAAAATTACTCAGAATCAGTTGGATTCTTCAGGACTTGCTGTTAGCTTTCTTAGTGTGGGGCCTAAATAGCATTTAATCCAGGGCCAATTTAGCCTCACTATGAGGGTGGGAATTCTACCTGACACTACAGGCATTATAAACTCTACCATGGCTGGTGAAACTAGACCTATTTCTTTGCAGAGTCTAAGGATTGTTGTACATTAAATACTGTTATTAGAATATAAGGAAATTCTCAAATAAATGTGATAAGCTTTCAACTTAAAACTAGAAATTTAAGTTTAATTAATCCTAAAATAAGTACAGCAAAGGTAATAGTAAAGAACAAAAAAGTAAATTTAAAGTAATAATAAAGAGCAAAGCAGTGGATAAAAGCAGAGAAAAATATAGAAAAATCAATACAACCTTTCAAGAGCTGATTCTTTAAAAAATCAATAAAATCAATAAATAGCTTGCTAGATATATGAGGACAAAGGGAGAAAACATAAATTATCAATATCAGAAATAAAAGATGAGGTATCACTACAGATATTAAAAGGATAAGAAGGTGAAATCATGAACAATTTTAAGGCAACAAAACTACAGCAGTGAAGACAGTGCAACATTGGCTTATGAGCTGACAAAATGTTTAATAGAACAGAATATAGAAAATAGAAATAGACCCACACATATATAAGGTTATTTTCAACAAGGGAGTTAAGATGATTTATGGAAGAAACAATGAACTTTTCAACAAATGGTGCTGGATTAGGTATCCATAGCTTAAAAAAAAAAAAAAAGAAAAGACATTTAGCCACACTACTTATAGAAATATTTACTTGAGTTGGATCAAAGACATGAATGTCAGAGATAAAACTATAAAACTTCTAGAATAAAACACAAGAACCATTTGTAATTGTGTGTTTCACAAAGAGTTCCTAACTAGAACCAAATAGCATGAAACATAAATGTAAAAATTGGTAAATTAGAGTTCTTCAAAATTAAAAATGTATGGTCTTCACAAGATACTGCTAAGGAAATGAAAAGACAAGCCACCCACTGGAAGAAAATATTTGCAAACCGAGAGTATTCATTGGCAGCAGATCTTGATTTCAAGAGATGTTAAAGAAAATTCTTTAGGCAAATATCAGATGGAAAAGATCTGCACAAAGGAAAGTTTACTCTGTTTCAGTGGTTTTTGCCCCTGCTGGGATAGTTTTCTCTCAAACATTCATGATTTACATGAGTAAATCTTTACTCAGCCAATGTCTTGAGGGGATCTCTCTGCAGATCTCTCTCTCTCTCTCTCTCTCTCTCTCTGTCTCTCTCCCGTCGGCTACTCTGCCCAAAAATTACAGCTACTTTCCTTTCTCCATACTCTGATCTTTGACTCCTTGCCTCAGGGAGACTTCTGGTTTCTCTTTGCATTTTTTCTTCCTACACTGAAGCTTGTAAATACCTTCTAGCAGTAATCGCCTAGAATTTTAGGATTCATTTGTTTCCCTTCTCTCAGAGATCATAACCCTGCATTGACTGTTGTCCAGTATATGAAAATTCTTGCATCTTATATTTGGTACAGTTTTCCAGTTGTTTAGGTAGGAAAGATATATCCGGTCCCTGTTTCTTCAACTGGTCAGAAGGACAAGTTGGATTTTCTGTGTTTTAAGAGCAGATCAGGAAATCAAATTTCTTAAAAGTCAAATATATTTTTTATCTCTGACTTTCCCACTATATGGCCTCTTTGAAAAAAATTAAATTGATTTCAAAATTAAAACATGTTTAAGAATTACATGTAATTGTGCACTTTTCTACTTTAAAGTTTGTATGTGTCATTCTTGTTCTCACCAATGCTACATGTAAATGTATATAACTTTGACCAAATATATAACAAATTCAAACATTTAAAATGCTCTCAACATATTTTAAAAACTTCATATGTTAAAATTTTTTCAACGATTCCCATTAAATTAATTCTTCTGGCATACCAGTGACATACGAATCTTAAATGTGCTTAAACTATATATACAGCAATATCCAAAGATCTAACTCCCGTATTCAACAAGCTAAAATTCCTGTGCTAACTACAAAGCATGTAAAATTTAAACTACTTTGGTTGTGACCTTACTGCATAGCAGGGCTTGGAGAGCATAATTTGAAAGACTCTTAGAAGTCCGTCTTGAGCTGGTTTGAACTGATTATTTTTTCTCCTCTAGGAACATTTCTCTATAGAAAGCAAAGACATTTATAATAATTTCACAACTGCTTGAAATGCAATATTAAAAGTTCAATTTACTTTTTATAAATATTGATAAATATAATAGTATTTCCTCCCACTAAAATATATATTTTCAAAAATAAAAGCAAAACACATTCACCCTTCTTTACCTTGCCCTCTGTCCTAAATTCACTCAACATTTGGCTGAGTAGAAACCTAATAAAGCCCACTTCAAAAATAATAATTACCAGATATTCAAAGACTTCAAATTTAATTTCCCAAGACATAATGAAAGCATTAAAAAATTAATTGGGAAAAAATAATAACCACAATATGAAGAGAACTTAATTTGTGTGAGATCCGGTGTTGTATTGCACTGTAAACATTTTCTCATTTAATCTTCACTGCAATATCTATGAGTAAGTATCTTCATTTTTCAAAGGGAAAGTCAGATCAAAAATAGTTTGTTTTCCAAGGTCACATGGCTAATATGTGTTAGAGATGGCAATGCTTGTGCTTTTATATCAATGTCTCAACACAACTCTGTCGATTGCTAAGAAAAAGTAGAATCTTTATTATGTTGGTGGTCTCTTCAGTAGCCACAAATTAAGTCATCTTTCTATATAATTAAACTGGATATTCTTACATAAAGCTCAAAACAACATCAAGCAATTACATACACCTGATGTGCATTTTATATATTTATAACTTTCTGCAAATATATATGAATATTTTCTAAGATGCACATAAAGGCATACTGTCACGGAAATTATCCCAGATTCCATATGATTTAATAACCTAAAATTAACTAGGCACTTTGTGTAATGTTGATGTAGTCTGTGCATAGCTGTTGCTTTTAGATATAATGTTTGCATGGCTCCTTGTATATGCGGACAGTAAGTATGTAGCGATCAAAGAGGATTTTTTTATGTTATTAAAACAAATCGCCTCCACAGAAGATTAGCCATCGTTAGATCTGTTAATACTTAGAAAAAATGTGCTTGTGAAGTAAATTTGTTTTCTTTCTTAGCTATTCAAAAGCTACTTCTATACCCATAGCATATATTGACCTTTAACTTGATCATTAAAATAAAATTATCCTGTCTCTTCACTTGAAGGACAGTAGTATTCAGCCTGTAACTCACTGTTAGGTGTTTTCGTTTGACTGTTTGTTTTTAACATATAGTACTACATCACTTAAAATTAGTGATGGCAAGTGTTTGAGAATTACTTGCTTTCAAAGTGCGTGACTGCATATTATAGATAATTCCTAAACCTGTGTGTCTCTCTGCATATCAATTGTCTCAACTCAACTGAACTCTTTGCACATGAACATACACACAAAGTCATGAATGGAATCAATTTTTCTGGCACAGATAGTTTTTAAAAAGCTCTCTTATTTTTAGTAAATCTTTAAAATTTCAATCAAACCTTGTAATTTATTATTTCAACACTAATTGTGATGATCAGTCAGCCCACAAGATATCAAACGCAATGACAGTTTGTTACAAAAAAATGATATGTTGACAGATATAAATAACTCCTAACCACATTCTGTCCAGTTTTGGAGAAGTTTAAAATTCATGTTTGCTAAGATTAGTGTTAGAATTATACATGGAATAGGTACTTTTTCTGCAGTTTTCTTTGGACATGTTCACAATGTGTGAAAATTTTCAATTTTATGGACTTTCATATTATTCACAAATGCAAAAAGTCATCCCACAGACTTCATATACAACTTTCTATTCAGCAAGTGAATTTAATTATTTGTACTGCATTCACAATTGCCAAACAAAAACACAATGCACAGAACTTGGGTGGCTGTGCTCATTTAAAATACCAATTACTAACTCGATCTGTGAGTGCAAACCTACTACACTCAATAAGGTAGGCCAGCTGTTTAAAATTAGCAAGCACAAATCTCCTGCAACTAAATATAGGCCTTGTGCCAATTCTCTAACTATTATAATTAGGCTGCAAAATACAGAACCTTGTATGTGGAAAATCAGCAAAGGTAAAACAACTATGGTATCTTTTTTCAAAAATTATTTTTAAACAGTGCTTATCTTTGAGGATAGTACATTGATGGGCAATATGGCAGGAGAGAATTGAACAACAAATGATTGCTTATGTGAGTTCTGCCCTTCTATGGGGGTAGCTGCTGACTGCCTTATAAGATTGAAACTTCAGTACACCATGTGGTCTCTTTTAAATACTCAGGAAATTGAGTGTAAGAGCCCTTCCATTCCACAACTTGATTTTTATTCTTTTATCTTGAACTCTTTTGATATTGATTATATGGAAGATCTGAATACAACTGAGTGTGCCACAGCTCTCCAATTGTTCGCATACTTATTACTTTCAATCTTACATTTTGCTTCTCTTCAGGGCTGCGTATTTCAGATCTTCTCTTTGGAAGGAGAATTCCACAAAAATAAGCTTTCTGGATAAAATATCTGTCACTTCCCCTTTTTTCCCTTTTTCTCTCCACTTGGGATGTGGTATGTTTCACCAAAACAGCGTCAAGTGACCTGCATTCAATAACCACAAAATTCATTTACAGTATATTTTATCCATATTTAGTTTCTTTAATTAAGCGAATTGTGTAAGATGCAGTCAATCCTAACCCAGTACACTTTCCCTAGGAACTCCCAAAATGTTTACCAGGGCTTATATAACTGTTTATATTTAGTTTTAGAGTAGAGTTTATATTTAGTTTTATATAACTGTTTATATTTAGTTTTAGAGTTGAGTTTTAAATACTTGTTTATACTAAGCATTTTGTTTGAGTGAATTTAGAGGTTCTTTCTATTTGCTTCATAACCACATATCCCATTCTTCAACTTAGAAATTTATTTCCTCTCTTTAACTTTGAAGTTTATAAGCAGATAAATATTTAAAAAATTAAAAAAAACTAATGCTTGGACTATATTTATGTTGTCCTTTTATAACTAAGAATTTCAGTGATTGAGAAAAATACTTTATACTACTGTTCTTAAAGAATCATGCAGAAATTGGTCTATAGTCTACATAAAAAAGGTACAAAGGATAAATTTAAAAATAGAGTGCTTTGTGTTCCTTCATAGGATCTTTATTTCCTTTTATTTATTTTTATTATTTTGTTTGATTTTGTTTCTCCTGGATATTAGTAGATTTATATCTCACCTACATAATTCAAACATTTTAGTATGACCCCCTTGGAGTTTTCTGGACATAGGAAAACCTTTGAATCTGCATAGTCATGCTATTTTCAAATTTTTATCAAATTTTTACTGTGATTATTTATCCTACCTAATTAAGTTAACTTTTCCTCAAGAAGAATAATTTTATTTTCTCCTCTGTCCTACTGAAAGAAAAAAAGAGCAAATGTTCAAAAATTGTCTTTCATATTATTGATTTTTTTGGTGTGTATTATTCTATCCCTGTAAGTATTTTGTTACTGTAAAATTACTATATACACATAGACACAAATTAAGCATTATTGTAGTGAAAATGTAAATTTCCATCAGTCCATACTCAAGTGTTAACAATTGCTTTTTAATATTCTAGAGTTTAATATTTGAACATGAGTATGAGTGTATGTGGTTATGTGTGGCAAAGTTCAATTCTTGGGTCAAGTTTGTATCTTCCTTAAAGGCTTCCATGACCCCCCATAACTGCAGTCATTTTATGTCTTACCAAACCACATTGTCCAACTCCCCCATGATATGCATAAGAGTGGGAAATATGTAAACACTGTTGCACACTTTCTGGTTGAAAATTTGACAAACTATATCAAATTGTAAAATGCAATTACCACTTTACCTGCAAATCCTATTTCTAGAAAGTTAAACGAATGCCTTTGTTAATGTATAGATATTGATTGTAGTAGTGCTGTTAAAAATAGTAAAAAAACCTCTAGAACAGCTAACATGACCACCAATAGATTTCTGATTATATAAATCATGACATAAACTGCAGTGAAATTGTACTACATTAATATTATCACTGTATTCACTTAAAAAGAAAGATATAACAAGGTATGTCAGACATAAAATTATAAGCAAGAAATACACATGCAAGCACATGTAAAGTTTAAAAAGTTTCCAAATAGTATGCAAATAATATCGTGTGTGTGTATACCAAAAAAAAAAAAAAAAAAAGAAAGAAAGAAAAAAAAAGAGAGAGAATAAGAGAGAAGGGAGAGCAGGTAATGGTGAGTTTGAAGTGGCAGAAGGAAGCTTTCACTGTTTTTGTTTTGTTAAACTTTCTGTTCAATTTGCATTTTCTAACCTTATAAGTAAATCACATTTATGCATGCAAGTATGTATTTAATGACAATCAGACTTATCCAGACAGTAACAGGATGTGGCATTTTTCTCTTACTACTTCTCTATATTAGAAAAGTATAACTGAGGTTTCTAAAAGCTTATGTCAATTACAAGTCCGCAATAAACATAAAGAGTCTGTTTCACAGCTTATTTAGTGTTATTTGGAAGCCAAAACTCAACACTTGTTCACATAAAAAATATTATAAATGCTCTTTCCCAGCAGATCACAAAACATACTTTGTTCATAATTAACTGAATGAATATACTGCTTTGCTTTTGACTTTGCCCATCCATATGTAGTTCATGTTATAGGCTTATGAGAGCTTTCTCATTTTCCTTCTAGTTCTCTTTATTTTCCTTTGGTATCTCATGTTAAATAGGGGGTTTTGAGAGCTTGTCTGAAGCCTTCTAATGTTTTAACCCTGGAAGCTTTGGGGATGAGACACTGTGGAACTGGAGCAATCTTTGCTGAGGGGGCAGGTGCTGGAACCCGGGTCAAGGAGAAGGCGCTGAGACCATGCAATTAAGACATGGAGAAATGAAGAATGCTAAAGAAGCCACTGGAATGCATATTATACAAAGATAGCAGGATAAGAGCCAGGATATGACTACAGAAGTCTGGGACAGTGGAAGATATGTGATGGTGAGGGTTTGGAAAGAGATTTATATTCAAGTCAATTCAGCCTCAGCATTATTGATAGTAAACAATGACTCATGAATGAATATTTTCCACTAGGACTTACTGAACAAAGATTATTGGCAGTCTTGGTTAAATGATGATGGAATGGTAACTATAGCTTGGAAGTTAGAGATGGTCGATTGCTCCAGATGAATTTAAAGACTTACTTCCTGGAACTCCCTGGAAGTCCAGTGGTTAGGACTCCTTGCTTCCACTGCAAGGGGCACGGATTCGATTCCTGGTCAGGGAACTAAGATCCCTCAAGCTGCGCAGAACGGCCAAAAAAAAGGAGGGTGGGTGGTACAAACTTACAGACCTTTTCTTCTCTCCCAGAGAGGATATACCCTCATTATGTCAGCCTGCAGGGAATTGGAATGTAGGGAATCAATACTGGTAAGATGTTCTGTGAGTTTATAAAGGATCTGTTTTCTGATCCAGAGATTTTGACCTTCTTGTTAGTAAAAAATTCAAATGAGGAGATAAAATGGAATATCAATAAATACCTTATTAATCCAAAGAACTCCAGAAAGGTGAAACAAAAAAACTAAAAAAGTAAAAAAGAATAAAAGCAGGAAAATGGACTTGAATACAACTACATCAATAATCACATTAAATATAAGTAGACTAAACTCTCCAATTAAAAGAGAGTTTGCCATGTTGACTAAACAAGCAAGTTTCAGCTCAATTGCTTACCAGAGAAGAGATACACTTTATATATAAAGCTGCAGATGTATTACAAGTAAAAGAATGAAGAAAGATATATCATGTAAACCATCAGAAATATGGAGTGGTTCTATTATTATCTGAAAAAGTGGACTAAGAGATCAGAAGTATCCCTATAGATATAGAGGGATCTTTAAAAGTGATAAAAGGGTCTATCTATCAAGAACTCATAGCAATACTAAATTGGCATGCATGCACCTAATAACATACTTTAAAATACATGAAGGAAAAACTGACAGAACTAAAAGGAAAATTGGCAAATCTACACTTATGGGCAGAGATTTCAGTATTTCTCTTTCAGTAATTGGTAGAAAAGCAGAGAATTTTATTAGAGAAATTAAAGATTTTAATTGCAGCTACTAGTGATGAGTCAGTATGGGACTTACATTACTTTTTATCTTTCCTCCCCATTTTTTTTGAATTTTACTTTATTTATTTTTTTATACAGCAGGTTCTTATTAGTTATCCACTTTATATATATTAGTGTATACATGTCAATCCCAATCTCCCAATTCATCACATACGTTTGTTCTCTACATCTGTGTCTCAGTTTCTGCCCTGCAAACCAGTTCTTCTGTACCATTTTTCTAGGTTCCACATATATGCATTAATATACGATATTTCTTTTTCTCTTTCTGACTTACTTCACTCTGTATGACAGTCTCTACAAATGACCCAATTTCATTCCTTTTTATGGCTGAGTAATATTCCACTGTATGTATTACCACATCTTCTTTATCCATTTGTCTGTCGATGGGCATTTAGATTGCTTCCATGACCTGGCTATTGTAAATAGTGCTGCAATGAACATTGGGGTGCATGTGTCTTATTAAATTATGGTTTTCTCTGGGTATATGCCCAGTAGAGGGATTGCTGGGTCATATGGTAATTCTATTTTTACTTTTTAAAGGAACCTCCATACTGTTCTCCATAGTGGCTGTTTCAATTTACATTCCCACCAACAGTACAAGACGGTTCCCTTTTCTCCACACCCTCTCCAGCATTTGTTGTTTGTAGATTTTCTGAAATGCCCATTCTAACCAGTGTGAGGTGATACCTCATTGTAGTTTTGATTTGCATTTCTCTAATAATTAGTGATGTTGAGCAGCTTTTCATGTGCTTCTTGGCCATCTGTACGTCTTCTTTGGAGAAATGTCTATTTAGGTCTTCTGCCCATTTTTGGATTGGGTTGTTTGTTGTTTTTAATATTGAGCTTCATGAGCTGTTTAAATATTTTGGAGATTAATCCTTTCTGTTGATTCACTTGCAAATATTTTCCCCCATTCTGAGGGTTGTCTTTTCATCTTGTTTCCTTTCAATTGCAAAAGCTTTTAAGTTTCAGTAGGTCCCAATTGTTTATTTTTATTTCCATTACTCTAGGAGGTGTATCAAAAAAGATCTTGCTGTGATTTATGTCAAAGAGTGTTCTTCCTATGTTTTCCTCTAAGAATTTTATAGTGTCCGGTCTTACATTTAGGTCTCTAAGCCACTTTGAGTTTATTTTTGGCTATGGTGTTAGGGAGTGTTCTAATTTCATCCTTTTACATGTAGCTGTCCAGTTTTCCCAGCACCACTTATTGAAGAGACTGTCCTTTCTCCACTGTATATCTTTGCCTCCTTTGTCATAGATTAGTTGACCATAGGTGCATGGGTTTATCTCTGGTCTTTCTATCCTGTTCCATTGATCTATATCTCTCTTTTTGTGCCAGTACCATATTGTCTTGATTACTGTAGCTTTGTAGTATAGTCTGAAGTCAGGGAGTCTGATTCCTCCAGCTCCGTTTTTTTCCCTTAACACTGCTTTGGCTATTCGGGGTCTTTTGTGTCTCCATACAAATGTTAAGATGTTTTGTTCTAGTTCTGTACAATATACCATTGGTAATTTGATAGGGATCGCATTGAATCTGTAGATTGCTTTTGGTAGTATAGTCATTTTCACAATATTTATTCTTCCCATCCAAGAACATGGTATATCTCTCCATCTGTTGCTATCATCTTTAATTTCTTTCATTAGTGTCTTACAGTTTTCTGCATACAGATCTTTTGTCTCCCTATGTAGGTTTATTCCTAGGTATTTTATTCTTTTTGTTGCAGTGGTAAATGGGAGCATTTTCCTTAATTTCTCTTTCAGACTTTTCATCATTAGTGTATAGGAATGCAAGAGATTTCTGTGCATTAATTTTGTATCCTGTAACTTCACCAAATTAATTGATTAGCTCTAGTAGTTTTCTGGTGGCATCTTTAGATTTCTTATGTATAGTATCATGTCATCTGCAAACAGTGACAGTTTTATTTCTTCTTTTCCAATTTGTATTCCTTTTATTTCTTTTTCTTCTCTGATTGCCATGGCTAGGACTTCCAAAACTGTGTTGAATAATAGTGGTGAGAGTGGACATCCTTGACTTTTTCCTGATCTTAGAGGAAATGCTTTCAGTTTTTCACTATTAAGACTGATGTTTGCTGTGGGTTTGCCATATATGGCCTTTATTATTTTGAGGTGGGTTCCCTCTATGCCCACTTTCTGGAGAGTTTTTATCATAAATGGGTGTTGAATTTTGTCAAAAGCTTTTTCTGCATCTGTTGAGATGATCCTATGGTTTTTATTCTTCAGTTTGTTAATATGGTGTATCACATTGATTGATTTGGGTATATTGAAGAATCCTTGCATCCCTGGGATAAATCCCACTTGATCATGGTGTATGATCCTTTTAATGTGTTGTTGGATTCAGTATGCTAGTAATTTGTTGAAGATTTTTGCATCTATATTCATCAGTGATATTGGTCTGTAATTTTCTTTTTTTGTAGTATCTTTGTCTGGTTTTGGTATCAGGGTGATGGTGGCTTCATATAATGAGTTTGGGAGTGTCCCTTCCTCTGCAATTTTTTGGAAGAGTTTGAGAAGGGTGGGTGTTAGCTCTTCTCTAAGTGTTTGATAGAATTCACCTGTGAAGCCATCTGGTCCTGGACTTTTGTTTGTTGGAAGATTTTAAATCACACTTTCAATCTCATTACTTGTGATTTGTCTGTTCATATTTTCTATTTCTTCCTGATTCAGTCTTAGAAGGTTATACCTTTCTAAGAATTTGTCCATTTCTTCTAGGTTGTCCATTTTATTGGCATAGAGTTGCTTGTAGTAGTCTTTAAGGATGCTTTGTGTTTCTGCACTGTCTGTTGTAACTTCTCCTTTTCATTTCTAATTTTATTGTTTTGAGTTCTCTCATTCTTTTCCTTGATGAGTATGGCTAATGGTTTATCAATTTTGTTTATCTTCTCAAAGAATCAGCTTTTAGTTCTATTGATCTTTGCTATTGTTTTCTTGGTTTCTATTACATTTATTTCTGCTCTGATCTTTATGATTTCTTTTTTTCTACTAACTTTGGGTTTTGTTTGTTCTTCTTTCTCTAGTTCCTTTAGGTGTAAGGTTAGATTGTTTATTTGAGATTGTTCTTATTTCTTGAGGTAGGCTTGTATTGCTACAAACTTCCCTCTTAGAACTGATGTTGCTGCATCCCATAGGTTTTGGATTGTCATGTTTTCATTGTCATTTGGCTCTAGGTATTTTTTGATTTCCTCTTTGATTTCTTCAGTGATCTCTTGGTTATTTAGTAGCGTATTGTTTAGTCTCCATGTGTTTGTGTTTTTTACGTTTTTTTCCCTGTAAATCACTTCTAATCTCATAGCATTGTGGTCAGAAAAGATGCTTGATATGATTTCAATTTTCTTAAATTTACTGAGGCTTGATTTGTGACAGATATGATGTATCCTGGAGAATGTTCTGTGCACACTTGAGAAGAAAGTGTAATCTGCTGTTTTTGGATGGAATGTCCTATAAATATCAGTTAAATCTATCTGGTCTGTTGTGTCATTTAAAGCTTGTGTTTCCTTAGTAATTTTTTGTTTGGATGGTCTGTCCTTTGGAGTAAGTGAGGTGTTAAAGTCCAGCACTATTATTGTGTTACTGTCGATTTCCTCTTTTATAGCTGTTAGCAGTTGCCTTATGCATTGAGGTGTTCCTATGTTGGGAGCATATATATTTATAATTGTTATATCTTCTTCTTGGATTGATCCCTTTATGTAGTGTCCTTCCTTGTCTCTTGTAACATTCTCTATTTTAAAGTCTATTTTATCTGATATGAGTATTGCTACTCCTGCTTTCTTTTGATTTCCATTTGCATGGAATATCTTTTTTTATCCCCTCACTTTCAGTCTGTTTGTGTCCCTAGATCTGAAGTGGGTCTCTTGTAGACATCATATATATGGGTCTTGTTTTTGTATCCATTCAGCGAGCCTGTGTCTTTTGGTTGGAACAGTTAATGCATTCACATTTAAGGTAATTATTGATATGTATGTTCCAATGACCATTTTCTTAATTGTTTTGGGTTTGTTTTTGTAGGTCCTTTTCTTCTCTTGTGCTTCCCACTTAGAGAAGTTCCTTTAGCATTTGTTGTAGAGCTGGTTTGGTGGTGCTGAATTCTTTTAGCTTTTGCTTGTCTGTAAAGCTTTTGATTTCTGCATTGAATCTGAATGAGATTCTTGCTGGCTAGAGTGATTTTGGTTGTAGGTTCTTCCCTTTCATCAGTTTAAATATGCATGCTGCTCCCTTCTGGCTTGTCATTTTTCCCTTGCTGCTTTCAATAATTTTTCTTTGTCTTTAATTTTTGCCACTTTGATTACTACGTGTCTCAGCATGTTTCTCCTTGGGTTTATCCTGTATGGGACTCTCTGGTCTTCCTGGACTTGGGTGGCTATTTCCCTTCCCATGTTAGGGACGTTTTCGACTGTAATCTCTTCAAATATTTTCTCGGGTCCTTTCTCTCTGTCCTCCTTTTGGGACCCCTATAATGCACATGTTCTTACGTTTAATGTTGTCCCAGAGGTCTCTTAGGCTGTCTTCATTTCTTTTCATTCTTTTTTTCTTTATTCTGTTCCACAGCAGTGAATTCCACCATTCTGTCTTCCAGGTCACTTATCCGTTCTTCTGCATCAGTTATTCTACTACTGATTCCTTCTAGTGTATTTTTCATTTCAGTTATTGTATTGTTCATCTCTGTTTGTTTGTCCTTTAATTCTTCTAGGTCTTTGTTAAACATTTCTTGCATCTCCTCAACCTTTGCCTCCATTCTTTTTCCGAGGTGCTGGATCCTCTTCACTGTCGTTATTCTGAATTCTTTTTCTGGAAGGTTGCCTACCTCCACTTCATTTCGTTGTTTTTCTGGGGTTTTATCTTGTTCCTTCATCTGGTACATAGCCCTCTGCCTTTTCATCTTATCTATTTTTCTGTGAATGTGGTTTTTGTTCCACAGGCTGCAGGATTGTAGTTCTTCTTGCTTCTGCTCTCTGCCCTCTGGTGGATGTGGCTATCTAAGAGGCTTGAGCAAGTTTCCTGATGGGATGGACTGGTGGTGGGTAGAACTGGCTCTTGGTCTGGTGGGCAGAGCTCAGTAAAACTTTAATCCACTTGTCTGCTGATGGGTGGGGCTGGGTTCCCTCTCTGTTGGTTGTTTGGCCTGAGGTGACCCAACACTGGAGCCTACCTGTGGTCTTTGGTGGGGCTAATGGTGGACTCTGGGAGGGCTCATGCCAAGGAGTACTTCCCAGAATTTCTGCTGCCAGTGTCCTTGTCCTCACGGTGAGACATAGCCACCCCTGCCTCTGCAGGAGACCCTCCAATACCAGCAGGTGGGTCTGGTTTAGTTTCCTGTGGGATCACTTCTCCATCCCCTGGGTCCCGATGCACACACTACTTTGTGTGTGCCCTCCAAGAGTGGAGTCTCTGTTTTCTCCAGTTCTGTCAAAGTCCTGCAGTCAAATCCCTCTAGCCTTCAAAGTCTGATTCTCTAGGAATTCCTCCTCCCGTTGCCAGACCCCCAGGTTGGGAAGCCTGATGTGGGGCTCAGAACCTTCACTCCAGTGGGTGGACTTCTGTGGTATAAGTGTTCTCCAGTTTGTGAGTCACCCACCCAGCAGCTATGGGATTTGATTTTATTGTGATTGAACCCCTCCTACCGTCTCATTGTGGCTTCTCCTTTGTCTTTGGATGTGGGGTATCTTTTTTGGTGAGTTCCAGTGTCTTCCTGTCGATGATTGTTCAGCAGTTAGTTGTGATACTGGTGCTCTTGCAAGAGGGAGTGAGAACACGTCCTTCTACTTCACCATCTTAAACCAATCTCCTTCACCATTTTTTGTTGTATCACTTTTATATTTTTATAGTGTACAAAATTTATATTCTGTTCTAATAACTCTATGGTTGCTTTCATTTTGATACTGGATCTACAGTTAAATATATTCAGCCCCATCACTGGGCCTTTTCTGTTATTTTCTAAGTCAGTTATTGATTGGTTGGAGTTTATTCTCTAGTATTTGCTCACAATGACATCACTGGGAAAAAATATTTACATAGTTGTTAAAATTTAAATCTGTTTGAGAGTATCATTTAAATTTTTTAAAATAAGTTTATTTATTTGTTTATTTATTCATTTTTATTTTTGCCTGCATTGGGTCTTGGTTTCTGCGTGTGGGCTTTCTCTAGTTGCAGTGAGTGAGTGCTACTCATCGTTGTGGTGCGTGGGCTTCTCATTGTGGTGGCTTCTCTTGTTGCGGAGCACGGGCTCTAGGTGTACAGGCTTCAGTGGTTCTGTCACGTGGGCTCAGTCATTGTGGCTTGCAGGCTCTAGAGCGCAGGCTCAGTAGTTGTGGCACATGGGCTTAGTTGCTCCGTGGCATGTGGGATCTTCCCAGACCAGGTCTAGAACCTGTGTCCCCTGCATTGGCAGGTGGATTCTTAACCACCAGGGAAGTCCCGAGAGTATCATTTAAATTTGAATAAAATTTTGTCTGGATATAAAATCTTTGCCTTGCTCCCTTCTTTCCTTGAGTTTCTTGAGGTATTGCTCCAATATTATCTGGCATTGAACTTTGTTTGAAAAAGTTTTACAACAACATGATTTTATTTTACTTATAACAGGTTTGATATATTTGTTTGGCTTCTTAAAACATATTTAACTTTAAAGAGCCAATATGTATTAGAATATATTTTTGTATTGATAGTTTGGGTTCAGTTTCCCCTGGCAGAGTGTATCCTTTTGATATGTAGATTTAATCTTCCATTACTTCAGGAAAGTGTTTTTTTGTTTTTTGAGATGTTTTAAATATTTGCTGTATTCCATTTTGGGGAGGTGTAGGATGGAGTTTCTCCTTTGGGCACTGGTTATAGATATACATTTTTGTAGTCTCTCTGTTTTTCATTATGTTTCCTTTGGTTTTTTTTCCTTTTCCCTACTTATACAAATCTATGGTGTCTATTTGACCTTGTGTTCCTCCTTATTTCATCTTTATTTATGAACTGGGCATGTCCTTTTTTTTTTTAATTCCTTCCTTTCCTGAGAATTCTAGGTATCACTTTTTCCCCCCTATATTATCTAGTTATCTGGTCATTGCTTCCTTTTGTTCTCTAATGGATATATTTGATTGCTTCATTAGTTCTTTATTTCATGTCAGAATTTGGGGTTACCTTTTTCATCTGTTTTATGTCTAATTTTTGGTGATTGTTTATATATAGATTTTTTACATTCCATTTCACTTTTCTCCTAGTGCACATTTTTCTTGTTCTGTGCTTATTGTTTTGCTGCTCAATTCTGAATGAGCTGAATTTTCAGAAAGCTATTAACAGATGATTCCTTTGGAGGAGGGAGGCATCATTATAGTCTCTGGTATCATAGCTCAAAGGCACCTTCTTTTTTGCTACAGCAATGGACTCTCCTCTCATAATATGCACCCACTTTGACTCTTCTGACCCTCATAACATACCTGACCCAGGAGAACTTTGACAGCTGGCACAGCCATGTTGCTGCAATAGCCACTACCACCAAGGAACATGGTCACCACTTTCCTAGATGATTTCCTTATTTTTAGAAAGTGTATTTTGCACTACACATTCTGAAAGACAGCAAATGTTTTAATTCCTTCAGGGTGATATACGAAAAATACCATAGACTGGGTGGCTTAAACAACAGAAATTAATTTCTTATTGTTCTAAAGGCTGAGAAGTCCAGTATCAAGGCACCAGCAGATTTGGTATCTGGTGAGGACCTTCTTCCTGGTTCACAGACAGCCATCTTCTTGCTGTGTCCTCACATGGTGAAAGGTATGTGGGAGCTTGCTTGGGTCTCTTTTGTAAATACACTAATTCCATTGATGAGGGCTCCGCCCTTAGACCTAATCACCTCCCAAAGGCCTCACCTCAAATACCATCACATTGGAGGTTAGGATTTCAACATATGAATTTGGGAGGACACAAACATTCAGTCATAGCAACAACTCTGGGTCTCTCTGGGTATTTCTGTGCCTTCTCTCTCTACCTAACCTGTTGGTTTTGTCCATTATCCCTACTATTTAGAGGGAATATTTGTATCAATTTTTGTGATAACCATGGAAGCGCTATACCTCATTTTTTGTTTACTTGTAATATATGGATAATAACAGTAGGTGATAGAGTTGTTATGAAGCTTAAATAAGTTAATATTCATAAATCATTTCAAACAATACCTGTAACATAATAAGCACTATTTAAATATTTGTTACATTGAAACCAACAAATAGATCTACTACCTCTAGGCCCCATCCTCTCCCAATTCTTCTTGGCAGGAACATCATTGCTTCTCACATGAAGTTTTCTTGTCTCAGCAGGTATTAGCAATACTTATATATTGTTTGGAATTCAAGAGTTTTCTCTGACTCCTAGTTTCACTAAAAGTATAGTTTGAGTTTTTTCTCTACTCTTATTTTCTGTTTTCCTTCCTGGAAGAAAAAAAAAGGAACATTCAGAACATGCAGCCATATTCCTACAGAAAAGTCACTTACAATGTTGGAATCATTTGTAGTATTTACTTTACTTCAGACTCAAGTCCTAAATTAGCCTGATGTGGAGATGGAATATCTTATCTTTGTTGTTTTCTTTATCTTCCCATACAGTGTAAGACCCAGTGAGAGGAGCTGGCTGAATCGCTCTTGAATAAATATTAAAGAAGTTAAATATGAGAAAGAATTAAAGATGTTTTCAAATCTTAGGCAAAGTAAATAAATCAGTTCTCTTACAAACATCCATTTGTCATGGGCTTGGCATTTCTATCAACATACCTAGACCCCCATGTTTGTCCCCTAAAGCAAAATTTTAATCACAGACTTGGTATTCCTGTGGGCATGTAAAAGCTAGCCCAGTGGTCTAAAATAAAATAATATAATAATAATGCAAGATGTTTTATTTGTTTGGTTAAAATGACTGTTTTTCCTATATGAGAGTAAAACATAATAATTTCTCTAATACCCAGGTAACAGTAATGCCATTTATTCCAAGTTGATTTTAGCAGCCCAACAGGAACACAGCAGAAAACAGTGTGAAAATTAACAGAAGCACATTAGGCTCATTTGCATACACCCCCACACTGCAAGTGCAAAAATTATAAATTTGCAAAATTACAAAAAATGGGTGCAATTACATGAAAAAAAAAAACAAGCATTTGGAAAAGAAATAAAATAAATAACAGAACTTCTACAAAACTTAATGTTCTTGTGATTCTAACAAGGACGTATAATTTTCAGGGATTTTTGTTCTGTGAAGCAAGGAGATGAAGTCCTTTTTTTTCCCCCTGATGTCAGAAAGAAAAAAAGCCCAAAAGAAAAGACCAGAGAAAAAAGACTGAAAAGACCTGTTGGTGCTTGGGAGAGTCTCAAAATTTTCCCTGTATCCAAATGAATGATTAGTCAGATTAAAGTCTAAATGTCATCTTAATTGCTGAAAGCCTAGGTTTAAAGACTGCCTTACCCTGTAGCTAACACTCGGTAAGAGCTTGCCCCAAGGAAATTTTGAGTTTACAGACATGTTTACCCAGATCACTACCTACCTAACCAACATGTAGAAAGGAGAAAAAATATTCTCAAACCCCTACCCTTACAACTTTTGACAGCTCAAGTCCACTTAAGCAGAGAACTGGTACTAATCCCTGTTGCTCAGCAACCAGATACATTGCTAGTTTCCCACAGGTTGGGGAAAGAAAAAGCAGATACAGGGAAATGTCCTTACCTACAGAAACTGCCAGAGTAGCGAGGAGGCACAAACACAGGTGGTCTTTCTTTCTTTCTTTCTTTCTTTTTCTTTCTTTCTTTCTTTTAACTAACCTTAAGGATGGGTTTGTGGGAATAAACGAAGACCACCCAACTGAGAATACAGTCTGTTTATTCAGAACTTACTATAGCAAGGGAGTCAGCCACCGTTGCTTGTGTTTGGCAAAGAAACAAAAGCAGGCAGGAGAGTGGAAAAGTTTTAGAGTGGAAAAAAGAAGGGCAAATTTTAGGTATTCTCTGACTGGACATTGTTCACATGGTGAAGTTAGAGACAGTAGAAGCAGTGCAACTTATGTGGTTGGTTTGAGGGGAAGCATTGGCTTTTCTAGTTTGTCCTGAGTTGGAAGGAAGGTAAAAAAATTGTGCCACGCTAAGTCAATTTTTGTTTAAGAGCACATTATTGACATATTGATCTTAGGGAAAGATTTTACCTAGAATCACTAGAATCCCTAGTTTTAATCAAATTTCGGAATGGCGCTTAGGATGCATGTTTAATTGCAGCATTTAGTAGGGTCTGTATAAGTTTAATACTATCATTTCAATCGTTACCTTTAAATCCTCTTCTCAACAAACCCAAGGTACTAAAAGAGGTCATAAGTACTCCTGTCTCCATCTCAGGGACTCCCTGGAAGCTCCGTAGTTCTATTCACCTACTTTCCCCAGTTTTCAAGTGCTTCTGCCTTTTATGCATAATCTTGTTTAGACTTGCCCAGTTCCAACACTAGTGGAGGTGCCCTCAGAGACTAGCCCTGTAGCTTCTATCTCATTGGGCCTTCTTAGATCCAGCTCCAGACCAGGTTCTTCCCCTGACTCCCCGCTGGAGTGCACCACAGCAAGTGACTCAAATTACCAGTAAAGTAAAATTTTAGAGAAGGACCAACTTTAATGCATGAAGGGAGACATGATCACACAAACTGAAGGCCCTACTGCTGAAAATATCTCCCCTAAAATTCCTCAATCATAATTGGTCCTAAAAGGTTAATTCCCTGTAATAAGGGTAATAATCCATAATCCATACCTAGTATGATGCAGATGAAGGAGCTTTGTCTAAATAACTGCTTTAGATATGGTACTTGAAGGAAATAGATGGACTAACCACGTGTGGAAGAATAGAAAGTGTACTTCTCCAGCAAGCACACCTCTTCAGGCTGAATGCAATTGCCTTCTGCACTGGGGCTCTAGATAGTGCTATAAACCAGGGAAAATTTGCACAGGAGTTACTTGGAGAAAAACAGGAGAGGGAAGCCTGCTTAAGAAAGTATTCCGAAACAAACTTTGGAGCCCTTTTGCCTGAGTACAATTACTAATTATGTGATTTTCGCAAATTAATTAACCTCTTTTCAATTCTGTTTTCTTATCTGTGAAATGAGTATAGGAGTCTCAACTTCCCATTGTCATGGAATGTCATGTTAAACACCTCGTGTAAAAATTATTCAGTTTTCTTTCTACTTAAGGCTAATCCTATTGGGAATTTTTAATTCTATAAGTATAATAATAAAGAAAGATGGAATGGCAGTACAATTTGTGAGACTTGTCAAGGTATTTTTTTCCTACCACTGCTTAAGGGGTAATGTTCATTGTATTATGGGAAGGAGGGAAAATAGAGCAAATTCAAGGAGCCCACAAATTACTGGGACTTCATATTTTTGCTGGTCATATTAATCAAATATCTCCTAAGGATATAGCCACAATGTAGTAGAAAAAAGCCTAGATCAGGATCTATGAGTTAGAAAAGTGACTGATTCATGATCAATTAATTCCATTTGCTTGTTTTTGAGACAGTCACTAATCCTCTATAAGGCTCATCATTCTAATCCTCAAAAGGTGAGTATCAGTATCCCTCTGTCAGAGTTTTATGATTATCAAATGACAAAGGTATTTTAAATGCATCGAAAAATAAAGCATAATGAAATGTCACGAGGAACAGCTAGTTTCCATTACCTGTTGATTGAAGTCTCTCCTCAGCTATAATTTTATTCATAAAAATAATTTTTGTGTAAAATTTGATACAAATGTGATGCAGAAAACCAAGGCAATACATCTCTTACATTGTATCTGGATATGTGGACCATAAGGGTTCTGTGCTGTTTGTTCTAGTGAGTCCACTAACAAAGGTCACTACCTGTGGGGGTATTGGGGGTTTACCCCACACCTCCAAATCAATTCTCAGCTGAGTGTCCTACAATTCAGCTCAATTCTGACACTATCTACCTGGAGACAGCATCAGATTCCACAGGTTAAGGGCTCAGTTCCACAGGACTGATATCAGTTACAAATCCAGGTTATTACCTGTACTTCTGACCAACTGGCAAAATCAAATATGTTGATGATACAGCTCAGAAATTTGACTTTTAAAAAGTGCAAACATTTTCCTTTTATAATGCAGTGTTTCCTTGCTGAGTTGACAGATATATGCCTTTTCCGGAGCAAGCACAGTTGTTTCAGTTAAAGAGTTTGATGATATTTTGAACTTGATGTGTACTGTGTCCCACTCCTGGATCAGTTTCCTGAGATAGTTCCAAGGCATTTATTTCCCTAGAATATGGGGTGTGTATGGTGTGTGTGTGTTTGGTTTGTTTGTTTGTTTTGAAAGAGAACTGCTTAGTTAGTGGCATTTTGTCCCTGAGATCTATTATTGGAAGAAATATCTGAGATGCGTAATTGGAGCAGTAGACGCTTTTCATGCTTCTTTGATATTAATAGAGGCAGACTCACTCTTGAAGTGTAGCATAAAATATAAAAAATCAACCACCCACATCACTGATTTTTATGGAAACTATTATCATAGATATATTATACTCTGAAGGTTTCATATGGCATCACAAGAAATGTTTTGCAGCCTAAACAAGTACAGAGACCTCACTATCATTTTCTACAGAATGTATCCAGATTGAGAAGAAAGTTATCCATTAGCACGCTTGCATTATGAAACAAAAATTCTTTCTGCATAATACAAAAGCAATTCAGCTTGACATTCTCTTAAGGTATATGTTAAAAACATAAAAAAGGGCAGAATACAGTTACTTAATATAGTAAAACATGTTCTAGTCAGGTTTATTTTTCTAACTTATCTTCCTTATGTCACTCTGCATTTTTTTACTTTATTCATCTATCATACACTTACTCTCTGTTAAACTCTAAAACTCCTATTTATTTGAAGACTTTCTTTTTTCATTTTTTTCTGAATACTAAATAGTTTGCTTTATTTTAATATCCTTCTAAATGTCTCATTTTAAATTATGTTGCATCTTTATGAAAAATGTATTGCATTCCAAACTGCCAGATCCTTTGATCACCTGGATTTTTAAAAATCAAATCCCTTTTCTATAAAGCTCAAATCCTTAAGACTCTCTTATTCGTCACCTTGTCATGAAAATAATATTCTCTACCTCCAAAAACTTTAGTAACTCTGCAAAGTACATTCTAAATAGCAGCTAATCTGTAATGCAAGTTCTCCTTTGATTCTTTATTTATCAAACTGCATTGAGACTCTTCAGGAATCTCTTTGCCTTTTAAAAAAATTGTAACAACACACAGTGATGTAGAAGACTTCTTAAGCTGATTATTGTCTCACCTGGGTAACCATAGATAAAGATGTTCCATTGAGTTTGACTTGTTTCCTGTCAATGTATGAGTTTATAAATGTGCACATTAAATTGCCTTTTTCCATTTTCTGACAGTCAGCAAAAGTTATCCTCAGCCTAAGAAACTGGAAGTATCTGTGTGGTCCTAAGGGATGGGCTTCTTCCAGGGTCACTTATGTGAAACCAAGAATGTAGTTTCAGCATCCCTGCAGTCTGATCATTATGTTTTATTTCCACATTTTTTCCTCCTTCCATACAGCACACCAGAAGATGAATGAGGGAAGTTAGATTTTAACAATTCCACAAAAGATGAAATATGTGATGTGGGAAAGAGAGATAAAGATTGACTCTCCTTTGACCAAATAAGTAACTTCATATTAAAATGTTTTCATTTCAACATAATTTACATAACTGTGTCAGATGTTACTCTTTTCATTCTTTTCTGTTTGCCACAAAGTGCATATCATCATAGCTGTAGTTAAATGAAGATTGATTTTCAAAAGCTAGATCTAAATCTTATTTATTTAAGGGAGTGGTAGTTAATGTAAGTATTTAGCCATAAATTTGATCCTAAGGCTGACAAAGTTTACCAGAAAAAGTAAGAATGAAAAATAAATCGGTGAAACCAGCAAAGAAATATAACCCACAAATTCTGAATAATGTGTAGATGTTAACATAACACAGTAGAATCTGGCAAGAAACAATGATGGGAAGCAACCATTGGAGTGACACGGAAGAAAAGGAATTACAGAAATTTTTCAGGCACAGCAGTGTTCAAAAATTGTCACTTAATTTGCAGCGGTACTGGGGAAGGAAGTGAATGGAGGAGGAACAGAAGTGCTGGCATGAGAGTGGAGTCCAGTGGTCACAGGTGGCAAATCTAAAAAAGTGTCGTACATTTGAATGCCTTCAAAAAGTAGGTTAATTGGATTGTTCACCTTGATGGCTGTACCTGGGAAGAAACTAACAGAGCTCGTGCTGACAGAAATCATCCTTCAGGAGCGGGATAGATTCTTAGAGGCAGATGTAGAGAGGTCTACATACCCATATTAAGTGAATAGAAAGCTTTTAACTGAGAAGCACGGAAAACCAATCTGACTCACCTCCACCAGAAACCTCCTGGTAAGAGCACATCCTGGAAAATTACACTCACTCAGAGACAGACTCTTTCATTGTGTTCTTTCTTATTTACTTGGAGTCCTAATCCCCCTGTTTTGTGTCACTACCTTATGATATATCATTTCCTCATGTAGTTTGCAATTATTATCCTTGACTGAATCTTTAGTTCAGTTTTTCCTATGTGGGAGTCTTATGCACTTCATATTGTGAGAAGTCCCAAAGGAACAATTCTCCTCCCACTAGTTTCCTGCAGGGGACTATCTAGTCTGGAACCAGTTTCTACACTAATTTTTCAAGTTGAGATTCCCACACCACTCAGTTAGTATAAATGTGGGTGCCATACTTGTCCTTAGTGTTCCCTTTTGTTGTTCTAATGGGAAATTATATTTTTTTCTGTTTAGAGCCCTTGACAGAGAAAGTCTTCCTTAACCCTTCACTGGGTCAGTGGGCAGAGCTGTTCTCATTCTCTGTCGTGGAATGGCCAGTTCTTTCAAAGCCCAGGCTTCATGAGGTGGTCCCAAATCTGTCTGATTGCCTTATAGTGGTTGAAAGCCACAGTTTCTGTCCCTATTCAGTGTTAAAATTTCATTCTCCTACAGACTAGGATACATATCTTAGTCTTATAAACCACCACAGCTTCAGCACTTACATTTAATGCTCAGGACTTAAATTCTGTCTTTATTTCTGATTTTAACACCTCTCTCCGCATACACATTTTATTTCATCCCATTAATTTCAGCTATATTTAAATAATGATATTTTATACACATTCTATATGGTTGTATCAGGAGAATGATTCAGATTAGCTTTGTCAATAAACCTCATATTCAAATACATTTTTGAAAGTTAGAATCAGAAAAACTGTTATAGAAACTCTAAAAAGTGATACCTTCTTCAGAGTAGATTTGGGATAATGGTAGGCCGTGATGATCAATTAAAAACTCAAATAGGATTATGCAAAGACTGACATCATCAAAATGGAAGAATAGGAGTGTTTGTTTGTTGATTTGTTTTTACCATCTTCCCACCAAAGAATATACCACCACCACCACTTTGGCAATAACACATGCATGAGAGAATCTTTTTGAAAGTCCAGGAGTCCAGCAGAGAAGTTCCAGCACACCATTAGAGGAAAAAAAAAAAAAAAAAATCTGAGGCTGTACACATTGAAGAGGGTAAGAGGAATGTCTTTTATTTAACCATGTCACTCCTCCCCCAGGGAAGTATACAGCTCTGTGCCAAGAGAGCCCTGCTCAGCCTGAGACTTCCCCACAAGGGAAAGTGAGAGCATGTGAGTGAGTGCTTGGCTTCCCCAGCTGTTTGAGATGCTGACAAAGAGGCCCATTTCTCTCTCAACCCATCCAGAGGACTGAGTTGTGAGCTGCACAGCTCAGAGGCAGTGAGGGACAGGGGGCCAGCAGCCAGGGCTCAGAGCAGAACAGTAGAATGGTGGTTGCCAAGGGCTGGAGGAGAGGGAAATGAGATGTTGGTTGAAGAGTACAAACTTCCAGTTTTAAGATGAATAAGTTATGAGGATCTAATGAACAGCATGGTGACTGTAGTTAACAATACTATATTTTATACACTTGAAAGTTACTAAGAGCGTAGGTCTTAAATGTTCTCAATACATAACACACAAATGGTAATTATGTGAAGTGATGAAGGTGTTAATTGACCCTGTTGTATTGATAATTTTAAAACATTTTCCTCCTGTAAAATAATCGAGTGTGTATAAGACATCCAGACGTTTGTATATATCAGGTTGCATATACTTAATCATTGCTGAGGTAGTTGGATGCCATTTACTGGTAGAACTACAGACGATGCTTTGTGGGGAAATCATACAAAATAGCCATGGATCATTAGATAAGCAAGTTTTCAACCATTTCTCACATGAAAAACATTGTTAGAACTGTTGTATATATCTTTGGAAATGTATCACATTATGTATACACTGGATGCTATTTAAGTGCTATGTTCATTGACTATGCATGCTTTAGCAATCTGAGTCAAAAAAGCTGTATCATTTCCAAAGTAACTGTGAATATACTAGTTAAGAAAGGGATATAAATGTTCTGTGGTGTTTGTAACATTACTTATTTATACTATCAATATTCATTTGATGCTAACTATTGAAGGTTCAGTGGTACATGCTTTTAAAACTAAGGGCATAGCATGGAAAGTACACTGTATACTTTCTCATAGATTATCAAGGATACCCCCAAGAGGGTCTTAGCAAATTTGAGCATAGTTTTAAGTCCCCAATCTTAAATGTCAAACCCACTCTCTGTGTATGAGTGTATCTCCTACTTCTCTGAGAAACTTAGCAGACTTTGAATGTTCTGAGACAACATAAGTTTATGGGGGATGGGGCAAAATGGTGAAGCAAAAAATACTAGGAGTGGTAATACAAAGGTTCTTTTTCTCTCAAAATCATTCATCTTTTAGGGTGCCATGAAAACATTAACCAATTCTGTACATCTACATCTTAATTCTTTATCTAATATTAACTAGTAGCAATAATAACATGTTTAACTCTGATATTATTAACTAGCCAATGTATTAACAGTGGATCAAGTGGTTCATGATGTAGTTCTGTTAATCAGGTGCTAGTTAACATATGAGATACCCTGCAAAGGACTTGTCTTAAAATGTAAGGGAGAGTGAACCACCAGCAAAACACGTGTTATTGGCTTAAGTGATTGTCTTGTTTTCCTTTATCAGCTAACAAATCAACAGCCACAAAAAAACTAGTTCAACTGAACAATGAGAAAAATGGCAAAAGGTTTTGGGATAAAGAAAGAAAATCTAAAAGTCACTGTGTACAACTTTGATGCAAAAAGAAAAAAGAAAAAAAGAAAACATACCCTCCACAGTGTGACAAATATATGGGTGACACTATATATTGACCCTTTTGGGTGAGGCCTTTACTCTACTTCATTGCATGCCTTCTGTCCTGGAAACTTTTCTAACTGTACTGTCTCTGAGCAGTCTCATTTACCTCAGTGGTTACAGCTATATCTCTCATTCAAATCTGATTTTTGAGATTTAGACTAGAATATCTGACTCATTTTGGACAAAATCACTTTATCTTCCCACTTCGAATAAATTATCCCTTGAGTCTGATCAGTTCAACCTCTAAGTAACTCTTTAAATCTGGTGCTTCTCTCCTTCTCTGCATCAGCCCCCCGGGACCTCATCTTTTATCAGCTGGATTGCTACACCATCAGTGGGTTTCGGCCATGTCATACAAAATCTCACTCTTTCATTGCCATTCAAGTCCTAGAATTTTTCAAATCTTGGATCAGTTGCCATTGCTTTCATGAAGCTTTTCCAATCCCTCAAGTGAACTAGTCTTTGCCATCTCTGAGACTCTAGAATGGCTTATTTGTGACTTTAGTGTGAGTGGCATTCTGTGTTTATCATGTTCATTTTTATCTTACCTGTCTTTCCAACTAGACTATATGCTTCTAGAGGACAGAAATGCCTTTCATCTTTGGGTCCTTCCAAGTTCATAATACCATGTGTTATCTATAACAAGCAAGAAATAAATGGTGTAGAATAGAAATGAATTAAAGTACCTTACAATTCATATTTTCAGCAAGAGCATTTATACTATATCTCCTCATCCTTGTAAATGCTAGTTACAAATAGACTCTAAGCTAAAACTAGTAGAATGTAGACAGTGAATGTCCCACATCTTTTTGAATTTTGAATCATAGCAAGTTTCAAATATTTTTAAGAATTTTAGTTCTGATTGTGTATATGCAGAATACTTTGAATATTTTTAAATTCATGTCATTGATTGGTTAGCATATAATACCTATATTATTTATATCACATTTTCTATTAATTTAAAAATATTTACTTCACACTGTTTATTTCTCCTTTAAATTATAGCATATTCTTAATAATGAGGTGGTTGTTACAATAATTCTGAAATTTGGTAGGATATTACTTAAATGAAACTTGATTTCTGTATGTCACCAAATAATGACTGGAGGTGATTTCTAATTATGTCAGAATAATTAGAAATATGTCAGTATATTTCAAGATTTTGGATTATCAGAATATCTTAAACCGTGATATCCACTATCTCAGAAATGTCAGGGCTTCTTTCCTCTTCAGAAATGCATTTGTTGTTAGACTTAAATAGATGTAAAATAAAAATAATGATACTGACAGGGGCATGGACAGCTACCAAGACCATGGTCATAGAAATGCCTCATAGCAAGAGGGCTTTTAGGTGAGAAATGTTTAATATTAATAGCCAATATTAATTAAGAATTTACCACAGGACATTTACTGTTCTAAATGATAGACTACACGCACACACACACACGCACGTATATATGTGTATGTGTGTATAGAGAGATATCATTTGTAATATATATGTTAGTATATGTATATAGATAGATATCTAACACTTATATATGCATATGTATATATAGTGATATATATCTCCCTATATATGTATATCAGAGTTATATTTTAACAGATATATATCACTAACGTATAAGTATCTGTATTTATATATAGATATATGTATCACATATTAATATATATAGATATATATCAATTATAAATGTATGCATGTCTATATATATATGTATACACACACACACATATACACACACATCGCTCAGACTGAGATCTGAAACTAGGAAAACTAGATTCAGGGGCCAGCCACACCATGCCATCTGGCTTCTCCTATTTCTTTTAGCATTCCTAGTGCTCAGGGCATAATAGATTTACAAGAAATGTTTGTGAAGGGCTGGAGAAATGGAGGGGCAGGGGCACAACAGCATGAGATTTTAGAAATGAGAATTTGAATCATGTCACTCTGACTCTGAATCTTAAGTTGCCATAAAAGATTTTATAACCAATATAAACCATTACCTTCTGCTGCCTTTCAACAGTACAAGGAATTTAAATTAACAATCTGCCTGTTACTAATATAGTCATTCAAAATGAGGGTTTATTCCGTGATGCATATAGAAGGAGCCAAATTAAAAGTATGTTTGAAACTCTAGATTTGTGGCAATAAGTATAAAGAGTTAAGAAGTATGTAGAGGTACTGAAGAACATTCAAAACTTTTTTTAAAAACCTTAGAATCTAGTTTAGCTTATTTTTCTTTAAAAGTTGATGCCTATCTAGAATCTGTTAATCTGATGAGAAATAACTCCTAAAAGCCCCCTTCTGGAAATATCCAAGAAACAGTTTAAACATAAATATCTGGTCTGTAAAATGCATGCAGAGTACCAATCTAAAACTCTCTCTTGCATATTTTTTTTTTTTAGTACTCAATCGTATTTGTTCATTGTTGATATAGAATTTCTGAGTCAGCAGGTTTATCCCCTTAATGCACTGGATGTCCATACCCTTGTTTATGCTCTTCTCCATAATTAAAATGCTTTTGTGTCTTGGCCCATTTATCCATGTCAAACCCATCTACTACTTTGTATCCACTTACCAAATTTATGAATTTCCTATTTTGTGTATTTGTTTTGTGTTTTACTACAAAATTCAGAAAAGACAGGGCCAAGCAAAAATACTAGTACATAGGTACTTATTGGTGGATATTAATTTATTTCACGTATACACTTTGGTTAGAGAACATGTAATTCATTTTTTTATTATTATTATATTTTTTGAAGAAATGATTAGGTTTTTTCTGAAAAATAAGCCTACATATCAGCTTTGAAGGCAAGGTACTACACATTAGTATACTTTCCAGAGAAAGGTATTGCTCTTCTTTGGGATAAAAAGCTAACCACTTAAATCAAAGTTGGACCACAATGGAAGGCAAGTCAATTTAATCTCCAAATGAGATGCAAAGAATGAAATTACATTTACCTTTCAATGTTTTATGGAAATAAAATGATTGATGTTTTCCTTTAAGAACTAGGTTATGTTATCACTATTACTAACTCCTACCCCAGTAAAGAACAACTTTACCGACTATAATACTGTCTTATATTTTTCTGTCATTTTTTTCAATTAAAAAATATGCTCAAGATATAATCCTCCAAGATATGTTTGTCCAGCAAGCCATTATACCTGTTCTGTCTCTTAATCCTCAAACTCAGTCTTTGGGTTCATAAGAAAACAAGGATTTCTTACCCAAGGCTGAGATAAGAATCATCAGCTGGGGCTTCATTTTAAAATTATTTATGGGTAGTAAGACATGGCTTTTCCTGAAAATAAATTTCAAGCATCTAAGGAGGGTAAAAGCAGCTGAGATCTTTTGCTAAAGGATCCCCTTGCTCAAGAATGGAGACCCTTTGGATCCAATAACTTTAGGATCATCTCTGCTGGAGGGGTAGTGGGTAACACACATTCGTGTGGTATTCTGGCACAACCATCTCAGATATGGGATGCTCTTGATTGTCTTTAAAATATACGGTATTTTTCCCATATAACTTAGGCTGTGGCAAATTATTTTAGGGATTAATTTGACAGTCCTTTAAAAAACAAGAGTTTATGTTCTTAGTCCAGGAAGAAATCAGGATAGGACTAAAAGAAAAAAATAGTCTATATTTTTTCTAGTAGCTGCCACCTAACGTTTTAAAAATTATGGAAATTCACAAGCCAGGTAATTATATTATTTTAGATAGTTTCTCTCATCATGGCAGAATAACCATTGAATAGATACAATTTTAGCTCACCAGCTGGCACTGTCACTAGCATGCTGACAGATACCTGTTTTGAATGAATTGACAGATTGCTAAAATGTTGTTCTTTGGGTTGTTATTTGTTAATTTAACTTTGAAAATGGATGTAAAATTCAGTGATAAAGAGTACTTTTTAAAAACTGAAAAGAAACCTCAGCTGACAAAAAAGATGTATGGTAATTAACCCTTTGTTGTAACCTGTTTTTTAGATAGTATTGGTGACTTCTAAAGGTCAGGGTTTGTTTCATATTTATCTTTGCCACATCAATGGTTAGCATATACAACATAGGTGCTTAATGCCTGTTGTATTAAAAGGATAATATTATAGCTACAAATCTTTGAACTTTTAAAGAAGTCTGATAGGTGCACTTATATGTAGGGATTCTGATGGTCCTAAGTTCTTTAATGACTCTTGGACTCTTTGCAGAATGAGAAGTTCATGTTTTTAGAGATACTCATTTTTTTCTTCACTCACCACTGTCTGGGTATGCATACATGTTTCTAATACCTAGTAGTACATTTTGCTTCTATTCCACCTTTAATCCTTGCCTCCTGGGGATAGAATTGATACTAAAGCCTGAAATTCTCCTCTTGAACTTGAAACCTAAAAAAGCAGAAATTCCAGTACAGCTGGAAGTGAAGAAAAATGTCTCTACTGACAAGAGCTTCTCAATCTGCGTAGATTCCAGTAGTCACTTAAAAATGTGGGACCATCAGAATCCCTACATGAGTGTATCTTCCAAACCTCTTAAGTAGTCCAAAGATTTGGATTTAATTCAGTTGTGCTAATATTCTGTTTGAACATAAATACATGAGAATGGCATTCAAGATAGTTTTCAAACCCTCATTTGATAGAACGTGTTTTTCTCCCTTGCTTACCTAAGATCATTTCTGTTCTATAACACAAATTTTCAATCACAAGCATATTAGTTTTGTCTTTTCATTGCAGGTAAATTTCTCTGACTCCAAAGAGTAAGCATGTCTCCTTCAGCTTTTTCCTGAAGGGCTGATGCTGAAATTTCTGAAAGTGTGGGATAAGACAAGGGAGGAGAGGGCAGAGAACCCAGAAAAGAAATGAGGTGGCAACTTTACCTAAAAACTATGTGGCAGCATATGCCACTGAAAAGTTTGCTTTGTGCCTAACGCCATTCTGTTGAATTAGTGTTTAGCTCTGAAAAGTCACTAGTGATCCACAATCCAGAAAGACATGTAAGTTAGCATCAGCTTCTGATTAGCATTTATTGAGCACTTACTGTGTGCCAGGTGCTGTTCCAAGTGCTTTCTACGCATAAATTTATTTAATTTTTATTGCAACCCTATAAGATAAGTACTAGCATTATATCCACTCTGCCGTACCGATGAGGAAATGAAGGCATGAAGACCCTATATAATCTACTATAGAACACACAGCTGTGATACAGAGAAACCAGAGTAGCACTGCAGTTTGCAGGTGGAGCCACTGTGCTCTACTGCCTCCAAAAGGAGTAAATCAGTATTGTAGCAAATTTCCCAGGATGTTTTCAGTGTTCTGCCTGAAATATCCCATTTGTAACCTTAACCTTTTGCTTTGTATTCAAACTTGGGCTCCTGTAAATTTTCCCTGATCCACTCAACAAAGCTGCTTCCTAACCCTTTGTGTTTCCACTGAGCCAAGAATATGTCTCCAGTATAAAATTTAAGGCACTGTTTTTCAGTTTTTTTCATTTATAGGCTTATCTTTTTAATTACTTGACTTTAAGTTTTGAAGGTAGAGTCCATATTTCATTTGGTTCCTAACCACCAGTATCTTGCAGAGCTCTGCTTGAAACACTCGGATGAATGAATGGCAAATGATCACAGTTTGTCCAACCTTTCCCCAAGAACAGACCATTCAGTGATTTTAGCAAACTCCTTTAGAAAAACATAGCTGCTATCTTGAATTTCACATATTCTATTGAAACTCAGAAGGAACATTAACATTCTGGGGGCCTCCCTGGTGGCGCAAGTGGTTGAGAGTCCGCCTGCCGATGCAGGGGATACGGGTTCGTGCCCCGGTCTGGGAGGATCCCATATGCTGCGGAGCGGCTGGGCCCGTGAGCCATGGCCGCTGAGCCTGCGCGTCCGGAGCCTGTGCTCCGCAACGGGGGAGGCCACAACAGTGAGAGGCCCGCATACCGCAAAAAAAAAAAAAAAAAAAAAAAAAATTCTGGGAAAGTTTTTGTAAATTTTGGCCCACATGTTATCTGGTTTATCGGATACTTCCAAAAGTAAAATAAAATGTTTAGTATGGGTAAGTGAATCTTAGGTTAAAGGAATTTTTCAGAGACCCTGGGGATCCACACTCCTATCATAGTACATGTTATTAAGGTGGATGTTTTCCCTCAAGGTGTACCTAATACAAAAATCTTATCAAATTGTCCATTTTAGTTAATTTATTTTTTATTTTAAAAATAGTCATATTGAGATATAATGCACCTACTGTAACATTCATTCTATGAATTATACAATTCAGTGGGGTTTTTTAGTATATTCAGAGTCATGTAACTATTGTATTATGTAATTTTAGAAAATCTTTATCCAGCCCCCCCAAGAAACTTCATACCTATTAGTAGTCACTTCCCCCCACCTTCCCTTAACACTGGAAACCACTAATCTTTCTGTCTCCATGAATTGACCATTCTGACCGTTTCATATAAATCAGATCATAAAGTTTGTGGCTATTGTGATAGTTTTGTTTTTCATTCGGCATAATATTTTCAAGGTTGCTTTATGCTGTAGTATGTGTCAGTAATTCATTCTTTTCTAATGTCAAATAATATTCCACTGTATAGGTATACTACATTTTATTTCTCCATCTGTCATTGGATGGTTATTTGGGTTGCCGCCACTTTTTACCTATTATGAATAATGCTGCTATGAACATACGTGCACAAGTTTCTGTGTGGCATATGTTTTCAATTCTCTTGGGTATATACCTACAAGTGTATCATATGGTAATTCTATGTTTAACTTTTTGAGGGATTATCAACCTTCCATTCTCTCCATAGCCTTGTCAACACTTGTTTTGTTTTGTTTTGTTTTATAGCCATCTCAGTGGGTATGAAGTGGTATCTCATGGGAAATCTAAATTGTATTTCCCAAATGACTAATGAAGTTGAGCATATTACAGGTACAAACCCCATATCAAACATGATTTGCAAATATTTTCTCCTATTCTGTGAGTTGTTGCACTTTTTTGATGGTATCCTTTGAAGCAGAAACTATTGCCTAATTCAAGTTCATGAATATTTACTCCTATGATTTTTTTCTAAGAGTTTTATAGCTTACATATAGGTCTCTGATACCTTTTTATTTAATTTAATTTTTGTATATGATGTGAAGTACAGGTCCAGATTCATTCATATGCATGTGAATACCCTGTTGTCTCAGGACCATTTGTTGAAAACACTATTGTTTTCCCCATTGAATTGTTTTGGCATCGTATAAATTCTTTTGAACATAAATGAATACATTTATTCTGGACTCTCAGTTATACCTGAGTTATAGGTCTAGCCTATGTCATAACCACACTGCCTTGACTAGTGTAATAACTTCTGAAATAAGAAAGTGGGAGACCTCTAACTTTTTTCTTCATTTTCAAGATTTTTAGCTATTCAGAGTCCCATGCATTTCCATATGAATGTTAGAAAAAAAACTAACCAATTTCTGAATAAGAGATAGCTGGGATTTTGAGAGAGATTGCAATGACTGTATAAATCAATTTTGAGTGTTGTAGTCTTATCGGTAAACTTTCTGATTTATAAATAGGGGATGTCTTTATTTTCTTTCAACAATATTACATAGTATTCAGTAAATAAGTTGTGGTCTTCCTTTATTATTCTGGATTTATAAGTATGCTACTCATTTTGATTTTATTGTAAATGCAGTTGTTTTCTTAATTTCATTTTCAGGTTGTTTATTGTAAGTGTATTGAAATACATTTGATTTCTCTACATTGATCTTATATCTTGCAACTGTGCTGAAATCATTTACTCATTTATTAGTTGTAAGCATGTTTTTGATATGGTTTTCTAATATAAAATTATGCTATCTGTAAATAGAATTTTCTTTCTCCCTTTCCAATCTGAATTTATTTCATTAATTTTCTTGCCTGATTGCAATGGTTAGATCCTCCAGTAGAATACTCTTGAATTTTTTTCATGTACTTTTCTGCATCTGTTGAGATTACCATGCTGTTTTTGTCTTTTATAGTGTTAATAAGGTGTATATTAGTTGAATTTTGTATGTTAACCCAACCTGAAATTCCTGGGATAAATCTCACTTGTACATGGTGTACAATCTTTTTTTTTTAAATGTTGCCAGACAATTTTTTTCCTGGAGTTTTGCTTTTTTTTTTTTTCCTCTCTATTCATAGGGCATATTGGTCTTTTTTTTTTTTTCTTGTGATGTCTTTGTCTGCTTTAGTATCAGAATAACATTGGATTATTGAATTATTGAGGAAGTCTTCCCTCTATTTTTACAAAGAGTTTGTGAAGAACTGGTGTTCAATTCTTCTTTAAATAGTGTAATTCATCATTGAAGCCATCTGTGCCTGAGCTTTTCTTTGTGGGAAGGTTTTCTGTTGTTGTTGTTTCTTGTTTGTTTGTTTTTATTACTAATGCAATCTTTCACTATATGTCTATCAGTTTTTTTTCTAGTCAGTTTCAGTGATTTGTGTCTTTCTAGGACTTTTTCCATTTCATCTGGGTAATCTAATTTTGGGGGGCACAGTTGTTCATAGTAGTCTCTTATAATCCTTCGTTGTATGTCTGTCACATTAGTGTGTATGTTCCTCTTTTGTTCCTGATTTTAGTAATTTGTGTTCTCTCTCTTTTGTTGGTGAATCCCCCTAAAGTTTTGTTAACTTTTGTTTCATTGACTTTTCTCTGTTTTTTTCAAAGAACAACCTTTTAGTGGAATTGATTTTCTCTTTCCCTTTTCTCTTTACTGTTTATTTTTGCTCTAACTTTATTATTCCCTTCCTTCTGCTTATTTAAGCTAACTTTGCTCTCTTTTTAAAAATTTCTTCAGATGTGAGGGAAAGTTATTGATTTAAGATCCTTCTTTTTCACTTATGCTTTTATAGCTATGAATATCCCTCTAAGCATTCTTTTTAGCTGCATCTGATAAGTTTTGTTATGTTGTGCTTTCATTTTCATTCATCTGAAAGTACTTCCTAATTTCCCGTGTGATTTCTTCTTTGATACTCTTTTTATTTGGTAATGTGTTGTTTAACTTTCACATATTGGTAAATTTCTCAAACTTCCTTTTCTTGTTGATTTCTAATTTCTTCCTCTTGTGATTGGAGAGCATACTTTGTATTATTTAAATCCTTTAAAAATTTTGATTTGTGACCTAACATATGGGCTATCACAGAGAATGCTTCACATGCACTTGGGAAGAATGTTGCATTCTGCTGTTGTTAGTCTACTACCTAGTTATTCTATCCAGCATTATAAGGGAGTGAAGCCTCCAACTATTATTGTTAAATTTTCCATGTCTTCTTGCAGTTCTGTCAGTTTTTACTTCATGTATTTTGTTGTTCTCTAGTTAGAACCAAATGTATTTATAATTTTTTTTCTTACTTTTAGATTCACTTATTTATTATTATAAAATGTGCTTCTTCAACTCTAGTAAAAATTTCCTTCTTAAAATCGACTTTGTCTGATGGTAGTTTTGCCGTGCTAGCTCTCTTTTGGTTACTGTTTGGATAGTATATCTTTGATTCATTTGTGTCTTTGAATTTAAAATGCATTTCTTGCAAACAGCTTATAGTTAGGCAATTTTTAAAAATTTGTTTTGTCAATATATGCCTTTTGATTGAAGTCCAGTTTAGTCCAGTTACATTTAATGTAATTACTGGTAAGGTGGGATTTAATGCCCGCTATTTTGCTATTTGTTTTTTATATGTATTCTATCTTTTTTGTTCCTCTAGTCCCCCATCACTGCCTTCTTACATCAAATATTTTCTAGTATACCATTTTAATTTCTTGCTGAATTTTCTACTCTACTATTTGTGTTATTTTCTAAGTGATGCCTTGGGGATTAAAATAAATATGTTAACTTACAACAATCTAGTTTAGTTTTTTACCAACTTAATTTCAATAGTAAACAAAAATGTTGTTTCAATATAGCACTATTCCTTCCCCTTTTTGTGCTCTGATTGCCATACAAATTACATATTTATGTATTATAAACTATCAACACAGTTTTATAATTATTGCTTTATGCAGGTGTCTTACAAATCAGATAGGAGAAGAGAAGCATTATGAAAAAAATTATAGTCTACCTTTACTTATATGTTTACTTTTACTAGTGCTTTTTATTTGTGTGTGTGTGATTTTTGATTTATTGTCTGTTATCCTTTCATTTCAGCCTGAACCCCCTTTAGTATTTCTTGTACAGAAATTCTGTTAGTGAAAAATTTTATCAATTTTTGTCTGTTTTGTAATGTCTTAAATAATTCTTTGAATTTTGATGGATCTTTTTGCATAGAATTTTTAATTGACAGTGATTTTCCTTCAGCACTTTGAATGTATCATCCCATTACCTTCTGACATCCATGATTTCTGATGAGATGCCAACTGTTAATCTTATTTAAGATCACTTTTACATAATGAGTCGCTTTTATTTCACTGCTTTCAATAACTTATCCTTGATTTTTGGCACTTTGACTATGATGTTCTCAGGTGTGGGTCTCTTAGATTTAATTCTACTTGAAGTATGTTGAAATGCTTGGATATACAGATCAATTTTTTTTATCAAATTGGAGAAGTTTAGACCATTATTTCCTCAAATATTCTGACCTTTTTTCTCTTTCTTCGTTTTCTGTTGCTCCCCATATGATTATGTTCATACACTTTATTGTGTCTAACAGGTCTCTGAGGGTAATTCATTATTTTTTTTTCATTTTGTTACTTACTCTGGATAATCTCAGTTAACTTATTTTCCAAGTCATTGATTGTTTCTTTTGCTAACTAAAATTTGTTTTTGAGCCACTCCATGATTTTTTTTAAAAATTTCATTTATTGTACTTTTGAACTCCAGTACTTCTTTTTAGCTCTTTCTCACAAGTTCTGTGTCTTTATTGACATTCGCTGTTTGGTAACACATCATTTTCATACTTTTCTTTGGTTCTGTAAGCATGATTTCTTCAGTTATTTGAATATATTTATAATAGCTAGTTTTAAGACTTTGTCTAATAAATCCAATGTCTGAGCTTTCTCAGGAATAGTATCTATTGACTGTTTTTTTTTTTTTTTTTTTTTTTTTTCTTTTTGCAGTATGCGGGCCTCTCACTGTTGTGGCCTCTCCCGTTGCGGAGCACAGGCTCCGGATGCGCAGGCCCAGCGGCCATGGCTCACGGGCCCAGCCGCTCCGCGGCATATGGGATCCTCCCAGACCAGGGCACGAACCCGTATCCCCTGCATCGGCAGGCGGACTCTTAACCACTGCGCCACCAGGGAGGCCCGACTGTTTTGTTTTATTTTGTTTTGCTTTCTTGTGTATGGGCTACAGTTTTTTAGTATGTCTTGTAGATTTGTTTTTTACTGAAAACTGGAAATTTAATAATATAATGTGGTAACTCTAGAAATAAGTTTTCTTTTTTTTTTTGATGTGGATCATTTTTAAAGTCTTTATTGAATTTGTTACAGTATTGCTTCTTCTTTTTTTTTTTTTAATGTTTTGGTTTTCTGGCTGCGAGGCATGTGGGATCTTAGCTCCCCAACCAAGGATCGAACCCGCACCCACTGTATTGAAAGGTGAAGTCTTAACCACTGGACTGCCAGGGAAGTCCCAAGTTATCTTCTTTACCAGGGCTTTGTTGAAGTTTGCTGTTTGTTTAGTGTCTTTATGGACTAATTCTAAAAAGTCTTTATTCTTTGTCATGTGCAGCCCCTCAAGTCTCTGTTGTGTTACTTTGGTGATCAGCTAATGAGTGAAGAGGGATGTCCTTAAATGACCCAAAAAGTCTCTAACCCTTTGCTTAGAGGCTCTGTGAATGTGTTAGGGGGACATCTTCAATGCTTTGGTTATTTACAGCCAAAACTGTCCCTTTGCCTTCACTTCCTCTTTTTACAGAGCCTCAGGTGAGCCATGCGGGAGACATTAGGGCCTTTCAGGTCTTTCTTGGCCATGGCCACAGCTATACATGTGCACATGATCTTCCTGATTTCCAGGAATGTATTAGAACTTTTCAAAGTGCCCCCTGAACATCTCATTTCCCACTTTTTCATTTTAAGTGGTTTTGGTCAGACTCATATTTGTTCCAACTGGCATCACTATATCAGCCAGCTGTGATGTTCAAATATTGCCACTGATTGTTTTTGACAAATGCCCTGGGATAGAACTGTTCTCACAGAGTTTTGAGTCAAGTTAAATAAAGACAAGCCCTGAGAATGGGACTTTTCCAAGAAACTGTCATTCAGGTCAAATAGTAATGCTCTGGTGATTAGGTTCTTTAGGGAACATCAAACCCATTTACACTCTTTAGTAGCTGCTAGGTTGCTGGTTTTCACAGCTACTTTGGTTTTGAGGCTTTTAGTTTTTAAGGCTATGGCAGTGAGAGGGGGATGGGAATTGGATAAGTTAAAATGCCACAAACTGTGTGTTCTTATGACATTCAGTCATTTTTTTCTTAAATAAATGCTCAGCATATTGTGGCAAACCTCTGGTAAATTTCTGGAGTTCTAGAAAAGTTAATTTTGACCATGTTTTCCATTGTTTTTGTTGCTTTTGTAGAGGATTGGATCTTTGGAGGCCTTTACTCTGTTATCCCAGAACTGGTTTCAGTTAATATATTCTTACTGGGCTATTAAATCAGTGTATATTTTCTGAGAGAATTTTTTTCCCTCTTTGGGGGAAATTTTTATAAATAATTATTTCCCCACAGAATTGTTTAACTTACAACTTTGCATAATTAATTAAACCTTAAATGCCATGGAAGCAGAAATAAATACTTATAAATCATTTTCAATCTATTAGGAATATATTTGATCCTTTCTTGAGAATAAATGTTAGCCATTGTTAGCTGTGGTGTTGAGTAATAAGAAAAGGAAGGAGGTAGGTCAGGAGTCCGGGGAATAAATTTCTGACCATCCCATTGTACTATGTAATCTAGCCTTGGGCATCACTTTTTTTTTTTAAACACATAAATAGCAGTTTGCCATAATTTGCTTTACAAAGGGTATTAGGGCATTGTTTTTTTTTTTGTTTTTACTTTTTTTTAACATCTTTATTGGAGTATAATTCCTTTACAATGGTGTGTTAGTTTCTGCTGTATAACAAAGTGAATCAGTTATACATATACATATGTTCCCATATCTCTTCCCTCTTGAGTCTCCCTCCCTCCCTCCCTCCTAATCCCACCCCTCTAGGTGGTCACAAACCACCGAGCTGATCTCCCTGTGCTATGCGGCTGCTTAGGGCATTGTTTTAATATTAAAAATAAAGAGTTTTTCTTCAAGGTTTCCTGAATCTTTTTTACCTGAAATTATTTTGCACTGAAATGGGCACCTGCATCTAAAAATTGACTACAATTTTCCTTTACTATGGTGTGTTGTAATGCCAAATTAGCAACTATTTCAGAGGCTTTATGAAGAATAGGAATCTAAAGAGCAGTGTTAATCTTGGCAGCTCTCTATGTCAGTACACTCTAAGGGTACTGGCACAGGCATTTCATACATTTTACAGAAAATATTGGAGTATTGGAGAATAGATTGTAGCCCTATGTGGGTGTCCAGAAAGGTTTTGAGTCTTTTAGTTTTTGTTTCCTCTTCTAAATTCTGAAAACAGAAACAATCTATCCCTACACTCAGCCTAGACATTGAAAAATGAAACCATACCTGTTATGCATTGCATTGTAGCCCCCCAAGACATATTTTGAAGTCCTAATCCCCAATACCAGCAACCATGAGATTCCTAATACATTTTTAAAGTTCCTTCTCTGTTTAACAATTAAAATGACATGAAACTGGTAAAAGTATGAATGTCAGGGAGATCAGTAGAATTTGGCATTTGTTATCTGGCCTGACTGAGTAGGTAGAGTAGATACTGAGGTAGTAGTAAAGGATAGGTATCTGGCAGCCCCATGACATACAGTAATGCTGGAGTTAATAAAGTCATTACGTGTAGTCACCTGAGTGGCAGTAGCCTATGAAGATAAGGATGTGGGGGACAAAAGATGATGGAATTATTCAATATCTTGATTTGAAAATGGGGCATTTATCTAACATCAATTTATACTTGAAAAGATGAACTTTACTCTAAATAAATTATGCCTCAATAAACCTGAAGAATAAGAAGGAAAAGGAAGAGGGGAGGAGAGAAGAACGGGGGGGAGGAGAGGAAGAGGGGGAGGGGAAGGATGCAGAGACGCATCAGAAGCAGGAGGAGAAGGGCCAAGAGCTTCAATCTTTCAAGGAAAAGTGTTCAGGTCACTTAATTGGAAACATGAGTACAATCTCATAGGAAATCAGCTGAAGGCAAAGGATCTTATAGGAGGACATTCATAAAAGACAACAATGGTCTCAGTGCCAGTTGCAGAAAAAAGACCTGTGCCATTTTACCCATACTATGTCATGCACGTGTTTATCTTGTTTAAATACTTTTCTCTTGCTTTCTTCTCTGTCTTATCTGTTAAATAAAATGTATATATATATATATATATTCAATGGATATAAAATTTCAGTTATGCAAGATGATTATGTTCTAGAGATCTGCTGTACAACATTGTACCTGTAGTTAACAATACTGTACTGTATACTTAAAATTTTGTTAAGATGGTAAATTATGGGCTGTTACTGCAATTAAGTAAGTAAATAAATAACATATTGGTGATTGTTGTGAAGAACTGTAAGTTTTTTGAAATTTCCTCTACTGGCAAACTAACAAGTTAGTCAGGCACAGTATCATGGATACTAACAGAAGACAAGAAACTCCTGGGTCAGAGACAAAGGACTGTACCACTCATAGTATAGCCAGCAGCATGAGCTTCACATTCCTATGATCTCCTCTTGCCCCTCAGATCCTGTGGAAGTGATTCAGAGAGGCCCAGTGGATGGTGCACATGCAGTGAGTGTGCATCAAAACTAAGAAACCCCAAGCTTAGGAAACTCCAACTTTGAATTTAAAAGTGGCTGCTCACAAATATGTCCAGTGGTTTCCCCAGAGGGAGACATTATCTTTATTAGCCTGGTCAGGAAGTAAATCTACCTCTGTACCAGTTGGAGGAAGTATCTATCTTCCAAGACTGTCTGATATACAAACATCCATGAAAATATAATCTGGAAGAAAACTGTCAGTGCTTCTTCTAAAACCATGCAGAAGAGCCATGGTCCCATAGAGAGTTGTTTCCCACCAATTGTTCATTTTATGGTTAACTTATAACTTTACAGGATCGTTAATCAGGATAACAATAGAATTAAAGGAGCAGTGATCATAACCTAGCAATCTTTTTTTTTTTTTTTTTTTTTTCTTTTTGCGGTATGTGGGCCTCTCACTGTTGTGGCCTCTCCCGTTGCGGAGCACAGGCTCCGGATGCGCAGGCCCAGCGGCCATGGCTCACGGGCCCAGCCGCTCCACGGCATATGGGATCCTCCCAGACCGGGGCACGAACCCGTATCCCCTGCATCGGCAGGCGGACTCTCAACCACTTGCGCCACCAGGGAGGCCCCCCTAGCAATCTTTAACTTGGAGTTGCATGTGCTATTGAATGAGACTTTGAGTTGACCCTTTTGAGGCTGAGGTTTTGGTAGGTGAGAGCTTCTTTCCATTCACTTTCCCTTTTCTCTGTCTCTGTCTTTATCTCTGTATCTGTCTCTCTCTTTCTCTCTCTTTTAATATATTTTAATCATTTTCATTTATTTTTCTGCTACCTAACAAAATATATACTTTATTAATTTATATAGCCTATTGTTTCAGTCTGAATGTAAATTCTACAATGGCAGAAATATCTGTGGGGTCTGTAGTTGTATCCTTAACAACTACATTACTGAAAGGCACCTAGTATTCAATTTATACATTTTTGCTAAATAAATCTCAGCAGCTGAGGAATATACATAGTAGACATACGTCACTGCTTTTGTCACCTAGTGTGAATATTCTTTTCACCTGTGGGGAATCCACCCCTGAGGTAACCAAGCCTATTTACCACCAGAGCAGCATCTGTGATCACAGTGTTTGCTATCCCTCCTTCCCCTGCAGCTAAGGTATGGGCATATGTTCTAGACTGTAGTCATCCATAGGTAACCTCCAATCCTTGAAAGAGAAGCTAGTGATGCAGTAAGGCATGAATGCACAGGATCCACTTTGGCAAGGATGATGGCAGCAGAAGCTAATAGTAGCTGCTGATGACTACAGTGTCTCTTGCAGCATTTGGTCCCTGGCATGGCTAGAGCCATGGTGTCCTTCTCCAGGGGTGTTCATGCACCCAGTTTACCAGTGTACTTGCAGATGTTGTTTCTGGTGTACTCTAAGCCTGTGTCTCCAGCCCTCTCAAATATTGTACGAACAATCAAATATTCTTTTAATGAAACATTTTAATGTCTAAATTAGCTGAAGTTGTTTTCTGTTGCTTACATTTACATATATCAGGGTACTATGAAATTTTCAGAAGCATACAATGCAAAAATCCAGTTGAGATCAATAAGTAGCTTTTCAAGTGTTTTGGTTAATGTTCTCTCTACCCCTCAGTAATGCACATAAAATGCACATAGTAATAAATAATAGATAAACAAATAAATAATAAATGCACATAATAAAAAACTTGTAACCTAACCAGAACAGCAGCATAATACATTTAACTTCATAGATTTAAGAAGAATTAAAAAATAGAATTTAAAAAGAATTGTATGGTATTATTTTTATTTAATATGCAAAATGTATTAATTTCAGTATTTTTTAAGAGTTTTATAGGCAATTGCAGACAAATAACTTGTATATTCACAAGGCAGAATGTTCCTTGAATGACTTGAGAAATTTTAAGAGTGACTGTTTAATGCTTTTCCTTTCTCTATCTGGTACACCTCTCTGAAATACATAATGCAGTCAATGCAAAACTACGGTAAAGGGAAGTCAGCTATAATAATTTCCAGTTTCTATTTCATTTTATTAGAAAAGTCTTAGTCGAAAATACATACATAATATTATAGTGCTAAGTCACTAAAGAAGAAACTTGGGGCTAGTCCCATTTGATCATATCTTAGACGCTTCCTATAGTGAAGAATTTCCTATATATGTAATGCACGCAATTTCAAAGGCCACGTGCTTTTCTTTGCCTTTTCATATTTTATATCAAATTAATTTCAAACATGCAAATATCCCTTTCATAACTCAGTGTGCTACAGTAAACTGAAGAACAATTTTTGGAAAAAGGAGGTGGCTTGGATTGAACAGATTCCATGCATTTCTGTGCTAATTTGGTTTGACAGCTCAGTGATTGTTCTATACACAAAGTTAAAACAGGAGAAACAAAGACAGCTGGGTAGCAACCACTAGGAGAAGTTCTCTACTTCCCTCTGCTGGATACTATGGGATATCCATGCATTCTGTAGGCTTTTGTCTATGGGGAAAGAAGCAAACGTTGGGAAAAATGTTTGCTTTCTAATCATAATTCCTATATGTGTTTTAGCTGATGGAAGGATATCAGGACTAAGTTAATTTCAATACAAAATATTTTAAATATGCACTGTGAATTATTTTTAGATTTCTGACTTGCCAAAGATGATAACTTAAGAAATACGCATTCAGCATGATGTTTTCGAAGGGTATAGGAATAATTTGTTCCCTCTTTATAATTTGCAAGGGATTTTCTTTTGCTCATCTGATATTCAAAAGTAAGCCACTTCACTATTTCTGAGTAACCCGTGGCCTTTCTAAACTTGTATTCCATTTCATTGTTTTTCGTTAAACAGGTAGATATTTATTGCTGGTTATCCTCATATGCTTTAGGAGACATTCCTAATAGGAGAAAGAGAAACAAGATAAAGGATGAGAAGTGGGCTTACAACAAAATTTGCTATGATTTCTTGTCAAGGTGAAACCAGAAATGCTGGCTTTATCAGTGAGAGAAAATCAAATCAAGTCAATAAGTATTTACTGAATTCTGTCTAGATAAAAGTCTCTTTAGTTGGAATGTGTAATCAAAAATTAGCATCTAAGAATAGAAGAAAATGATTTCTTTCTTTCTCTTGTTTGCTTTTTCTCTCTGTCTTCTCTTTTTTTCTCTTTCTTTTCCCATTCCCTAATAATGGAAAAGAGTAAGAATAAAACTATAGACCTAGGGTAGGAAAAGTGAAGAAATAGTGTAAAAAGCTGTAAATTGAATTATATATTTATTGTTTGACACATAAAAGTTAAACATACATGACAGAAAATAAACTATCAAAATGCTGCTAGGTAGTCGTTTCAAGTTCTACATTTTGGGAGGAGCCAGGAAATTAATTGCTACTTGGGTAGCCCTTAGAATGGAAATAAGCCACCTTTGAATGCTATTCTGAGTATGAGAAGGTGACGTCATGAGAAATGAGAAGATACAAAGATGGAAGTGTTAAGTGTAGGTGGAATTAGTCTTCCTGCTTAGCAGAAAAAGAGGGAAAGCAGCATGGAGGGTGGAATCTTCCAGCTGTCATTTATGGGCATGGTACTCAGGTCCTACGAAATTACTGTGAAAAGGAGTAGGATAAATGTTAGCCCCAGTCTATCTTCAGAGAGATTTCATATCAATCAAGAGCAGCCAGGCAAATAGAAACTATCTTTAGTAGTAGAAGGAAATAATTTGATGGAGAGAATTAAAGTCTTGCAAAACCATTAGAAGAACTGTGCAGCACAGATCTCTAAAGCCAAAGCATTCAGGAAACAAGAAAGAATTGGACTCACTGGAAATTACTAGTGATTTCTGGTTCAGTCTTGGAATGCTGTGCTTTTCTAAGAATTTGTCCATTTCTTCCAGGTTGTCCACTTTATTGGCGTATAGTTGCTTGTAGTACTCTGTCATGATCCTTTGTATTTCTGCAGTGTCAGTTGTTACTTCTCCTTTTTCATTTCTAATTCTATTGATTTGAGTCCTCTCCCTCTTTTACAGGTAGACTGCCTATTTGCTCTTCATTTGTTTGGTCTGGTGGGTTTTTACCTTGCTCCTTCATCTGCTGTGTGTTTCTCTGTCTTCTCAGTTTGCTTATGTTACTGTGTTTGGGATCTCCTTTTTGCAGGCTGCAGGTTCATGGTTCCCATTGTTTTTGGTGTCTGCCCCCCATGGCTAAGGTTGGTTCAGTGGGTTGTGTAGGCTTCCTGGTGGAGAGGACTGGTGTCTGTGTTCTGGTGGCTGAGGCTAGATCTTGTCTTTCTGTTGGGCAGCACCACATCCAGTGGTGTGTTTTGGGGTGTCTGCGATCTTATTATGATTTTAGGCAGCCTCTCTGCTAATGGGTGGTGTTGTGTTCCTGTCTTGATAGTTGTTTGGCATAGGGTGTCCAGCACTGTAGCTTGCTGGTCATTGAGTAGAGCTGGGTCTTAGTGTTGAGATGGAGATCTCTGGGAGAACTTTTGCCGTTTGGTATTATGTGATGCTGAGAAGTCTCTGGTGGACCAATGTCCTGAACTCGGCTCCCCCACCTCAGAGGCACAGGCCTGATACACTGCCGGAGCATCAAGACTCTGCTGTTGCTGCCACTGTGACTGAACTATCATCTTGACTCCGGGTAGAGTAATCTTGGTTGTAGGTTTTTCTCTTTCACCAGTTTAAGTATATCCTGACACTCCCTTCTGGCCTGCAGATTTTCCTCTGAAAAATCAGCTGATAACCTTATGGTGATTCCTTTGTATTTTTTTTTCTCTTGCTGCTTTTAATATTGTTTCTTTGAATTTAATTTTTGTTAGTTTGATTAATATGTGTCTTGGTGTGTTTTTCCTTGGGTTTATCCTGTATGAGACTCTGTGCTTCCTGGACTTGGGTGACTATTTCCTCTCCCATGTTAGGCAAGTTTTCCACTATAATCTTTTCAAATATTTTCTCAGACTCTTTCTTTTTCTCTTCTTCTTCTGGGACCCCTGTAATTCTAATGCTGGTGCATTAGTGTTGTCTCAGAGTTCTCTGAGATTGTCTTCTTTTCATTCGGCAGTTATTTCCACCATTTTGTCTTCCAGCTCACTTATTTGTTCTTCTGCCTCAGTTTTTCTGTTGTTGATTCCTTCTAGTGTATTTTTCATTTCAGTTATTGTGTTGTTCATCTCTGGTTTTTTATTCTTTAGTTCTTTTAGATCTTTGTTAAACATTTCTTTTATTTTCTCAATACATGCCTCCATTCTATTTCTGAGATTCTGGATCATCTTTACTATCATTACTCTGAATTCTTTTTCAGGTAGATTGCCTATTTCCTCTTCATTTATTTGGTCTTGCTCTTTATTTGGTCATTGCTCTTTCATCTGTTACATATTTTTTTGCCATCTAATGTTTTTTTATGAGTGGAATTGTGTTCCTGTCTTACTGGTTGTTTGGCCTGAGGCTTCCAACACTGGAGTTTGTAGGCTATTGGGTAAAAGTGGGTCTTGGTGCTGAGATGAGGAACTCTGTGAGACCTCACTCTGATGAATATTCCTTGGGGTCTGAGGCTCTCTGTTAGTCCGGTGGTTTGGACTCGGAGCTCCCACCACAGGAGATTTTGCCCAACCCCCGGCTTGTGAACCAAGATCCCGCAAGCCACGTGGGGTGGCAAAAAAAAAAAAAAAAAAAAGGAACAACAACAAAGTAAAAAATAAAATTAGATTAGCAAAGGAGCAGATATGTTAGAAAGAATAGAAGAAGAAAAATATAGATGAATCAACAACTGGAAGGTATATCAGTACCGCAATAGTAAAAAAGAGGAGGAGGGAAAAAGAAACAAAAACAGGGAAAAGGCCTTGGCTGTGGAGGGAGGGGCCTAAGCAAGGGCAAGGTTTGGGCAGTGGGTGGGGCCTATTTTTCGGACCCACAGTGCTGGAAAAGGCCCTGGGTGCTGTGGGGGGTGGGGCTTAGGTTCAAGGAATAGAAGGGCCCAGGCGTGCTCCCACCCCTGGTCTCAGAGGGCAGGGGACCTCATCTGGGAGCCCAGCAGGCTTCCTGGCCTTGAGTGGCGGGGAGGCAAACACTCTCCTCTCCTCTCCTGCTCCTCCGGTCTAGGGGAGTTCCTCTTGCCTACCTCTTGTGATCCCCTTGGACTCTTTCCTATGCCTCCAGGACCAATGCTGCCGGGGTGGAGGGGGGCGCCTTGGAGGGCAGGGGACCAGCCTGGGAGCTCAGCAGGCTCCCTGGGACCTTTTGGGTAGCACAGTTGCTCTCTGCTCCTCTCCCACTCCTCCTGGAAGGCCCTCCTGCCTGCCTCTCCAGATCTCCCCAGTCTCCCTCCTGTGCCCCCAGGATCCGTGCAACCTGGATGGGGCTTTGGAGGGTGGGTACCGGCTTGGGAGCTCAGCAGGCTCCCCAGCCCGAGTGGGCCTGGTGATCGCCCTCCCCTCCTCTCCCGCTCTTCCACTCCCTTCTGGCTTGTAGAGTTTCTGCTGAGAAATCAGCTGTTAACCTTATGGGAGTTCCGTTATATGTTATTTGTCCTTTTCCCCTTGTGGCTTTTAATAATTTTTCTTTGTCTTTAATTTTTACCAGTTTGATTACTATGTGTCTCAGCATGTTTCTCCTTGGGTTTATCCTGCCTGGGACTCTCTGCGCTTCCTGGACTTGGGTGGCTATTTCCTTTTCCATGTTAGGGAAGTTTTCAAGTATAATGTCTTCAAATATTTTCTCTGGTCCTTTCTCTCTCTCTTCTCCTTCTGGGACCCCTATAATGTGATTGTTGGTGCATTTAATGTTGTCCCAGAGGCCTCTTAGGCTTGTCTTCATTTCTTTTCACTCTTTTTTCTTTATTCTGTTGCACAGAAGTGATGTCTACTATTCTGTCTTCCAGGTCACTTCTCCGTTCTTCTGCCTCTGTTATTCTGTTATTGATTCCTTCCAGTGTATTTTTCATCTCAGTTATTGTATTGTTTGTCTCTGTTTGTTCTTTAATTTTTCTAGGTCTTTGTTAAACATTTCTTGCATCTTCTCGACCTTTGCCTCCATTCATTTTCCAAGGTCCTGGATCATCTTCACTATCATTATTCTGAATTCTTTTTCTGGAAAGTTGCCTATCTCTACTTCATTTAGTTATTTTTCTGGGGTTTTATCTTATTCCTTCATCTGGTTCATAGTCCTCTGCCTTTTCATTTTGTCTATCTTTCTGTGAATGTGGTTTTCATTCCACAGGCTGCAGGATTGTAGTTCTTCTTGCTTCTACTGTCTGCCCTCTGGTGGATGAGACTATCTAAGAGGCTTGTGCAAGCTTCCTCATGGGAGGGACTGGTGGTGGGTAGAGCTGGGTGTTGCTCTGGTGGGATTAAAGTAAAACTTTAATCCACTTGTCTGCTGATGGGTGGGGCTGAGTTCCCTCCCTGTTGGTTGTTTGGCCTGAGGCCACCCAGCACTGGAAGCTACAGGCTCTTTGCTGGGGCTAATGGCAGACTCTGGGAGGGCTCACGCCAAGGAGTACTTCCCAGAACTTCTGCTGCCAGTGTCCTTGTCCCCATGGTGAGCCACAGCCACCCCTGCCTCTGCAGGAGACCCTCCAACACTAGCAGGTAGTTCTGGTTCAGTCTCCTACAGGGTCACTGCTCCTTCCCCTGGGTCCTGATGTGCACACTGCTTTGTGTGTGCCCTCTAAGAGTAGAGTCTCTGTTACCCCCAGTCCTGTCCAAGTCCTGCAGTCAAATCCTGCTAGCCTTCAAAGTCTGATTCTCTGGGAATTCTTCCTTCCGTTTCCAGACCCCCAGATTGGGAAGCCTGATGTGGGACTCAGAACCTCACTCCACTGGGTGGATGTCTGTGGTATAATTGTTCTCCAGTTTGTGAGTCACACACGTAGTGGTTATGGGATTTGATTTTATTGTGATTGAGGCCCTCCTACCATCTCATTGTGGCTTCTCTTTTGTCTTTGGATATGGGGTATCTTTTTTGGTGAATTCTAGTATCTTCCTGGATGATTGCTCAGCAGTTAGTTGTGATTCCGATGCTCTCACAAGATGGGGTAGAGATGAGTTTTTAATTGAAAAGAATTTTCCTTGTCTTTAACATTTTAAAATGTCAAGTCTATAAATGTGTGTTTTGCTTCTGGCTTTAATTTTTTTCTTCTTGAAATAATATAGTTACCTAGTTTTCATATTTTGAAATTTTGGGTTTTTTTTAAATTGATCTAAAAATTATTTTGGCATATGTCTTAGATTGGATTCTCTGGAAGTAGAGCCTGTGGCAAGAGTTGTGTTTTTGTTGTTGTTTTGTATTTTTGTTTGTTTGCTTGTTTTTTCTTTTCTTTTCTTTCTTTTTTTTTTTTTTTTGTGAGTGTTTTATGGAGGGAATGCTTTCAGGAGAAACCTGTAAGGGGATGAGGGAAGCAGGGTAGAGAAGAGAGAGAAAATAAGCAGGGGTGAGGTTCCAAAAGTTTAGCCTTGGTGACCTTTTTGTGATTCTCTGGAACTGAAATAGCACTGCAGAGCCTCTCCCACCTTGCAGCAAGGAAGTGGGATTTTGCACATCCCTCTCGCACCCTCCAGCATCCAGTTTCTGGGGACTCAAGTACAACTTGTGTACCTCTTGAGTGGAGAGGTGTCCCCAAGTCACCTGAAAGTGGTCCTCTGAAGAGGTTTGCAGATGGCAGCCTTTGGGAACAAGACCCACAACCTGTGACGGATGGGCACACCAAAACAGTTAAAGTATCCTATGGTAATGACCTTATTAAAACATTTTAATAATATAACAATAATATTTAAACAATGACCACCACATCCTTTATTGGGTTTCACCTCTTCCCACTTCTGCTAGGTTGTTTTTGAGCTCTCCTGCCTTAAGTTCATCATGAGCACATATTGGCTGAGCAGAGGTAATTTAAGTGACAGATAACAACACATCGTATGCTACTTTTCTCCACTCAGACACTGGCCTGATTCTCCTCAAATCTCTTTTCCTTCTCAGTTCTTTTGCTGGGCTTCCTCCAGTATTCATGTATCTAGACTCCTCTTAGACACAACCACCTGTCAGGGAAATGTGCCCTAGTCCAAGAAAAATGCATCTTAAACTCATGCCTAGACCCCCATGATATATAGAGTGATTTTCTTTGTTTTTAATAGTAAACATTTTATTTTAAATAAAATCAAATGGATATGAATAGAAAAATCCCATGATAGTGTATTAAACATCAGCATTTCTTCTACTTTGTTTTTCTTGTATATGTGTCTTAATTTGAGTACAATTTCATTTTTTAAGGAAAATTTTCACAGATTAACTCTGTCATGAGTGGTAGCACCAGGGAATGAAGCCCAGAATTCTAAACAGGAAGGCAAGGAAACACGAAATCTTTCCTACATGAAGAATAAAGCAGAAATGAGATGTAAATTATGTAAAAACAGATTCTGAGTCTCTAAGTGCCAAGTTTAGCCAAAGAAAATACTTTATAATATGGTTTCTGCCTGAGTCCTGCACCCCTTACCCAGACTTTGCTCCAGCCATATTAAGCTGCCAGCAGTTCCTCAGAAGCATACTGTTCCCTTCACAAATCATGCTTTTATTGTCGAACTTTCTTTTGTTTTCCCCAAATATTTTTATGTCAGTTCTGCCTAGAAGCCTAGCCTGTGGTCAGATTTAGTTATCCATTCTCAGTGTTTTCTTGGCATCCCAGGCTGTGCCACTCACCACACTGTTATAATTTTTGAGTTCTTTGATGTATTCCTATTAGACGGTAAGCTTCTTGAGGATAGAGATTGTGTCTAATTATCTTTGCCCCCCTCAATGACTAGCACGACATCCACACTTATCAAGTCACATTCAGTTACTGGGATCTTTTTCTTCAAATGGTGCTATTTCAGTAATAGCCTGTCTACTGTGTTAGTGATAAAATCACAAGGAATCTTTGCTTGGACCCATTTCCCTATGGATGTATCTACAAGTGCTCACATTATATTCCTGAAGAGCAGCCTTTACATATTTGAAAAACTTCCTCTTTTTCCACATGTTCTCCCTTAGTTATTTTTGGTCTTTGACATTGGTTTCTATGAGCAACCCAATTTGAGGGCAATCCTTTGTCCTTTGGTCCTTTATACTACAGTGCAATGGTCCATTTTATGTGGCAGCGCAGTCAGCCTATAGTCCTCAGGTAATCATTTAAACATGAATCTAGGTGCTGCTGTGAAGGTATTTTGTAGATGTAATTAAAATCTACAACCAGTTTATTTTAAATAAGGAGATATAATCTTTGCTAATTTGAGTAGATCTGATCCAATAAGTTGAAAGACCTTAATTACAAAGCTGAGGTTTCCATGAGGTAGAAGAAATTCCACCTGTGGACAGCATCTCCCACCCAAGACTTTCCAGCTTATTCTTTCTGACAGCCTGTCCTATGGATTTGGGACATACCAAGCTAACCTTCACAATCATGGAAGCCAATTTTTTTCACTATCTGTCTATTCATTCATCTACCCATCCATCCATCCATCCATCCATACATACATCTATCCATCCACCTTATTGTATCTTTTTCTCTGGTGGACCAGTGACCGATATATTCAATCTTGAGGTGAAATGGACCTTAGGGTTCATACATGTCTGTAAACATGGCTTTTCTTCATGTACCCTCCAGATTCCACCTGATCTGAACTTGAGAGTCTAACCACTGTGGCCTATATCAGTGAGGTTACTTTATCCTCTATATTCAGGCTAGATTCAGCCAAAAGTAGATTCTGCCAGCAGACTAGAGAGTAGGGGGAGAATAAAGTTGGGGTAATTACTTCCCCAGCTCCTTGGCTGACTGAGCACAGTTCCTCCACCCAAGGCCATCTTTGACAGCCCCTAATCCCTCCACTTGTACCAACATGTTTAGGGGTCATAATGGCTCCCTAATATTACTAGCAACAGGGCCTTGCACCAGCTCAAACTGATCATCTTAAACCCTGCCCCACACCCTTTCAAATACATTTTCAGTATGGTGTCTTCAGTTATCGTATTTGAGCAGTCCAACTGCTGCCCGCCTGGCCTCATATTGACACATCAGGGATGCAGAGAAGCTTTGTACATTATTCCTGATCACCCAGCCTCTGCTAATACTACCACATAGGACAAATATTAAGAACAGATGTTATGGGAATGACTTGAAAGTATGAGCCTGACTGCAAATTGAGAGAATATGCAGAAGCCCCATCATCATGTACGTCTGCTGTGTTAGTAACACAGAAAAAGGTCGCAAGTGATAAAATTAAGCTTATTTGATATTCTACCAGTCCTAAGAGGACAAGGAAAAAAAGTAACTAAAATACAAATAATCTGGGTGACTTTAAAGGACCATTGCTAAAATAAATACAACATATAGTTCCTCAGATGTGAAATATCCTAATTTTATAACTTGAACATTTTCATCCAAGAATTTCAGAGCAGCTTTTCAATGCAAATGACAAGAGCATGAGACAAATCTGGGCCTTATATAACTAAAGAGGCTACCTTTTGTCTTAACCTTTAAATCATTCTTCTAATGTTCATTCTATTAAGTATCACAGTCGTCAGCTCACTTCATAATTATTAGTCTTTCTTAATACCAGAATAAAAATGATTAGGCTTCTCAATTCCTTATTAAAACTGCACCTAGTTTATCCTGCCTTCTTGCCAGCAACCAAAGTAAGGAAAACCAGTTAATATATCATTAGACATCCTAAGTGCTATATTTCTGGACCAGCAGGCAGTATTTTAAGAACTGTTTATTACAAAGATTTCTCAATGGAAAGATATAATAATAAATAATGATCTAAGTTATGATACTAACAGCATTTAGAGTTGTTGAAAACATTGCTTGAGATCTCCTTAATGGCTCACAATAAACCCAATGTAAAAGGTCAAGCAATCAAATCACAATTGTTGTACATAAAAATTTTCATTAAACATTTAAAACCGTCTAATTTCCTTTAACAGTTTGGAAATCTAAGGATTTTAGGCACTACTGATTTTACAACAAAACGTTTTACACCAGAATATGGCACCATACAAGTTCATGTGCCAAAGTCTAGAATATGGACTTTACCTTTCACAGTGTTACATTTTAAACTCCTAATAAAGATTTGAAGATCATTTAGAGTTTTTGTTCAGGAAGATTAACTCTGATGTATTTCTGAACATCCATTATGTGCCAGAAACTTTGGATGTTTTGGTTCACATCTTCACATTTCCTTCCTTGAAATATTATAACAATATCCTAATTGGCCATCCTGCCTCCACCAGGTTCCTTCAATTTTTTATTCTTTATTTTTTTGCGGTACGCGGGCCTCTCACTGTTGTGGCCTTTCCCGTTGTGGAGCACAGGCTCCGGACCCACAGGCTCAGCGGCCATGGCTCACGGGCCCAGCCGCTCCGCGGCATGTGGGATCTTCCCGGACCGGGGCACGAACCCGCGTCCCCTGCATCGGCAGGCGGACTCCCAACCACTGCGCCACCAGGGAAGCCCAGGTTCCTTCAATTTTGTTCTCCAAACTATCACTAAAGCTGCCTTTCTGAAAAATACATTTGATTACATCTCTCCCCTGTTTGAAGTCTTTACCTGGATTCTCTTTATGGCTGAAATCATATCAGTGAAAGCCCTTCATGAACTGGATTCTCTTGTGTTTCCAGCCTCATTTCCATCTCTATACCTCACTGCAACCCACTTTCTAACAGGCGCAGTGCTTTAGCTATTCTTGAGTCTTCGTAAATGTACTGAGTGGCCTTGAAATCTCTTTCCATCCTTTAAATTCCATTGGTCCTTCAAAATTCTGTCCAGGTGCCACTTTTTCCAGGAAGATTTTTCCAATCCATATCCCATAATTCACTCTCCCTCTCACTTAGCTGTTCTGCCTCCATACTTTGCAAATAATTGGAGGTTGTCATACTGCATTTTAACTGTCTTCTGATCTCTTTCCTTACACTAAGGTACATCTTGAGTATTTCAGAAGTTAATATATTGGCTACAGCAACTGGTAAATAGTCTTCTTTTTTTCAACATAACTTTGTCACATTAAAAATCTGTTTTTGTTTTCTCAAATTTAAATATGGGATAACTTTTAGAAATTTTTCATTTAAGGCAGCCACACTTTTCTTCACCTCGCTGCCAGATATTTCTTAAAAGAGTACTGTAAGAAATAAAAGCTGTAAAAACTGGATAAATGATGGCATTCTCCAAATTGAATGTTTATAAAACAAAAATATACATTTATTCTAAAAATAGGTATTGAGTATCTATTATATTTTGGTTAATGCACCAGAACTGAAATTACAACAGCTAATAAAAAAGACACCCCATAAACTCCATGAGTTTGCATGCATTTATATTGCTGTGTTCAGGGCCTAGAAACAAGTTACCTGAATTTGAGTTGGGACTCATACACGTCCTAACTATGTCAATTGGTACCTCAGTTTTCTCATCTCTAAAGTTATGGTAGGAACATGCATAACAAATTTAGAGTAATGGTATAATGTATCATGGTTTATTAGAGCTTTCAACACTAATTCACGTTATCTCATTCAAAGAAGCTTTCTCAGATTAATATTCTTATTCTATTAAAATCTGGTTATGCCTTAAAATATTAATACACGTAAAGTTCTTAGAACACTGCCAAGTGCATAGTATGCTTTCCATAAATATTGATCATTATCCATATTGTTATTTGAAGCACGAATTGAGTCTGCCTGTCTGGAACACATAGCCTATAAAAATCCAGATCCAGCTCCTTGATTTCTTCTCCATACAACTCAAAGGAACCCATCCTGAACTTCCAGTGAGGCGCAGACTTTACTATTTTGGGAAAGAATCAGTACAGCAACATGTATTACAGGTGCACAGAATGAATAAATGAGTGAGTGATGAGCAAATGAGAACACTCACTCATTAATGGTATCATTCTGTGAGAAAATATTGGCCATATGCTGACTTCTCTGAAAGAAAACTCTAACTCCAGATGCTCTGGTTAAAAATCAGGCACATGTCTAGAATAGGAAAATCTACAGAGAAACAAAGTCAATTAATGCCCAGGGCTGGCAGGTCAGGGGAGGATGGTCAGTAAATAGTGAGAAGTGACTGCTAATTAGTAGGAGAATTCTTTGAGGCAGGGGTGAGGAAAATATTATAAAATTAGATTATGGTGATGATTGCACAACTCTGTAAATACACTAAAAAACCATAGAATTGTGCACTTTAAATGGGTGAACTTCATGATATGTAAATTATAAATCAAGAATGCTAGTTTTTTTTTAAGTAAACAAAAATTCAAACATCTAACAAGCATGCTTTTAAGGAGTGAATGAATGAATTTGAGAAAATAATTAAAGCTGAGAAACATTATGTTATTTCCCAGGGATAAGCAGACGTCTCTTAAAATTGTTTTACATTTTGCCTTCTGGCTCTTGAAGGCCACTTAAAAAAATATTGACTGAGTTTTAAGCTTATTTTTAGTAACTGTATAAAGGCAGCATCTTTATAGGCTAATTATACTGGACTGTCATCTAGTGGTAAGAAAGGTAACTGCTATATTTTAAGTACATGTAACCATATTAGAATAACAATCTCATGCAGTGTGCTGCATTATAAATTTCAAAAACCCTTCCCATAGTTTACCTCACTCAGCTCTCACGAAAGGGCTATGAGATTCATATTATTATCATACCCATGGTGGAAAATAATAATACAAAACACATATATCTATCCATTGTGTTGACTCCCCTGTGTCTGCCCATCTCACTTTTTTTTTTCTTGGATGAGTATGGTAATCACAGAATGTTGCCCTTCTGGTCACAAGAGTCAGTTTATGACCCCAAACGTCCTGACCCACTTGCCTCATGTGACAGGCAGGAGCAGTAGCTCCTGGGCTGGGCATGTGACCCAAACTGACCTAGTGGGAAGCTCCTCAGAGACTTTCAAATATAGATAATTAAAAGAAGGTGCTTTTTCTCTTTGATCATAAGCTGTACGTATGTCAATCCAGAGTGGCCCATGAACATGTGTCCTTTTATATGGTAAAGCCAAAGTTAGAGAGTCAAACCTCTCTGCAGAGAGTATCAGAGAAAAGAGACAGAGTACAAACACTGACAAAATCCAGTTTTAGGAACTTAAAGCTCCCCTCTGCCCTCCCTAATAGAAATGCTATCTATTAGGTACCTGGGCCAAAAAATTAATTATTTCCTTAATGTTCAACAAACTGGGTTTCTATGGCTTGAAATCAAACAATTCCCTCAAATACAATGAGTCAACAAAACAGTGGCTTGTCTACGTTGGCACATTAAAGAGTGAGGTTTGAAGTTGAGGCATACATACAGCTCTTCTGATGACAAGTAGCTTTAAAAAAATAAAAGGATTGCTACAACCAGTCGAAGAAAAATCTGGGGAAAATATTGTTTATGTTGGTTCAGCTCTTCATCTGTACCATCAAAGACCAAGATTTTTCCTTAAGTTCCACCATCCTTAGAATGTTGGATTGCATCCTATGCTTGTACTCCAAAGATTGCCAGATGAAAGGAGAAAGAAAATGTTAAGGAGGGAGGGAGCAAAATGGTAAAGGGCTTTCACTTTTCATTTGTAAAAGGAAACCCTCCCCACAAGACTTCTGCCTACATACCGTTTTCTGGAACTGAGTCACATAACCTCTGCAAAGGAGACTGGCAATTCTCTCCTTTTTAGGATGTATAACTTCAATAATGGAAAATTACAGAGGAGAAGGCAGTTGCAGTTCAAAGTTGGTTCAGCTAATCCAGCTTGGCCAGATTCTGCCAAACTTACTCTTCAACATAGTAGACTAAGCATAGCTGTCTACTTCCCCTTTTAAGATTCTCATTTTTAAAAAAGTAAATCAGAAAATCTATGATAAAACATGTAAATCAATAATGGAGCTGGAAGAAGAAGAAGAAAAAAAATAACAGAAAGATCCATTCACACATCCTAAGATGGGCAACAGGGAGCAGATTAAGACAGGCCTGAGTCAGAAACCAGAGAAGTAAAAACAACAGCCCCACACAGAGAAAAGGGCTGCCTGTGGTGAAATGAACCTGTCTTCATACGGAACTCACAAGTCTTGGAGTAACTTCAAGTAATGTCAGCAAGTACAAGGAATCAGACTGGCCTTTGGGTAGTTATAGGAGTAATTACTGAAAGGACTATCAGCCGTACGCCTCCTCTCTGGTGGCTGTAGAGTTTGTCCTCAGAAAAAAGCACTGAAAAATAGCTCTTTGAGCAAAGTAAGAGACCTGTAGGAAGGTTGGGGTCTGGAAAATAGGGCTGGGAGGGGAAGATAAAAAGAGATAACAGATGAGAAAATTCTAAAACTCTAAAATAGTAAAGAGAGGGGGAAAAAGAAGGACAACCTTGGCTGTTAATGAAATACACTAAAATTCTCCACAATGAATGTAAGGTTTCATTATACTGGCAATTATACAGTTCCCCAAATTCCTTTCCTGCTTCTCACCCAAACACCATCAGGGAGAAACTAATTGTCAAGATACTCAGCCCAGGAGCTGCAGAGGCAGCAGTCAGCTCTCTGTCAAAGGGCATGGCAGAAATGGAATTAGCATTCTGCAAGGCGGAGTCAAAGAAATCACCCAGAACATAGGGAGAAAAAAAGAGAGATGCAACAAATGAGAGAAAAGAATCGTGGAGAATAGATAGAGCAGATCCAACATCCGTGTAGCAAAGCTCCCAGGAAAAGAAGAAAAATAAAAGATTATATGGCAGGTATGGAATTGTGGGGAGAGAAGTAATAATTGTGACTAAATCAGTAATTCATTGAAGAAGAATTCCTACAAATTGAAAAATAGAACAATTCTTGAGATTAAAGTGGCCCTTTGAGCAACAATGAAGAAAAAATAAAAGCCTCTCACCTAAACGTATATTACTATAGCTTATGAACTCAAAAAATGCAGGGAAAAAAAATCAGAACAGTTAGCAGAAAATTGATTATTGAAAATCTAGCTGACAAAATGTTATCCACTTTTTTTTAATTTGAAGGAAAAAATTATTTGAAATTAGAATTTTTATCCCTCTGAATCCTCAATGAAGCCTGAGAGCAAAGATATCATAGAACATGTAAAGACTCAAAAATGTCACCAACAAAGCTATCTTAGGAAAAAAAGTATCAAAGATCCACAGCAGCAAAATAAAACATAAGAAAGAGGAAGAACTTGGGTTTTAAAAAAATGAGTTAATACAAAGTAAAATTAATCATTAAATCTTAAAATGTATTTGCAATATAAAAGTGAAGATTACAGATAGTATTCATAAAGAATTGCCTTCTGACACAAAAAATTGTCTGCAACTAGAATTTCATATATTTAAACAACAGTTAATGAAAGTTGAAGTGGGATGGTATTCAAACATCCTGGCTTGTTCGACAAAGGAAGTTTGTATATGCTCATTATTTTATCATGATGCTTGAAAAAAATGTTAAAATACGTTTGGTTAAGCTTTAATTGTGACCATTATAACAATAAAAATAAGATTTAGTACATCCAAACACTAGAGGAAAGTTAAGGAAAAGTGTACTTTCTTTTTTATCTGACAGTTATATATTCTTTATTTATAACTGCTCATTTAATACTCATAATATCACTATGAACTATTTGCTATTAATATTCCATTTCATAGATGAAAGTTTATAAATTATGATAAGTTAAAAAAATAATTGACAAGGAATAAGTACAAACGTATGGGTATTCAGAAAACTCGTGAAGGGTTAAATTCCTACATTAAGAAAAAAGATATTCTCAGATGAGTAAAATAACTCCAGCTATATTCTATTTGTATGATAAAACATTTAAGTAATGATACTGGGATATTGAAAGCGAACAAAAGGTTACTTAATGGGAGGCCAGTATCCCCAGCTTTTAATATATCACCAAAGGGTCAAAACTGTAAATGCAAATCTCATTTTAAGAGTTATTATAATGACTTTATCATATTGGGACTATTGTGATAATACTGAAAACATAAACAGCCACCTCTCCAAGACCCTCTGAAAACTGTGCTCATTGAATATTAGGTACTTTTATTCACTGTACTCGGGGAAGGACTTATTCTGCTTCTATTATTTGAAACCATGCACTTGGAACCGGGGCCAAGATAATAAAATAAAAGGGATCCTGCTACTTTGTGCCTCTCTTTGTGAAGACCTGCTATCTCCAGGTCTGTGCTCCCAGATGTGTGTAGTTCACAGCAGAAAATAGGATGTTCAGTGAAGCTGCGCTTGCAAAGGCCAGTGTTATATTTCTTTGTATTTAAGCTTGCTCTGTAAGTGACCTGGATCATATAGTCTCCAAGGCACAAAAGGGCTTAATTTACACAACCTTCTAAGTAACTGATTGCTTTTACACTATGAGTTCCTGAGCTGTATGATCAGTCACAAACACACTTGCTGGGGGAAAAAATCATTTAGTTTCTCTATTTTCAAGAAATATAGAGAAATAAGAACATTCGTGGGAGATAAGGAATTTCATGATACTAGGGAACTATCAGATCATTAATTTTGTGACATGCTGTTTAATAAGCACATATTGGTGCCATCCCATAACACGTCAGCTTCCCTTTTTGTTCCTAATAAAGGGATTTCTCTGACTTGTCAGATGTCTCTGTTGGAATGAAGAAGTAAGGAGCTATATCCAGATCCTCCAGTAATGCTATCCTTATTCTCTTTATTATATTCAAGAAGAAGAGATTATATCCTTACTAAATGAAAAAAAAATGATTAAACTGCTGTGTGAACATGTATCACGTGAAACAGGAAGTCAATTATTGTGGAAAGAAAAATAACTCTTTAAAGCTTTGTTCTTAATGGGAAAAATCTCTCTCTTCTTTTAATGAAAAAAAAGACCATCATTATTTTAGATCTAAGATATCTCATCTGTCATACTAATTTTCACTCATGGGCTCTATTATAGTTTTCAGAAATACATACTCCACTCGCCTTTATGTGCACACACACACGCACAAATACACACACCCTCTCCTGAGATTGTTTTCTGTTCTAATTCTTTGCCTCAGCCTCCACAATAAGCCCAAGTTTCCAAGAATCTACTTTCAAAACTGTGTCCCTGACTTGCAATCTGACCCTAGGTTTTTCTCCCTATGTCCCAGATTCTGGTCAGGAAACTGTTTTTGATATGTTCTCACAGAACCATGGTGCTACTCTGAACACTGATTATCTGCATAGTCTTGTTCCTTAAGGACTGGCCTTTCCACAAGATCAGGGATACTTCTGACTCCCATCCTACCATAATTCATCTTTTCCCTCACCCTCAGCCAATGATAGAGGTTTAAACATAAATCACAACAGTGCTCACAAGACTTTTGTAAGCTGTGACATTTTCCTTTGCTTGAGTTTCTGCATTTCTTCTGGGTTCTGAATTATCCACTAAGGTTGATATTAAACTGTATTTTTGGCTGGTCCTCATATCTCCTTAGGTTTCTATTGGCTGTGACAGTTTCTCAGAATTTTTCTTGGTTTTGATGACTTTGATAGTTGAGGGACATTGGTCATATGTTTTATAGATTGCCCCTCAATTGAAATTTGTCTGATCTTTTTCTCATGATTAGACTGGAGTTGTGGGTTTGGGGAAGGAGGACCAAGGGGTAAAGTGTCATTTTCATAACATAATATCAAATGTACAATGCTATCAACCTGACTTATCACTGTTGATGTTAACTTTGATCATGTGGCTAAGGCAGTTTTTGTCACTTTCTCTACTGAGCTTAGCCCCCTTCTCTCTCCCTCTCTGTCTCTCACACACACACACTGTACTGTTTGGAAGGAAGTCTCCACATGCAACCTGTGTTTGAAGAGTGAGAGTTATGTTTCACCTCCTTGAGGATGGAGTATGTACACAAATTATTTGTGATTATTCTGTATGGAAGATGAGCATATTCTATATACTAATAGAATATAAGTATGGCTCAATGGATACTAATTTTATGTAGTATAGATACTACTTTATTTATTTTGTTACTCAAGCGTCCCCAGCTTTTGCCATTGAGAGTTATTTTATATGGCACAGTGTATCTTTGCCATACCCCCATTATTGTGGGGGTTTATTTTGTTTTATTTTTGAGTACATCCTCACTTACTAGAACTATATGATGTTCTAGGATCATCTTATATATATTTGTTGTTCCAGCCATGGATTTAGCTATTTTTCTGAGGAGTCATGAGTTCTTCCAAGATCATGGTAGTAGGTGTGCTTATTGCTACAGGATGTGATTGCTTTTAGGTCCTCTCAGCTGACAAAGCAAGTTAATATATGTGTATACTAATCCCGGTATAGTTTAACTACAGATGTAGTTATTTTTGGCTGTGGACATAGATAAGTGTTTTTTGACTAATAAGTTCACCTCAAACAGCACTATACCTCTTCACATCTAGTGCAGTGTTTTATAGCAGAGTAACCTTCATTCTTCCCTACCACCATTTATGACATTGTTAATATAAATGTATGCGATATATGTATATATACACACATATTTTGTATGTATTATATGTGTATTTTTGTATATCTATTAAATTATACATGTCAATGTATCATATATATTATATATGTACAGATATATGTTTATCCATTACATATATACATATATAATTCATAAGTATATATCAATATACATCCATTTTTTAGTTTAAACTTCATAATTTTGTTGCTTTTAATCTCATATGTGATAACTAATTATTGTCATATCTATCTATTATTTTGAGATTGGTCTGAAAATGTCCCACTAAGATGTTGAGTTTGCCAATTCTTCCTTGAATTTCTGTCAATTTAGTTTTTGGTATTTACTTGGAGACTATGTTCATAGGTGAGTATATATTTAAAATAGTTGAATAAATCATTTCTTTTTTAAATTTAGAGATACTCTTTAGTCTTAATGCTCTTTTGAATTCAAAGTCTATTCTAAATAAATGTATTATTTTGCTTAGTGTGTTTCTTTGATTTGGTAGCATCTTAAAAATAGCATTTAGGGGCTTCCCTGGTGGCGCAGTGGTTGAGAGTCCGCCTGCCGATGCAGGGGACACGGGTTCGTGCCCCGGTCCGGTAAGATCCCACATGCCGCGGAGCGGCTGGGCCCGTGAGCCATGGCCGCTGAGCCTGCACGTCCGGATCCCGTGCTCCGCAACGGGAGAGACCACAACAGTGAGAGGCCTGCGTACCGCAAAAAAAAAAAAAAAAAAAAAAAAAAAAAAAAAAAAGCATTTAGTTGAATTTTTAACTTTGAGCATCTTAACATTCCGAAGAATATTACACTGATCTACTCTGCCCATGACATCATGCTATTGGTCTTGGCGAGTAGAAAGTGATGAGTACCCTAGAAAACCTAACGTAGTAGATATATACCAGAAAGTGGCAGATAAACATCACAGAAGTTCAAAGTCTAGTCAGTTAATGAAATTTTTAAGAGTCCAATGGTTTGGGTTTTGTCAGGATATCACTTCTGAGATAATGGACAAGTAATAGTTACTCACATCCCCTGCCACTAAATAAAATACACAGCACTTTGTGAGTCTCTATATATTTCGGAGACAGAATATACCACACATCAAATATGGTTCAGACTCATTCCTTTTTTGAGTAACTCAGAGGCTGATGGGTTTGAGGGGGGCCCAAAGCAAGAGAAGGTTCTGCCTCAGTTCCAGGTTTATTTATCCCTTCTTATTGGTGATGAAATAAAGAGCTTAAATAGTCAAAATGCTATTTTTGATAAAAAATACAGTGCATTTAAGTGAAGAAGCCATATATGCAAAAATTTGGGGGTGGGGGTTCCTACATGCTCCAGTGCTGCTAAGAGACACTGAACAGAAAATGCTTAGTTGTTTAATTAATAAATTAAGGAGCCGTAGTTATTAACCTACTAAGTTTCAGCATATAACTCGTGGAACAATGTGTGCATTTTCAAACAAGCAAAATTTTACTTAAGCATTCAAGAGCAATATTTTTCAAGCGAGAATACTAATATAGCCTATGTTTATAGAATAAAATATATGCATTGACCTCGGAGTAAATGACACACGTTGAACATATAGATGCACCCATGACTCAGAATAGGAAGGAGTGTTTATTCTCAGCGAAGAATTATTGTGACCAATTCATGTAAATGTAAAGGGAAAATCCAAAACTCCTTTCTTTTGATTAGGCCTACTTTTGATTTTAACAAAGAAAATTGGAAGCATTTGAAGACACCAAGAGTTATTCCTAGTAGATTCTTTCTATCTCTCCTAACCTCAGCCATGCCTAACAATTGAAATGCATAGACTCACAGGGAAAGTAAGAAAGGAGATAAAAAAGAATGATTATTGGGTCTGACTAAAAAGAAGATCTTTTCAATGGTGAATGGCTGCTTGAAAAATAATTCATTGATTTCATTGGAATATGATTTTTATAACTTCCTTTATTCCACAGAAGTCAAGGAAAGATATAGTTATAAAAAGCTCTTCTGCAGGATTACATTAGTACCTCTGAGTGATTCACATGCAAATTCCTTTAGTTCGACTCAAAAAGAAGCCAGAGACATTTTCAATCAAGAATGTGCTCTTGGTTACATATGGTAGACTGCCAAGAGCTCCAGAAAGAGTATTAGGGAAAAAAAAAATTGACCCAAGAGTTATCTTTTTAAGTTTTGAATACACTTTTTTCATTGTTATCAAAAGAAAATGAAAGGAAATTTTGAGCTGATAAAAAGTTTTTATTTGGTTTTCTTTTTTCTTTTGTTACCTTTATCCCTTATTTACTATCTCATACGGAGTGATCCGTATATTCACAGTGAATAAATATGTTTTACTTCATTCAGCAGGTTTTGTGTTTGCAAGGCAAACTTTGTTGAAATGTTTACAGTACCAGAGAGTCAGCTTAAAATTCAGAAAACTGCTAGTAGGTGTATGGTGCTGCTTTGAGTATTGGGAGAATCGGTCAACTGGCCAGTCCTTGAAATTACCATTCTGAATTCTAGAGCATCTGTCAATGTTCTCTTTAAAATTATAGAATGGCTTCTTAAATTGCATGCATTTTAAATAAGATTTTTATAACAAATTTCAGCAAATAAATATGTATGTATACTTATTTGAAAGAACTTAAAACACTGCTAAATACACTGGATTGTCTCTTCTTTTAAGCTCCAGCTATTTCCCATCTCTGCATATGTTGAATTTTCTTTGTTACGTTAAGGGTCTATTAAACTCTGATTTGTATGTCAGGATTTCCAAATCCTGGGTACTTTATGGGCTGCAATAGAAACCCAAGTCATTGATTGTGTTTCTCTCACTGCTGCTTTAATAATGAATCAATAACGTGTGGTCCACCTTCATTTTTCCCAGCACTATTTTCAATGATTTTGTACTTTGCATATACTCAACTGCTTTCTACTTCCTAGGTTTGTAATGTGCTGCGTCATCTATGACGTTAACCACCCTGGTGTCCTAAGGCCTCTCCTTAGAATGGCTTACTTGATGAGTGAGTTTGGGACAAGGAATGGGCATGTCTAACTTGTCGCCTTTTTCTTTTCTCTTTGGGATCTGCCTGCTCTTGGAAAGCACAGCTATAGTCTCCTTGCTACGGAGCAGTGAGGAGCTGGCAAGTCTTAGGGCTCCCAGTCCAGTGTATGGCTGAGTGGGTAAAACCCATCTATTCGTGTGTTACAGTATTCAGAAGCCCTGTGTTGTCACACATGTAAGCCACGTTCTTCAATGGCTTTGTCAGTAATAAAGAAGACATATTAATTTCCTTGCCAAACATCCTTGTCCTTCAGAGGTGGTCAAAATTTGAGCATGAAAAAGACATATTATTTATTAGCCCTCAAATATACCAATAACTAGTGTATTACTACATCTTTTCTCCACATTCCACAAACACACACACAAGCACCACAAATATATATATATGCACATGTTTGCATTATATTTATTTTTTTATCTATCTATATATAGTAAAAAGTATGAGATCACATTGTTATTCCAATTCCTGTCCAGCCTCCCAGATTTATTTTCATTTTCCTGCTTTCTATATTTGTAACCCCCTATATTGACTGTAAGACACCTGATATTATCTTTAATATATTTATATACTTAATTAACCTCTCTCTTCATATGTTCTTGAGCTATTAGGATGAAATTTGTCCTACAAGCCATCATTAAAAAGACTGCTATTGAGAAAGCAGTCATTATAGAGTATGAATGAACAAATTTCTTAAATTATATCTTGTGATGTTATTTAAAACAAATGCTACCATGCCTATCTTATAGATGAAGAAATTGAAAAACCAGAATGTTTAGGTTCTTGCCGGGTAACACTGAAAAAGGTAGAGATAGCCATACCAGTATAATATAAGATCCCTCCTCCCCTATAAACTAACTCCTAAAATACTATGATAAAGGAAATTTTTTAAATTAACTAATATTAAAATATAATAATAATCTCTAAAATTTACTACCTTTTGAGGAAGTGAGACAATTAATGGGAATATAATCCAGGTCCTTATGATTATTACAGGATCATTAACCTGTTTAAATTCTTAAGACCAATATCATGCTAATTTAAGAAAATAATGCACATTCCATAAATATTTATTAAGCACTCTGTGCGAAGTGTTATTCCAAACATTGTATTAACTGTGTCCCTAAAAGAATGCCACTAAGAGATTTTGGTTAAAGTTTTTATTATCTAAATTAAACCAAAGCACATGTATTTTTCATGAGAAAAGTTATATTCCTTTCTTTTTCTCTCACAGAATAAAAAAAATATAATGGCCACAAAACAATATTAAAAACAAGTGGCACAGTTTCAATGTATTTTGCTTTATAAACTAAGAACTTATTTCTCCCAATCCTGATTTCTTCCCTTGATATAACTAACCTAATAAGTCTTAATATATGTATTCTTCTAGTTAATGTGAACAGTTTCCTTACATATCTGGCTTCAGTTTGGCAGATTTTGAATACTCACAGTATCGTTATCAAATATTCTATATTTTAACATGTGAATGTTGGGATTACCAATAATTTTGCTGGTACTTCATCCATGGTAAATTGTTTAGAGATTAAAGCATTTACCTGGGTCACTTTTCCAGGGATACTCACCTAAAGTTAAGCAGATAGTAACTGATCAAATTTGTATTTAATCCAATCTAAAGTCACTGCCTGAAAATCCAGAGGAAATTTTCAAGGGAAAATTTAACTTTCAATTTAATGATCCAATGAATAGATCATTTCAGGGTGTCCTTTATTATTTTCATCCTGGAGATGGATAATTAGTCAGGAAAGAAAATGAAAATTTTCCCCTTAAATATTTTTCCCTGAGCCTCAAGAATGTGGTCCCCTCATTTGCCATATATATAAAGTTGGCAGTGTATGATTAGCAAAAAAGAAGGACCAAGGGTTTATTTGTGTCTGTGTATCTCCATTTTGTTCCAATTTTATGAGTAGTATTATTTCAAAATTAAAATTCTAGCTTTCTGTTTGAACTATCCTTTATGAGAGGTTTACTTTTTAACTTCATACGAATAGAGTGTAGGCAACAAGAACCCATTGTAACTGTCCTTCGGTAGGTCTCAGAAAATTATCTATTTTAATACATTTGACAATAATTTACTTTAATACCAAATGCCTGCTATGTGGTAGACACTGAACGAAGCTTACAGATCATTTGCTCTCAGTCCTAGCTTTGCTTTGGAATAACCTAGAGTGATTTTAAAAATACAGGGCATGGGTAAGTCCCTATGGATTCAGGCTGCTCTGGAGATACAGGCTAAGCCTTTGAAAGTTCAAAAGGTCCTCTCCTGATTTTCATGTGCAGCCAAGATTGAGACCCATTGAAAATAGAGAAATAATATTATTAAACAGAGAGAATCTTGGTTTGTCAGTGACTCAACAGACTTCTCTCCTAATCTGACTTCTCTTTCACCCTACATACTTTAAGCTCCATTAAGTCAGGGATTTGGTCTATTTTGTCATAGTCTCTGAGAGCTCAGTATAGTGTCTGGCTGAGTAATTGCTTAACCAATATTTGTGGATGAATGCAAATGGTTTTTGAAAGATAATGTAATTTAATCTCCTATCTTTAACATTTATATGTGGATAGCTTTTAAATCTGTATCTCTCATCATATCCTTCTATAAGTAACTGGGCCTTTAAAATATTCACAGTGGTTTCGTCTTTTCTTCATAAATGCAATGTAGGACTATTGAGATTTATAATAGCAGCAGCACTCTATTTCAATTCACAGATACTTAAACTGAGGTTTGGAGGTCATATATTTAATAAATAGCGGAGACCAAACCAGATCCAAATATTTTTGGTCCCTGAGTCTATCACAGCTGTACCATATTAATAATAGTTTAATATTCTCTGTAGGAACAAATGATGTTGTCATAACTTGATGTATTGGTGAAATACACCTGGTTTCACAATTCATCAATTTTGAGTCCTGGCTCTAGAGTAACTCAGGATCCACCAATCAGAGGCCTTGACTGAATTCTGTTCTAATTTTCCAAAGTCTTGTGACCAATTAGGGTTGTGTGGACTCTTCTTCAGTATGTTAACATCCAACCTTGAAGGGGTTAAACGTGTCAAAGCATGACAGTCCACTCTCTTTCCACAGGATTGTGAGGTTTAAACAGTAAATACCTCAATATTAGAGGACACTGATGCCTTCAAATAATCTTTTGAGTTTCCCTTGCACGTCATATCTCAACTGCCAAAAATGAGACAGGATGAAGAACAGAAACCAATGCCACGAGCTGCCCTGGATGTATCCTGTGATGGCTTGTCTGCAAGCAGAAAGATGAAAGTTACTCTCCTGAGCCCTGCAAGTACAGGGCTGGCCCAAATCCTTCCTGATAAGCATCAAACTGAGACAACTAGCTACAAGAAATTCCTCCAGCAACAGAATAAATATTGGCATGCCAAGAAATAATCTACTGATGGGAATAGAGGCACTGAAAATCATCCAGTGACTAGTCAATCCTAAATTCATCGGCAAATCCTCACCCTGACACAATCAGGAAAATGTCAAAGTATATTCTCAGTCAATATAAAAACAATTATTCCTGGGTTTTTCCTCCTGTTGGCAGTTCTATGCTTTCCCACTTATTGCTCCAGAGTTGTTCTTGCTACACATTTACTCTGGTACTAGAGTTGATTTAACCAAGGGAGTCACTGGGTACTTGCTGATTGGCCAGTGGCACAGTTTGCATAATCCCACCCTGAGATTGACTGGAAGAACTGTTTTGCAGGGGCCATGGTCCCCTACCTGGTAGCAATACATGACTTTCTCTATGGAACGAAGCATTGCAGTGCAGCAAAGAGACAGAAGTACGTAAACCCCAGTCCTAATTCCAGCATTTTCACTGTGTTGTGTAGGAACTAATTTTGCTTTGCAAAACTCACATACTGTTACATGGATAGAGTATGGTATCTCCGGTGGGACTGCTTTCAAGATTATAAATTTATATGGAAAGGGGTTCTGTTATTAATATATATGCTTTATGAAAGCTGTTTTTATGAGATTTTTGCTGTCATTTCTCTTTGAAATAGACCAGTATCACTTAAATTACTTTGCATTCAGGAAGACAGATGGGTAAAGAGCATGGTAGCCCTCTCACAATAGTTCCATGGATACTTATCATTATTAAGTACTGTAACATTTTAGCCATTTCCCCTTGCTTTGTAGGCCTCTCCATGTTTTTGGACAGATTTTATTTTTGTAGTCAATACAATTAAAAAACTTATACCACAGAACTAGCTTATCTTTTTGCCCCAGAAAAACAATGAAACATGAACAACTCTGATCTTTTTGTTGAAATCATAACTATTGTTCAGGTAAATAAAATAGCTTAATGTCTTGGCCAAAACAAAAGTGACATTTGTGCTTTCCTATCTTATACTAAATCCAACTGATTTATGATAAGCATTTAAATATCATCTTTTAAATATTATTTTATTGGCTGTGAATAAATACTCCTCTTATTTCCATGCCCCATGAACCTCGTGTCATTTAATATCCATAATTCGTAGTCTACACTAAAATGAACACTACAATTAGTACCACTCAGCAAGTAAGAGATGATAGAGCTGGGATAGATACCTAGACCCAGAATTTTCAATATATTATCTGCCCCTGATAAAAATGCTTTTTAGAATCATACTAATGCCAAACTCTGGTGGTAGTAATAGGCCCTAAAAAACAAGTCTTTTTCTTCTCACATGTCATTCTGAATCATATTCCATTGTACAGTAAACCTGGTCATGTACAATGATGGAGTGGCTTAATTTATTTAATTTCTGCTCAGAATGTTATTTCATCACTAACCAGCTAGTAACAAAATAGGGTTCCACATTTTCTGTAAGTTATATGTAGACAGTCTAAATAGAAACCCATGTCAGCAGTAGATTAAGATTCAGAAACAGCTGTTCTCTAATCTGAGGCATCCATGAGGACCCATAGGATGCCTTTTAAAAAGTAATTTGCCAGAAATAAGCTATTAAGAGTAGAAAGCTGACTGAGATTACTCAAGGTTTAGTATGAAGTAGTACATGAATAATCATACTGTAAAGATCATTGACCACACAAAACACAAAATCTTCCAACAAAAATTTAAAAATTTTCCGTTTTAAACTAACCAACTTTCAGTTCACTATGAATCTTGAAAATTTCACTCATGTTTTAAGTACTTTGCCCTCCTTGCAGTTTTTGAAGCATAACCTTCTCTCTCTCTCTCTCTCTCTTCCAGTTTCTATCAAAGTCAGAGATATCAATGGATCCAAGGAACATTTTTTACCTTTACTCATTTTTAATATCAGTGGGTATATCTCAAATAAGAACTCAGCTTCCTGGAATATCCAAGTAGTTTTATTGGCAGAAATATGTTTTGCTCATGAAATTTTTTTATTAACTATGCATACCTAGCTGCTGTGGATCAGCAGATTCACTGATAATAAACGTTGTCACTAGTTCAAATTTTGTTACATCAAAAATAGGGAAATCAGGTAAGCATTTGTGATATTCAAGGGGTAAATCTACTTTTCCACTTGGCGACTTATGCTGGAATCACCTATCCTTCGTGAATTATCCATATGGAGAGTCACACTGGCTTTGCCTATATTATTTGGAAACTGTCAGTTTATCTGTGATCTACTCTTTCTTTAATTTTCTTTGCTTTGCTGTGGATATTCACTCCTACAGCTCAGTACTCCGAGTCAAATCCTTTGTTCCCATAAGACATACATAAATCTAGGCTTGCGTTTACTATGGCCTCAATCATATTAAACACCATTACCAACCAAAAGAGAAGAAAGTAGAGAAAGTCAACATTTAATATTAACTGAACATTTTAGGATGTTGACCTAAATAACCAGTAGAGGTCTCTGCTGCTCTATGTAAATGTCCCTTAAGGGAAAAGCAAAATGCCTTAAAAAAAAAAAAAAAAAAGCCTTTAAAAAAGTGCATGGGCCAAATTGTGGTGTGGTCACCTGGAGTGTATTAGAAGAGGAAAATATTCTTTTAATGGTGGGAAGAGAAGAATAAAAGTGAAGGGAGAGCTGGTGCCAAATATTCGGGGTCTGGCAGAGTCTGATGAAGGAAGTGCCCATAAGGCGAGGTGGGAACGTGAAGCAAATTGCATGGGAGGATTTAAGTTAGCCTCCACGTAAGGAATATCGTTAACTCCAGGAAGTCCAGTTGGGATTGCATCAGGGTAATGGGTACTCAGAGTTGGAGATACACAGTATCAAATTCGCCAGAGAATTATGTAGATCTCCAGCTACCATGTGGTTCAGCTACAGTAATTCTGTCCCAAGCAATAGCAACATGAAACTTGCGGCTCAACAATTCTAAAGGAACTGGGTATCAAAATGCATCAAGGCAGGGCCTCCCTGGTGGCGCAAGTGGTTGAGAGTCCGCCTGCCGATGCAGGGGATACGGGTTCGTGCCCCGGTCTGGGAGGATCCCATATGCCGCGGAGCGGCTGGGCCCGTGAGCCATGGCCGCTGAGCCTGCGCGTCCGGAGCCTGTGCTCCGCAACGGGGGAGGCCACAACAGTGAGAGGCCCGCATACCGCAAAAAAAAAAAAAAAAAAAAAAAAAAAAAATGCATCAAGGCAGGGATTAGTCACACAGAAACAAATCAGGGACTTAAATATTGCCCTTGTTCTAGAAGGTTAGAATATTGTTATAGAAGGAGAAGCTAACGTCACTTGTTAGAATTGGGTGTAAAGATCAGCGCCGTACAAGTTAAGTAGTAAGATTGACCAGAAGCTGAATCACTTGAATGATACATATCTGTAAACTCCCTCTGCATGGGAATCAGACTGAATTCAGATCCTGTGGGTCATCTAAACCTGCAGAGCTGAGTGCAATTCCTCCAGGTATACAGGATTAGGTCCCTAAGCAGCCCAGTACAGGCCAGACTTAAACCTGGTTGTAATGGTTCCTCTGTGTTTTTTCTTTAATCTTAACTGTGGATTGAAATAATCCACAAAATATTGGGATTGTCACCCATGAAAGGGAGACGAGGAAGCAGGATTGGGCAAAGGGAGAAGTAGAACTAAGATGTAGATGCAATGAAGTCTTGGCTAATGCAGTGGAGAGCTCCAGAAAGAGTAGCACCCATCAGAGCTGTCACACAACAGGCTGGGCTTTGTCCCTCTCCCTCCCTCCCGCCATTCCATCACCATCACCGTCACCGTCACCGTATGCAGGTTGCCCAACGGACACAACCCTAGGGGATCTTTCAGATAGAAAACTAGAAGCCAAGCCGTTCTTTAAAGGCCATTGTTACTTTAAGAAGACAGAGTACAAGACTGCAAAGGGATTCAACCACTGAATTTGACAAGTAAGAGAACATTGAGAATCTTGGTGAAATTAATTGTTCTAGATTGATGAAGCCCAAGTCAGGATAAAACAGGTTGTACAAATACTATTTGGGAAAGAAGAGATCTATTAACATGAGGATACAATCTTTTTGGCATCCAAGGACTTGTTAGAACGTGTGGGTATTTTCTGATTCTCAGTGAGCCAGCAAAGAAAATCCGTCATCTGTTTATAACATTTCCAAGTGTCCTCGTGGAGCAATCAATAATCAGTGAATCAGTTCCTTTAGAATTTTGGTTTTTTTAGTGGGATAGCGAGTGGGTGTTATTGGAGAACTAATGGACTGACCGCAAAAGTAATCTGTGGTTTCTAATTAGATGAAGCCTCAGTTAACAGTCTCCTCGCTAAAAATTCATGAATCTTCAGTCTTCCTTTTAATTTCCTCCAATCTCCACTCTCCACCTTTTGGGGGGTCACCACCAATGAGTAAGAATTGGAAGTTTTTATCAGCTTAGTTAATTACAGAATACTTCAGGAGGTACTATCCAACAGGCAGTAGGATGTGACCAACAGAATCTGAGGTATTCATTCTAGCCTTAAATGATCATTACCGCAGCCCCAACTGTTGTGAAGTTACTTTATCTCTTGGGGCCTCAGTTTCCTCATCTGTAACATGATTGGTTTGGAATAGTTATGTCAAGCGCCATTCAGCTCTAAGGCTCTATAATTAAGGTTTTTGAAAGTAAACCATATTTCATAATCACTTTGCAAGTTCGAATTTTGTGAGCTTGCTTTGGAACTTAACCTCCACATACAACATTATTTCTATGCACATAAAATATTCCCAATCCCAAAGTAAAAATAAATAGTGTAGGGGCTTCCCTGGTGGCGCAGTGGTTGAGAGTCCGCCTGCCGATGCAGGGGACATGGGTTCGTGCCCCGGTCCGGGAAAATCCCACATGCCGCGGAGCGGCTGGGCCCGTGAGCCACGGCCGCTGAGCCTGCGCTTCCGGAGCCTGTGCTCCGCAACGGGAGAGGCCACAATAGTGAGAGGCCCACATACCGCAAAAAAAATAAATAAATAAATAAAATAAACAGTGTTAACCTAATACATTTATCATGTAAACTTTGCTTGTACTATAAGCATTTTTAAGAAAACCTTATTAAATTTGTGATCATTTTATCCACAAGATGTCACTGTCTGCCACAATTTGTTTTATAATCAGCCTGCTTACTTACTTTCCCCATGGGGCTTTATGATAGCATGCCCCATGTTAGAGTCACACACATTGAGAACTAAAGCTTTTGTTATAATTTCAGTGTTCAGTGAGCTCCTATGTATAAGTAGCATATTTCAAAGGTAAATATACATATCTCACAATAATATGTTCTGGAAAAAAATCCTTTTAACCTTATCTACTGATTTTTAATAAAAAATGTTTTTGATATATAATTTTATGAAAGAGTCATAGGAAAAGAATCATATAAAACACAGAAGAATATTTAAGAGGCTGAAAATAATTCTTATAGCAAAACACAGTATCTTCTAAGAAAATTAGAAGGGGTGTCTGCTACGTCTTGCGATTGGTCTAAAATGACAAGGAAAAAGTTTTGGCTAAATGCAGAGTGTACTTTGCAGTAGAGTTTGATATCACCTGGGCGTATAGAAGGCACCTGGCATTTCTATCTATTTATATAAGACTGACAGTGCTGTAGACTTGGCTTTTCCCTGGGCCTTTATGCAATGCCTGTGCCTTTGTTTACAAGGCTTTTCTCATCATCTGTGCCTCATTAGCAATAACAGAACTCAATTGCATCACCCCTTCTGGTTGAGGAACCTGAATGACAGTGTTGAAACCTCATTAGAATCATTCATGTCACCTTGCACCCCAGAGTGGAACGTGTGAACATCGAGTTTAGTAGCTGATATAAAAAAGTATTTCACTGTGTGACAGTTGAACCTGTAAAGCCTTCCCTTGGCATAGACTTTGAGGATATTGGTAAAATGACCTTACTTTTAATTGCCTAAACTCAGATCACAATTATCAATATAATCTGACTCCTAGAACAAAGATTCAACATGTTAATCCTTACAGTTGCTAACAACTGTAATCAGATTCTTCGAAATGTTTCCTAATCATATGTGGAGAATTGGCAGCTCAAGCATAACAATCAAATTAAAAATCTCTGTTTTCAAATAAACATGTAGTATTTAGGGAGGCCACAGGATGTCAGGCTTCACTCCCAAACCGTTAAATGTGTTTGAAGCCACGCTCATTTACCTCACATATCCCTGGATTTGAAGTTATAAAAGGTAGTTTTTATATTCTAATCTTTTGGAGGGCTATTGATTTCATCTGAATCTAATTATATTTTTCAATGGATGTATAGATAATTTTTTTTAAAACATAGATTTTGTTTTCTTGTTTGATAAGCCCATAAACTTACTGGTTTTAGATGACTTTTCTATTAATGTTAATATTTCTACATTAAAGAGAATGAGTGAAATAAACAAAAAGCCCCTTCCTCCCTCTTCTCATGTGAAGTTTGTTATTTGGCATATTGCTTGTCTCAACGACAGCATCACCACAAAGAGAACTGAATTTCTCTACTATTCTCAAGTTCTTTCTGTGGTTTGCATTCTGTCAGCCTTGCTAATTCTATGTCCAGTAATTCATCTTGGCTGAATACTAGGAAATCTGACAGAAGCAGTAACAGTGGGATATACTGGAAACAACAGGGACCAGGCATAAGAGACCTGGGTTCAAATCCTTGTTCTGCCGCTTTCTAGCTGAGTGACTTTAAGAAAAGTTGTGCATTCCCTCTTGGCTTCAAATCTAAACTTTACAAAATTAACATGTTGACTGCTTTCACAGAAGTTTGACGAAGGCAGTAGTGTCTTATTTTATTATTGCCAGTTGATAGCCAGCATCTCAGAGTTGTGTTAAAATTTTAGGAGCAGCAGTTTCATTTTTCCATCAGCTATATTCCCAAATTCAGCCCAGAGCAGCTTTATCCACTGACCGTAGCCTTTACCAACAGGATGTTTTTGCTGCTTGATGAGGGACAGAGATGAAACTGCATGAAAAGCTGGAAGTAATCCATTTGCTAGGCCCAGCTCACTCAACCAGATAGAAAGCTGGGCATTAGCACAGTACCCTAGAGCATGAGTCTGGCATGCAGCTCGTTGCCTCCTTGGACCTGAGTCATCTTTCAACCTGCTTCGGCACGTACTGGCTTTGTTTCATTCTTCTTCCCCATGGGCAATCAGAACGTCTTTGGTTAATGTGCTGCCAGGCTAACAGAAGGCACAGCTGTCCTGTCCCTGGCTACTACTGGTGTCCATCTTTGGTGCCATGTAGGATTTGCACTGAGGCAACTAGTTATGTGCCCGTGGTCATCTTGGCCCTTAGCATCAGTCTGTAAACAGGTAGCATCTGTGGGAAATAGAGACATCCCTGGTTCATGTATCCTTAAAGAACTTAGACACCAACAGACAACAACTTCTGCATTTCTTTAAGTTTCGCAGAAATCTTAGGACATAGTCTTAACATTGACTTTGAGCTCTCATCTCTTCTCATTATCTAATCTCACTTCAGAAATTAAATCAAAGTGAATCTTGCTCTACTGCATTTGTGAGGCAGACAGATTTAACTTGAAAGTACTTATCAGCTAACCAAATCTTACCAATTGATTGTGGAGAAAAAAAGAGGAATGTAGTGACCTTTTCTTCATGGCCAAACTCTCTTGGCTTGGAGCAGTCAAGGCCTCTGTACGTGGTAAACCTAACTTCCCTTTAAGTACAATGGTTTCTCTGGACATTCTGATCTTTCCTCACCTAAAAGATCCCATTCACCTCTGCATCCCTGTCAACCTGGGTGTGTCCAGCAATGAAGAAACTGAGACTGCTGATGGATTTGCAGAGTCTATAGAGTTTTTTGGATGGCCAAAAATGTGGCTGTAATTCAAGTTATTGTGAAAAGAGATGAAGAGGTGTGTTGTAAACATTGCTGTCCATCATTAACAGAGATACTCATCTTTACTGAGAGATGGAGATGTGTGTTGTAAAGATTGCTGTCCATCATCCAGAAAATATATCATAAAAGATTATTTAAGACAGCATGAACAGGCATGTTACTTTAATTTTTTTACTGAACAGTAATTAACCCTGTGTAGAATATAAATAGAACTTTGCAACATGACAGTAGTATAACTTCTTCAATATATTTCAGCCAAACATTTGATTGGACAGAGATATATTTTAATTGTTAAAGATTGCTGGCAGGAAAAATATTTTTCTCCTACTTGTACCCCATTATGTTAACATGTGCTTTATGGCTTGACTGGGATTAATATATTGATTTGGGGTCACAATACCAACTTTAATTCATTACACTTTACGTCTTCATTTGTTGAGCTAATAATCCGCAAACTCTAGAGAAATTGAAAGAAAAACTCTGTGAGGCTGCAGTACCAAGTATCACAGAAAGGATCTTCCTCCCCATTATAATTGTTCCGGGCAATGTTTATTTTTTTTTTTATTTTTTTTATTTTTTGCGGTATGCGGGCCTCTCACTGTTGTGGCCTCTCCCGTTGCGGAGCACAGGCTCCGGATGCGCAGGCCCAGCGGCCATGGCTCACGGGCCCAGCCGTTCCGCGGCATATGGGATCCTCCCAGACCGGGGCACGAACCCGTATCCCCTGCATCGGCAGGCGGACTCTCAACCACTGCGCCACCAGGGAGGCCCCCGGGCAATGTTTATTCATCTGCTCAGGGGAGCCCATCATTTTGTACCTCCCTATGCCTGTTCACCAGTGGCAGATTCCACCTATGGTATTTTTATTTGTCTGATGAGCTAAAGCAAATCGTGGGATTAATTTACTTGGATAAAGGAACACAGTGATGAAATACGCAAATGTTTCATGTTATTCAGAACTCAAACGAAAACATTTACTTTCAGAAATACTCAATTCATTATGAAAAAAAAAAGAATAGCTTTTTACATCTGAAATTTTCATTAAAAATATATTCAGACAGTGTATAATTCTCTGGCAAATGTCTGGTATGTATCATCATTTAAATACAAATCAAGCCTCCTTTAAAATTACAGCCTCTTACCTTGGGTTTGTGAGCAGTTGACATCAACCTCCTAGTTTACCTCTTGTCATCAACCCAGGGTAGTTTTTATCATGTTAATAGATCATAAGTCAACTTTTGCATGTAAATTTCTATCTTTTTCTTTCTTTTTCTTTTTTTTGGTTGAGGGGTATATAAGGATTGCAGGAATTAGCCTTTTGACAGTTAGAGATGAAATGGGAATAAACTTTGGCCAATAAACAGTGAACGGTGACTTAAGGCATCAAGTTAGGATTAAATTCATGGTACTGTAAAATAGTAACCTCATTGAGGATCAAAGTCATGCTTTTTTATCCAGCGCTTCTTTGTGACAAACACATTATGTCAGCTCCACTAGCTCATTTGTCTGCCGCAGTTCCACTTTATCAGGCTGGAGTAAAAAGAATTGATGTGTCTGGATAGATAAAGTAAATGGAAACTCAGGACTCATTCCAATATGCTGTACTTTGATATATTTTGCAAACCTGAGAGCAGCTGGTGTAACACTAGTTACTGTTTGTATTTAAATATTGTACATTAGAAGACCTTTGAAAAGGTGTTTTATAATGTTCTTTTTTCCCCCCTTTTTAGCACCTATTGGCTTTCAGATTATTCTTTTTTCTTTCAATTCCTTATTGTGTTCACAAATATTTTCAGAGCTTGCTCTTTCAGAAACTTTTGTCTCATTACCAAGTAAAGTAGAACAAGATTCTTTACAAAGTGCTAATGGAAATATAATTTTAAATTGTAATAGTCACTTGCCTTTACCATATATCCTCATTCTTTACTGTATTAGATTGGGGCTTTCTTGAATTAGTAAGGTTTATTTTCCAAAATATTCTGTTTTCAAATCTCAGTCCTTCTGATTGAATTCCAAAGTGCTACCAAATTTAGCCTAACAAATGTATCTTCTTTAACTTTAGATCAAGAATTGATAATAAATACAATAAATTTATTTTCATATAAAATTACATTTTGACATAAAGTAAAATATTTCTTCAAAATAAAAATATTTAATATGTTTTAACAAAACCAAAGGAGCTACCAAAAATTACAAATACTAGAACCATAATGTTTCTCAAATTATTAGACTCAAACAAGTATTGAAATGTGGATATTGACACTAAAATTGCTGGTTTTTTATAGGTTTGGATGGCAGACATGTTTAAGATTATAATAAGGTACAATGGGGAAAAATAATAAATTTTAATAATGAATAAATTCCTGAAAATTATTTCTGTACTTTGTCATTTCTTTCCTTTAAAACTTTTTTATACCATCAAATTAAAATGAATTATTGGCAATATCACTTAGATAATTGAAACCCAAACGTTCCTGTTTCATTATTTGTATGCTTTAAGTTGTGTGGGGTTTTTGGGGGGGTTGTTTTGATTTATCTTAATAAATACTCTGCTTTTTCATTCTGGACTCTGTTACACATGCTTAAAATCTTGATTTAGAATTAGAGGGCGGGAGTATAATTATGAAACCTCTGAATGAAGTTGAACTGGTGCCAGATATTATGCATACTAAGTACATTAATAGAAAGAGATAGGGGAGGCTGTTGAGACAGGGCGGTATCAGGAATGAGTGGCTAACTTGACACACAGATCTTTCTTTTACCAATACATTTAGGAGGAGCTAAATCAGCTACTGATAACTCTGCTGATTATGGGCTTTCTCAAGCTGCCTTTAGGAAGAACAGGGAGACACGATGGGCAGCTCTTATCCCTGAAGAGGAACTTGATCCTGATGGAAACATTCTAATGGAAAATGTGGTGTTGGGATGAGAGTCTGTGCTGGAGTGGCAGCTTGGCCCCAAAGTCACTTACTGTCATCTGTGTGCCTCCTAACTTGAAATCTTCAGACAGATTTTTACATGTAGGAAAAAATGCAGTGATATAAAATGGCCAACATAGGGTCTACATTTCTCTTGATTCCTCACTCACATGTCAATTAACATTTCTCTTTAGAATACAATAGACTTTTTGAAAACATAAGTGAGAAAACAAAGGTATCTTCATTGCTCTCCTTAAAAATATGCTGTATGTTTGATTTTTATTGCAGATATTGCCAGAATATTTTAATCCAAAGGAAAAAAAACAGTGTGAAAGAAGGCAGAAAAAGCAAACTAGTATGTAAAATATATCCATGTAAAAATAAATGTATTTAAAAAGTATATTTTAACATCAGCCTTTCAAACATGGATGCTGAATTTTATGAGTTTAATTAAATCAAGTTTTTTCAATAATGTACAGACTCAAAAATTTTTTAAATTATACTTTGAAAAACTCTTATTCACAGAGATGGCCCTTGGCATGTGTGGGATACATAATCAGGATTTAGAATACACTGACAAGGACAAAAATGTCATATGTGACAAATACATACATATCTATATACTTTTACACTGAAACAAAATGATAAAGATTCTAATCCTAGCAACCAAGAAGGTCTTTCTTTGTTTGGAAGATTATTTGAAGAGCATCTTGATTCCTATATGTCTGTTATTATGAAAAGTAACAATGAAAAAAGAGAAGCAAAATAAAAAGAAAGTATTCAGATGCTCTAAAGAGTATGAGGATTTCATGTTAACGAAGCTCTAGTCAAATTGAGCTGATGAAGGGGCAAAATATAGAATCAGGTCTGTAGTAGAAGTAAGGATGATTGAGAGCAGATAGGAGAGGGACGGGCAGAACAAGAGAGGGGTGTTATTTAGGATGTGTGTAGTGTAGACACCGTGTGGCTTGCTCTCAGCAACTCAAAATGTCATGCCATTGTTCAGTGTGTTCAAAATGCCATATATGCCACATGGTTTGTGCAGTGACATTATCTATCAGCAGGGGAGAACAGTGTGTAGAGTGTCATGGGCCCTCCTATGGAATGCAAGTGCACGCATTCAGTGATGTCACTGAAACCAAGCAATAGATGTCAGCCAGCCTGTCTTCTAAATGCCGCACCTGATATGGTAGGGGTGCAATGGCAACCCTCCCCATTTACTGTACTTCCTTCTCTGCAATTGGCCAGAGCCAATTCCTTTGCAATGCAAGTGTGTTAAATAACTCTGCATTTGCCAACTCTGACGTATGTAACCAGGTGACTCAAAGACTGCAGAATCTGCTCAGTGTGACAACCTCTGAGGTGGAGTGACTGCATGTTACAGTATGAAAATTCTGGAGTGAAAGTCCTGAGCGTGGAGTCCTGGTCTGACCCTTCCCTGAGTTACTCAGTGACTTTGGGGCACGCATTTAATCTCTAAGAGTCTCAGTTTCTTTACCTGTAAAGTGAGAATGATGGGCTGATCTTGACAGCTGGGGCTTTAGTTCTAAAGTTCTATGAGACGTGAGGAAGAGGAGTCAGTTTCTCTATCATGGAACCTGATTTCTAGCAAAAGAACAGTTGGGAATTCCAAAATCTGCTCCTGTTGATGAGAAGTAATAAGGGTGATTTATCTGCCATTTGGGATATAAAGATTTCAGGTAGTCCTTTGAAATGGAAATCCTCAGAGAGAGCTTGAAATAGCTAGCTTTTGTTTTTTGTTTTTTGTTTTTTTAGTATCACTAGTTCTCTGAGCAGCAATTTTGCATACTTTGTCATATTTAAGTTTTGTAAGAGTCCCATAAGGTGACAAAAATTGGTCCCATTTTATAAACGAGAGATCTGAACCTCAGAGAATTGCATAGCTAATTGGTGCCAGAACTTGCAGTCTTCTGGATCCTAGCTCATGTGATTTCCGCTTCATTACAGCTGCTGGGAAGTGAAGAAAAGCGTGCATGTCTTATGTGTCTACAGTATGTCAGGTACTATGTTACATCATTATTTAATCCTTATTCCGAATGAAAGGCAAATTATTCTCATCAGTATTTAAGGTGTTAAAAACCCAGCCCACTGCCGGCTTTTGAAAATAAAGTTTTATTAGAACATCACCATACCTGTTCATTTACATATAGTCCCTGACTCCTTTCAAGCTACATCAGTTGAGTTGAGTAATTATGACAGTCAGGATGGTCCACAAAACCTAGAGTATTTATTATCTGGACTTGTACAGAAAAAAACGTATTTGATCATTGAGTTAAACAAATTCTTTGGGAAAAAAGGAGATCACTGATCATGAGAGAAAAGACGTTTGGTTGGTAGCCTTAACGCAAACATAGAAACCTTCAAAAGAGGTAAACCAGCTCTTTTGAGTTTTTTGATGAACAAAAAATGCAATGAAATAATAAAGTATCTATTAAATTAATATGACTAATTTCTTCTTGTAGCTTAAAACTGACTCAAAGCAATTTGAGAAAAAAAGTTTTTAAAGTATTTTGAGCAATGGCAGCATTATTGGAATAACTGAATAAGTTATTCATTACATTTTAATATTTATTATAAGTTTATAAAAAGCTTTCATTTGGTTATTATAATTGAATTATAATTTTTTGGAAAAAAACCATGCATTTATTTGTGCAATTTCTGGTGGGTTATTTTTTTAAGTGTATATCATTTTCAGCCTTTTTTTCATCAGAATTATTCCTGGTAGGACACGGTAATCTAAAATGTGACACAAGAAGATAAATATACATGTAAGGTGTTGAAATTCTTTTACTCTCTAAAAACTTTCTCATTATGTCCTGATGCATTTCCATTGCATAGAAGAAAGCAGGAACTAGAATGTGAGCCAACTCTAAACTAAATTAAGTGGATACCTTCTGTCAATCCTCTCTGGTTGCCATTGTGCTCCAAATCAACTTTCTCTTTTCTGAATTATTTTCTTGTTGCTTTCGGGAACCCAGAGCTCCCCATTATAAAACTGTACCCAGATCTGCTTCTCATGCCTTAGATATAACTTGCTCCATCAAAATGTATGAGGATTGTTTCCTTTTCACAGGGGACTATGGATCTCCAGCAGTTGTAAGGTCTTCTATATGATTTCTACCTTTTCATCTTCCAAAGCGTACTCAGTAACAGCCAGCAGATTTGTTGTGCTTACTGTGTGCTAGGCACTGCTCTAAGTGCCTCACACATATGAACTTATGAATCCCTCACAATCACCTATGCATAGTTAGTTACTATTATTAGTTCTATTTTACTGATGAGGTAGCTGAGCACAGAGAGTTTGCCCAGTCATCATTCAGTGCCTTGGTGGAATGGGAACCCAGGCATTCTTGCTCCAGGGCCTGTGCTCTTTGTCACCGCACGATACTGCTTCTCTTCCAACACCTGTCCTAACTTATTTGATCTGTACAACTGCCCCATGAGGAAGGTAGATGGGACAAGCAGGTTTATTATCCCCTGACCTACAGAGGGGTGAAGTAACTTCACCTGTGCTGTAGCTAGAATGTGGCAGATCTAGAATGAGAGCCAAAACCTTCTTTTTCTAAAAACATGTTCTTTTCCACAAAACCATTCCTTCTGGGAAGTAATGGAACAAACACATTCTTCTTGAGATGATAAGGCTTTATAAATTGTTTAAAATTTTTGGAATAATTATGTTCTATTAGGTGATAACTGGAAAAAATGGCCAGCTCATAGGAGTAAATCTCTAATAGAGTCATATTGAAAATCATGGTAGATTGGTGGGGAAACAGATTCTTGCAGAAGGGGTTGGGATCTCTCAAAACAAGGTAGAAGGTATGTGACTACCTGGACTTCCTCGTGAAAGTTAGAAAATAGCTACAGATAATTCTACTAACCTCACATCAGCCACCTTCAGAATTCGTGGAATCATCTATTTAGCATCCTGAAAAGGTACTGACATCCATCAGCTCAACTCAATCCCCAGACTGTACGGGCAGTAATTAACTGAAAGAGCACACAAAGTTACTGAAGAACTGAATTGCTTGAAAGATACCAGCAGTGAACACAAGCTGACAGCTACAAAAGCTGTCTGTGAGTAATCAAAAGACTTTATCAGTGGTTTGCTATCACGATTTAGTAACATGGGCATTGTATTGAGACCTAAATGATGTAATAATTATGTCTAGCAATGAAATATAGGGACAACTGGTGAGATTGAGAAAAAGAGGAAGAAATATCATTTCTTTTGTGTCTCGAACTAATTTTTTTAATAGACATGATTCATGTCAAGCCCCAAATGGATTCAGAACAAATGAAAATATGGTTTAAAAAAACTTTCCTTTTCAGTCAAAACCAACTAAAAAGAGAAAGAATAGATTATGGATGGGAGAATCTGTTTGACTGTTTATAGATTTTTGACTGTGATGTTGGAAACAGGTGGTTAACCCAGAATTTGGCAAATTCCAGCAAAAGTGCGAAACCCTAAATAATCAGTTGTTGATGCTGATAAAGGTGACAAAGATAAAAGGTTAGAAAGGCAAATAATGTAGCTGGTACCATAAAGCCTTTCAAGACAACAGATGTGACAAAACATACTGTATTGTAATACCAATACAGTTTGGCCTCTTTTCCCTTGAGGAAAGAAAAGCCAAATTTATGCCTAGTTTCAAGCAAGAAATATATTTCTGGTTTTGGAAAGATAGTGGCAGACTCTGTCATGTATGAAAAATGTCAGTGGAGAAATCACCTGCAGGAGCCGTTTCAAAGAATATCAATTACTTTGTGGTTTCCATTATCATGGCAGACCCAGGAAGAGATCTTTACCAAGTGATTGACCTCCATGGCCCATAGCACTAGTATCCTAACTATTTAGAAGAAAAATAATTCTTCTCTCCAATCATTTTCAATTATCAATGCCTAAATGAAGCATTTCCCCCAGCTATTCTGTTTCCCAAAATAAGAATTTATATCCTGACTCAACATACATAGCCAGATTTTTAAATGTTTCATAAAACAAAGCTTATGCTTTCTCTGAGCAATGTAGTTGATATTTTTCACCTCTATTCTATTTTATTCTAATATGTTGTCTTTCATTTGAAAAATAAACTAGTTTTCACCTACAAAATTGATTTAACCACTCAATAATGATTCTCAATCACAGTGTGAAAAATTAAGGCATACCTTCTTAAGTCTGTGAATACATTTTCAGGTATACAAATTGGGTGATACAAATACCAATGTAAAAAACCAAGTTTTTTTTTTTAAATAATCAAGTTTGGTTGAGATATCTTAGAGTACCAAATTCCATTTTCATCAAGTCCATTTGAAGAGATATCTTAAGCAAGCTGATATTTTTATGACAAATAAGTCATTAGTTATATAAAGAAATAAAATATTGATCTAGAAAGTATTAGATCATTAAAGCATCATGAATATTTAAGAAACTTCCTGTATGTTTAGGTTGTGAGAAACTGTTTTTCAAAAATATCAGTCAGTCTTGTCATAAGGGAAATATTGGATGCAAAGCAATCAGAAAAACAGAAAGAAAGGGAAGGAAAACCAGTTGCCAGCATTTGCTTTTAATGTGCCAAAGATATTTTTTTCCAAATTCTTCAAAATCTGCCTCTTTTAAGAGCTCTGATATGAAAGAAATGTAACAAATTTTTATAGAGCTTGCTATTAATTTCAAATTTTTTGGATCATATAGATCTTTCTAGACTGAAAGCTCTCCATGCACTATGATTTGTACATGATTAGCTCAGTAAGAGATTCTTACTAATGGAGTTGGAAGACTGCCCTACATAGATGATGACTTCTCAGGGTCAGGGACTATGTTTTATTTATCTTTGTATCATCATCACTTAGCACTGGGCCTCTCACACCATAGCTGCTCAACAGGAGTGTGTTAAGGGAATAAATCTGTTCCATTTATCATCTTATCACCACCTATATCCTAAAAAACAACTGGGCAACAAACTCATGAGTTGGTACTCAAGAGGATGGTAAACCATAGCCATCCGAACACAACCAATTCAGTTATTTGGTTGAGTTAGTTACAAAATTTAAAAAAGCAAAAAACAAAAAAATGAGCATCTTGTTTTCTGAGGTCAAGCTCAGCCATATCTATAGGACATCTCTGGAAAACTCTTTGAAAGTATCATTTTTTATAAAATCACTTAACTGAGAAAGATGCGAAATTACAGAGTTTCATCACCCCCATACCATTATCATCAGAAAGGATTTCAAAGACAAAAATTCTCTTGTAGATTCAGTGGTCCCTCACCTGTGGTCATCCACATAATGGAACCCCATAAGTAGTGATCACAGATGATATAGATACATCCAGTGTAGCTGCTTTGGGAACAGTTAACACTTTTCAAGACTACTTACTATTCTTTGAATGTACTGTCCTTGTGTTTCCATTTCAGCATCTTTGAATATGCTGTCTTGTTTATCATTCATAAACTTCCTGTTAACTCCTGAACTTGACTTGTTGGCATTCAATCTGTTCTGCAATGTCTGGCTCACTTGTTACATCTTCAGAGAAGACTGTTGTGATTTTCTCACATGGATGGCATCTCCTTCTCTTTCTTGTACTGAAGGCATTTATAATTCTCTTATATATTATTGTGTACAATATTTATTTTCTGTTTTAGAGTCTAAGGCTTTATGACTTAAGAGACCTTATATAATACCCTCAAGGTTGTACCCTGATAGGATCCAGCAGTGTTTTGAACACAGTTGATTTTCAACTCTTAAGCATTTGTTCATTCATTCAACAAAGTTTTACTGAATGTTTAACCCTGCTGACAATGTTTAAAGCACTGAGAATATCATTTTAAACAAGATAGATAGGGTCTCTGCTCCCTAAACACTTAAATTTACACATGAATATCTAAATTAAAAAATGAATGAATGAATGAATGGATGGATGAATGAATGAATTGAGCTCTTATTTAGAACATTTTTTGGTTTTGGATTTGGACTACCTTAGATTCAAATCTTGGACCTACCATCTATAAGCTGGGTGAAGCTGGAAGTGTTATTAATATATACAGAAACTTTAACAATAATGCTTATCTTACAATATTACTTGGAAAATTAACAAGCATATAAATTCTTGGTACACATTTGTCACTCATTAAGTGTGAATTTCCTTCCAATTACAAGAGGGTAAGAAATCCTTTCTTAGTTGCTCTTTGGAATACATCAACAAAATAAAACAGATGAAGGTCCTTTCCTTTGTGTAGCTTTTATTTCAGTGTGGAGATACAGTAAACAGGCAGGATAGTAAATTAATAAGTTACAAAGTATGATATAAAAAGAAAAGATGCCATGGGAAGAAATAGATGTAAAGCAGGGTAAAGAGATAGGGCTTGCTAGTGGGGTCAGGTAGCTTTATAAGGCCATCTCTGCAAAATCCTCTCAAACCAATCACGACAGATACAAATATTAACTGATGCATACTGGCTGAAAATCAGTCCTACTTGTAGGCCGTATTAAACATTTTTTGTATTTAGACATAACAGGCAGTGGCTATTTGGGAGGATGAATTGACTGTGGTCATAGACCTCTACCTAGTGTATGCTTCTCTTAGGTCAAATAATTATTTTTGACAGCCAAAAATACATAAACAAATAAACAGGCACTTATTTTGTATAAAGTTTCCCTTTATTACAATTATATAAACATTCATGGGAATGGTTCTTTGGGGTACTGTTTGTAAGATATCACCTCTTGAAAGGTGATGAATATTTTGCTATTCACTGCCAAAATATTTATGGACAAGGTAAGTCATTCTCTAGAAGATGTAATTCAATCTCTGCTCTGATAGTTGCTATGTAGCCAACTATCTTAGGATAAAGCTAACCTGCGGCTATCAAAGACACCTACAGATATAGTGGTTAAATAATAGAAATGTTTATTTTTCATACATATAACAGTTACGAGGTAATAAGTCCAGGCCAGTCGGGCTGCTTGGCTACAAGCCATCATTTAGGGACCCAGATTTTGTCCTGTACTCCATATTTATATATGTAACTACTGCTACACCGATTTTTTTTTGGGGTGGGGGGTTAAGATTAGAGTTCAAGGTAGAGAGTCTTTCCTGTATGATTGGTGCCTATGTTTTAGTGATCGTTATCTATTTTGAATATTATCCCTAGTTCTAAATCTCTGTACAGTATGACCACGTCTATCTTTCCAGCTTGATTTTGTGTCACCACCCCTCTTTACAAGCACCTTGCCGCCTCCTTCTCCTATATCTCTGTCCTTAGTCACACCTGCTTATTTTTGGCTTAGAAACTCACCGTGCTCTTTCTGGCTTATGCCTTTCTCTGTCTAGAATTACATCCTTGTGACCCCGCCCTTTGAATATCTAACTCCTACTCTTTCTGTGGACCTCACCTGAAAGGCCAGCTCCTTAGGGAAATCCTCTATGGCTCCATAGAACCCCCATGCTAACCAGGTTGAATTTCTTTTTACGTATAGATATGGTTCCCTGAATTTCTCTTTTGTAATATTCATGATCATTAGCTTGATATCAGTGTTTTCTGAGAGACTGTAAGCTTCCTGAGAGCAGGAGCTGTTTCTGTCTTGTTCACTGTTTCACTGTTTTATCCTTAACATGTTGACTTGAGCAAGTCATACAGGAGATGCTCAGCAGGTATTTGTTGAATGAATGAAGGAGCAACCATGTCCTGTTGTCAGAGGAGAAGTATTCTCATAATATTTACACCTAATTTCTGAGATAGTTGAGTTTATTTTGGCTTCTTCATAACCAAAGAAAAAAAAAAGTGCATCAGTTGAATCAGCATTTAATGAATACCTACCATTTACCAGGCATTGTGCGATATGTTGAGAAAGATACAATGATGAATAAGGTAGGATTCATTCCTTACAGAAACAACAATGCATTTTGGCGCTTGGACTTGACTTAATCATGAATGAATACACACTAGAAAATGTGATACAAAATTTGTACCAGTACATACTTAGTAAAATAAAAATATCTGAATGGATATTTGGGGTTTGTTATCCTTATTTTTAAGAACCAGTATATCACAGTCAAAGCTAAGTAATTTGGATTTAATTTACCACTTTTATTTGGTCTTCAGGTAGCCTTCTTGTTAACAGAAACTGAAAATGGCTTACTTTGGATTCTACCATAGGGCTATTGGTAACAGAGAAAGACACAGCTTAACATGATAGAGTAAACACAGAGCCCAAAGTAAATGGCCTGCGAGGAAATTCTTTGCCTCTTCGACTGTACATTTCACATTGGCACAATTATTAGATGAGACTAAATGAGCTTTGAGGTCTCATGAAAACATTCTTAGTGCCCAATGCACAGAGAACTTGAATTTATAGTAAGTCTTGCATTGGATTCCAGATTGTTTACCCAAAAGGTAGGTTATATATTTGAGAATGTGTTGTATAATATTTGAACTGGAAGTCATATGCAGGCTGTAAAATTTCCAGTTAGAATCAGAACATGTCCATATCCACCAGGAGGCTTATCTGGATGAAGTCAAGCTACCACTTGTAATTGAATTCCATAGTTTCTTTAGATATAGATTTATGTAAATAATAAATTATTGAATTAATACTTTTCTTAATTTTTATAGAACCTTTACTTGTGGTTAAAACTTAGGCCCATCATTTTTAATAATTGTTCCTGTAATGCTGATCACAAACCTCAGCAGAAGCATGAATTAATTAAAATTAGCTGCACTAACAGTGTTTTTCATACCTTTCACTTAAAAATACACATGAATCCCTAAAACGATAAAGCTTTAAAAAATTGTTATTAATTCCTAGTTTGTTTTTTAACAAACTAGAAGAAAAGAAAATTGTTATTAATTCCTAGTAGTGTTTTGGATGTTTGTTTGTTTATTTATTTATTTATTTATGCTTCTCCTCTTCCCTCCCTTTCGCTCTACGTGTTTTGTCTTGTTTTGTTTCTCCTTGCATCTGTTTTTCAGTTTATTGCTCTGGTGATGAATTTTAATTCATATTTATTTTTTATTTCTAGAGTATTTATTCTGTTTGTACCCACTGACTCACAGGCCAGGATGGTGATTGTTGTACAGTAGTTTACTTTTAAAAGAAATAGGACTGCTCAAGCAGCTAATATGGGAAGATGTATCACCAGCCTGAATAATTGTGACAACCATAGACCGTATCAGTGTCTGTTTGTTTGCACAATACCCTCCTGCATTAAGAAAGCCATCCCAGCTGTCTTGGGCTCTGGAGTCGCCCATTTCATCACTTGACACTGCGGCAGATGTTATGGATTGATAACAGACTTCACTTCATTCACTCCACATCTAAGATTACCTCTGGAAAAAAAATCTAATACATTATAACCCTCCCAGCCATTTGTTAAAAAAAAAAAAAAAAGATCAGCAATTTATTCCCCTTTTAGCTTTAAGTTGTGTTTTCCTCCCCTCTTTGAATGCACATACTATTTTAAAATGGCCATTTAACACATTCATTGCATGGTTTTCTGTAGGCAAGAAAATCAGTGCAAGACAAGAACATAATGATTTAATTGAATTAGGACCAGATGAGATTTAGGGTTGATGACTCATATTCCTATTATATAAGAAAGATGCTGCTTGCCTTTAATGATAGAGATATGTGCTGCATTCATAGTTTCATTAGAAATAAGTGCTTCTAGGTTTAAAACTGAAAAGAAGAGCTCAGTCTGGGATTTGAAAGGAGGTATAAAATCTGCATTAAGTTGAACAGATTTCTTAGCTGAACAGCAGATTCTCCTCTTTAGTTTAGGAAATTCAAGGATTCCTGTAAGTGTAACACAAATAGGATTGACCATTGCTTAAAGATTGTTCAGTGAAACAGTCTGAAGAGTGGGCATTTCCTACATACAAATAGATTTTATAGAAAAATGTGGATAAAATGAATAAAAATGTACAATGGGCCTGTGCACGAACAGTGTGATTTTATTGTTCAGGCTGTAGAGTAGCATGCAATTGAAGTGCATTTCAAAATTAAGTGTGACGGGAGGAAGTGTGTGGACCAAGGACACCGTTTTTAATCTCAGTCTTGAACTGGCACACAGAAGCTTCATGTTTGCCTTCTCCATTCAGGCATTCTCACCTTTTTCCCCCCTCTATTCCTAACTTAAAATTAGCTCCTTGGGGCGACTGTCGGTCTGTGAATCTGGCATAAATCCAAGCGCCACCACCCATAGGCAAGGTCATCAAATCCCAAGGTGGCCAGAGGTACTCAGAGTATTAGGGCCAGGTGAGAAAAGAAAAGGGCTAGAAAATGGGCATCATGAGACAAGACAGTTTCCATTAGAATTATTATTCCTTTTCCCTTTCAGGTGCACAGCATTTTAAAGTTCACAGATTCTTTCACATTTTATTATGTCATTTTGTTTTGATCCTCTATTGCATTAGAATGATGCACACAGGGCAGGTATCAGCCCTTGGTTTACAAGGGGAAACTGAGTCTCAGAGAAAGGAGAAGACTTCCGTGAAGTCTCATAGCTGGTTGGCGGCAATTACCAGTTTCAACCCAGGTCTTCCAGTGCGAAAATCATTTGTTCCTTCTACTACATTTTATGAACTCTAAAGAGAGTGACAAACATCTTTTAAACAAAGGAACAATTGCTCTGGTAGCTCTTTTTTTTTTTTTCCTGTTCCCCCCTTCTCTCACAGAGACCCAGTGAAGTATTGGCCAGGGCAGCAGATAGGGGTAAGGGACCACCATGAGCCCAGGTCAATTACAACAATGCAGTTCACACACCACATCAGTCTAAACCAATGCAAGGGAATTCCATAGTGGCAGCTGAGTTTTGAATCCACACCAAACATAAAACAATACACCGTTAATTAGAGGAGACTTGACCTGGGAGTCTGAAAGTGTGCAGGAGAGATGAACTTTCTATTTTTCTTATTAACGTTGGGTTTTGGTCTTTAGTTTGGAATCTCATGTTGATGGGGGTGGAAGAGGCATTATTCTGGTTATGCTGACCATCAGGCTCTGGCTCCCCCCAAAATGCAGGTTATTTGAAATCTAGAAATACATGGTCTAGCACTACTGGGAGGGTTGAAGGTTTCGAGCACTGCTCTGGAGAAAAGTTGCTCCATGGTGTGGGAATCCAGCAGAACAAGGTGGGAGCTGTGGAGACAGAATGACCACATCGATCTCAGAGGAGGTCAGTGAGTGAAATGACGGGAATAGAGGCACCAGGCAACAAGTTCTTAGGCACAGCCTCCATAAATTACAGGATTCTCCCTAACTCCCATGCTGAAGAAACTACAAAGAGCCACACAGAATTCTAGGTTCCCAATCAAGCCAGTAGTTATGGACTGAATATGTGATGCTCCCCCACCCCCCAAAATGCATATGTTGAAACCCTATCCCTCAGTGTGATAGTATTAGGAGGTGAGGCCTTTGGGAGGTAATTAGGATGAGATGAGGTCATGAGGGTGGGGCCACCTTAAATGGGATTAGTGCTCTTATAGAGTCAGGAGAGAGCAGGCTTCCCCTCTCTGCTTTCTCCCATGTAAGATAGAAAAATTCAGCAGTCTACAACCCAGAGAGGGCTCTCAGTAGAACCCCACAATGCTGGTGCCCCGATCTAAGACTTCCAGGCTCCAGAGCAGAATAAGTTTCTGTTGTTTATAAGCCATCCCGTCTAAGGTATTTCTGTTAGAGCAGCTCCAACAAACTAAGACGCAGTCTGGGCTTTGTACAATCTCAAGGTCCAGGAAAAGGCTGGCATGTCAAGTGGGAAAACAGAGGTAAAGTTGTTAAAAGCAAACAAACAAACAAACTAGCACTGTGACCAGAAAGGGAAAATGGTGACTTCTAAGGACACAGATTCCCAGGATTAGCCCTGTTTAAGGATATCAGATTTACTAGGACCCCACAACTGGTAGGACAGTAATCATTATGTATTCCCAGTTATGGTAAAGTTGATTCCAAAATTAGGAAGGGTTGTTTATGTAAGTGGCAGGCATAAAGCTGATCTAAGAGTTGGTACTAGTAAAAACTAGTCCTAAAGTTTCTGCACTGCAAGCTGGAAAATACCCGCTTCTATATTTCATCACTTGTATATCACCTGTGCTTTCATATTTGAACATTGAAATGAGAGTTCATCTCAGAATCAGTGTTATCTCATTTTTATAATTAATGGTGTTTTTTCTTTCTTAGTAATGCAATATAACTGTCCTTGTTGCAATATCAGTTGTCTAAAATTTAATCAAATGATTGCCAGGTACCTGCTATGAAATGAATAACCAAAATAAACCCCACAAAAAACAAAAGCAAAAAACTCTGTTGAAATATCTAGATCCAGGCAAAAATAATCCAGAATTTCCTAGAAAAGTGGGTCTAAACGTGGAGACTCCAGCAAACCTCTAGGTGAAGATCAAATAAAAAGAAAAAAAGGATATTGCTGAAAGAATAATACATCATTTGAGTAAGATGACTTTTTATAAATTGTCTCTCAGTCTATAATTTGTAGCTGTAAGATGATTATTAGCATTGTAGGGCATATTTTATTTTTATTTCAATTATATACAGCAGAGAAAGGATATAAATTAGAGCGTGAGACCAAACCTTAGATAGACTGGGAGTGTCGATGTTGATGGGAGAATTTTCTCAATCTGTTCATGTATGAGGGTGGGAGAATGCTCTAGAGGCAGCAGGAGACACATCCTGTTTGATTATGTCCTTAAAGGGGAAACACAGAAGGGAAACTTGCATTTATTTTTTATCTGGTTTAGATTGCATTTTCTACTTTATAAAATTATGTGTTCCTGAAATGTCCTATGCTACTTTGATAGAACTTTAAAGAATGAGAGATATAGTAAGCCCTAGGCAGACCTCTTTTGTAAAGTAAGTAAATGTTCTCCGTTTATCTATCCTATAAATTTGAATTGTCAGGGTGATATACGTACCTACACTTAAAATGGTAATGATGATGATGATGATGTTATAAAACCATTAATTAGCTCCAGCTCTGTGATCAGTCTTGTATATACATGCTCAAATATAAAACTCATGGCCTTAAGAAGTTTGCATTATAAGACAGAGATAAAAATGTAAGGAGGGTTTGCATTCTTACAAGACCAGATATGGAATGTCTTGGAGGTGAAAGTTAAAATGTTCTTTGAGTTGGCACGAGAGGGAGGCAATCACATGTTCCTTTTGTGTCAGGAAAATATAGCGTCCTTTAACTGGCCCAACTAAGTTCTGAGGTTTTCCATGCTCTTCTTAGAACACTGTGGTCTTTTTTCCTGATCCCTTGCCAGCAAGTAATCAGTGGCAGCAAAGAGGGTTTCCCTCTCTGGGCTTTAATGGCCACCTACAAAGTCTCTGGTGCCCTTAGGGAGATGCTTCATCTTCCCAACACATTAGTTGTATCTTGTGCTTGTTGTGACTCTGTGATCTACCTGACTGCAGTAGAAATACAGGGTAATTACACTGGTGATCTTAGTTGCCCTTTTTTTTTTTTTTAATTTTGGAGAAGGCACTGCTCGAGGACAAACAGGGAGCTAAGGATTCTCATTTCCACATTATTTCACAGAGGAAGGATTTTTCCAGTTAGTTCCTCATCAGTCTACAGAGATCAAAACTGTTTTGCTTTTTACCACTTGATGTCATTCCACTGCTTGAGAAATGCAAATGACCTGACCTATATGGATGATGAGGGAATTGAAAACATTGATTAGGCAAAGGAAAACTGCCATCTAGTTAAGGGTCTCAGTGACCTAAGACATCTGTTAGCTCCAACCAAAGTAGAATTAATTGGAGAGTCAGATGATAACGTTGACAAAAAAGAAAAAGTAATGAGTCTGATCAAGTAGATACATTTAGATCACACACACACATACACATGCATGCACACAAATGCTTCTTGGAAAAGTAAAGAGAAGTTTTCAAGTTTAAAAAGTCAATAGAGGAACTGAAAAAAAGATTGTCAAATTACAAGATAAAGTAAAATAAATCTTCACAACACAAAGAAAATACCCAAAGAGATAAAAGAGATGGACAACAGAGAGGAAAAGATAATAAGCAACTTGGAGAAGAAACCCAGAATTATAACAGGAGAGTGAGAGGTCTGTGGGATAAAACAGATGAGATAGATGGGCTAAACATAATTATAATATGGAGTGAGCAAAAAAATTTTTTGTACTAAAAATATGGAAACAACACAAGTACTGGTTATAAGAGAGTAGTGAACAAACTGTAGGATGCTTACTAAATGAAATATTATACAACAGTCAAAATAAATGAACTAGAGAAACACAAAAAATTGGGTAAATTTCAGCAATATTAGTCACAGATTTCTAAATACAGTATGACATCCAATTTATAAATGTAGAAACACAAAATTTTTAAATTATATATTTCAAGTAATGTATATTGATGCAATAAAAGTCTGTAAAAAAGAAAGCAAGGAAAAGTGAACACAGATTTTAGGATTATGCTGCCTAATGTAGGGAGAAGTTGGGAGATGGGTTGATAGGAGGACAATATGGTTAAATGCACATTATTGCCAAGATCTTAACTTTTATTTTGCCTGGTAGCTTTGTAAGTTCTTGTTGCTTTATTAATTTTTTAACTAGATAATGTTAGTGTGCCCTGATTGAAGGATAATAATTAAGTCAATTTTCTGCAGCTGAAGTCCCATCACCCTCCAATTTTTAAGTATTGGAATAGATTATATTAGCAAATGAAAATGAAAAAAGACATAGGGAGTGGCAGTGTGAAAAGTTAGCAAATAGAATTCATGCCAAATGCATTAAACAGGATCAAGAAGATAATCACATATGATAGTCACCACCACTCAGCATTACAATGGAATCATAAACTTTTGTGCACCAAACATAAAGCAAAATACATTTGGAAAGTTATCCTAGAAGGTGATGGAGAATTTAACTACAATATTATAGAGAATAATGCAATGTTTTTTCTTTGTGAATGAACAGATTTTTAAAAAGTAAAGACTCAAGATGTAAATAATATAACTAACAAGCTCAACATAATAAATATTTGCATATATAACATTGTACCAAGCAAAGAAAGAATATAAATTCTTTTCTTAGAGCCATGGAAGATTTGCAAGAATTGCTCAAGTACTTAATCTCAAAGAAAATTTAAATAAATTCCACAAAGTAGAGAGTTAAAGATCCACATGGTATGAATGTGATCCCAGATATCAGAAATAAATAACAAAAATAACTGAAAACTTCTTAGCTGCTTGGATTTGAAACACATCTCCCAAAGAATCCCTGGACAAAGAGGAAATCACAAAATATTTCTCAGGAAAAAGTAATGGGAAGAAGAACACTTCATACCAATGTTGGCAACAAACAAAAGCATTCATAAAACCAAAATCTGGGCTTCCCTGGTGGCGCAGTGGTTGAGAGTCCGCCTGCCGATGCAGGGGACACGGGTTCGTGCCCCGGTCCAGGAGGATCCCATATGCCGCGGAGAGGCTGGGCCCATGAGCCATGGCCGCTGGGCCTGCGCGTCCGGAGCCTGTGCTCCACGACGGGAGAGGCCACAACAGTGGGAGGCCCGCATACCGCAAAAAAAAAAACCCAAAAACAATAAAAACACACCAAAATCTATCATATGTCAGTGTTGCTAAAGAGCAATCAGTGTGAACTAAAATTGAATTATCAGTGGAAGGAGTGGTTTTAGTAGAAATGCTATCACTTGGTATTGCTTGAGCAGGAGCTGCAGGGGAAACATCAAGACAGATTTTACGAAAAAAAAAAAGCTCTTAAAAGCCATGCTTAGAAGAGTTTGGAACAGCTCAAAAGAAACACGAGAACTGTTTGAGAAGGAGTACCTAGAAGACATGGGGGCCACCTTGAAAATGTGGGTAAGATGACAGGTTGCAATAAAACATGAGATGCCAGGATTCTTGGTAAGACAGAAAAATAGTTAATGTGCAGCGTTTGTCCTATCTTTATTCATCTGCTGACTGCTATTTTTTCAAAGCCTCCAGATCATGACCACTACATAGCAGAATGTACACAATCTTTTTCTCTCTCCTTTTCCTTCTCTTTAATGAACAGTTTGGGGGGTGGGGAACAACGACAACAAACACACACAGGTTCACACACAAACAAGAGAAGCTGCACCGTGGTAGGTGGTAGAAAAAGGAGATGCTTTGATTTTCCCCCGAAAGATGCCTTTGCTTCATTTGCCAAAACTGCAGTGAGGGCCACTTGGAAAAGAAACCACTTTGACTCTTTCAATCTGCAGCAGTTTCTTTTTGATACAACTGCTCTGGAGGTGTATTGTTGTGTCTGATAAAAGGTTGTTATTGGAACAAAAAAAAAGTATTTTTTCCTTCCCATGTAATATGTAATAAAACTACTCTATGAAGTCTCAATGAACTCTCTCAATTGAGAAAAATACAGACAATTTTCATTATAAGTGAATGTCTCCAATTCATTCCTTTTCTATGGAAGGAAGACATGCAACAGTAACTTACTGTGGGCCACATTTCATAAGATATAATCTATTCCATTATTCTTGTGTATGTTTCATATGAAAAATGTTATGAAGTTTTTTCCCCTCACAAAAATACATATTCCCTTATCTCATTAAGTCCCTATCTCACACAACACCCATTCCCCTGCTGCCGCCCGGCCCCCCTGCTTCCTCACCAGGGTCTCCCCAGATTGCATTGCTATTTAAAAAGTATAAAAGAAATGCATGCACTTTGTTCACACACAGTCAGTCCATTACTCAATTTAAAATCTCAAGCACATGTAGATGAAATCCTGAGAATGAAATGAACCTGGGTTTGGTTGACTGTGCCTGGTGAGATTTTGGCATTATCTCCCAAATGCTATGACTTACATTTTTTTGTTGTCTGTAGAATGTGATATTTGTGTCCATCAGTTGTAGTATTTAGGCTTAGAAATGACCTTATACTGGTCAGAGCTGCCCATTTTTTGTTCTCATTTATGTGGTGCTTGGGTACTCATGTGAGAAAAGTCTGGGAGATGTTACAACCTGGAAAATTGCATTTTATCTAATACATTTAACATTTTTGTGTGCTTGGATTTTTATTTATGTTCAATTATAACATTAATACATGAATATTTGTGAAAATCCAAACACTGTAAAGTATGTAAACCAAACATTGAAGGTTTCCTACTTCCCCGTCTCCTACCAATTCACAGTTTACTCCTAGATATCCACTGTTAAAGGTTTGGGATGTATTTTTCACATACACACACACACACACACACACACACACTCTCACATATTCACATATAAATATCCATTCTTCTTTTTAAAATTTTAAAATATTTTACATGCTGTTCTGCAAAGATAGTTTTTGCTTAGAATATTATAAATTTCCATGACACTACCTGTAGATCTATTTCATTCTTTTGAATAGTTCTATAATAATATTTTGCTCTTAAAATCAAAGCTGCAGTGAACATCATTTTACCTAAATATTTGATTGTTGGACCAACAAATATATACTCTTACATTTTGATAAAGTAATCATTTTGAAATTTTAATATGATAAAAATTTTGCTTTAAAAATGTTTAAATGCCCTATAAAAATTATACCAATTTACATTCTCTGTTATCTACTCTAATAGTATTAATTCAATGAATAAAAAAATTCTCTTCTTTCTGACTCACTTAATATAGATATCTTAGTGTCAGGCAAAAGATGTTGAGTGGCTCATTTTATTAAATAAGACTTGAAGCCCTGTAGAAGTGGGTTTTAGTCATAGCTCTGCCCATCACATATGTGTATAAGTGGTCCCAGACACATTATTTAACCTCAACATCCATATTGTCATAGTGAAGGTGGGGACATATGTACTAAGTGCTTACAGAATTTCAATAAACAAAAAGACAAACATGCAGGAAAGATATATTCAATTAAAAGCACAAGAGAAAAAAATACATTTAGCTATTCATAATCTACACATCAACACACACATATATATGAGATAATACATTACAAATAAGATGAAATGAGACCAAATCTCATTAGTGTCAGTTCATATATATTAATGGTGGGCCAAAGAAACTAAAATGTGTTTCCTCATCATTCATGATACTTAAAAGATCTCAAAGCTTATCTCACATATGTAGGCCATTGAGACACGAAGGATCAAGTGATAAAGTTCAGTGCAATTTATAGACATTAGTAAAATAAAAAGTTTACAATTGTGCTCTTAAGAGGTCAGGGTCATTTTTGTGTGCAGAGGGCCGCCATTACTGATTTATATGAAAACCCATTATGTCTTTTCTTTTTCTTTTTTTTTTTTAACATCTTTATAGGAGTATAATTGCTTTACAATGGTGTGTTAGTTTTTGCTTTATAACAAAGTGAATCAGCTTAATGCCTAGGTTTACCTAGGGAACTTTGGCTGAGGAAATAAGATTTAAGAAAATGACATATTTGCTCTAGATGTAATATTAATTAACATAGTGCCAGCAATATTGCATTTTGTAGAAGAAAATGTAAAATGTTAAAATTGAAGCTATGTTACAGTTCAAGAAAATTTTTATTTAACTCTTACCTATCTGGTTTAACCTATAGAGACATAGTGGCCTTATTTAACTACATTTATTCTTTCATGCTTGTATCAAAATAGGTTCTATTGATGTCAATCAACTAATACCATTCATGCATTCTTATATATCTTGAAAACGTGTGCAAAAGCAAAACAAAATGCTTTCTTTGAGGAATCAAAAACCTCATCAATTTATCTCTATCATGTATAATAGAAAAGAAAATCAGCAAGCTTGGGAGGCCATATAGAAATCGTATAAACCTAGTAACTGACTAACTGACAAATATTTCTCAGCCTCATCACTAAAAATCAAGACATATTGTAAGCCAGTATGTGATAGTCAGCCAGTCAACAAGTATGTTTTGAATTTCTTCATTTGAGGTCAAGACAAATCTATTTTCTTAGCAACTTCCTTGAAAATCTTTGTTATTAACCTGTAGAGGGAAAACACTTTCATAAGTCTGGTTGGGGACTTCCCTGGCTGTCCAATGGTTAAGACTCCATGACTTCACTGCAGGGGCCACGGATTCAATCCCTGGTCTGGGAACTAAGATCCCACATGCTGCGTGGAGCAGCCAAAAAAAAAAAAAGTCTGTTTGTGTTAATGATAATAATAATAGTAAACCCTTTTGTAGCACTTCTTGTGAGCCAAGCACAGCTGTAAGTATCGTATGCACATTAATTAATTTAATATTCCTGAAGTTTCTTTATAGCTGAGGAAAATGAGACACAGAGGTTAAGCAATCCACACAGCAAGTATGTGACAGTCTGGATTTAAACCCAGACTATCTGGCTACGAATCCTTGCTGTTATCCAGATCACTATATAATCTCTCTTTTATACCATGACAGATAGGTTGATCCCTTTAATGTGTAGGTATTATCTAGACCAATTTTTCAGAGAAGCAGATACACAGTTGTTGGATAGAAACACAAATTAATTGCTTTCCAAGAAAACAGTTCCAGCTAACATTGAATGTTTTTTTTTCTTTTCATCTCCCAACTCATTAATTGACTAATTAGGATAATCTTCAATATAATGATGGAGTTGATAATTTGGTTAACTTAAAGATTAATAATTTTATTTCTGATGAATGTATACATGATATACAAATCTATATGCTCTAGAAATATGAAATAGAAACTTGAAAATCCCATAGTTTAATTTACACAGAAAATACTGTTATAAAGAGGAAAATGATTCATACAAAATATAAAGGCAATTACTCATATGCTCAGAAGTCAGGTACTCTTAGCTGGTACAGACATAAATCTGTAAGGCTTATCTATGTTAATTTCCTAAAGTACCCTGCAGATACTCCTATTAGCTTCAAGACAAGAATATCTTGAGAGTTAAGGTCACTCATATCATTATCACTTATCTGGGAAGCTTCTTTAGAGTGCATTGTATTATGATCCATCGAAGATTGATTATTGAACCATCAGATAGATGCTCTACCAATTAGCCAAATATTTCTCTCTAATCCATTTGCAAAATAACAAACAATAGAGAATCGATATGGGTAGACATTATGGGAAATACAGCCCTGTCTTGTTATCTGTGTAGTCTTAGCTGTAACACCAACTATAAGACTGAGAAGGCATGGTTGTTCAGGAATCAGTTGTGAAACTGAATTGTAAAAAATGGAGTTTAAGATATGATTCTGAGCTCCAAAGTGCTTACAATTTGTTTGAAGAGACAATGTATCAGAAACAATAGAGAGAAGAATGAAGCATCAAACTATTTGTCATAAAATCTAAGAGTAAGTATGAGTCCATAGTATGGGAAGATGAACCTGAACCAGAAAAAATAAAACTGAGAAAGCTAAATTTAAAAAAAAATGTTGGTTGTGTATTTAAGGTTATTGTAAAATCTTGGGTAGCACTCCAATGGGAAAGAAAGCGAAGCTGAGGGAGGCATTTGGACATGAGGTCCATTAAACCGCACCAAGTCACATCCAAATTAATAGCAAATCTCTGTAAGAATCCAGAAGGCCAATGTTTAAGGATTTTGTTTCCCCAAACTACTTGTTTGAGAGTAAATGAAATGGTGATACAATGTGTAAATGTGAGTTCTTGCATCTTCTTCCTCTTGGAAATTAGGAGAAAACAGCAAATCTATAGTGACTGTGTCCTTGATTAGTGGCTCAGATTCCATGACATGTTTTCCCTTAACGAATCCCCATCAACCTAGGCATTTTCCTTGTCAATTGATGTCCTCATATTTCCCCAACTCCATCTATACACCATATATTTCTTCAGGTTAGTCCATAACTCTTCTTCTTTTCTCCTCTCGCTCCATCTAGAAAATAAATTTCAATTACATGTTCACATATCCTAGGAAACAATTGCATTCAAGGTCAAGATCAAGTGAAATCACTTAGATTTCTCTCCCTCTCTATCTCCCTCTTCCTTTCTCTCCTAGGCTTTATAACTGAACACCGTGGACTTTCCTTTGGAGACTTTGCAGGAGTCATTTTTCCAATTCCTGGTCTCATATATATAACCATTCACAAGCACATGTATGTGTATGCATACATGTATATATATGAAAGGAGAGACAGTTCACTTGTTGATAAGTGTATGTGTAATATATAATTTTGTAAGGACACAATAAAGCCATCACCACCTTTATCTGTGAAGAATTTGTGTTCTAAAATAAGTGAGGACTTTTAGAAAGGAGAGCATATTGCTTATAGATTTTGTTAAAACTTGGTGTTTCAGTTAACAACAACCTAGAGATACCGATTTCACCTGTGTGCACAAATGTAATACTGTGCTCCAGAGCTTGTCTCCCCACCTGCCTTCCCTCTCTGCTCTCCCCTCATGCCAGCATCACCCCAGCCTACACATCTACAGAATGCACTTGGAGCCTGTCATTTGGGGAAGGCAGAAAAAGTGTGTCATTCATCCATCTCTGAGTTCCTATGGCTTGAAATGCAGTAGATATGTCATCAATATTTATTGAATCTTAGTAGCTAAATGAAAACTTAGATAATCATATATAGCAATAGATTTTATGCAGAAATGCATTGTGAAGAGCTTAAGAGTAAATACAGGGTTCCAGAGGCCAAAGAGCCAGGGAATCACAGGATAACGTAGCCCACTGTGGACCTCTGTCCAGTCTAGTCTGACTCTCCACTTCCCCCTCTGGCCTTGTGTTTTCTGAACTCATATATTCTACACACACCATCTCTTATGCTAACAACTGTATTGCAGCTAGGAATTACTATTCATGTTTAACTACCAACAAAGTGCCCAGTGGATGAATTGCACTCAATAAAAAGCATCCCCCTTGTTCAGCCATTAAACAGTTTCCTATTTAATCCCAACTCAGAGTGATTTCTCTGCCCACACAGAACATATCTCAGAAGTTGTTGGTATTTTTTGCATTTTCCCATCTAGTACTGAAACTATCTTTTCTCACAGGTCTCAGATGTTCCCCCACAAATAGGGAAGTTGGCCTGATAGTCCAGAGTTTTGTAGGCTTGTTTTCCCATGACCCTTGATTGTAGCAGAGATACTTATTGGCTACATGTACAATATGGAAAGATGGGAAAAGATGGACAATGATTTCTATACATCTCTTACCCCCAGGTTTCAATATGATTGGGCTCAGAGTTTGATGTGTGTTTGTGTTGCCTCAACACCTCATACATTCTTACGTGGGTGGATAAAATCATATTCTCATGGTTTCCATGAGTCAGAGAAGTAAAAGCTAAGTCAGTGAGTGACCCTATGTTTCAATCTGCTCCATGACTCTTCTTGTATGATTTAATGCAGTTATTAGTCCATATCATAGTTAAACTTTACAGACACTCTCAATTCACCCTGGAAACACCAGAGTCTAGTTTTCCATTTGAAACATAAATCAAATCGAGCAAATTCAGGAACAAACAATGTCCCTTGGCGCTCTTGTTTCATTCTACTAAATTTAATTGAGGGAAATATTTTTTATATCTCTTTATGGTCTGAGAGTTGTACCTCTTCTTTGTTTCACTTTGTCAAAATGAATCTGGCTTTTCAATACTTCAGATGCGGACTTCAGGAAAAATATTCATTACCTATAGGTAATATAGAAGATTTAGAAAATTAACTCAATAGATTTTAATCTGGGTGAATATCTTATAATTCTGTATAGGGTGAGTTAATGTATATGCTATTGAAATTCATACAGTTCTGTTAGGGTCTCTCGACAGAATTAAACACCACATATCACCTTTTAGGCTCTTTATCCCACTTTCTCTCTTCTTTGGTGTGAGTAGAATTCTATTTTCCTTTTTTTTTAATAACTCAAGGAAACTGCCATCTTTAATCAGAGAATACAGATTTACTAGACCAAAGGCATGAGGAAAAATATTTCCACTGCAATTAGAAAGTTTTAAAGTTTTATGGTGGTTCAGTCTGTAAGAACATACTAATGGTCTATGATAAATTCTATTATTAACTTTCTAACTTTTAGCTTTCTTAAACAATAAATGTTTATTTACAAAGGATTCTGCTGTGGCAGGAATGAACAAAGAAGTAAGTCAATTCAATTCTTATACTTTCATGTATATCTGATCTCAAACTCCACCAAGACCATTATTTAAAAACATTAAACAAAATGAATTGTTTAAAGTATTTGACTAGTGTGAGAAAAACATCCAATAATTTAAGTGATGTACATTTTCATGGACTTTTACATAGGAAGTATCCTATCTGTCTCTTTATTTATCTAGTCTGTTTCCCACATAATGATCACTTTCAATTATATAAATATTTTATCATTTTATGAAAAAATGAGAATTAAATTATTAGAGTAAATTATCAGCCTTCATCTTTTTAGTAGACCAGTCTTAAGGCTTCATTTATTTTATTTTTTTAAAATTGTGATCAAGTTGAGCATTGTGAAAGTAGCATAAAATTTTAGGAATGTTTAAAATGGTTTCTATGATAAGACATTTATTTTCTTTCTGATGGTACAAGATAAAGTACACTTATTAATAGCATTCATCTTTACTTCTACATTTGAAAATATATAAACCTTAAGACATAACTGGAATTTCTTCTATAACCCCCATGTTGTTGGTTAAAGAAACTTTGTGTTTTCTATCACTGGAAAATCATTTTTAAGTTATTGACTTTGCTTGTTCACTATCTTATAATCTCACCTCCCTTCAAAAAATTTAGTATATCTTAGTGATTTGGCACAAAGCATAGCTATAAAAATACTATACAACTATTTTACTTTGATTTTTTTCTTTCTAAAAATATTGGGTTAACATTAAATCCATGAATATTGTGCATATTACAGTAAAAAAGTTAGGTACCACAAAACTACATAAACAAATGATCAATACTTTACAGAACTATATGTAATGAGAAGGTTGTAATTCTCAGAAGGAGTCAGGTACCAAATGCAGTAATAGCAGAAACAAGGAAGAAATTCTTTGGAAAAATTAATTATTCTAAAAATTTTAATCTGCCAATCAAGTTAGTCCTTTGTGTGGTAAAAATGTCAGTAATCTAACATCTGCTTAATCAAATTTTGCTAGAAGTTTGTATAAACTCTAATGGTGGTGAGTACTGTATGTACTAGAAATAATGCCTGTCTGCTTTAAAAGTCACTGAAGATTTGTTTCTACCATAAAGCTTTCCTGGACATCCTTACTCATTCCCAGGTGTATAGTGAACAATCCTCTCCTGATCTTTATTTATTGTCATCCTAATTACATCATTTCTATATATTTCTGTTATTGAGATGTAGCAATAATCATATATTTGTATTTGGGCTTCTAATTTTTGTGTCAGAGCCTTAAATCCTATATTTTTTCATTCTACATGGGTTTTTAAATGTGTACTCGTTCATTTATTCCATAAATTTTTTTTTGATGTGGACCATTTTTAAAGTCTTTATTGAATTTGTTACAATATTGCTTCTGTTTTATGTTGTGTTTTTTCAATCGTGAGGCATGTGGGATCTTAGCTCCCCGACCAGGGATCAAACCTGCACCCCCTGCATTGGAAGGCAAATTCTTAACCACTGGACCACCAGGGAAGTCCCTATTCCATAAATATTTCTAACATGTCTATAATATATGTATGTATATATACATGTATATATAATATTTCCATACATCAACCACATAGATAAAGCACCCCGCTTTGAGAGGCAATGGGATGATTTAGAAATAGCTACTACCAGCCTCAAAGAGTCACTGTCTGGCTAGGAAGATGCATTTTGGATTAGGAAGGGAACAGTGCAATGTAGACCATGTTCATGCTGATAGAGAGGGACATATGAACTATTTTGTCTATTCAAAGGGAACAAGATTCCTTATATTGAGGTAAGCAAGAAAGAAGTGGCTTCTGGTTTACATTTTAAAAGATAATAAGAAGAATGTGGCCATTCAGAAATATTAAAGAATTAGGTACCAAAGAGATAAAACAGAAAATACCCTATGCTTGGAAATTTAGGTACAGGAACAGCAAATAATTTGATTTGAGGATTAGGTCTTAGTAAAGAGAGGAGTCATGGGTGAATAGCATGTAGAAAGTTAGAATGGAGTGAAACTTGAAAGCATCTTGAATACAAAGATTAAAAAATGTGGACTTTGAAGGTCAGCAGAATAGTCAAGCATTAGCTCTTTGTGCCTCTACTGACTCTTAGAAGCTACCTGCTTTTTGAGGGTAAAGCTACAACTTTATAAATACTTTCCATATTATTTTGCACACAGCACTATTCATATCACTTGGGATCCAATAGCTCTGACCTTCCTCCAGTGATATAGCTAAAATAGTGGGGGTTCTTAAGGATACCAAGCCCAAGGCTGGCACATCATATTAAACGGTAATTGTCAGGTCAGACCTCCAGTGTTTGGTATGCCTGCCAAAGACTTATCTAAATATATCCAACCACTTTGCCCTACAAGTTAGCTTAGAAATCTTGATAAAGCAGGCTCTCTGGACAATTGTTATTTCCCTTCTGACATGCACAAAGCAGAATTTACTCTGAGAATGGCCTTTTCCCTGGTATTTTGATATATCTACTTCTGAAACTAGGAAGTTAATGACATGTGAATTTTTTTCCTTAAATGTCACTATAGCATTATTTAAAAATCAGAACAAAACAATTAAGTAGCCTTGCTCTTTTTTTTTTCTTATTTCATCTCCCTATCCATTCAATGTTAATTGAGCACCTACTATATACTAGGTACTTTACAGGATGACAGGAATACCAAAAAGAATATGTTTCTGTCCTGCAGGAGCTCTGGTCTGTTGGAGAGTACACACAATGAAACAGTTATATTAAATTGTAAGAAGTGCTACAACGGAGATATGAAATACTTCCTTAAAGCCCCAAAGAAGTAGTTCCTGTCTCTCACTGCCTAAGTTTGGAATTGTTACTAAAAGTTCATCTAATACCTTTTTAAATAATAATATTAATCAGGCTAAATTCATTCATTCATATAAACTCCCCTATATCTCTGTGTTCATATGGCAGTGGCAATATGCTTTATAACTATGCTGGTTCAAAGCCCTTTCTGTTGAATTATAAGGTCAAGTATAGATTCCAAAGGAAAGCCTATGTTTTCCATGCCCAGCCCCCAACGCTTCTTTTCTGTCAATGAGATTTCACACACTGTGTGGTCTATTGCCTTGGAGAACTAAACTGTGATGGATGGATGAATCAGACAAGAAAAGTTCTGGTTTATTAGCAGCCTACATTATGAATTCTGACTGCCAGTCTCTATGCTGTTGGACACAGTGGTTTATGAAACTGTTTCTATGCATTTGCTGCAAATTTAACATAGTTCGTTATTTTACTATGGGTTCTTATAAAGCCTGATTTAGAAATAAAAGTCCCCAAACAATGAGAATTTTAGTCGTTTGCCTTAGGTCAGAAGGTGATCTTTATGAACGTTGAATTCAAAATCTTAATTCTTCTATTAGAAAATTAAATGAAACTGAAAATTTTTAATACCTTTCCCTCAATATATCTCCCTACATACAGGTTATTTTGTTAAAAAAATATTAAACTGCAGGGAAAATTTTAATTAAGGCTGTGATCTTCTGCTTATTCCACTTGAGCGATCCTTAGAGTTGGCAAATTCCTAACATTATGATTTTTTTTCTCATCGACTCTATTCGTGTGGGTCTAACAAACCTTTCCACAGTTAAAAAGATAACAGAACTGTAGAAGCTGACACGCAGACTTGGAATGATCCTTATCTCTCTTGTGGTAATATGATTCTGCTGTGTGACCAAGACTCCAGGAACCTTACCTCAAACCCACATATCAACAAGATACTGGATCTTGAATAACAAATTAGTGAAAAGCAGAGAAAACATTCTCTTCAATAATAGAAAATTACTCCTACACAGAGGCTTGTCCTCTGTGAGCACAGTGGTCCCCTACAGGCAGTCATTTTTTAATTCAAAGAAAGTTTTAGTTAACTTCTTCTTCCTGAAGTCGAGGTCACTTCAGGGAGAGAGTTTATGATCTTCTCATGTTCTTCCGGCTACCTCTTCTGCCTTGTCATCCTAGCCAAGTCATGGGGGCAAATGCTGTTTAGAAATGGATGTGCTGACGTCCATGGCACCTCCAAACCTTCCGCTGTGTTCCTCTCAGTTCAGGGAGTCCATGTTCTCTCCTTTCTGCTCTTCTGTCTCTTCTCTAACACTATTCCTTTTAACTCCCCTTTCTTTCCTATTCTGAAGAGTTATGGATTACGAGTGTGAAAATACAGAAAAAAATACCTTTTATATGCAGAATTTTATAATGTTTTATTGAGTTTTCCAGGCTGACCAATTCAAAAGACCCAGGAATTCATGTGTGGAATGTGTGTCCAAGACAAAACAACCCTAAACCCAAGTAGTGGGGTAAAAAATAGTCCTCTACAGATCTTACCTTAATAAGATACAACTAATGTGGTTACATTTCTATATGAACAGCTTCGTTCCTCAATTAAATAATGGAATGAAGGAGCTTTTTGAAGGAAAATAAACTATGGTACAGACCAAAGCATTAAGACTTCTTGATTTTTTCCAGTTGATTGCTTTCTAATTTTCTAAGCACATGCCATGTTTTCTATGCCAATCTAGCAATTTATTTCCAAATAGTGTTCATACACATATGTCCTGATCCATAATCACTTTAATTAACACATCAGGTTCCTGGGCATAATACCATTAATCTAATTAAAACAAAGCTAGATTTAGACATGAACTTATAAAAACCAAGACTTGGGTATGGGGGATATGTTTTGTTTATGGATCACATATCTGTTTGTGGTGTTACATGGACTGAAGTTCTAATGAGACGTAATTTTTCCTACGTTATGTTCTGTGTTGCCTGAATTGCTTAAATAATTCATAGTATAGTATAAAAGACAGCCACACGAAATAATATTTTTTGATACAGGATGCTAGGAAAGCACCTAATATGCAATGTCAAGGCAGCTAAAATATCCGAAATATTTATTTGTAGTCACATAGTTAGCCTTTGATATATGATATCTGGAACTATTTCCAAGTGTTTGTTGCTTTTTATTCAAAATTACTTCATTCAGATGCAGAGAGCCTTACTACTAGTCCTAACAGTGCTAGGACCAGTTCTAGTCCTAACAGTGGATAGAACTTGTCCCCTTAAGATACGTGGTAATTTTTAAACCTAAAGGATCTGCTGGAAAAGTATCATTCTATCAGGAATAGTTAGGGAGGGTTGGAAAAAGTATGCCTGAAAAAACCAAATCCATATCCTTGAGCCCTTATTTTTGCGTCCTCTCCCTTTCTCTAATGATGTGAATGTTACACCACATCTGTTACTTTTCACTGGGAATGTGAAGGTGGAAGATATGATTTCAAAAAATACTATTCCCAAAGGAAATACTGAAAAGCAAAAGCAACATAAACCCAGTCAAGGCAGGAATCATTAAGTGAATCCCCTACTTTACATATATAAGATATTGCAAGTAGAGAGTATGTATGAGCACGAAGGGGAAGGTTGTCTATAATGTCTGGTACATTTGCAAAATATATCTTTGGTGCTAAAGGGAGATTTAACGGACATTCAAACTTTTCTAGTGGAAGTAAGTAAAAGTTCAATTTTTTATATTTTATTTTTGATGGAGCGGGGAGAGGAGGTTAAAAACGATGCAAAATTGGAAAAATGAAGTGATCATTTAAGAAGCTTTATCTTACTTCAGGCTTGTCATTTCCATTGATGTGAAAATAAACGTGAAACATATGGCTTGGGTTAAGAGGTCACAGAACAACAAGTTTAAAGTCTTAAGGCCAAAGTATTCATGGCAAATGCTTGTTGATTTCCATAAGAATTCAAATTCTATTAAAAGTCTTGAAAACCCCAAGGAGACCTGGAGGCAGATCGCTCAGGAAACAGAACTCAGAAGAGTATGCACTGACTGAGGCATTCTCAAGGATGTTCCAGATCCCAGGCCACCGCCTTAATGTACATAGGAAAAAGTGTTTCCGGACCATTGGAATCTTTGGTCTGCCAGTGCTGGTGGGACCTTCCTGGGAGTCAACTGGCTACAGCAAAATAAAGGGGAGCAAAAGTAGCTTGGGAGAGTAGATGCTAGAGGCCTGCTTATACCTGACTTTACAGACTGTGGCTAAGGGTTTTAATTTTGTTCTAATGGGAATTCACTCTAGGTTTTGAGCTGGGATGGGTGTGTGGGGAGCAACATGGTCCAGTTCACATTTTAAGAAAATTACTCTGGTGCAGTGGGGAGAAGTAATTGGAATAGGGCAGGTATGGAAGCTGAATAACCAGTTAGGAATCTGTTTTAGTAGACCAAACCACAGATGCTGGTCCTTGGACTAGGTGATAGGAAGAAGTAGAGAAATAAAACTGAAAACACAGCCTTGGATTGGATATAGTGGAAGAGGGGACTAGAGGATACAAAAACAAATTCTAGATTCTGGCTTGAGTTTCTGTATGGGACGCACTAATTGGAAATGCTTATGGATATCAAAAGAAGAATTGCTAATATTTATCATGTGCTTCACGATGTACCAGTCAGAGTTTTAATCAGTTTTAATAAACACATCAATACAATACTTTCGATAACTTTGCTTCTGTTACTACCCCTATTTTACAAATGAGAACACTGAGTAATGTTAAATAAAGCACTCTAATGCCACATGCTAAGAAGTAGTGAAGGTGGAATTCAAGCCTGTGTAGTCTGATTCCAAAATCCTTGTTTTCAAAAATTTCATTTATCTAACCTGACCATTATTATTATACTACATTACTTAGATAAGTAAGCAATTACACATATGAGTTTGAAATTCAGAAGAGAAGTTTGTACTACAGATATAAATTTAGGAGTCACAATTATGAGAACAGTTTCAGTGGGGCAAAGACAGCAGTAATGCATCTGAGAGTGTGAAAGTATGACGGCATAACAAATGAAAGACAATAGCATACACTGATGATTCAACAAGTTTGTCCCTGGAGGGCAAATGTATAGCAGTGACACAAACGGATTTGGCACAAGAAACACACATAGAGCACAGGCACACACATGCACACACATGCACACACACAGTATTACAGAATCTAAGGAAAGTGAGAGTCATGATGTTGTCAGCTGCATAAAGTACACCAGAAAAGTCCAGAAAAGAATTTTTTTTAAGACTATCACATTGTACTTAAAAACAAAAACAAAAACAAAAACAAAACATTGTTAATACCCTTTTAAACAATGCAACCCTGGAAAATCAGGTTTTTCCTGGAGTTCTGAGTACAGCATCTCTGGTTAAAAATTGAAAAGAACTCTTGATCAAGACACAGTCCTTTCTTTTACCTTTTGCTAAATATTTGTTTCCAGTGGAATTAGGATCCAGCAGAATGGGTCCATTAACTCCCCAAGGTTTCCTGGAGAAGCCTTGCCTCAACTCACCAATATCTTTCAAAAATAATTGTGTCCTCATATTAATCAAACAATCAAAAATAAAATACAGAGAAAAAATATTAAAAGCAGTAAGGGAAAAACAACAAATAACATACAAGGGAATCCCCATAAGGATAACAGCTGATCTTTCAGCAAAAACTCCGCAAGCCAGAAGGGAGTGACAGGACATATTTAAAGTGATGAAAGGGAAAAACTTACAACCAAGATGACTCTATCCAGCAAGGATCTCATGCAGATTCAATGGAGAAATTAAAACCTTTACAGGCAAGCAAAACCAAAGAGAATTCAGTACCACCAAGCCAGCATTACAACAAGTGCTAAAGGAACTTCTCTAGGCAGGAAACACAAGAGAAGGAAAAGACCTACAATAACAAACCCAAAACAATTAAGAAAATGGTAATAGGAACATACATATCAATAACTACCTTAAAAATAAATGTATTAAATGCTCCAACCAAAAGACATAAACTGATAGCTGAATGGATACAAAAATAGCTGAATGGATACAAAAACGAGACCCATATATATGCTGTCTACAAGAGACCCACTTCAGACCTAGGGACACATAGAGACTGAAAGTGAGGGGATGGAAAAAGATATTCCATGCAAATGGAAATCAAAAGAAAGATGGAGTAGCAATTTTTATATCAGACAAAATAGACTTTAAAGTAAAGACTATTACAAGAGACAAAGAAGGACACTACATAATGATCAAGGGGTCAATCCAATAAGAAGATATAACAATTGTAAATATTTATGCACCCAACATAGGATCACCTCAATACATAAGGCAAACACTAACAGCCATGAAAGGGGAAATCAAAAGTAACACAATCATAGTTGGGGACTTTAACACCCCACTTTCACCAATGGACAGATCATCCAAAGTGAAAATAAATAAGGAAACACAAGCTTTAAATGATACATTAAACAACATGGACTTAATTGATATTTATAGGACATTCCATCCAAAAACAACAGAATACACTTGCTTCTCAAGTGCTCATGGAACACTTATCTTGGTTCACAAATCAAGCCTTGGTAAATTTAAGAAAATTGAAATCATATCAAGTATCTTTTCCAACCACAATGCTATGAGACTAGATATCAAGTACAGGAAAAAAATCTGTAAAAAATACAGACACATGGAGGCTAAACAATACAATACTTAATAACCAAGAGATCAAAGAGGAAATCAAAAAATACTTAGAAACAAATGACAATGAAAACACGACGACCCAAAACCTCTGGGATGCAGCAAAAGCAGTTCTAAGAGGGACGTTTATAGCAATACACTCCTACCTCAAGAAGCAAATAAACAACCTAACATAACCCCTAAAGCAATTAGAGAACAAAGAACAAAAACTCCCCAAAGTTAGCAGAAGGAAAGAAATCATAAAGATCAGATCACAAATATATGAAAAAGAGGGACTTCCCTGGTGGGGCAGTGGTTAAGAATCCACCTGCCCATGCACGGGACATGGGTTCGAGCCCTGGTCCGGGAAGATCCCACATGCTACAGAGCAACTAAGCCTGTGTGCCACAACTACTGAGCCTGTGCTCTAGAGCACATGAGCCACAACTACTGAAGCCCGTGTGCCTAGAGCCTGTGCTCCGCAACAAGAGAAGCGACCACAATGAGAAGCTCCCCCTCGCTGCAACTAGAGACAGCCTGCGCGCAACCACACAGACCCAACGCAGCCAGATATTAATTAATTAATTAAAAAAAGAAATGAAACAATAGCAAGGATCAATAAAAATAAAAGCTGGTTCTTTGAGAAGATAAACAAAATGCATAAACCATTAGCCAGACTCATCAAGAAAAAAAGGGAGAGGACTCAAATCAAGAGAATTAGAAATGAAAAAGGAGAAGTAAAAACTGACATGGCAGAAATAGAAAGGATCATGAGAGATTACTACAAGCAACTCTATGCCAATAAAATGGACAACCTGGAAGAAATGGACAAATTCTTAGAAAAGCAAAACCTGCTGAGACTGAACCAGGAAGAAATAGAAAATATAAACAGAACAATCACAAGCACTGAAATTGAGACTGTGATTTAAAATCTTCCAACAAACAAAAGCCCAGGACCAGATGGCTTCACAGGCAAATTCTATCAAACAGTTAGAGAAGAGCTAACACCTATCCTTCTCAAACTCTTCCAGAATATAGCAGAGGGAGGAACACTCCCAAACTCATTCTATGAAACCACCATCTCCCTGATACCAAAACCAGACAAATATGTCACAAAGAAAGAAAACTACAGGCCAATATCTGATGAACAGAGATGCAAATATCCTCAACAAAATACTAGCAAACAGAATCCAAGAGCACATTAAAAGGATCATACACCATGATGAAGTGGGGTTTATCCCAGGAATGCAAGGATTCTTCACGATATGCAAATCAATCAATGTGATACACCACATTAACTAATTGAAGGATAAAAACCATATGATCATCTCAACAGATGCAGAAAAAACTTCGGACAAAATTCAAGACCTATTTATGATAAAAACCCTCCAGAAGTTAGGCATAGAGGGAACTTACTTCAACATAATAAAGGTCATATATGACAAACCCACAGCCAGCATCATTCTCAATGGTGAAAAACTGAAACCATTTCCATTAAGATCAGGAACAAGTCAAGGATGCCCACATTCACCACTATTATTCAACATAGTTTTGGAAGTTTTAGCCACAGTAATCAGTGAAGAAAAAGAAATAAAAGGAATCCAAATCAGAAATGAAGTAAAGCTGTCACTGTTTGCAGATGACATGATACTATACATAGAGATTTCTAAAGACTCTACCAGAAAAGTACTAGAACTAATCAATAAATTTGGTAAAGTAGCAGGATACAAAATTAATGCTCAAAAATCTCTCACATTCCTATACACTAATGATGAAAAATCTGAAAGAGAAATTAAGGCAACACTCCCATTTACCACTGCAACAAAAAGAATAAAATACCTAGGAATAAACCTACCTAAGGAGACAAAAGACCTATATGCAGAAAACTATAAGACACTGATGAAAGAAATTAAAGATGATACAAACAGATGGAGAGATATACCATGTTTTTGGATTGGAAGTATCAACATTGTGAAAATGACTATACTACCCAAAGCAATCTACAGATTCCGTGCAATCCCTATCAACTACCAATGGCATTTTTTTTTTACATCTTTATTGGAGTATAATTGCTTTACAATGGTGTGTTAGTTTCTGCTTTATAACAAAGTGAATCAGTTATACATATATATATGTTCCCATATCTCTTCCCTCTTGCGTCTCCCTCCCTCCCACCCTCCCTATCCCACTCCTCTAGGTGGTCACAAAGCACCAAGCTGATCTCCCTGTGCTATGCGGCTGCTTCCCACTAGCTATCTACCTTACATTTGGTAGTGTATATATGTCCATGCCTCTATCTCGCTTTGTCACAGCTTACCATTCCCCCTCCCCATATCCTCAAGTCCATTCTTTAGTAGGTCTGTGTCTTTATTCCTGTCTTACCCCTAGGTTCTTCATGACTTTTTTTTTCTTAAATTCCATATATATGTGTTAGCATACGGTATTTGTTTTTCTCTTTCTGACTTACTTCACTCTGTATGACAGACTCTAGGTCCATCCACCTCACTACAAGTAACTCAATTTCATTTCTTTTTATGGCTGAGTAATGTTCCATTGTATATATGTGCCACATCTTGTTTATCCATTCATTCGATGATGGACACTTAGGTTGTTTCCATCTCCGAGCTATTGTAAATAGAGCTGCAATGAACATTTTGGTACATGACTCTTTTTGAATTATGGTTTTCTCAGGGTATATGCCCAGTATTGGGATTGCTGGGTCATATGGTAGTTCTATTTTTAGTTTTTTAAGGAACCTCCATACTGTTCTCCATAGTGGCTGTACCAATTCACATTCCCACCAGCAGTGCAAGAGGGTTCCCTTTTCTCCACACCCTCTCCAGCATTTATTGTTTCTAGATTTTTTGATCATGGCCATTCTGACTGGTGTGAGATGATATCTCATTGTAGTTTTGATTTGCATTTCTCTAATGATTAATCATGTTGAGCATTCTTTCATGTGTTTGTTAGCAGTCTGTATATCTTCTTTGGAAAAATGTCTAGGTCTTCTGCCCATTTTTGGATTGGGTTGTTTGTTTTTTTGTTATTGAGCTGCATGAGTTGCTTGTAAATTTTGGAGATTAATCCTTTGTCAGTTGCTTCATTGGCAAATATTTTCTCCCATTCTGAGGGTTGTCTTTTGGTCTTGTTTATGGTCCAATGGCATTTTTCACAGAGCTAGAACAAAAAATTTCACAATTTGTAGGGAAACAAAAAAGACCCTGAAGAGCCAAAGCAATCTTGAGAAAGAAAAATGGAGCTGGAGGAATCAGGCTCCCATACTTCAGACTGTAGTACAGTGCTACAGTAATCAAGGCAGTATGGTACTGGCACAAAACAGAAATATAGATCAATGGAACAGGATAGAAAGGCCAGAGATAAACCCACACACATATGGTCACCTTATTTTTGATAAAGGAGGCAAGAATATACAATGGAGAGAAGACAGCCTCTTCAATAAGTGTTCTTGGGAAAACTGGACAGCTACATGTAAAAGAATGAAATTAGAACACTCCCTAACACCATACACAAAAATAAACTCAAAATGGATTAAAAACCTAAATGTAAGGCCAGACACTATAAAACTCTTAGAGGAAAACATAGACAGAACACTCTATGACATAAATCACAGCAAGATCGTTTTTGACCCACCTCCTAGAGAAATGGAAATAAAAGGAAAAATAAATAAATGGGACCTAATGAAACTTAAAGGAAACCATAAACAAGTGAGAGAGTGGTACGGACATATATACACTACCAAATGTAAAATAGATAGCTAGTGGGAAGCAGCTGCATAGCACAGGGAGATCAGCTCGGTGCTTTGTGACCACCTAGAAGAGTGGGATAGGGAGGGTGCAAGGGAGACACAAGAGGGAGGAGATATGGGGATATATGTATATGTATAGCTGATTCACTTTGTTATAAAGCAGAAACTAACACACCATTGTAAAGCAATTATACTCCAGTAAAGATGTTAAATAAATGTATTAAAGGAAAATTGATTTTGTATTTCTTACTTATTTACATATCTAATTTCATTATGATTTAATTAATAATGAAGAGTATTAATAAGGCTTATCATGTTTGATCTGTCTTAACATAGGTCTAATGAATGTGTGGAAATAGAGAGTTCAAAACAAAAATAAGTAAACATAATAAAATCCCACTGTAATTCTAGGTTTTAAAATATGTCGTTGTGAAATATAGTTTAAGGAGACAAAGCATGGGAGCAAAGATTCCCAGACCCTCCTAAAAAGTAATCCTCATTTAAAATTTGTCATTGAAACACTTACACAGAATAAAAGAAGAAGTTTGTCCTTTTCATCCACAAAGTCAATTCCATGCTTTCTTGCTTCTTTCTCTCCAATGACAAAAGTCTTTGTGTACCTACCACAATAGTCCCCTTTGGCAAACGAACATTTTTATTGTCGTAACATTTGGAACTTTAACAAAGAAAGATGGATAGAGATATCCACCCACAATATCAAAGTTTTGTTTTTCTTACTTATTGACATCAAAAACAATTTTATGCAATGTTTAAACAAAATTAATGCTTGGGAAGACTTAGATTTGACACTACTGTCCATATTTTTTTTAATATATTAAATCAAACTTTACTTTTCCTTAACATATGTGTCGTGTTGGACGTTTGTCAAACAGGATCATTTCAAAATTTTATGATCTTTACCTAAGGTTCTCATTGGAGCTACATGAAACAAATAGTCCCCCCTCAACACATGCACAGACTTCCTTCTCTGTATTAATATGGAAGCAGATGCTGGATGTTTGCCAAAAAAGCTTATGAAAGAGACAAACATTTACCTTGAGTCACAACACCTAACAATATCTGTGGTAGAAATCCAGAACAGAGGTCAGACTCAGAAAAAGACATTAATTTATAATCCAGGATTTTTTTTTCTAATTTGAAAACTTACTTTTCAATGCTTCATTCTTTTTCACATTGTGGTCTTTTAAAGGGGATCTCAGAAATTCACTATGCCACAACACACACAAGCACTTTGAGAAAACACAAAATACTTTCAAATCAGGCTTTTTGGATAGAAAGTTAACAATAATCTGCTTATATAAGTTTTTAAAGAAAATATTAGGATACAAATTTTCATTTTGTTTCTCGACATTTGTAAAAATGAACAGGTATCCTAAATAAGGTTACCAAAATACAGTGCTAATTTAGTGGTTGATCTTTCAGGGAAAAAGATCTATATGAACCTAAGTGTTGAAATATCCTATTTTCTACAGATGGGATGATTTCATGTCATGAATGAGTAGATAAAACAGTCAAACTAAGTCTAAGTTTTAACAGAATTAAACAGAGTGATGCCAGAATTTAGCAGGGTAATGGCAGCAGATACAGAAAAAATAATGCATTTCCTATAAAGACCACTCTTCAGAATTATTTTTCAGTTACTCCTACCATGGGATAAAATTTATTTCCATACAAAGAAAAGTGTTGGAATTAGGTTGTCTTGGGGGAAATCCCTACTGAAGATATAAGACACACAAGACTCATCAGGAACTTCATTACATGAAAGTTCATGGAGAGAGAGAGAGAGAGAGAGAGAGAGAGAGAGATAGGGAGGGAGAAAGAGAAAGGAAGGGAAGGAAGGGAGGGAGGGAGGGAGGGAGGAAAAGAAAATTAAAAAGGAAGTCTTTACTCATTACCAGATCAAATACCAGGCATGGGAATAATGTTGGAATATTTTTATATTTAAAAATTATCTATATCTGTTTGTACATATCTATATATCTATGTGTATATAGATATATATTATATATATTATATATATAAAGTTAGCTGAAATTTGGCATTCCCAGAATATTTCTTTAAATTATTCTTTTAATAAATACTGAATCCACACAGGCATAACAAATCCCTTCAGCTTCTGTTACCATCAGAAATAAGGACAAGAGATTTTGTTTCATTTGAGTGGATCTCATGTCATGTGTTAATGCTTCCAATAGTCGGCCACATATGATATCTGTAGCCATTAATTAAGCAGTCGAAGCAGCCTGTTTTGTGTGTCAGATTTTTAATCCTGATTATTTAGCATTTACTAATCCACATGTTCTCTATTACATTGCAACTATGACATATTTTTTCTTAACTTCCTAAACGGTGTTAAAGGAGACTCATCTAAGAAACATCTTACTCTCTCTTTATGATTATTCTCCTCTTAGTCATAATAATTCAAATGATTAATTCCACGTGTTGCTTTTAGGAACAAAAATAATAATATGAATATATATTTAAAAGTTCTATTCCTAAATATATCTTTGACTTTTGTTCCAGTTTGTTTATCTACCCTCATACCCAGTTACCATCACTGTACAGCACTGATACTATTGCCTAGATAGCACAGCACTATATTATTATATTATTTATTATTATATATTAGATAGCACAGCACTATATTATTAGCACCAGGGAAGCCCATGACTGACTTTTAAAAGTGTTACACTATTCTAGAAAGAGTGACTTATTAAACATGTCTTATCCATTCAATAAAATAGTAAAAGTTATTCAACAAACTATGAATGTTGTTGAGTATCCAAAAGATACTCTTGAACAAATAAAGGATACATTAATGAGGAGATATTTGAACATGCATCATTCTAAACTGTTGATTTTTCTAGTGTTAGAATTGATGTGCCATTTGTTTGCTTTCTTCTAAAACCACATAATAAACTCTATGTATATTTTTCGAGCTTGATTATCATGACATTGTTGTTTGAAGTATCAATTAGAATAACACTATCTTTTACTGTGAAACACATACACACTCACACCAAGCAACCACTAAATTGGACATTACCAATTCCCGAAGAAGCAACAGAGCTGTGCTTCTCTGCACACAGGTGTGCTTGTATAAAAGGACAAGAGGCCCTAGTGACCTATAAAGGACAATTAAATTTGACACACAGGAGGTGGGAAGATCATAAAACTGATATCGACCTTGTATAATTTTGAATGTATTGATGGACGATAGATGGTGTCAGTAGAACTTGGCAAAATAATAGGTCACGATAGCTAAATACAAGTATTTAGAGAATAAGTTTCCAGGATAGCTATATCAGTTTTTTAAAGAATAAAAGCATGTAGAGAAAAATGATCATGTGGGACACAATTTTTTTAACATCTTTATTGGAGTATAATTGCTTTACAATGGTGTGTTAGTTTCTGCTTTATAACAAAGTGAATCAGCTATACATATACATATATCCCCATATCTCCTCCCTCTTGCATCTCCTTTCCACCCTGCCTATCCCACCCTCTAGGTGGTCACAAAGCACCAAGCTGATCTCCCTGTGCTATGCAGCTGCTTCCCAATAGCTATCTGTTTTACATTTGGTAGTATATATAAGTCCATGCCACTCTCTCACTTTGTCCCAGCTTAACGTTCTCCCTCCCGTGTCCTCAAGTCCATTCTCTACATCTGTGTCTTTATTCCTGTCCTGCCCCTAGGTTCTTCAGAAACATTTTTTTCTCTTTTTTAGATTCCATATATATGTGTTAACATATGGTATTTGTCTTTCTCTTTCTGACTTACTTCACTCTGTATGACAGACTCTAGGTCCATCCACCTCACTTAAAGTAACTCAATTTCTTTACTTTTTATGGCTGAGTAATATTCCATTGTATGTATGTGCCACATCTTCTTTATGCATTCATCTGGTGGTGGACACTTAGGTTGCTTCCATGCCCTGGCTATTGTAAATAGAAATGCAGTGAATATTGTGGTACATGACTCTTTGTGAATTAATGGTTTTCTCAGGGTATATGTCCAGTAGTGGGATTGCTGGGTCCTATGGTAGTTCTATTTTTATTTTTTTAAGGAACCTCCATACTGTTCTCCATAGTGGCTATATCAATTTACATTCCCACCAACAGTGCAAGAGTGTTCCCTTTTCTCCACACCTTCTCCAGTATTTATTGTTTTCAGATTTTTTGATGATGGCCATTCTGACTGGTGTGAGGTGATACCTCATTGTAGTTTTGATTTACATTTCTCTAATGATTAGTGATGTTGAGCATTCTTTCATGTGTTTGTTGGCAATCTGTATATCTTTTTCAGAAAAATGTCTATTTAAGTCTTCTGCCCATTTTTGGATTGGGTTGTTTGTTTTTTTGATATTGAGCTGCATGACCTGCTTGTAAATATTGGAGATTAATCCTTTGTCAGTTGCTTCATTTGTGAATATTTTCTCCCATTCTGAGGGTTGCCTTTTCATTTTGCTTCTTTATTATTATTTTTTTTTTTTGCTGTGCAAAATCTTTTAAGTTTCATTGGGACCCATTTGTTTTTTAGTTTGTTTGTTTTTATTTCCATTTCTCTAGGAGGTGAATCAAAAAGAATCTTTCTGTGATTTATGTCATGGAGTGTTCTTCCTATGTTTTCCTCTAACAGTTTTATAGTGTCTGGCCTTACATTTAGGTCTTTAATCTATTTGGAGTTTATTTTTGTGTTTGGTGTTAGGGAGTGTTCTAATTTCATTCTTTTACATGTAGCTGTCCAGTTTTCTCAGGACCACTTATTGAAGAGGCTGTCTTTTCTCCATTGTATATTCTTGCCTCCTTTATCAAAAGTAAGGTGACCATATGTGTGTGGGTTTAACTCTGGGCTTTCCATCCTGGTTCATTGATCTATATGTCTGTTTTTGTGCCAGTACCATACTGTATTGATTACTATAGCTTTGTAGTATAGTCTGAAGTCTGGGAGCCTGATTCCAACAGCTCCATTTTCCTTTCTCAAGATTGTTTTGGCGATTCAGGGTCTTTTGTGTTTCCATACAAATTGTGAAATTTTTTGTTGTATTTCTGTCAAAATTGCCATTGGTACTTTGATAGGGATTACACCGAATCTGTAGATTGCTTTGGGTAGGATAGTCATTTTCACAATGTTGATACTTCCAGTCCAAAAACATGGTATATCTCTCCATCTGTTTGTGTCATCTTTAATTTCTTTCATCAGTGTCTTATAGTTTTCTGCATATAGGTCTTTTGTCTCCTTAGGTAGGTTTATTCCTACGTATTTTATTCTTTTTGTTGCAGTGGTAAATGGGAGTTTTGCCTTAATTTCTCTTTCAGATTTTTCATCATTAGTGCATAGGAATGCAAGAGATTTCTGAGCATTAATTTTGTATCCTGCTACTTTACCAAATTCATTGATTAGTCTAGTAGTTTTCTGGTAGAGTCTTTAGGATTCTCTATGTATAGTATCATGTCATCTGCAAACAGTGACAGCTTTACTTCTTCTTTCTGATTTGGACTCCTTTATTTCTTTTTCTTCTCTGCTTGCTGTGGCTAAATCTTCCAAAACTATGTTGAATAATAATGGTGAGAGTGGGCATCCATGTCTTGTTCCTGATCTTAATGGAAATGGTTTCAGCTTTTCACTATTGAGAATGATGCTGGCTGTGGGTTTGTCATATATCGACTTTATTATGTTGAAGTAAGTTCCCTCTATACCTAATTTCTGGAGGGTTTTTATCATAAATGGGTGTTGAATTTTGTCCAAAGTTTTTTCTGCATCTATTGAGATGATCATATGGTTTTTATCCTTCAATTAGTTAATGTGGTGTGTCACATTGATTGATTTGCATATCATGAAGAATCCTTGCATTCCTGGGATAAACCCCACTTCATCATGGTGTATGATCCTTTTAATGTGCTCTTGGATTCTGTTTGCTAGTATTTTGTTGAGGATATTTGCATCTCTGTTCATCAGTGATATTGACCTGTAGTTTTCTTTCCATGTGACATCTTTGTCTGGTTTTGGTATCAGGGAGATGGTGTTTTCATAGAATGAGTTTGGGAGTGTTCCTCCCTCTGCTGTATTTTGGAAGAGTTTGAGAAGTATAGGTGTTAGCTCTTCTCTAACTGTTTGATAGAATTTGCCTGTGAAGCCATCTGGTCCTGGGCTTTTGTTTGTTGGAAGATTTTAAATCACAGTCTCAATTTCAATGCTTGTGATTGGTCTGTTTATATTTTCTATTTCTTCCTGGTTCAGTCTCAGCAGGTTTTGCTTTTCTAAGAATTTGTCCATTTCTTCCAGGTTGTCCATTTTATTGGCATATAGTTGCTTGTAGTAATTTTTCACGATCCTTTTTATTTCTGCAGTGTCAGTTATTACGTCTCCTTTTTCATTTCTAATTCTATTGATTTGAGTCTTCTCCCTTTTTTTTCTTGATGAGTCTGGCTAATGATTTATCAATTTTGTTTATCTTCTCAAAGGACTAGCATTTATTTTTATGGATCTTTGCTATTGTTTCCTTCATTTCTTTTTCATTTATTTCTGATCTGATTTTATGATTTCTTTCCTTCTGCTAACTTTCAGGTTTTTTTTTTTTGTTCTCTAATTACTTTAAGTATAAGGTTAGGTTGTTTTTTTGAGATATTTCTTATTTCTTGAGGTAGGATTGTATTGCTATAAACTTCCCTTTTAGAACTGCTTTTGCTGCATCACATAGGTTTTGTTGCATTGTGTTTTCATTGTCATTTGTTTCTAGGTATCTTTTGATTTCCTCTTTGATTTCTTCAGTGATCTCTTGGTTATTAAGTAGTGTATTTTTTAGCATCCATGTGTCTGTATTTTTTTACTTACCAAAAAATTTTTTCCTGTGATTGATTTCTAGTCTCATAGCATTGTGGTCAGAAAAGATACTTGATATGATTTCAATTTTCTTAAATTTACCAAGGCTTGATTTGTGACCCAAGATATGATCTGTCCTGGAGAATGTTCCATGAGCACTTGAGAAGGAAGTGTATTCTGTTGTTTTTGGATGGAATGTCCTTTAAATATCAATTAAGTCCATCTTGTTTAATGTATCATTTAAAGCTTGTGTTTCCTTATTTATTTTCATTTTGGATCATTTGTCCATTGGTGAAAGTGGGGTGTTAAAGTCCCCTACTATGATTGTGTTACTGTTGGTTTCCCTTTTTATGGCTGTTAGCATTTGCCTTATGTATTGAGGTGCTCCTATGTTGGGTGCATAAATATTTACAATTGTTATATCTTCTTATTGGATTGATCCCTTAATCATTATGCAGTGTCCTTCTTTGTCTCTTGTAATAGTCTTCCTTTAAAGTTCTTTTTGTCTGATATGAGAATTGCTGTTCCAGCTTTCTTTTGATTTCCATTTGCATGGAATATCTTTGTCCATCCCCTCACTTTCAGTCTGTATGGGTCCCTAGGTCTGAACTGGGTCTGTTGTGGACCACATATATAGGGGTCTTGTTTTTGTGTCCATTCAGCCAGTCTATGTCTTTTGGTTGGAGTATTTAATACATTTACATTTAAGGAAATTATCCATATGTTTGTTCCTATTATCATTTTCTTAATTGTTTTGGGTTTGTTATTGTAGGTCTTTTCCTTCTCTTGTGCTTCCTGCCTAGAGAAGTTCCTTTAGCATTTCTTGTATTGCTGGTTTGGTGGTGCTGAATTCTCTTAGCTTTTGCTTGTCTGTAAAGATTTTAATGTCTCCATCGAATCTGAATGAGTCCTTGCTGGGGAGAGTCATCTTGGTTGTAGGTTTTTCCCTTTCATCAGTTTAAATAGGTCTTGCCAATCCCTTCTGGCTTACAGAGTTTCTGCTGAAAGATCAGCTGTTAATCTTATGGGGATTCTCTTGCATGTTATTTGTTGCTTTTCCCTTGTTGCTTTTAATATTTTTTCTTTCTATTTAATTTTTGATTGTTTGATTAATAGGTGACTTGGCGTGTTTCTCATTGGATGTATCCTGTATGGGACTCTCTGCACTCCTGGTCTTGATTATTTCCTTTCCCATTTTAGGGAAGTTTTCAACTATAATCTCTTCAAGTATTTTTTCAGTTCCTTTCTTTTTCTCTTCTTCTTCTGGGACCCCTATAATTCAAATGTTGGTGCATTTAATATTGTCCCAGAGGTCTCTAAGACTGTTCTCAATTCTTCTCATTCTTTTTTGTTTATTGTGCTCTGCAGTAGTTGTTTCCACTATTTTATCTTCCAGGTAACTTTTCCGTTCTTCTGCCTCCATTATTCTGCTATTGATTCCTTCTATAGAATTTTCAATTTCATTTATTGTGTTATTCATCACTGTTTGCTCTTTCATTCTTCTAGGTCCTTGTTAAACATTTCTTGTATTTTCTCCATTCTATTTATAAGATTTTGGATATCTTTACTATCATTATTCTGAATTATTTTTCAGGTAGACTGCCTATTTCCTCTTCATTCATGTGGTCTGGTGGGTTTTTAACTTGCTCCTTCATCTGCGTGTGTTTCTCTGTCTTCTCATTTTGCTTAACTTACTGTGTTTGGGGTCTCCTTTTCACAGGGTGCAGGTTTGTAATTCCTGTTGTTTTTGGTGTCTGCCCACAGTGGCTAAGGTTAGTTCAGTGAGTTGTGTAGGCTTCCTGGTTGAGGAGACTAGTGCCTTTGTTCTGGTGGATGAGCCTGGATATTGTCTTTCTGGTGGGCAGGACTGCATCCAGTGGTGTGTTTTGGGGTTTCTGTGGCCTGATTATGATTTTATGCAGCCTCTCTGCTAATGGGTGGGGTTGTGTTCCTGTCTTGCTAGTTGTTTGGCATGGGGTGTCCAGGACTGTAGCTTTCTGGTCATTGAGTGGAGCTGGGTCTTAGTGTTCAGATGGAGATCTCTGGGAGAGCTTTTGCCGTTTGATATTACATGTAGCCGGGAGGTCTCTGGTGGGCCAATGTCCTGAACTTGGCTCTCCTACCTCAGAGGCACAGGATTGACACCTGGCCAGAGCACCAAGACCCTTACAGCCACACGGCTCAGAAGAAAAGGGAGAGAAAAAGAAAGACAGAAAGAAAGAAAAAAAATAAATTTATTAAAATAAAAAATAATTATTAAAAATGAAAAAAGTAAAAAGTAATTAAAAAATTTAAAAAGGAAAGATAGAAAGAAGAGAGCAACCAAACCAAAAAACAAATCCACCAATGATAACAAGTGCTAAAAACTATACTAAAAAAAAAACAAATGAAATGGACAGACAGAGCCCTAGGACAAATGGTAAAAGCAACGCTATACCCACAAAATCACAAAAAGAAGCACACACATACACGCTTATAAAAAGAGAAAAAAAAAAGAACTATATCTGTATATTAAAAAAATGGAAGAGAGCAACTAAATCAATAAACAAATCTACCAATGAGAATAAACTCTAAATGCTAAACTAAGATAAACATAAAAGCAGAAACCAGTCAGTCACATACAGCAAACCCCAAGTCTACAGTTGCTCCCAAAGTCCACTGCCTCAATTTTGGGATGATTTGGTGTCTACTTAGGTATTCCACAGATGCAGGGTATATCAAGTTGATTTTGGAGATTTAATCCGCTGCTCCTGAGGCCGCTGGGAGAGATTTCCCTTTCTCTTCTTTGTTCGCACAACTCCCGGGGTTCAGCTTTGGTTTGGTGCCGCCTCTGCGTGTAGGTCTCCTGAGGGCATCTGTTCTTCGCTCAGACAGGATGGGGTTGAAGGAGCAGCTGATTAGGGGGCTCTGGCTCCCTAAGGCCTGGGGGAGAGTGGGGTACAAAATGTGGGGCGAGCCTGCTGTGGCAGAGGCTGGCGTGAGATTGAACCAGCCTGAGGCGTGCCATGTGTCCTCCCAGGGAAGTTGTCCCTGGATCATGGGACCCTGGCAGTGGCGGGCTGCACAGGCTCTTGGGAGGGGAGATGTGGATAGTGACCTGTGCTTGCACACAGGCTTCTTGGTGGCGGCAGCAGCAGCCTTAGCATTTCATCCCTGTCTCTGGGGTCCCTGCTGATAGCTGCGGCTCGCGCCCGTCTCAGGAGCTCATGTAGGCAGTGCTCTGAATCCCTTCTTCTCGCACATCCCAAAACAATGGTCTCTTGCCTCTTAGGCAGGTCCAGACTTTTTCCCAGACTCCCTCCTGGCTAGCCATGGCGGACTAGCCCCCTTCAGGCTGTGTTCATGCAGCCAACCGCAGTCCTCTGCCTGGGATCCGACCTCCAAAGCCCGAGCCTCATCTCCCAGCCCCCACCCACCCCGGTGGGTGAGCAGACAAGCCTCTCGGGCTGGTGAGTGCTGGTTGGCACTGATCCTCTGTGTGGGAATCTCTCTGCTTTCCCCTCTGCACCCCTGTTGCTGCACTCTCCTCTGTGGCTCTGAAGCTTCCCCTCTGCCACCCCCCCCATCTCCACCAGTGAAGGGGCTTCCTAGTGTGTGGAAACTTTTCCTCCTTTACAGCTCCCTCCCTGATGTGCAGGTCCCGTCCCTATTCTTTTGTCTCTGTTTTTTCTTTTTGCTTTTGCCCTACCCAGGTACGTGAGGAATCTCTTGCCTTTTGGGAGGTCTGAGGTCTTCTGCCAGCGTTCAGTAGGTGTTCTGTAGGAGTTGTTCCCCATGTAGTTGTTTTCTGATGTATTTGTGTGGAGGGAGGTGATCTCCACGTCTTACTCCTCTGCCATCTTGAAGGTCTCCCTGCCTTTAATATTTAAAAACTGACTAGGAGTTGGAAAACTTAGTATATAGCAGATTCCTTAATTTAGGCAATGTATTCTCATTTGAAATATGCTGTAGGATTCACCTTCTGATATGATCCAATGATTGACATTGGTGATGAATATAAGCAGCTATGAGTTGTGCAATCATTTTGTGTGTGTGTGTGTGTGTGTGTGTGTGTGTGTTGAGGGGGGTGGTTGCAAACTGGAGCTGAGTCCTAAATAAATAATGAATGATTTATGTAATGCAACCTACTGAAACTAAGTGATATTTTTGGTTCGTATACTCAAACGATGATGCTTTGGTAACTTTGATTTACCATAATTTTAATAAAATCATAAACAAGGAAGTATTATACTAAGTTATTTTACATCCCTGTTCAATGAACAATTTGATCCAATTATTCTGTTATTTTCATTGACTTCCTTAATTGACTTCCTGGCTAATAACCGGTGATGCTTTTGCAGACACAAAATGTTTTAAGGCAAAAAATTAGAAAAAATTTGAAATACAGAGAAAAGCCAACAAAGAGAATAAAAATGTGTTTACAAACTGTAAACTCAAATTTAGAGATACAATTTCAGACAACTGTGAGACATACAAGTAAAGATATCAGGACAAGTAGTTGGCTGTTTGGGTGTGAGGCTCTGGGGAGTGATGGGCTGTGGTCAGGATGCAGGCCTGGGGAAATGCATAAGATTAGCCATGGAGAGTGTAGATTGAGAAGAGAGATACTTCTACAACAGTGCCCTGGAAAACTCCAGTATTTTAAGAGATAGTAGGAGGATTATCTAACCAAGGAGCCAGAGAATGGTCCAAAAGGCAAGAGGAAAGCAAAAGACATGATGTCATAGAATGAGGCAAGTAAATATTTCAAGAACAAAAACGGTCAGTTATATTACATGCTTTCATAACACGCTTTAGTCCAAATTCATAGTACTTATTGGATCTGGAATTAATGTTTTTCAATATGGACTATAAGTTTTAAAGAAGTGGACTGTATATGTTTGATCCAGGGCTTATTTTCAGAGCTATGAATCGTGTCTGGCATGTATAAGAGCTTAATAAATGTTTCTGAATGAGTGAGTAAGTTAGTATATTTGTACATAAATGTATGAATGATGAATGAATGCTAAACTGGAGGATGGGGATGAAGATGGTAATGTGTCTATAGGATATGAAACATGAATTCCTAAATGAATGGGCAAGAGAAGTTTTATTGACATGTGCAGCATAAACAAATGGTCTGGGGAATCCCCTGGCGGTCCAGTGGTTAGGACCTGGTGCTTTCACTGCTAGGGCCCAGGTCAGGGAACTAAGATCCTGCAAGCTGTGCTACGCGGCCCCCAAAAGAAAGACCCACAAATGGTCGAATAGTCTGCAGAATTGCTGTATATTCTGTGTAAACAATAAATCAGTATGTTTTCATCATTAATGCGTTGGAAATATTAATTTTAGAAAATTGAGAAAATTTCCCCTCATGTAATGGTTGCCCATATGGATGTTTTATAATTTGACAATATGGTTAAATTATACCTGAAATAGTGAGCACACCAAAGTTTTAGACTTAATTCTTACATGCTGTGGGGGAGCTATGCTATAAGTTAATGAGAAGAACCCAAGAAGATTTATGTAGGGTAGCCTATAAATTGTTGACATCTAGATGATGGCATTCCAACTTGCTAAGTCCTTGAGGTATTGCCAATAAATCATTTACAGATATGAAGAAAGGAGTGTATAAAATTGGATGACACTCAAAGGGCACTCAACTCTTGTAGCAGAACAGAACACTTTCCCAATTACTTCCTGCTCCCAAATCCAGTGTTTGTCCCGCCATATTATACCATCTGTTAATGGATTGAAATGAGGAAAGAATTTGTTTTTCAACATCTCTCTATGTCTATATACTAGACCAGTAATACTCAATTTAAAGTATCCCATTTTTAAAGGGAATTAAAAAAATAAGAGTTGATTAGAATAGAATGAAGAGAAACATAGATACATTTATACTTATTTGACTGTAAATGGTAGCTATTATCTACCCACAGATACACAGTAACTTGGTATTTACCTATAGGATACAGCTATATTTGATACTGCACCTATGTTATATCTTTCCTTGCCATTTCCAGCTTCTAAAGACCACATACATTCCCTGGCTTTTGGCCCCCTTCCTCCTGAAAAGCCAGCAAGACAGCAACCCTCTGACCTGCTTCCATTGTCACTCTTTTACTGTAATTTTCTTCTTCGGCCTCCTCCTTCCATTTTTAAGGACCAGTGTGATTACATTGGATCCATCTGGAAAATCCAGGATAATCTCCCCATATCAAGGCTCTTAACTTAATCACATCTACAAAATCCTTTTTGTCATGAGGTAGCATACAGGTTCTGGGGATTAGGATGTAGATATCTTTAAGGAGCTAATATTCTGCATGCCAACCCATCTGATATATTTTATTCTTATAATTTTCATCTCTAGATGATTGTTTTGGATCTTTTCAATATCTTCTGTCTCTGCTTAAACATCTTCAGTTTTTCCTCTGCTTTCTTAAGCATATGGAATATAGTTATAATAATTGTTTTAATGTCTTTGTTATTATCATCTGTGTCATTCCTAGTTGTGTTTCTATTGAAGTTTTTTTTTCTCCCCCCTTCCTCATTTGAGGCCATATTTTCCTGCTTCCTTGAATTCCTAGTAATTTTGACTAGGTGCCAGAAATTGTGAATTTTATCTCGTTCAATGCTAGGTATTTTTGTACAATTATTGAGCTTTGCTCTGGAAAACAAGTAAGTCACTTGGAAAGTTTGAACCTTTTGAGGCTTGCCTTGAACCATTTTTATATGCGTCAGAGAAGCTTTATTCTAGAGCTGAATTTTTCTCCTCCACTGAGGTAAGACCCAACTGAGTACTCTAAGCAACGTCCTTGAATTGCAAAGCATTTTCACTCTGGATGGTTGTAAGACAAAGATATTCATGCTTTTTGGTGTTTCTCTGCCAGCTTTGGGTAGACTCCTCCCATGCTTGCATTGATCTGTACTCAGCTGATGACTTAGGGGAGACCTGCTAGGGAATCTCTGGAGTTCTCTTGCTGTGTGATTTTCTTCCCACCACTCTTCCAGGAAGGCCTCCAGGCTCACCTGAATTCTTCCTTCCTGCACTGTGGCCTCTGGGGTAGTCTTAAGGCTCACTTTGTTTCCCCTCTCTTAGGAATTACTGCCCTGTGCTGCCTGATATCCAATATCTGAAAAACCGTTTTCCATATATTTTGTCTGTTTTTTAATTTTCAGTTCTTTCAGGCTGTTGGGTAACCTAAGTCTCAGTTATTCCATCTTGGCTGGAAGTCCTTCTGTCTTTTCATTCCAAGAGAAGGGAGCTCATTTTAAAGACTTTTGATAAACCACATCTTGGGAACCCTCTGAGGAAAGGACAAGTGTGTGTGTATGTATATATATATATATATATATATATATATATATATATATATATATATATATATATATATACATACACACACACACACACTATTTAGTGTCTCAGGAGACACTAAATATAAATTTAATACCTTACATAATATCAATTTATTCCCATTTTGGTACAGATTTTATTTTTTAAGATTATAAATTCAAACTTAAAAAGAATACCTATGAGGAAGATTATATCATGGAGAGTAATGAGTGAAACAGAAGTATTTATATTAGAAATATTGGGATACTGTTACTTTAAAGGGAAGCAGGACAGTTGACCTGGTTGGCACTGGGGACAGGAAGGAGGGGCTGCAGGGAGGCCAGTGCCAGGAAGCTGGGAGTTAGGACAGCTGCACTTTTTGTTTAAGCTGCCATGGCCTTGCCAACTCACATGAGCCTCTCACAAATCATGCAAATTTCAGGGTTCTCATGATGCCACCTTGGATTCGTGCAGGCAGTGTGAGGGAGAGAAACACTTGTGTGCACATGTGTACACACACAAACACACACACAGACACCACTGTAAGATTTGGCAAGGATTTTGTAGCTGCTAAGTCATGTGCAAAGAGAGCATGGCTGTTCTCGTACTTCTGAGACTGATGATGCAAGGAAAGTGGACAGTTTGCATTTCTCCTGCCAAAGAAAAGCAAAATCAGGGAAATGTATAACCTAGAATGACCAGCTTCTCTGCCCCACTGGAGGATCCTGGAAGTCCTCTCCTATGGGGTCTTTCCCTGACCATGGCAACGCTCATTGATTTTCCTCTTCTGAATGCCTTCAGCCCCTAGAGTCGGTCCTGCACAATTTAGGACACACACAACCCTCTTGTTTTTTGGTTTTTGTTTTTAAATCAGTGTTTCCTTTTGAGAAGTTTTTTTTTTTTTCAATCAAATTGAGTACTTCATGAGGACAGGACTTCCTATGTTACATTTATGATGCCACTGCACCCCGACCGCCACCCTGATTTTTGTGCTCCCTCCATAAAGCCAGAGTGTCGGTTGTAGTCCAACAGGCTTGCCCCCTTTTCTAGAGGTTATCTGTGTATTTGGTAGTGACTCTTGCCTGATATCCGCCTCACATCATAACAGGATGTTGGGGTCAAGGAGAAGGAAATGACAAGGAGCCACAAATAAGCAGTCTCTGACAGCCTTTCCCTGAGGCCAGGCGATGATCAGACTGCAGTGATGGGAAAATTCAGCCCAATTCTGCCCTCCCTCTCCATTTGTTTCTGCCGCATCCGCCTCAAAACAGATGAAGTGTTTTATAGCCATGGGTAGCAGAGAGTCATTGTTAGGTGAGCTTTTGGCCCACTTTCCTGTGGTGCCTGCATTTCTAACAAAAGTTCAATAGGAATCCAACTTAGAAAGGATCAGTATAAGACCATGCGATTTCATAGTTAATTCTGAACCTACATAATCAATGAATGTTGTAAACTAAATGGTCGACTTCATTTGATTGAGGACAATTCAGGTGATCCATATGAAGGGAAACATTTGGAAAGTTATCCCTGTCTCTCAAATTTGGAAAGGGGATAAAAATTGCATAAGGCACAAAAACATAATATAAAGGAGAGTTGTTGTTCAAGGGGTATAAAGTTTCAGTTAAGCAGGATGAATAAGTTCTAGAGGTCCGTTGTACAACATAATGCCTATAGATAACAATGCTGTGCACTTAAAAATTTGTTAAGAAAGTAGATCTCTTTTTAAGTGTTCTTACCACACACACACAAACACACACGCATCACAAAGAGGCATAAGGAAACTTTTGAAGGTGATGGATATATCTATTCCCTTCATTGTGGTTATGGTTATGTATGGTTGTATACATATGTCCAAACTCCTCAAATTAGCAAATTATATACAGTAAATATATTCAGTTTAATTTTACCTCAATAAAGTTGTTAAATATATATATGCATAAGATTTATAACATTTGATAATTTCAGTTTCAGAGAGTATGAATCCCTTTCCAAAATATAATTACTATAGTAATAATGGAAAAAATGATCATTCTAAAGGCCATAATTCCTCTGGATTTCACAGAGTATTTCTTTCTTTCTTTTTTTTTTTTTCCTTTTCTATGTTTTCTTCTTGGATGTATAAATAAGGAGTGGTTGAGAGCAGAGGGAAATCCAAAAACACAGAAAAATAAAAGGATGATGGCACATTTTGTTGTGGTTGTTTGTTTTTGTCATTTTTAATTCCATTGTAATGACAGGGAAGGAGTTGTCCATCTGTCTGTGAGTCTATTAGAGAGACTCATGTGTGGCAGGAACCCAAGAGATTCAGTTACTTTTTAAATTAACCTCCATCCTGGTTGGAGCTGAACAGCAAGGAATCAAGGCCTGACTGCCATAGTGTAGCTGTTGAAATTCATTCTTGGTCTTACTAATTACAAATGGATTTATTAAAATATTTCATTTATTTTGAAACTAATTGCCATACAAAGGAACTGCACAATGACGACCTTTGCGAATTCTTGATCAACAATAGTAATGACCATGCAAGCATTATTGGTGTTTTTAGAAAGTAGTGCTTCCGACATGGCGCTATGTTTCGGAACATATCAAAATTGATCCTAATATTGCTCCTAATATTTGCTCATTGCCCTTACGTAATATGTAAATATGTTAACTTCTCTATAGAAAACATGCTCTTCAAAAACAAGGGAACAAATGATCATATCTAAATATATTTGTTTGTTGAATTGTTTCCAAATTCAAGGAAATTTTAATGAATATTTAGTGCTATACATGCAGGAATAAAATATTAGATTTCGGTCATCTTAATAAATACTGATATATTTTCTTTTCCATTAAAATTTTGATATTTTAAGCTCTAGTCTGACAGCTACAGGTCAGGATAATATATATGATTGATTTGATTATTCCACTTAGAAAAGGCTGCTTGAATGTGTATTCAGGCTCAAGTTTTTATTTTACTCCTTATATGAAATCTCACGTGAATACCTTCCCACCCTCCCGCCCCCCGCCCCAAATATTTCTGGTTTGGAAGTTTGGGAAAGCACATTCTATTCATGACCTATCCACAAAACAGTAACATTTATACACGTTGAAATTCGACCATACAATTTTTACTGTATCCAGTCCTGAATCATGATTAGGTAGTAAATTGTAAACTTTCAACTCTTCTCTACACTTAAAGGAGTGTCTAGAAGGGCATTCAGTTACTCCTCTTATTATTATACTAGGAAGACTTTTCCACGATGTACAGATTGTTGAGGCTTTATCAACGCTAACTTCAAAGCTCTTTTTCTAGAATATATTTGAGCAGCCACAGTATTGGTGACTAGATTTCTTCTCTTGAAACATAGGTGTTCAATAATCAATCAAACAAAAAGTTATCCAACATTTTCCCCACATATGCAACATACATACGCTGAGATCACTTTTACTCAGCCCATTAGTAATTCCATACAATTACAATGTAAAATACCTGCTCACATGAACCCATCAGAGTGACAGCATCTCATCCTGAAGGCAAAAAGTCCTCATTGTCATTTCATAAAATCATTTACCCAGTAGTTCATTTTGCTCTCTGGAAAAAAAGCACAAAGTCATTAATTTATAAGTAGCTTTTTCAAGTTTCTTGGAAGTGATCCATGCCACTTTTGGTTTTAAAATGTAACTATGAACAGTTCTTTGTAACTTTGATCTCTGCTTTGAATTTTACAACAAAAGGAAGCAGTCTTTTGGGTTAATTTTTTTTTAATTGTGAGAAGAACACCTGATATGAGTTAACTATAGACACAGTGTTGTACAGTAGATCTCTAGAAGTTGTAACAGAATCTTCATACCCAGTGAACAGCACCTCCCCATTTCTTCCAACCATCAGCCCCTGGGAAGCACCATTCTACTCTCTGTTTCTATGAGTTTGACTATTTTAGATTCCTCATGTAAGTGGAATCATGCAGGAATTGTCCTTCTGTGGCTTATTTCACTTGGCATAATGTCCTCCTGGTTCATTCATGTTGTTGCATTTGACAGGATTTCCCTCTTCTTTTGGCTAAATAGTATTCTATTGTATATATGTGCCACATTTTCTTTATCCATTCCTCCACTGATGGACATGTATGTAGTTTCCATATTATGGCTACCGTGAATAATGCTGCAATGAACATGGAGTGCAGATATCTCTTTGAAATTCTGATTTCAATTCTTTGGATATATATCCAGAAGTGGATTGCTAGATGTAGGCAACAGTTTGTTTTCAAAATAATTCCCTGTGCTTTTTCTGAGAAACCTCAGTTGGTTTGCTGGAGAAACCACAATTATTTGCTAAATTTATTTTAAATTAGTGGTTTTATGTAGTTATTTGGTAACATATCAAGGAATTCAATACTGTAAGTAGGCTTAGAGGATATTGCTTTAATAATTTTTTTCATAATTCATTCCTCTCTTTCTTATTTGAACCTTCCTTTTTTGTCTTTTATATCTATTTGTACACAAGTATCATACTCACAACTTGGTTGCCCCAACATGGTAAATATTGTGTTCTACAAGGTACTTCAGTATGGTTCATTGTTTGCTTTAATGCTGTTATTACAGACAGTACCATTTATATCACCTTTTTGACCTTAAATTCTACAGTTTGAGACTTTGATCCTTTTATTTGCATCGACAATACAATACACCATAATGGTAACAAAGAAAAAATATTTAAGAAATATAAGCAATAACTCAAAAGAGACACTGAAAACATTAACTGAGGTAAACTATACATTGTTTAGAGCATGTTAGCTAGGGTTAAGTAATCAAATCGATCTTCTTAGCTTGTGAGTAACTTTTAAATATATGTTATCAAGAGTTCTTTTTTCTTCAATATGACAGATCAAGCACACTTCTGTATCTTGACTCACTCCTGAGATCCCATTATAATGATAGTAAAAGAATAAAGTAGGTGTAGAATAAAACTACAAAAAAACTTCTGTAGCATTCTCAGAGCAATATGAGAAGATATACACATGTATGCATGAATGCACACACACACAACGCACAAAGTGAATGAGCAAATGAAAGAGAATGGGATGTTGTAAAAAGGAGCACATAGAAATTTAAAGTAAATTTCCAATTAAAAGCTTCAGACATAGATTTGGAAGATAAATACAAGATAAGAATATAAAGGAGAGTCTGAAAATACAAGATGAAAGGTAGAAAATATAGACGATCTATCCAGAAGACCCAACATGACACTACTAGGATTTCTAGGAAGAGAGCAGGGAAAATTAATAGGGAGAAAAATAGCAATGAAATAATAAATATTACTCAGGGCAGAAAAGAAACTTGAGAATACGAATTGTAAGGACTGAATACCAAGTTGGATGAATTGAATAGAGACATATCGTGTTACTGAGAGCCAACTGGTAAACCACTGAGAAGGTCAGTGGCATGTAGTGATGCATCATAATATATTACACAGTGAGATGAGACATAATCCTGTTTAAAAAAAAGTATAGGGCCTCCCTGGTGGCGCAGTGGTTGAGAGTCCGCCTGCCGATGCAGGGGATACGGGTTCGTGCCCCGGTCTGGGAGGATCCCATGTGCCGCGGAGCGGCTGGGCCCGTGAGCCATGGCCGCTGGGCCTGCGCATCCGGAGCCTGTGCTCCGCAACGGGAGAGGCCACGACAGTGAGAGGCCCGCATAACGCAAAAAAAAAAAAAAAAAAAAAAAAGTATAAATCACATATAGCATAGAAAAAACAGGTCAATTATAATATACAAGATGCCTCAAAATGCTAATTTATATAAGTGTCTGTTATCATTGTCCTTTCATTGAAAATATCCTCCTTTACCTAAAATAGTAATTAATAGTTTATATAAAACTTTAAATATTTAGAGATACAAGCATGACAAGTCAATTTTTCTTATAAATTCATGTATTTCATACTGAAGTTTTCAAGCACACACATTTTATTAAAAGTAGCAAAAATCTTCTTTAAATGTATATATGATATATATATTATGTGGTGTGTATACATGTGTGTGTGTGCATGTGTATATATATATACTTTTACAGGTGGGAAAATTTAATTTAAATCATTGTCTTCAAAGTGCATTCTGACTCAATCTCTTCCTCTGTAAAGTGGGCAGAATAATGATACCTATCTCATATGATGACTTTTAGAAATAATTACACCAGTACACACCAAGTGATTGGGACAGTGCTTGGCACAGAATAATTGCTCAGTGGGAGTTAGGTACTATTGTTAGGACATTGAAAAGTCCAATTTATCTCAGTTTTAGAGGATTTGGCAGTGGTGAAAAATAGAACGTTAAAGCATATAGACTAATAAAAATAGAATGTGTGAAAACTGGTTGGTTATGAAGAACAAGACCGGGGATCATGTAGGACACAATGTTTTTGCCTTTCAATTTAAATCCTTTTGTAGTATTTAATTTTTAAACATATTCATGTATAGGAAAAATTACTTCCTTGAAAACTTGCTCCCATTGTATGTTTTTATTCTGGATCTCTTAAGCCTGTACATTATAAGCATTGAGTAAACATTTGTGGGTGAGTTGATTATGAGGGACTAATCTGTAGAATCTTAATTATCTATCTCACTCTCGCCACTGACTTTGAAAATACATTTCGACTATACTTTGAGAGCCTAGATTAGCAAACCTGACATACTACAATAACTTAATTATTTCCTTCTTTACTTCAACAATCAGAATGCTGTATGGAGATAATAAAAAATATTATCAGTTCATTTCAGCCAACATGCTGTGTTTTGTTTTGTTTCAGAATTGAAATCACCCAGCATTTTCCTATGTCTCGTAGGAATCTTTCTCAGAAAGAAGTACATTACATGACTGAAAATTTGGTCATCATCCTTGGGTTCTGCCAATTCCTGCCACTAGCTTCCTGGTTTATCATTGTGTCACTCACTAGTTTTTGCACATGATTTCGGTATAAAGGTGATGGCTCTTCTGATTACTTACTAAAGGAATATAAAGAAAATTTCCAAAGGCCTTTGAGGGGAAGGACTGAGCTGGAGTCCTGTCTTTATCATTTACTGATGAAATCCAAAACTTAGTCTCTTTCTTTTAATAAGAGGTGTGTGTAGAAAGGAGAAAAAAAAATTACTCTAAAAGTTGTAATGTGCCTTAAATGAAATAAGCATGTGCAAGTGAATTAGAAACTACATCAAGTCAAGTACTACGTCGAAGGCAATATTTAGCCCAGGCATAAAAGGAGCATTGCTAATTATTATTCTGCTTAGAGAAGATATAGTAGTGAAATCTGAAAAAAATGCCATAATAATTATCATGCAATAGCAGACCCAGAGCATTCCATCTGTCATCTAATCTGTGGCAATGAATAATATAGAATATTAGTGAGACTGAAAATTTTAAAGTTTCGTAAACTTGATTTAGTAATCAATGCCATGTTTTGCCTACCCAAAATTAGTCTTTTGGAGAAAACTGGAGCTGAAATTTGATGAGTTTTAAGGAAAAAATATTAAGCATGAAATAAACGTATATTGACCTAGTGTTACTGATCCTTGCATTATAAAGAAAACTTAGAAAAACCACCTTCAAAAGAATATGGTGTTTTTAATTGTTATGATGTACATTTGTGTGTGAAGAACACTTTAATGAAATACATCTTTAAAAATAGCATTTCGGGCTACTATTTTTATAGATAAAATGAACTCAATACGGCAACATCCTTAATCAGAATATATTCTAAGGGCCTTGTCTCAAAGAATAGTTTTGAAGGATACGTTGAGGAAGAACTCATTTTTCTTGCAAAAAAAAAAAAAAATCACAGTTTGCTACCTGTGCTTCCACCAAAAAAGGAAAATGCATGACTGTATTTAACCCATATCTTAGATTATGCTCCTGAATGATACTCTGGCTTTTGCTGCAACATCCGTCGAATCAAACTTTAACTATTTACAGTTTCTTTCCCCCTTGAAATCACAATAACAACTCTTTTCCTGGGGGTAGGAGATAGAGGTTATGATGTAAAAGCTATCTTAAAATAAGCATTTTATTTATGCTGTTTTTATTGAACCTAGGAAGGTTGGAAGTGTTGAAAACTATTCAGGACCTTATGCCATCTGCCCTTATTTCATATGTTCCCTCATATGAGTTGGAACAAAGGAGTGGGCTGGATGGAATTAAAGAATGTATATATAAAAAAAAAAAGGAAAGTAGTGATCAAACACTACTGATAAGGGAAGCCAGTGTGCTGCTGGGTGATGTGTGTATTCAACTGCAGGCTGACTCCTCTTATGCTAATACAGCCAATTTCCTCTTTTATTTCATTTCTGGAGCCTGAATCTGCGATCTCTGATAAGGTTCCCAAGGATACCGCCTTCACTCACAAACGAGGAGGGGGAAGGGGGAGTGGGTGATGGAGATGTGTAACTCGGAGAAAGCACTAGTGGATGAATAATTTAAAGCTCCGCCCGGAGATTTGAGGCAAAATGCAGAGATAAGACACACCACAGGGTCTTCTCTGTTTATTCAGAGCTTCATCTTCCAATGACAGCTGACCTCCAAGGTCAAGAGTATGATGGGAAATGGAACCAACAGTGGGAAAAGGTACTGCACATCCCAGAAGAAAGTAATGATTTACTTTGTGTCAAATGAAAAATTGATCTTTTTATTTAACTACTTTTTTGTTGTTGTTCATCAATGGAAACCTGTGATTGAAGAAACTTTGCATAAACCACAATATATTCCCATGATATCAAGACCCTCCCACAAGCTCTTTCTCAGTAACTTCAGCTTGACATGTTTTAATATTCTGTTTCACAAAGAAATTTTTAAGGTCAGAATTAACTTTGAGCACGGAAAGTGTATGTGACTCAAGACCTCAACTGACAAACACAGTATCTGGATTCAAAGGTAGTTTGATCTTTAGTCTCTCTTAAGCAAATGATATGTTTCCTTAGCTCCCTACATTTTTAAATTCGTACAATAAAAGGCTCCGCTTTCCCCCCTCATTACATTTTTCTGGAGCCTTACATAATCCCTTTTGTGGCATAACACAACATTACATACATTGAGTCTAATCAAATCTTTGTGTTTTTACTAGTTTGCTGCCTAAATCCCTGAATCTAATAATTCTTTGCAGTTCAGAAAATTTGAAGCCATTTGTCCTGCCTGGGACCGTGTTGTTAGTTTTAGGATCTTACAAATTCTGACAGTAAGACATGAACCTAGGAAAACTCTGCGCCCCATTATCAAAACCGTCTGCCCAGTCGCTCCCATTTGTTTCAATAGAATATAACCATGACCTCTGCGGAGGGAGAGGCAATGTCAAATGTTTCTCAGGGCTGGTTTACATTTCCCTCATCGTCTTAAACTGCTGTTTCTGCTTTCCTCTGTTTGAATGTTACCCATGTTTTCATTCCTGGGGAACCATACCTTTTATCTTTTTTAGATAAACATGAAAATATACCAAGGTCACCGCTGGGTGAGAGAGAGGCAAGATGTGCGTGACTGCCACCCAGCCTCACGGAGGTTTTTTTTTCCTCCCTTCCTTGACAAACACTCCTTGAGGGTTCCAGGGGAGGGATGATTCACAAGCTGGCTACATCGAGTGCCCGTACAGGTTGTCCCTCCAAGGGCCCCATTAGAGTGGCGCCAGCCTGCTTGGGTTTTAGCACGCACTTTGCCCTGTCCTCTTTTTCTTTCTTTCTTTCTTTTTTTTTTTCAACGTTCTTGTTTTTATATTTGGAAGTGAATGCAAGGTGCATTACATTTTATTGCTTCCTGGGTATACTTTATCAAGTTTTGCCAAGGCTTAAAAGAAAACCATCCCCATTATTGTTGGCCTGGCCTTTTCCCCTTCTCCTCATCTTCCTCCTCCTTCTTCTTTGTTTTTACCCTGAGTTAATGAAAGAGCAATGGGAGAGAGAGCACACAAACTGAAAAGCAAGCTAAACTGAAACACAAAGTCTCTGATTAGACTGCTGTAAACGAAACTAAAATATCAACGTTTGCGTATTGCTGGAAAGTAGGTCCTGGAGTCAGCTCTATTGCCATCTTCATTTATTGACTTAGAAATCAGCTATACAGTTTAATTTGGACATTGAGCATAATTAAAAAAAAAAAAAACAGGTGTAACTTTGACTAACCACTAGTGAGAAGAGCAGGTCGGTTCCTTACTCTTTGCCCCTTTCATAGAGATCGCATCATAATCAGCTTTTATATTCCAACCAATTTCACTTTACTGTAACCATTTGCAACAAATCAATGAGAAAAGTGCTCATTTTGCCTGATAATGTTTACTAAACTATGTTTCTAAAATGTAGAGCGCAGTATTACAGTAGGCTAAATATCACATAGATCCCCATGATACATAATATTTGTTTTATTCTAAATAATTGAGTTGGTTTGTTGAATTATTGGCTTTCTAAGGATTTGTTTTTTACTCTTTTTCCTCCCAAGTTACCACTGTATGTAACTTCTCTTATTTTTATCTTTAAAGTAGCAAGTGCTCAAATATAGAAGCTCAATTTTTCAATTAAAAGTGATATTCAGGGCTTCCCTGGTGGCGCAGTGGTTGAGTCCGCCTGCCGATGCAGGGGACACAGGTTCGTGCCCCTGTCCAGGAAGATCCCACATGCCGCGGAGCGGCTGGGCCCGTGAGCCACAGCCGCTGATTCTGCACGTCCGGAGCCTGTGCTCCGCAACGGGAGAGGCCACAACAGTGAGAGGCCCGCGTACCGCAAAAAAAAAAAAAAAAAAAAGTGATATTCAATTGAAGGAGGATGCTAATTAAAAATAAAAAACAAATTTGGACCCATAAGTAGACTGAACTACATGAAAAAGTCTTCAGCTGAGACCTGTCTTCTCAAGTCAGTTTTTAGAAAGTAGGTTTCATGTTCAGTAAAATAAGTAAGACTTAGTCCATATTCATAAACTTATATATTGATAATCTTAATTAATTAGATTTGGGGCAGACATTAAAGATATCCCAGTACAAACTTTTTAAGAGAAATTAATCTCAATGTCAGTACTGAAAGCTCCATCTCCACTTAGCGCAGTGGTCTCTCCATCCCATTCTCAAATGATTTTTGTTAATATGATTAAATATAAAACCGCCAATTATCATGCCATAGACCTGAAAAAGGCCAGAATTCATTTATGTTCTTAGACCCTTAAAAGCCCTGAGTCTCTGATTATTCTCTTCTAGAAACATCTCAACTGTTCTAATCAAAGCTCAGCTTTGTGAAAAGTTTAGCCAAATAATTCAGTACACAGGCATGAATAGGTTAGATAAATTATTGAAACATTAAGCCTTTACATTTTTTAACCTTGTTAGTTCAAAAATAATGTATTTCAACCACAGTAAAAGTTAATGTTGCTGATGACTATGAGTACACTCATGTATGAACAGACAGATGAGAGGAAAATGGGGGAAATTATGTCATAGAACTTATGAATAAACATGTGTTTACCTATAGGTACTTTTTAATTTGAAATAAATGAGGGCTTCCCTGGTGGCTCAGTGGTTGAGAGTCCACCTGCCAATGCAGGGGACGTGGGTTCGTGCCCTGGTCTGGGAAGATCCCACATGCCGCGGAGCGGCTGGGCCCATGAGCCATGGCCACTGAGCCTGCATGTCCGGAGCCTGTGCTCCACAACAGGAGAGGCCACGGCAGTGAGAGGCCTGTGTACCGCAAAAAATAAAATAAAATAAATGAAATGAAATGAAATTGGCAGAAGATGTTATAGAAAAGGCACTGAAACTACTTTAGGATCGATGAACTAAATTTAAAAAATATATTTATTAGAAGTTTAGACACTTAGAGAATATTTAGTTTAATTCCTTCATTTTAAATTTGAAGTCCCTGTTGCTCTGAGAAATTAAGTGATTTGCCCAGGACAGCTAGTTTGCAGTGGAGTTGGAAAGAAAACTCATGTCTCCTCACTCTTTCCAGTACAAATGCAAAGAGGTGGGAGGTTTAAAGATATCTACAGGGAGCTTTCTTTATATCCCAGGATCTGTTTGAAAATAGAAATGGATACAGTTTCCTGCAAAGGCCTTTTTCTGCAATGGCTTTTCAACATTCATCTAGTCTGATCATCTATGCATCCCTCAGATTATCATAATTTCTCTTTTCTAGTCCCAAATCAATGATCCTAAAGTGGGAAACTATATAACTTTCAGTTTTAACAAAGGTATTTTCCTATAACTTAGTATTACAAAGTCTCTGAATTTATCTATGGGCTAGATCTTTTTAAAATTTAAAATCTTAAATTTGGATATATCAATTAAAAAAACACTAATCAAAATAAAGCAAACAAACACATAAGCAAGCATCAAGCCTGTATTCTCCTTTGGTGTGATTTGTTGACACTTACACATCACTAAATATCCCTGAGTTCTGATTATCCATCTAACGTATTTTAGATTTGTATTCAAACTTACTTAGGGCCATCATTTGCTGCAGAGAAATTCTTGGGCATCTAAGAAGCATTATTTATAGGTTTCTTATGACAGGGGCATTCTTACGAGTGTGATTGTGGAAAGCACTTTACTTCACCTGTGGGAATATTGGCAGTAGGGTGTTCAGTCATTAAATTAAGGAGAACCATATTCCCCTCAGCTCTTTCCTGTGGAAATGAATCTGGCTGTCTGTGTAATACCCTGTTCTGCTTCCCTTGGGTGAATTAATCCATACATAAAACCAAATCTGTGAGGGTGGGTTGTCTCTTATCTCTACTATTTGGATTTTGTTTCAGATTTGGGAAATTGGTTTGATCTAAGAGTTTAACTTTCGAGGTCACTATTATTTTTATCTGTAATTCTCAACATTGCTAAAACATAAATCACCCTGTGCAGTTTTTAAAATATCCTATATAGTTCATTACAGTTATTAGTGCATTTTGATCATTAGTTATATGTTAGTAAAATAAAATATTACTTGCATTTAATTTTATGAAATACTATTCTACACACAATTTAGGATTAAATTTATGTCCTTCATTTTTGACAAATAAAAAAAACCTTTGCAATTTTATTCTTTGTATCTTTTAACTTTCATCTCATTCTTACATTTATTTTTACATATATGGTATGTGTTATTTAAAATATTAATTGTAGAGGTCAATGAATCTGGAAAAGAAAGTATGACATTTAAGGGTTTTTTTTGGCATATGCTCACTCAGTTGAACTCTTCTACTTATAGCCTATTTCCTTCTTTCTCATAGAAAGAAAAAAAATCACATTGTCATTTAAAACAAACATTTTTTCTGACAGATTTGATGAGTTTCCTTCGTTAACTAATACTTTTGAGATATACCTGTATAAAAAAGAGAGACCAGCAGATGCTCAATAACTTTATTATGTAAATTCCTCAAAATAATGATACTTCCCCTAAACATAAAATGCACATCATATTTTTCAGAGTTAATTTTGTACGTTAAATCAAGCTAGTAACTAAAGCCATACTTCAGCTCTCCATGAGTAGACATTTACAAACTTCTTTTTTTCATGTTTGGAAGGAAATGTTTTGTGGGAAATGTTTTTAATCAACTTTAAAAAAATAAAAAGCAAGTATGTTTTAGCCACTTTCCGTTAAACAGTATGAAAATGTGTCTCTTCCATTTAGTTATGGGTGACTCTAAAATGGCCCCTTAACATGTCTGAACTATAACCTCAGTAGGATTTAATTCTCTTCATTGTAATATTTCTAAGGTTGGTATTCACATGAATCTTCCTATTCTTCCAACAGAAAATGTGTTAGTGCTGGTCAAGGTTTACAACTTGTGTTTGTATTGATGAGAGGTCCTGTCAGTTCTTAACTGAAAAATAATAACCCTCCATGTCTGTTCTGTGTGTAGGACTCATGTTTCATATTCACTCACCTATCCAAATGTGCACCTGTGTTTCAGACTCACATTTGGATGCTTTGGGGTTTGCACAGCGAAGATTCACAAAAATTAGGTGATGTGGTGATCATTGGTGGAGGTTGGAATATCTTATAAATATTAGTTTGCTTGTTAATTATGAATAACACATAAAAGAGTTGGAAAACTGATTTTAAATTTATCACGTGGCATTTATTGCCTATAAATTAAATAGTACTGGTTTTTAGAGTATTTTAAGTATATTTTCAAAGCTGTGCATGACAGAAACCATAAGATATTTTGTAAGGTGTTATCTTGTTTTGGGACCAAAAAAAAAAAAGTTTAGATGTTGCTAAACTTACTATCTAAGCAATTCATGGGAGATGGCTATAAAGAGGTTGCTTTTGAAACAGTAAATACTACTTTGGACATATATTTAGAAAATAGGCACTGTTTTATTTTGAAAAATTATAGATGATTTCATGTTATAACTGTTTTAACAAAATAAAACTTTTGATAAGGTCTTTCAAAACTTTGTATTTATCTGTCTACTTAGGTCTTATAACATTTAAATTTATTGAGAACAGAAAAAAATGATAATCCTGTTAGGTATTTACAAATAAAGAAACTAAGATTAAAATGATATAGGAGATAATTAGAAATCATTTTCATATCAAAATACTAAGAGGGAATTTTTGAAGTAATAAAATGTAATGTGTTGACAGATCAATTTTCATCATTTTTCCCTTTTTAAAACCACCACAAATGAGAAATAAAGTGAAGTAACATGTAAGACACTGCCTATGCTATATAAGAATACAGCAAACAGTGAGATCTAGCTCACTCTGAGATTGTGTAACTAGGTGTTCACTAAAGCAATGCAACTTTATTTAACATGTCTCATTTGGAAAGCTTTACATGTTAAATTATATAATTAGGCAAATAATTACAAGAAGAGAAAGGAGAGAAGTAGATATGCAAATTAAAAAACAAACATTTAAAATACAGAATGTAAGTGCCTAATTCAGTTTGTTTAACTGTTATTGATCATAAGATTCTGAACCAATATAAAGAACATAAAATGCTAGATATTAAAAAGAACAGTAATAATAAGAAAATGTCGGCCAATATTACTTTCATCCTTTTTTTCTGTACCAGTGATTTCTTTTTTACACACCCCAGTGCCTTATTGAGTCAGAGTCATATCCTGTGTAACTGCATGATACATTTTTTTATTTGGTTCCACGGGATGTAACACTGACATTCTGATTTCATAGAGAAGATATGGATTCATAACAAAGGGCTTAAAATTAGGGTGTTCTTTCCCCCTATCAGTATTGCAATTACAGATGACAGTTTTCAGAACAAAATTATCCATAGTTTAATTTGATTCTGTAACATGTTTAGAGGTTGAAATTTAGGTTCACTGATAAAGTAACTTCTTGTGGATGAAACTTCAAAGATGAAGAGACAGATAAAACTCCCAGACGCTATCAATACAGAGCAGGTACAAATGACATAGATCTCAGGATGGAATCTCGAAAGGGACAAGGCGCTATCCTCAAATCTCTTACTTGGGATCACACTCCCTTTACTTAAAGTGATGGTGGCCACATTTTCTTGCTTATCTAGTAATATATTTTTATTTGTTGAGAACAAATTTTAACGATACCACCTTGTGGTAGTGGGGAAGCACATTTTTCTCTGCTACTGATTATGAAAAGATAGAGTAGAAGAAGGTAGACAGCAGGGTGGGATTTGAGTGACTCAATAATTGTATCCCAATTGAATAGCCTACCTCTGACCTTCGGGTGCATCAAGGAAGGATGAAGTAGACTATCTACTTAAGCCTGAAGACTCCCCTAGCCTCTGGGCATGAAAGGCCTTCCAACAGGATCATCAAAGGGCTAGTGAATGTTGAGAAGTTGAGGGTGGGAAGAATCATCAGGAGAATCATCAAATAAGCCACTTCCTTTCTTATTTTTTCTGTCTAGATTCTGATCTGTAGAACTCTAGGAAATTTGTACTCAGCTTGTCTCTATGGATACACTGAATTCAACTGTTAGAAGAAAAACACTCTGAAAGCCATAATGAGTCTTCGTTTGATTACCATGTTTTGGTGCTATTTTTTCCTGCCTCCTAAAATCACTTTACATTTGCATGATGCCTTAGAGCATTGAGGAGTGGTCATGGGCACAGTGATCTCATTATCATAATTTCACAAAATCCTTGTAAAACACAGAAAGATGCTTGTAATTTTTCCCATTTATGCATTGGAAGAAGGTAAGCAAAGGAAGCTTAGAAAATCATGTAATTTCTCACAAGGTTTTCTGATGCTGATCCAGAGCTTTTTCAACAAGTCTATTCCGTTTCTCTAAAAACAGGCATTTCTCAGTTCTGTCCTTGACCAGATGTTCTTCTCTTTCTCAGTTTTCTGCCTTGGAGATTTCACCCCTTATGAGCTCAGTTCTGACTTTCAGTGTATCTCATTTGATGGTCAATAGTAAGATACTTTCATCAATACATTTATTTATTTAACTTTTATTTAACTTGTAAGTATGCTGTGCAGACAATAAGTATGTTCAAGCAAGTATAAATTATATAATTTATATCTTCCTCTTGCTTTGCAAACAGTCGGTACTTAATTTAAGCACCAGTGAGCAATGTTGTTCTACTTAATGGTCATCATAAAATAAATGCAGTCCTTAAGAGGTTTAACTGGAAATGTCCACTAAATAGAATTTGTAACAGCAGAAGTTATCACATTTCTCATACAGTCATGAATGTAGAGAGAGGAGCTATACTCAGACTCCAAAAAGGGATGAAGCTATATTTCACAGTGTAGACCAAGCTTAGGGTTGTTTTCTTAAAAAAATAAATAAATAAAGCTTTAAGACTGTAGGAAAACTATCTGACGAATCTGTTCTTAAGAAACAAGGCATCCACAGTCAAATACATTTGGCAGTGAGATTAAAAATAAATAAATAAGTAACAAAGATGCACCTTCAGGCTTTGTAAAAATGCAGCTTACCACTTAAAGAGGGAGGTGATTATTATTCAACTACCCACAGGACTGGCTTCCTTAATAACATTACAACTACCCTTGTTTCAATCAATTTTCTTTTACTCATATAATTGCCCCTACCTTCCACATTTTCCTGTTTTTTCTTCACTAGTTCTTCACTGAAATTCAGCATAAGACCCATTTCCTCCAAGTGCCCTCAATTTGATCACACTTAGCCAATAGCAAACATTTTTTCACTTTGCTTATCTACCGCACTGATGCATGTTATTTACATCATAATGCTGCAATTGCCTAATTCTTTCTCTAGGTATATAAAACAAATGTACATCTTCTATCCCCTACAACACTGTATGCTCCTCCAGAGATTCTAGTTATTTATTTTTATTCCTGAGGACTTGGGTCACTGTGAGGACTAGAGTAGATGCTTCAGAAATGATTGGTGGATTAATGCATGTGCAAATAAATCAACCAATAAGGAACAACTAGATACAAGAATATTTGCATGGACAGAAAAAAATGTAAAGAACCGAGTTGGAGCGGTGAGTGTTGTTAATTATCTCAGCACCGGCTGGGTTGCATTAAGACGAGGAGGCTGGTGTGTGTTAGGACCTGGTAAAGGAGTATTTCCTAATTCAATCTACCCATCAGCAATCAAGGAAGGAGACTCTGCTTAATTTGTGATGAAGTATTGAAAGGGACGTTGCTGGATGTCTAAAGATAGGGAAATCCTGGTCTATGAACTCACAGACTCTTTGGTTTGCTAAAAAGAATTAGTGTTGTGGAGAAAGGAATGTAGAAGGGACAACCCTTCCACTTATATCTGAAAAGTTAAGTACACAAACTTAACAGTTTCCGATAAAGGAGTTTGCCTCTCTCTCTTTTCGTGAATTCCTTTGAAATTGAGAGACAATTGCAAATTATTTCTACTTCAACTAACTAACCAAGGCATGTTTCTGTTGTCAAAGAAAAGCATAAAGGCTAAAAAAAAAAAAAAGAAAAGAAGGAAAAAAAAAAGAGTGTTAGGTGTAGAAGCCTTTTGTGTTTGCTGTGAGGAAGGAAATAAAGCTAACAGTTAATGTCACTCAGTTTCAGTGTCATCATCAAGCATTCATTTGTTAGTGTTCCTGTGTTAGGTCCTGTACAGAGTAAATTATGAAGCCATGACTCATTACTATTAGCTTATAATTAAAACATGACACTAAAAAGCTTATGGCAAATTTGCAGAGTTAAACAGTGAACAGATACAATAGGTAAAGTGCTTAAGCGGGTGAGTGCATTCTAAGAAATGATGATTGACACAGAAACAGCAGAATTTGTATTTTCAGTTGGTGAGGTCAAGTGGAAATTGCTACCTTTCTCCCCATGAGTCAAGGGAAGTTTAATTTGTGGTTTGGCACCTCCTCCTGCCAGATCTCTAAGTAACTCCATGTGAAGCCTGGAAAAGAACGCCCTTCAAAGAAGCTCAAAGATCTCAGTGGTGTGTCATGGACACCACGAACATTGGTGCAGGGAACAAAGCAGGAAATCTCTCCAAACTCACGGCAGGGAAAGGCTTTCTATAGCTTGGGTGCTCTTGAAAAACCCAGAGCTTTAATAATTGGTCATTGGACATGTGAAAGAATCTCTCAAGTTTTTGTAACTCCTAAAAGTCATTTCTCAAGATGATGTAGTTATATCCCTTTCATTTCAGAGGAGAATGATGGGATCTGTGTCTCCACCCTGTGTCTTCTCTCCCCTGTCCTGCAGCCTCACCCCTTGTTGTTGGGGGTTAGCTAATATCTCAGTATTTCAAGATCGAAGCACTTAAAAAAAAATCAGAATAAATTCATTCATGAGTAAAGCTTAACGTCTACTTGATAGTCAAGATCACCACGAATTTTGGGCACTGCATACTAGCAGTACACTAGTTAACTTTATTAGCTGAAGCTGGTTTCATGTCAATACAGATATATAACAGATGAGTCCAGTGTTAATTTTATATATGAAAGATTATTCCAGATTCCATTTAAAAGGGAAAAAAATCATGAGGAAGTCCACTTTTGAGCTATTAGTCAAGAACATCAAAGTCAAAAAATACTGCATTGGAACTTAGTGGATAAAACAGTTTTAATCGCTCAGAGCCACACCAGTTCCCCTTTTAGCTCACATGCCACATCCTCTTATTTTGGTCCAGATTTTGTAAGGAAATTCAAGTGCCATACTGGGAGTAGGCCATATCAGGAGAAATAGTTGCAATGAATGTCTCCAGATAAAAAACAATTGAGGATATTAAATTGATTAAAGTAGATTAAAGGGAGTTAAAATAAAAGAGATAAAGAAAAACAATATTCCCAAGGATGAATAATTTGGGAGTGAGTCGTGATAGCCCTGGAGGAAGGAGAGTGGGTGGTACCATGATAAAGAGGACTTGACATAGTCAGATCTCCAATAAATGTGCCGCAAATGGTTCCAGAATAGTTAGAAATCTGACATTGATGTGGCTTATTTCTCATGATATCCCAAAGTAGATGGGTGCTGTTATCTCCCATCTCCCTCTCTCCCTCTCTCTCTCACACACCTACACACACACAGTGTTTCTAAGACAAAAGGAAGTTATGCTCCTTCTTAAGTCATAGGAAAATTAGCAGAGGAAATGGGGCAAGAACTCATGAAAGTACTGAGACCACTCTGTATCTAAACTGAGAAAAATTGAGTGAACATTAGTTATTAGCAGTAGATACATCTTTTATTGTGAACCCCAAGTCCACGTAAAATTACCCCTCATTGGGATTTTTGGAGACTCCCTGTCAACTATGAAGACCAGTCAACTATTGGTCAACTATCTTAATTTCTAAGCTATCGTTAACAGTCTATTGGTTGCCATTGTTGCTATTATTTTTATGTGTCAGGGCACTGCTGCTGGGTAATGACCCAGTTACATAAACAAGTGGCTACTGTCCACAGGAAGCTGTGTGAAGAGGGACATAGCATGAAAATCAAGAATGGTTCCTTGGGTTTGATCCTTGTAGACAAGGTGCTACCTAGAAAGTGTCTTGTACCAGTCATTGCCCTCCGTGATCAGGAGTCCCTACATGCACCTTGCACGGCAGCCCCAAGGCTTGATATCTGTTCTTTGGAGCTCATGCCCCCTGCAGCCGGGACATAGTGTTCCAAGGAGTCCTGCCATGTACCCTGCTGGTATTAAGGTTGGTTGGATTTGGGTGTTTCAGGGAGGCTCAGGGGGAATTCTGGACACGTGGGTTTTGTGGTCCCATGCCTTGGGTGGGGGGCGGGAGGAATTGCTACCCTATTACTTTCTGGTGGAGCACATTTGTATGGTTGGTTAAAATATGGCAAGTCACTGGGCACATAATTTTCTCTCAGATCAAAACAATATAATTTAAGAGAAAAGCCTTGATGACCGTAGAGTTTGTATTTTAAGTACTCATATCTGCTGAAGAAAGATTTCTTTGTACTGGAGGATGTCATGGATATTGTCAACGTGCAAATCAGTGGTAGAAATGCCTAGCAATGACTTAAAGGGAAATATGTTCTCATTTCACTATGAATTTTGTCAACTTTGCTCTAAAAAGCAGCCTTGCATCTGCTAGAACCACCTATGTGCAATTATTTAGCAAATACGTTGGGTTTTTAAACCACCTCTTGTCTGGAAATTCTTCCATGCTGGGACTTTAAATTTTACACACATTATAAAATTTAACTCTTTGAAGGTGAATATTTTCTCCAAATCATTTATGAAGAAATTGAAGCTTTAGAATACCTGAAACCTTTGCTTCTGCAAAAATCTTACTTTGCTAAAATATCTCTGAAAAGTTGATATTTCCTTAAAATAGGAAATAGGGCTTTCCTTGTCAGCTTGTTAATGGAAAAGCTAGGATGCAAACCCAGATCTATCTATTTCATGCTTAAGGTGAGCAAAGGATGGGTGGTGGTATAAGGGGCCATATCAGAAGTGCCAGACTAAGTTGCTCTTGCACAAAATAAATGCCCCTGTAGTAATTTGAGATAGCAAGGCACACTCTACCTCTCCACTCTCTACTTGTCCTTAGTCACACTGCTAGCCATCCATGCTTTCTTCCTTCTCTGTTCTGCTCAGTGCACCTTTCTCCAACTGTCTTGCAAGATATTCATATTCTGATGTTCTCTTCTTTAGTCCTAGCGCCATTTGACCTATTGACCACTGCTGGAAATAATTAAGGATCTAGAGGTGTGATATTTTTTTGGTTAGTGCTGAGGATGAAATCTCTGAGAGCCAACTTCCAGAGTTTGAAACTGGTACAGATTTGAGCCCGTCATACATGGCCTCAAGCACCTGGATTCACACTAATGCCCAAGGGCCAGTGATGGTTTATAATCTCTCTTGGTGATCAACTTCTGTTTACACTTGATTTTTTTTTTGCAGGAGATTGATTTACCAAATCCATGGGGCTATTTGGCTCTATTCTTGCATAAATTTACTTTTTTATTTAACTGATTGCTTTCCTAAAGTTTGGAACTTTAGCAAGAAAACCTTAATATCTTTGTATTTCAAACCCCTAAAAGAGTACCTGAGACAGGAACTTGCTGCGTAAATTTTAGTGACTAAATAGATCAAGTTGTAAGACATTTACCTTCAGTTCCCTGGACTGCTCTGGCATTCTTAAAGCCTTGCACTTTAGAGTTCTTCAGTTGTCTACTTCAACGTGCTTAGAAATTAAATCAGCGAATCTATGTATATGCTCCAGCATCTGTGCCAGGTTTCAAGGTTTTCTGATTAAAAGCAATACATCACACAATATTTCCTTAGTTTTACTATGGATGGACTTACAAACTGACAAGTTGAGCCTCACTCTTCTATTTTAAAAAAGCATCAATTTTTCAGAGGTATTTTAACAAAGTAATATTTTTACAGAAGCAAAAGGTTTAATTATTATTTTTTGACTAATGGTATTTCTTAAAACTGTGCTCCTGAAGAGCTAAGGATATATTGATATGTTTATTTACATGAATTGAATATAAAAGTCTTCAGGAAAAGGAGAAGAGGCTAGAGGATTTATTAATGAGAGGGAGGGAAGGGAAAGAAAGTGGAAGCCTGAACCAGAAGTCACTAAATGGTAAATATCAAATAGCATATTTAGAATGGAACAATGTCAGAAAAAATTAGATAGTGTTGGAACAACGTCATCCATCAGTAGACAGTGCTGGTCATCCTATAGCCACTTAGAAATTTTATTTAATTTGATTACTACCTTGACCGTTAATGCCGTCATTTCTCTACTGTTGTTTTTACTTCTACCACCACCATGACAGCTAACGTGACAGTCCCCACTGTGCTAGGTGTGTTATATTCATCTTGTCGATTAGTACTCATGATGTATGGATTATCATCTGCATTTTACAAAGGAGGTTTTTGGAACCCTCTTAAAGTCACAAAACATCAGGCTGGGATTTGAACCCAGGTTGGCCTTAGAAGTGATTGTTCTTTCCACTATGTCAGAAAAATCACAAAGGTGACATTTTTACCCCAGTTTTCACTTTTTCAGTTCTTTTCCCCTCTACCATGCCAAAACATAGTACAACTTAAATTTTTTTCTAGTGGCTATTTAAAAAAATTTTTTCCTTCTTATCAAAACCTACCTTCAGAGTGTATGAAATCAGTTTTACTCAGTATATGTGTCAAAAACACCATATTCCATGTATATATTCAGATAATGAATTAATAAATAGAAAGAACATAAGATTTAGAGTTGTAAAGACTTGGGTTAAAAAATTCTAAACTTTGTATTATTTCTAGGAAAAAGTCTCAGCCTCAATTCCCATATTTGTACAATGAGACCAGATGCATTTGCTCTGCCTGCCACATGGGGAGATTGTAAGGAAAAAATGAAATCTCATACATGAAAGTGATATTTTATTGGACAAAGCTATGAAATATCATTTTTGCATTGGCTTATTTAAAACCAATGATTAGGGCTTCCCTGGTGGCGCAGTGGTTGGGAGTCCGCCTGCCGATGCAGGGGACGTGGGTTCGTGCCCCGGTCCGGGAAGATCCCACATGCCGTGGAGTGGCTAGGCCCGTGAGCCATGGCCGCTGAGCCTGCGCATCCGGATCCTGTGCTCTGCAACGGGAGAGGCTACAGCAGTGAGAGGCCCGTGTACTGCAAAAAGAAAAAAAAAAAAAAAAAAAAAACCAATGATTAACTATGGGCTGAAAGGCTTTAACATTATTTATTGAATTTCAGCCCTTAATGAATAGGTGAGGAAAGTATCTTAGGTCAAAAGGAGTCGTTCCTGATCCTTGGAATCGCAACAAGTACTGTTTGCCTCTCCCAAGTACACAGAAGCAGAACTGTTAATTAGCCAGAACAGAATGCTTGCAGTGAGGACTGTGGCAGTTTGTGCCAGTGCTCCCCCTCTGCCACGTCACGGCGAGGGTGAGCGTAAGTGTGCATATTGGGTATGCTGTGTGTGGTGGCGTGTCCTGAGGATCCGCACGTTAGTGTTCTACTTCTGTACCTGAGAAACCTGGTGAGAATACAGGTTGGCAGAGCCCTCTCTAACTGTTGAGAGGTTAAGAGCAATAGACTCAGCTGTAAGGATCTTTAGAAGGGGGACTCTCAACACCAGTAAATTAAGAGTGACTTTCAGAGCTGTTTCTATTTCAGGACTCATTGTTTGGGGGCTTCTGTACAGTGTTTAGACTCCTTAACTGCAAGATGCAGGAATATAAAAATTACATACTAGGTATACTAAATGAACACCTTTATTGGAGAGTGGATGTGTGTATCTGCACTACGTTCTACAGATATAAAAGTTACAACTAAAAAGAAGTGTCTGCACGGTTATAACACTGTAAACCTCTTATTACAACTATAGCTGTCCATCAATAGCATTCATTTATATGGGGAAATTTTTAGATGCTCAAGATAACCAAATCTGGATCAAAAATGAAAGGAAAAACATAAACACTGCTCTTATCAGAAAAAAGGATAAGGACAGCTACAAACAGTGCACAATCAGATTAGCAGTATTTTCTAGGAAATAAATGAAAATGCCTGTAAAGCAGTGGAAACTTAGGGCAATCACTGTACTGCCCACTCTCATTTCCCAGTCATGTTGAGTCAGTGGAATTCCTCTCTCTTTTCTCTCCCCCGTCACATCTCAACATCTCTGTTGACTTTTCCACAAACAAAAGACGCATGTAGTTCACTGGCATCTGGAGGGTTCCTGGTAACACCCAGGCCCCTCTTCTCCAAGCTTTCAAATGTGTAAAGCTGTTGTGCATTGTATAGACCAGCAGGAGATACCAGCTATGAGAAAGCTGGAGTCAGAGTCAGGAAGCTATGAAGATTCAGGAAATCTGAATGTGCTTGCACAGATAATCCCGATGAAGAAGAAATGGTGCCCACAGCATTATAAACTTGCTGCTGTAGTCCCTGCCCTCAGAATTCTCCCTCTTTCTCCACATTCAGCTCTTTTTTCTAATCATTTAAAACTGTTGCCTCTACTCCTGTACAGTATCTTTAATCTCTGACATCACAGTACTTCACCTTTCCTTGCGTCAAGAGCCCAGGCATGCTGTAGCTGAGCCCACTGCTCAGGGTCTCACAAGACTGCAGCTAAGGTAGGGGTCAGGCTGCATTCTCATTTCAGGCTCCTTCAGGTGGTTGATAGTTCCTTGGAGTTGTGGGGCTGAGGGCCTCAGCCCCTAGAGACCACCCCTCCCATAGAAAGTTCACAACATAACTGTTTGCTTCTTCAAGGCCTGGGGAGAGTGTTTCTTTACTCAGGAAGGTCCCAGTCCCTCTTCTAAGTGCTCTCAACATTAAGTCAGGCCCACCTTGGATAGTCTCGCTTTTGATTAATTCCGCATCAACTAATTTGGGACCTTAATTTCATCTGCAAAATCTGTTCACCTTTGCCATACAATTAGAGTAGCACCCATCATATTCACAGCCCTCCCTCAGCCCATACACACTCAAGGGAAGGGGATTATACAGTTTACCAGGTGGTGGGAATTTGTGTTTCATTTTAGACTTCTGTCTACACAGTCCACTTTCTAGACCCCAAGATGGACATCCCTTCCCCATGCAAAATACATTCACCCTCTCCCAAGTTTCCCATTAGAGCAACAGCTCAGGGCTTCTGGTAATCTGTGAAGTATATGTCCTCAGATTTCCTCTTCCTCTCTGCACTCGTGATGCTAAAGAGATAAGACACTTGTCCCTTACTTATTATTATTATTATTTTTAATGTACAATTCAGGGATATGAAACCCAAGGAAAGATGAGTATCTCAACACACATAACTCTAAAGTTATCTAACTCCAAGTGTACCAGTTAATTCTCCCCTCAGTGTCAAGGTACCACTCCACATAAACACTTTCCTCATTTGTGATCACTGTTCCTTTCTCCAAAACCTCAAGAAGAGAACATAAAGTCATTGGGTAGAAAACAATATGGAAATGGTTTACTACTGGTAATTTACTGTAATTCTTTGAATAAATATAGGAAGAAATATTTTAATACTTCTTCTAAATACTTCTTCTTCTAAATACTTAATATTTAGAAATATTTTTATTTTCAATGGTCTGTTATTTTCTGAATTAAAAAAAAAACTCTTACTTTTATAAAACCTACACATTTCTTCATGTAATCCAAGCAACTTTAATCAAAATACTATCCCGAGATGTACAAACACTTTATAAACCCAGCTATAGGTTAGTCAAGAAATATTTCTTGGGGCTTCCCTGGTGGCGCAGTGGTTGAGAGTCCGCCAGCCAATGCAGGGGTCATGGGTTCGTGCCCCAGTCTGGGAAGATCCCACATGCTGCGGAGTGGCTGGGCCCGTGAGCCATGGTCCCTGAGCCTGTGCGTCCGGAGCCTGTGCTCCGCAACGGGAAAAGCCACAACAGTGAGAGGCCGCGTAACGCCAAAAAAAAAAAGAAATATTTCTTAAATTATATCTCTGATCATGCAAGCAACTTGAATGAGACTGAGATTCAGAAGAATTTTGATTTATTTTTTGCTAACTTAGATAGGCCAGTGATAATTAAGATAGTTATTTCTGAGTTCTCCAGCATGGAGTGGTTGAGGCAGATAGGCCACAGAAAATTCCAGGGTCTCAATTACTTCATTGCATCTGTTTGAAAATTAGACATCAAGTTTTATTAAACTCATTTAGAACCTCCAAGGACAATAATGATACATATGACAGAGGTCACTTCTTCTTGATTATCATCTTCTGAGATGTTATTTATACTAGCTAATGTAGCATTCAGTATGTCTCAATAAAAAGCTCATTTCAAAACAAAACATTTAGATTTTAGTCCATCCATTTTTATCACATCTCATATTTTTTATTCTGTATATAAGATATGAAATTCTTCCTTGGACATCAAGTGACAGACTTTCAGTCACAATCATAATTTAAAAACTAAGGGTGTTTTCTCGCTGATTGAACTTACATGTTCCACCATAGAATTTTATACGAAATAAAATGGATGGCTAAATTAAATGCATTCTAATGAACCCAAGTATCATTAACATCAATTTATTTATGTGTTGAGAAATACGACTGAAAAAGTGTTGCCTAGTTTTAACTACTTTTTTTTCAAATTGTTATTTTTTAACTATTTATGTATTTATTTGGCTACACTGGGTCTTAGTTCCGGCATGCGGGTTCTCTAAGCTGCAGCATGTGGGATCTAGTTCCCTGACCAGGGATTGAACCGGGGCCCCCAACACTCGGAGTGTGGAGTCTTAACCACTAGAACACCAGGGAAGTCCCTAGTTTTAACTACTTTTAAGGAGATTCCTGACGAGTGTGAGGGTGAGAGTGTCTGTGTGTATTTATGATTTCAGTATCGTTATATACATATATACGTGTGTACATATATACCACAATGATACTTAGTACCTTGCATCAAACACATATTTATCCCTAAACCTTTTGGTTTGTAAACTCACATTTCTAGTTTCTACAATTTGATTATATTTAGCCATCACTAACCTTCTTCCATAGCCATTTCAATGTGCTTGAAATTCTAAAATTTCTCTCCTTCGTTTTTCTCTTTTAGAAAAACGTAGGGGGACAATCTATTGAATAACAAACAATACAGAAGCTGCTCTATGACACCACCGTCCCCAAATTATAATATGACCTTTAAAATACCTTTTATTTAGAGTCGGGCTCTAGCCTGTGTTCCGGCCGACACACCAGGATATTGCCTTTATGCAGGTCCATTAGACAGAGGAAGAAAATAACTGATGTTTCCAAGGGTGGTACTCCTAGACCAGGTGATACAGCCCTTTAAGGCAGGAGCTATGTCTGTTTAACCCAGTACAGAAAATATTTGGTGTGCCTTGTAAACAAATAATTTAGATGATGGATGAGACTGCACTGTTAGGAATTTGTGTCATTAGAAGATGGGGCCACAGCAAGACAAGATGTAAAGCTTAACTGTCATTGTTCCTCTTCTGGAAAAATACTGGCTCCCCTGCTAGTAACAAGGGCAATGCCTTTCTGAATGAAAGTTAAATTTATGTTGACTCTTTTTCTTTATTATTATGATTATAATGATCATTTTAGATGTTGTTAGTATTTTTATCCAGAGACATTTATATGGGACCATGGCTGCCTCATGGTGTTTACCTCTCATTGGTAGTAGAAACTGAGCAGTATGTGAGTTTAAAGAAAAGATGAAAGCTTTCTAGTTATTGAAACACTGCAAATCATTCCATAGTCTTGTTGCTTCAACAGTTTTAACTGAAAATACCTGCAGATTGGTTTCCACTGCCTAGCTCGTTCCCTGATTATCAGGATTCTCCTGCAGGCAAACACCTGCATAATCTTACCTGCTGGCCCAGGCAGGTGAGAGTAGAAAAGCCAACGTGTACTCTGCAAAAAGACCCCAAACAAACTCTATCTTATTGTTTCCACACATGCATGCAGATTTGTTATATATTGCAAGTGGAAAGTGGGATCAAGCACTCTCATATATTTCTTCCTGTAAAGTCAAAGGTAACCTAAATGCATTGCCAGAAAATCATTTAAAATATTAATAAAAAATCAGCTACAGATTTGAAGAAATGAGTGGATTTTTCCAATTTGACAGCTTATCAGTAAGTTGTCGTTTAAAATGTTTTTACCCTGGGAGTGTACCTCAGTGATGATAGCCATGTATAATTCATAAAGGAAAATAGATTTAAATAAGCCTGCTCAGTAGTTCCGGGTGTGAAAATTCAACAAGCTAGTTTCTTTTCACTGTGCCTGCAGTCACTTTTCCTCCTTCAAGCTCCCACATTCCACATTGTATTTACTTTTTTTGTATTTCGGATCATAATATAATTTGTTTCCAAATGTACATTTAAAGAAGGCAACTTTGAGTGACATAAGAACAGCTCAGTAAATGAAAAGCAGGATGGTATTTTCATGTAAATCACATTTTATAAATATTTAAATTACTTTCTTTTGCAGCATAAAAGTGTATGAATACACTTTACATTTAAGCTACAAATTATTCTGAAGGAGTTTTACCTTGTAGAGTTATTGTTCACAACAATGTATATTAAATTTTTTCTGTTCTTACATAATTCTTCAAGACTTTTTACTGACTGAGGTCATGAGAAGGCCAGAGATAATCCGTCTGAACTTGATAAGAGTGTCATCAAGCTTAATAACTAAATGGTTTTTCATGCATCCTCAAAATCTTAAAATTTGAGACAGAGTGAATATCAAAGCCACATTTTATTTGGAAGAGTCGTAATTGTAAAATATATGACTTACAAAAATACAATCTAATCTCACTAATTCCAATCCTGCTAATTTGGATTTTGTAATAATCCAGACATGGTGTATATACATTAGAAAACAATAGTTACGGTTTAAAGGAAGGGCACCAAGGCATCAGATCTGAGCATTTTCAATCTGAGGTGAATGAAATGGTGGTAAAATAAAACTATAATTTTTATGTGCTTATTGTGTGTCAGGAATTGTGATCTGGTTAGGATGCTATTTCTGTTAATGTTCCAATGTTTATGAAGTAAATCATATTATCCAAATTTTTCATGATGAAACCATAGGCTAGAGAGGCTGAATGATTTTTCAATGGTCAGTTGGCTAAAAGAGACAATTAATCCAAACCCAGGTCTGTCTGACTAGAAAATATATGCTTTGAATTAAAAATTATTTTAATGTGCTTTCAATTCATGTTTTGAACTACTACGTCTCCTATGGCAAAAGACTTTTGTGTTGGCAGCATATTATTAATTGATGTAGATTTATTTTGCATTATCATTTTCTGTTACCTAAATTTACATTGATATTTTGGTTGGTAATATGAATGTACTCAAAAGTAATAAAGTTTAAAAAATTTTAATCATTCTAATTTTTTTCTCCCTCTGCATTGTGTTTAATTAGTAAGTTCTTACTATATTAAAGATGTACCTCTAAAAATAATTTAATAAGCAGAATGCTTATTAAATATGTTTCATGGTTCATCGTACCACATATATCCTGTACCGATTACCTAAACTTAGGTTATTCCACATCAGATTTGGGAAAATAAACAGCAAAAGATAATTTCATGTTAGCATGTGTAATTATCACTTTCTTATCTCTGAGGCTCAGTTGATAATTTATGTTAAATTCCGAAAATAAATAAATGTCTTTTAAGCTGATAGGTCATTATGCCATAGCACCCATAATACAACTTCAGGCATAGTTGGTTTTCAATGACTTGTTTTAAAAAAAGAAACTTTTAAAAGTTTGTCCTCTCCTATCTATCCTCAAAGATTGTTTACTGATTAAGACATTAAGGTTTGGACAGAAGTATCCTATTCATAATAAAACCCAAAATTTCCCATGTCTCTTCTACAAAACAGGCGTTGGAAACAGTGAGGTGGTATTCAAAAATGACAATATAATGAAATAACTTTGATAAAACATAAGACTAGTTATCATTATTAGATTTCAAGTACTGAGAAAATAATGTTTCAGAAAATAAATTTATGATGATGAATATAGCACATCCCAAGTTTCCAAGGGAATCGTTATTTTTCACTTTTCTTTAATATCTTTGTTGTTTTTGAGTTTTGCATGGTAGTTTTCTACATGAAAGTTTTTTGATTAATAGGTCTATGCTGCTTTATATTTGACATATTTGCTTTCTAGTCAACAATGGTATGGCGATGAGACAGGAGAAACTTAACAGTATTATGGCAAAGACCCAAAATGATAGCAGCTTAAATAAAATAAAGGTCTCTTTCTTTCTCTCTCACATAGAAGTTGAGCTGATGTGGCAGCTGTGCTCTGCAAAAGTCCTTATGAGCCCTGGCTCTTTTCTCTTGTTGTTCCACCAGTTTTAGGGAATTACCTTCATTTGCATGGTCCATGATGGTTCATTACCAGGTGTACCTTCCAGCCATAAAGAAGGGGAAGTAGGGAGGGGAACACCAGTCTACTTCCTTAAAGGTTATGACTTTGAAAGTTGTATATCGTCATGCCTCCTCCCACATCCTATTGGCCAGAACTTAGTTACATGGACCCACCTAGGTGCAAAGGAGTCTGGGAAATGTAGCTTTTAACTGGATAGCCTGTGCCCTGAAAGTTCTATTAGATAAGGAACCATTAATATGTACCTTAGCTCCTTTTGCCATATTCAGTATTCGTAATGAAAAAATTTACAATTTTAAAAATAAACACACACTGCAATTTGCCATTTTTAATGTGGTGGTACCACAATTATAGGTTCAGAAAAAAAATCTGCTGATGACACCGTTTTTTTTAATTTTAATTTTTAAAAATTAATAGACTTAATTTTTTAGAGCAGTTTTGGGTTCACACCATAAATGAGCTGAAAATACAGAGATTTTCCATATATTCCCTGTCCCAACATATGCATTTCCCATTATCATGTCTTGTCATTATACACTTGTCCAAACCCACAGAATGTACAACATTAAGAGTGAAACCTAATGGTGATAACGAGATATTAGTGTAGGTTCATCAGTTGCAACAAATATACCCTTCTGGATGTTGATAATGATGACACTTTCTAAATTAAGTAAGATTACACAAGTTACCAATCTGTTGCCTCACAACTCCAAGTAAGCTCTTTATTGCCCTGCATGTGGTTCCTAATCATTTTTCTCCTCCCATCTGGCATGATGTAAAGCTTTATCAGTGGGGGCACTGGAGGCAACCCGGAGGGGGAAAGGCTCTTTATCCTGGTTCCAGTGTGTGTTCTCTCTCAGCAGGTTCCTATGGTGTGTGACAGCAGCTAGTGCATGGCATCCCCTTGAGGGCAATCTCCCCTGACACCCAGGGGGAGGTTTCCCAGTGTACCTTCCCCACTAACAGATTCCCAGTGAGTTTCATGTGGCCACCTCTCCATGGATGGCTTCCCCCTGACACCTGAGAGGGCAGATTCCCAGTGATTCCTGGTGGCATGGAACCTCAGCAAACTTCTCCTCCATCCACTGGGCCATAGCCATGCCCTCACAAATGAGGTCTGGATCTCAGTCCTGGGGACAGGGTCCTATTCTAGATTTATTTCTTCCTTGGGTGCTCTATTTCAGCCTTAGGGGTAGAATCTTCTATTTATGTATTCTTTAGAGTTATCTTTACTTCTTAGTATCCAAATTTCAGTTACTCTAATGATTCTCTGTTATAGTTAATGCATTTGTATTTTACATATTGCCTGCTGAATTTACTGGATAGGTTCTGTTCCCTGATTGGATCTTGTCTGATACAATAAGGAAAGCCAGTCATATTAAGACAGTCAGAAGCATTTCACCATTTCCTTTGTGGAATGTGAGAGGCCATGGAAAGAAATGGGAGAATCTGTGGCATCCTCCTGTGTCATTTTTGAGGTCTATGATTAATGTTACTAGTTAGATATCCTGAGAATATCATGGAAGTAAATATACAAATCATACATGACAGCAATGAATTGTTTATGAATTAAAACTTCGCATGTCTGAAAGCATTGAGAATTCATGGGAATAGAATTAGTGTGGGTGTTTAAAAAATTCAGTTGTTATGCTATATTTTTCATTCTTTATCAACATCAGATAAAAAACAAGTCTTTTGAGTGTCCTCCAAAAGTTGTGTTTTTTCTCCTACACTTCTAGGAAAGAATATTCACATTACATGTAAGAAAATGTTTCATTTTGATAGTAAATTACACTGTTTTCTGCATGATTTCATAGTAGCATACTGTTTTAGAGAGGACTTATTATCTGCCCTGCATCCGTAGCCCTGATGGAATCTTCCAAAGCAGTAGCCCTGGAAATCAAGTTGGATATGAGACAGAATTTTGCTGAGTTTCACTTGGAATGTAATACCAAGAAGTATTAAGGTATTAATTTATTTTTCCAAACTAGCATTGGGCATAAGAGAATGAGGGCAGATACATGCAGTTCTTGAAGTCAGCTGTGTACTTTTGGAAAAGTAGTTTCTTCCATTCAGTTACCATCATTCTTCTCTGTTATGTGTATATGTTCAATACAACTTAGAAAAATCACTATCGATTTAAGTGATTATTTTATAATTATATATATATTTGTTTTCACTAGAAGTGATCTGTTTTGTTTTTATCATCAATTTTTGCTTTACATGTTTTTGTTAAAGTCAAAACATTTTTTACTTCAATTTTATATATTTCTAAAGCTATCATCTGAATGCCACTTTGAAGAACTTTTAAGTATGCTGCAATAGCAGCTAAAAAGTAGAGAATGACAAGATATTGTACTTTCCTTGAGTCCTGTTTTCATAGGTGTTTTTGCATAATGAATCATTTCTTTATAATCTTATTTTCCTGTATTTTAGTTCAACTGTCTTGAGATTCTTAAAGGTTTTCTTTAGTGGTTTCTGTTTAGACCAAATTTTCTATCAGAGAAAATTATGTAAATTTAGGTAAATCTTAACTTTAATCAGAACTGTATATAGGTAGCAGAGGGTTAAATTAAATGCACTTTGGCAATGAGTAGCTGTATATGGAGTCAATAGGTGGCATTTTATTATATTTATAACTTATTTTTTCAGTATGAAATGTTTATTTTTATGTTTTCAAATAACATATATATTGCTTAGGTAATAATTTTTTTTAAATGCAGCCTTGTTTTCTTTGGAATTTGTTTTTCTTCCATAGCAGATATTGAACTGTCTTTTCAAGTTATTTCTGTTTGCTTTATTTCATTTTAGTCATTGAATTCAGTAAGAAACATAGACATGTGTAGGAGGGATCTGGGCATGGAATTCTAGGAAGCTGCTTCAAGTGAAAACACAAAGTCAGAATCATGAATTATAAATCCCAGTGTCTTTGGAGCATTATTGTTAAAATAACTTATTTGTGTACACCACTCCATATTATCTCTCAGTCAGTAACTTCTCAACATGTATTTGTGGAGCAGATGAAAATAATCCATATGGAAGTAAATTATTTTTTTAGAAAGGAGTACTAGACCGTCTCCTAAGCTCAGACTTCCAAGGTACCAAGCCTTAAGACAGTTTTCAACTGGAAAAGTGTGAAAGTGCCTCATGTCAACATCTAAAATTTAAGTCAACTGCAAAATTCCCACTAAGAGTTAGCACTGAATACATGAAAATAATTCCTGGCATAGGGCAATTTAGATCCACTGCCTTGCTCTTTGTTCTAACAACTTGTTCTGTTCTTTCTTACTTCCTGTTGTCACTGTGTCTCTTGCATTTGCCAATGACAAAGCCATCACAAATTCCTAAACTGTTTCCATGACACTGGTCTGGAATAGTAACACTGATGTTCTACTTCATAAGCTCAAACATCCCCTAAACAGCACCTGAAATCTGAACAGAAATAGGAATGGTATACATGCATTTTTAATGTGATTAGTAATAAAATGATTAGTTAAACTGACTACATAGATTGTCACACAAATACAGCTCAGGATGCAGGCAGAAGGCTAAGAGCAGGAGATAAACACTCTCGTTCAAATAAGAAAAAAGGGTGCATTGGATAGAGCTTCCAAGAATATGTAATTGTGTGCAGTTTTGTTATAATTTGGATGGATTCCAACTTTTCCAGAAGAAAGGCTTTGCTTACATATTAAGCAAATATATAACAGGAAAACAGAGGGGTAACAAATACCAACATTTTTTCTTTTTAAAGGAAAATGTTCAAACTGTTTTAACTGATGAATATACATGAAGATGTTCCAGTCACTTTTATGTTTGATTCTGCCTTATAAAAGTTCTTTCAAAATAAGAGAGGCATTGTGAGTCAAGGTGTTAATATATACATACCTTTTACATATAGTTTTTTTTTTTTTTAAGTTTTGAAGCTTGTTGGCTGACCATGGTTTGTTGAAATGACTAACACCACTGAATCCAAAGTAAATGAAAAGTTATTTATGTGCCAGAGGACCCCTACAGCTTGATTAGCAAGAACACTGAGGAAACAAATCTCGGGTTAAGTCAATTTTTACTTCAGCTTTGTGGATTACCCTTAAGCACTGTAAATATGTATTCATATAGAATAATATAAATATGTGTTCCATACAATAAAGTCATTCTCTCTCTTAGGTAAAATAACTCCACTCATAGAAAAAATACAGAACACAACCTTTCTTAAAAGAGCTCATTTCTCTTTATAACCTACTGAAAACAAATAGCAATGAAATATTGAAAATCAACGGCTATAAAATGTCTACAGAGTGTGTCACACAAAAAAGTAGGATTTAATCATGTGCAATAGTTAGCCAAAAGGGGAGGAGTCAAAAACCTGAACTGATATCATTTTTGCAGGATAACCCTATTGAAATCTATTAGGAACAAGATTAATTTGAAGCTCTTTGAGGGCTCTGGAAGATGAGCTTTTAAGGAAACATAAAATGCTATTATATATATATATATATTTTTTTAAATTGTTGAAACATAAGGCAATTTAACTTGTTAAAAAATCCAAAACCAAAGACCCTGAGTAGGACTTCTATTGAAAGTTACACAGAAGATGAAAAGAGTGTTTCTTATATATGTGGAATAAATATGGAGGTCAGCAAAGTGATAGAAAAATAAAGAATGTGCCGTGTTGCACTGAATTGAAAAGGGAAAACGTTCTCTGCCCTCTCTGATTCTTCTTTCCCAGTTTATATGTTTATTAAACACACATATGTCAATTATACCCTCCACTTTAACTGCATAACTTTCATCAGTGTGATATGGCCTCGTTGTGAATCAGTATCAGTACTTCTTTGTGTTAGTAATGCTATAGAAAAAGAATAGGCCAAACCATTGAATTTTTAAATCAGTGGCAATCCCCTGACATTATAAACATATGTTCATTTGGAGTTTAAGTACTTTAAATATTAATTCAAAAATACTAGCAAACATTGACTTGCCTAAAAATCTAGTCATCTTACATACCCTCCCTCAAACCTAGAGAGAAAATAGCATAACTCAAACTTAGCATGAAAGATAACTTAAAAACTACTTTTGTTTCTCCTCATGTATCTTAAATACAGTAGAATAAACAGACTTGTTGTATTTTATTTTCTATTTAAGAGACCGGAGAAGCTGTGCATCTCCACTTAGTTACCAGGCCAAACAGATGGGGTTTGGCTGAATATGCAATAACTGATACTGCCACTTGGTGGCAGTGACAGCTTTTGTCTCCAGGATGCTCACTGTCCCTTGATAGAGCTTAGTGACACAACCCTTGGCCTTGAGTCTCAGGACATCAATGTGTAAAAATACACTGAGCGACTCTCCTCTCCAACAGCTCACATTGCTTTTGGATCTCTCGCCTCTGTTCCACCCCATCTTAAGGCAGCCAATAAAACTTCCTTACTTTCTTCACTTTTTAGGAACTTGATGGTGGTCAATAGAAGGCCAAGTTTGCAAAGGTAAAAAAGGAAAAGAGAGAGAGAAAAAAAGAAGTGAGAGGGAAATACAAATAGGGGACCAGATTCCCTTCTGCCACTGAGTGATGCTAATCTTGCAGAGGACCACAAATATATATATATTTATTTACTTGCTTTCTGCCATATAGCAAAAAATATCCCTGACTTTTTTCAGTATTTTGTGGGCTAAAGTACATCTTCAGTCATGACCTACACACACTACAACATGCATATATGTTTCAAATAATTGTTTATAGTTGGGACAATTAACTAATGACAGTTTAATTTTCCAGATTGAATTGGTTTTTAATTGACAATGAGAAAAATAATACTTAAAAAAATTTTTTAGATATAGCTAGGCTGATAAAATTGTTAGAAGAAAATTTGTAGTGTTAAAGTATGTAAATATCTGAATTGTTACCAATTCAAAGATTAATGATAATTATGAAGGTATTAGATATTATCATCGCTTGTAACAATGAAGCAATTTGTTTTTCAGGGAAGTAAGGCTTTAAATGTATTCACCTCAGTAAGGGCCTTTGCTTCTGAATAACTTTGCTGGGCTATGTGAAGGGAAACAACCTTAGCTTATTATTTTGATGAGTGGGGTAAGATGATTGTATTAGTGAAGTTAAAATAAAGAGGGGTGAATTATTTTATAAATATGTGAAATTAATACAGATAAATTTAATAACTCTTATTTCAGAGAACATCCTTATTCATTCCTATGTATTCTATTTTAAATTATAAAAACCTTGTCCTATACCATATGGTACCTTTCTTACTAGTAAAGCTTAATAATTTTACTATACAATTAGCTTACATGTATGCAAAGTAATAATTTATACTGAAGAACTATAATATATGTTTTCATTTGTTTTTTAAAAATCATTTGTATACCTTTTTTTTTTTTTTTTGCGGTACGCGGGCCTCTCACTGTTGTGGCCTCTCCCGTTGCGGAGCACAGGCTCCAGATGCTCAGGCTCAGCGGCCATGGCTCACGGGCCCAGCCGCTCCGCGGCATGTGGGATCTTCCCAGACTGGGGCACGAACCCGTGTCCCCTGCATCGGCAGGCGGACTCTCAACCACTGCACCACCAGGGAAGCCCTTGTATACCTTTTTGATTGACATTGAAATGGTTTAAAATATTGCAGAATAGCACTAGCAACAAAAACAGAAAACACGAGAATGAGGATTCTGGGGCATATTGTAGTACGATTTAAACTTTGCAAGAATCCAAAAAATAAGAATTTTTTCAAATGTCAAATTTCCAATAAGTTTTATTTTTATTTTTCTTAACAACACAGAAACACTAACTAAGAAAATATTATTCAGTTGTAGGAATAGAAATTTTAAAGGGACATTAATCTCCATTAAAATGTTACCTCTAATTTTGCATGAGTACATTTTGTTACTAAATGGAGAGATATAATTTGTATATACAATATAGGGATATATTTGTGGATCTGCAAAAAAACAAAGCTAGAGATGGTTTCTTTATATTTATCTTTTGTTTGTTTCCCACAAGCAGCCCATATAAATCTATCTAGTCCATAGATCTGAGACAACTATATATATTCCATAGATATGAGACAACTAAATCAATCAAGCACATTTGCAAAAAGAAATTCTAAAGAACCAGGAAAGGATAAGATTCTCTCTTTTCACAGTTCTGTTGCATTCTCATATAAAAGTATGGCATAGGGACTTCCCCGGTGGTGCAGTGGTTAAGAATCCGCCTGCCAATGCAGGGGACACAGGTTCGAGCCCTGGTCTGGGAAGATCCCACATGCCGCAGAGCAACTAAGCCTGTGTGCCACAACTACTGAGCCTGTGTGCCACAACTACTGAAGCCTGTGCTCTGCAACAAAGAGAAGCCATGGCAATGAGAAGCCTGTGCACTGCAACCAAGAATAGCCCCGGGCTTCCCTAGTTGAGAGTCCGCCTGCCGATGCAGGGGACACGGGTTCGTGCCCCTGTCCGGGAAGATCCCACATGCCGCTGAGCGGCTAGGCCCATGAGCCATGGCCGCTGAGCCTGTGCGTCCGGAGCCTGTGCTCCGCAACGGGAGAGGCCACAACAGTGAGAGGCCCACGTACTGCAAAAAAAAAAAAAAAAAGAATAGCCCCAACTCACCGCAACTAGAGAAAGCCCGCATGCAGCAACGAAGACCCAACACAGCCAAAAAATAAATAAATTTATTTAAAAAAAAGAAAGAAACCCCAAAAAACAAAAAAAAAAGGTCTTACTAAAAAAAATAAAAGTATGGCATAATTCAGTAGTATTTGAAAATGATATGAATAATTTATTTTGTGCTCTCGATAACCAAACTGTGTAAAATCACTAGTTTTTAAAACTTATTTCTTCTTCATGACATAGTCAGATCTAAATGAATAGAGTTGAATTATTTGAAATGTGTTTTAATTTTCCATTTATTTTAAAGTTGAAGTTTTACTGAATAAACTTTGTTTGCATGAAGTAAGATACGTTTGCAATATTGTAAATATATATATTTTTTCATAGATAAACAGATAATTCAAGAATTGAAGCTAAAGTAATTACTCTATGAGACCAGGATCCTGTCTTCTGACTGTATGTATTACTGATCAAAAACTTGAATAATGTCCTAGTGTTCCACTTTTTGTATTTTTTATTCTGAAGTCTTAGGTTTCAACCTCAATTATAGGGGAAATCTAGACAAAGACTTTTAAATAAGAATTTTAAGGAACAGGAAATGGAAAGTGAAATCATGACAAATTATATACTAATACCTATTTACCTTACATCTGAGGAGTAACTTTAAAATTTCTTAGATAAAAAGAGTGTCTCCATATCCCTATGGAAGCAAATATCAGTGTTGTAGAAGCATTATAGGCAAGAATTTCTTCCTGATTTTGGAACACTTGGTAAGGCTCTAAAAGACAAAGAGGGTGAAGAGTTATTTGAATCTGTGTGTATACAAATACATTCAGATATATGAGGGAACACGTGACATCTGGGACCATATCACTATATGGTTTTATAGCTTGATGTTGGGAATTGGGAGATGACGCTGTATGAAACATCTAAATTTTGCATGGGATAGCATTTTCCTGTGCCGTGTATGTATGCCAATTAATGCACAACGATGAATGTCGGTTGCATTTGATATAAGTCATTTAAGGAGTAGAATATTAAACATTTAACAACTAAATGGAGTGTTTATGGCTTGTCCACACCTGCCTCCAACTTCCCCCCAAAAGAAGACGGTACAGAAAGAACTCCTTATGTCCTTAAGGCTTTAAAAATAAATGCAGTGCTCACTTCAGCAGCACACATACTAAAACTGGAATGATACAGAGAAGATTAACATGGTCCTTGAGCAAGGATGACATGTACATTCTAAAGGTGTCTCATTTTTTAACATGAGGCAAGTTTTTAGAAGGTTGAATTCTGTCTCTAGTCAACAAAAGTTTTTAGATAGAAAACAAACAAACAAACTGACAAAACCAGTCACATCTGTGAATAATTTTTTTTAACCAAATCTGTGTGCTGTGAATATATGTACTTCAGTATGAAAGTAGTCATGAGATCATTAACTTCAAGTTATGACTTCCAGAAAGAAATGATAGATAGTTAGAAAGACAGACAGATAGATGATAGAGAGAATCTCAGGTGCAAAGTGAACAACTTTTTATTAAATGAAAGATGAACAAAAAATTTTTATTGGAAAAAAAATTTTAGTCATATAATAAAATTCTTAGACTTCTAACTCTAAACTACACTTAAATTCCTTGTCTTTTTTATAAGAACTTGATAAAGAAACCAAAGCCATTACTTGCTTAAAGTTTTGTAATTCTATGAAATAGTTCCAAACAATTAAACTTTAAATAATAAATATTTCATTTTTTATACTGTATACTGAAGAAGACAAAGAGAAAGAAGCCTAATATTCATTGAAAGCTGCCTAGTTAGTACCTGGTGTTAAATACTTTACATGTATTATTTGTCTGGTTAAAATCAAAATTATGATCATTTTGCAATATTTCCAAGTCACTATTGAAAATATAGCAGACGTTCAAATTAGGAATCAGTTTTAGGGACTGAATATTTTGTAAGACAAAAATATATTTTGTTTACTGAAAAAACAATCATGAATGCAGTTTGCATCTTGCCAAATCTTCTTATCCTCGGCTTGGTTTGTGCTGCAATGGCAGTGGCTGTCAGCAGAGTAAAGTGATTGAGTGTATAGTGTTTGCGAAAAACTCTTTAAGAGCAGAAAAAAGAAGTAGCTCCACATTCCAGAAGGCTATACTTCAAATCTTTATTTTACAGGGTATTTATGTATTTTCGTATTAAATACATAAAAGTAAGAGTTCAGATTCTGATGAGAGTAAGTGATAAACATCAAGCAAACTCTAAACTATTTAATATTTGGGAAATTCTTTGAAGAATGGCTATTCATATAAAGGATTTATGTTTTTCAGCCCATTTTCTCCTTTCCCAGTCTTCATGGTTCCCTGGGCATTGCCAAAGGGAAATTTTAAATCCAATTAAATGCACAGATTCCATAATTTGCCTCTGCTCTTACTTTGCCTTCTTAATACTTATTTCACTTGGTTAATATTTGTTCTCAGCTATTTCCTCATTCTCTGTGTTGAACCAGTTTTTCTGAAAGTCCACATTTTCTATAGGCTTCCAAACTACATAAGTAAAAATGTTCTTAACTAAGGTCATTAAAAGGTTCACAGAAATTCTGTCATGATTTTAGGAATAGTCAACAATTCAGACATGAGCACCAATAAAAAAATAGCTGCCAAATGGAAAGCCTGGTTGAGTCCATTTTCTTCTATCACTTGTAAGTTAATACTCACTGATAAAATACTAAAATGCCAGGAAGCACATCAAGCATCTGAGACAATGGAATGAACTGCCAGAGATTGGCAACAGAAGAACAGTTGCAAATATGGGTGTTGTGTGACTGGGATAAAATATCACAATGTGTGCCTAATTTTTTTTCCAATCTGATTCTTATGCACAAATCAATTAAATGAGACTAAAACACCAAGAAAATAATAACAAATACAAAAATGCCAGATACTTATTAACTTGTAGGTGAATTTATAGACTCTTTCTAAGTAGAAACAACCCCATTTAATGACTTTTAGATGGACAATTTCAGATTCTATGTCTTAAACATACCAAAACGTTTTTTTTTCAATAAAATGGGGATAAGAAAAAGGAATAGAAAAAAAACAGAGAAGAGTTTATAGAGTGAGAGTGAAATCTGGTTTAACAAAAACCTGAATGTTATAAAAGTAGGTTAAATCTGCTCTTTTTTTGATGGCATTTTCCTCCAATTATTTATTATTTCTTATTATTTACCTTAAGACATAACATTGAAGCCTCTTGTATGATCACCTCCTGTTTTTGTCTGCAAGGATTAAATATATTTTTATACCTAAATACTATACTATAGTATTCAGCCTATTAGAAGGACAAGATCCTATTAGTGTTTCCTTTGTATGGATATTACTTAGGTCAGCCATCAGTTCTTTTGGGTTACCTTAATTTAAAGTGAATGTATCACCATTTTTCCTACCAAACTTCTTGTTTAACATATTAATTTTACAGTTAAAATAGATCAATCCAGACTAACCTTTTTTCTTAATTAATCAGAAATTTTTATTACATCATTATACCTTAGATGAGGGGGGGATACTTAATTTTAGCCATTTTTTATGAAAAAGCATCCAAGAAAGCCATATTGGATATTTCAATAGCCAAATCATGTTGAAAACAGAGTTTGTTTGGGGGATCTCCTTACCTAGTTTCATGGTCTCTCTTCCTTTGAGATCTCACTTTCTTTTTGGGCATTGCAATTCACTTTCAAAAATCTGCCTTATAGTTTATATTGTTCACTGTACTGTTCTGTGTTGTTCAAATCCCTCATTTCTATACCCTACCAAACCCTAATGAGAACTTTGTTGGGGTAAGATATTCATTTGTTTTCAGTGTTATATTTCTCAGTTTCTAATACAGCGTCTTATATACATACATTCAGCATGCAGCAATTATTTATTGAGTGCATACTATAAGCAGTCAGTATGCTAAACCAAGAGGCTATAGATAAGAACAACACAGAAAAAAACTTTGCCTTACATTGCATGTAAGATACTTAGAAAGCAGCATACAACGGACTCAGCACTTAATTTTGTAGTTAGAGCTGGATTCAAATCCTGCTTCAACTCCTACAAGTTATTTCTGTTTCAGTTTATTCATCAGTAGAAAAATAGATAACACTTACCTAAGAGGTTTGTTGCAAGTTCCAAATTGGATTATTAAAGTAAATCTCTTAATATGATGCTGGGATATGTGAAGTTTATAATAAACAGAAGTTATGTGTTATTTAATGTGTTAAATTGTTTGTATCATTTTTTTTCAATAATGCTGTTGACACACTGGCATGACTGCATGTTTAGGCAGATATGTACAGGGCCATTGGGTAAAATATTTATGGCATAACATTGTCTTATTAATGAAACCTGTACCACATCTGTTCATTGATTTTGGTAAGGTAAACTTTTATAGGTTTCTTCCTGAGGAACATTTCAATATTTAATTTTGTGAATTTTGCTGTGTTTATGCTTAAAAGTTCTGTGATTGCTTCAAGAACAGAAATATTATCATTTATATTTTTATCTTTTCTAAAAATATATTTACTTTATAAATTTTAATCCTTTTTTTACCTTAAGTTCATATTAACTTAAAGTGTAAGATAAGGATCCAATTTAAAGGTTATTTTCCATGAAGCCAAGTGTCCCAAAATTATTTGATGAATATTACATCTGCTTATATAAAGATCATAATATATTCATGATCATAACGTTTATACCTGCTAGGAATAAGATTATATTGTTACTTATATCACTTATGGCATTGCTTATGTTATAAGCATATATAGAGACCTAACTTATTTCTTCCAATGTGAGCATTGTGTTTTGTTTGGTGAGCAAATATGTTTTAAACTATCAATATATAACACAGTAATTTCAGATTCAAATATCCCATTCTTCAGTTTTTAAATATTATTTATCTTTACCCTACTGATGTGCATTTTTAGGTAAAAGTTTCAGGGGATGTATCCATGAGCAGTTTATGTCCTGAATCCGGCAGATCTAAGCATAGTAATCATTCTGTTACCCCCACATATTAACTACTTTGTTCTTGGTCAGAATATTCTTGTGCCACAATATTTTTCTCTGAAAACTTTGTTCTCATTGTGCATTGTGTTCTGGGCACTCTGAGTTAAATAGGATCTGAAACCAGTATGACTTTATTTTTACTCTTTGCTCAAACAGTTGTGAATTTTTTCTTTAAACTTAAAATTCAAAAACTTTGCCAAGTTTATTCTAAGTCACTTAATTCGTGTGTGTGTGTGTATGGGGGGTGCAGGTTAGTGAACTCTACTGACTCATAAACTCAGGTAGTGTCTCTTCTTGTTTTGTTTTATTTTTGCTAAACTCATGAAAAGTGCTCTCTTAATGAATGGTTGTTTAGCTTCATTTGTTTTAATTCATTCCCAGTGGCTGCCAGTTATTTATATATTTTGTTTTCTTTCTTCTATAGCATCTATTATTATTGTTATCATAATTATTATTACAGTTTTTCTTTATTTTTAGATATCTATAATCTTTATTAGTGATTTCATTTTCTACCAGGCCAATTATGTTCTTTACTACAGCTGAAGCCAACTTTAATTTTTCCATTGTGGCATTTTTTTCTCTCCCATATTCTTTTTATATCTTTGCCAGCAACATTTATAATTCAACATTCTCCCTATTCTCTTTCCCCATTTTATATGTATTTGACATACTTATGGCAAATACTTTTTTTCTTAAGTGAAAACTGCATTTATTGGCTTAAGGTCAATGTTGTTTTTTTATCCTTGAATGAGGTAAAATCTAACACTGTTGATACTTGCAAAGGACATTATTCTCTCCAATGGATATCACTTTCTATCTTTGTGTTTCTAGTATCTCATAATCATTTTACTCCTCTCCCCAATGATGTGTATCTTCCCTAGACAAATTCCAGGATCAAGCAGACATTTAAATAGCCTGGTTACACAAAAGTTAGGCAGAATGTTATCCTGAGTCTCCTGTCCTTTATTCTAAATATTAGAAGATGTATTAGTTCCTAGATAATTTTAAATATTCTATAAATTCTCAGAATGAGTTATTCTCAGGCTTTTGCAGTAGTCTACTAATTCCTGCTTTTTCCTTGCAATACTCCTTAAATTCATCAATTTTCAGTCCTGTACAAGGGAAAGTTGTAGACTTCCGTAAACTGATGAGAGATAATGACAAGGGAAGGATAGGATAGTCCTGACCAACTCTGAAATGAGAACTAGGAGTTAAGAGAAACCTCAAACTTTCTCACTGGCTCCTTGAATTACAGTCTTTATTGGATGTTATATTGGTGGCTAAGACCTTCCTTTCTGTATTACAGTGTTCTAATTTCGTATATTCAGACATAGGTTAGTTTCTAATCATTTATTAACTGACTTATATAATCTTTCAGCCCTGAGATTTAAATGTATTTCATCAGTATTCGTGGTTTCATTGGTTGTTATAATCTATTTTTCTGTATTTTCACGAGTACACAAAGGTCTGGCACAAGTAGGAAGCTATCATCTGAAAGTTACACCATTACTTTCTAACACAGATTTCAAAGTCTTTAATAATAGTTGGTAATGGTCTTTACTGCCTGTTGATACAGTTGCTTTAATGATTAAGATTTATCATGATATTAAAAACTCTCAAATAAGGAAACAATTAATGTAATCCCCTTTCAGAAAATTTCACATGAATTCAATAGCTGATGATATGCCTTTAAAAAAAAACTCTGAGAAAGTAATTTTTCTTGAACTTTGGAGAAGTGTAACTTGAAAGAAAAGTAGACTTTTGTTTTTAAATTCATATTTTTACGATTATGGAACAAATTTCGTGCAACTATATAGAAAAATATGAAATTCCAATTTAGAATTCCATCATGAAACTACACCATTCTAATTTCTCCATGCCACGGTTTGTTAATATTCCACAAAGTCCCAGGATGCAACTATAAGACTGCATTCAAATCTATGAACATGAGGCAATCATGCTCAGCAGAGTATAACAATAATTATAATAGAGATTAAATAAAAATAATTAGAAAAAGTTCATCTAGTTTTGATGTATTAATTATTCTGACCCTGTTCTATTCAGAGTCTAATTATCTGGTTCAGTGAAAATGCCAAGATTTCTACGACTCATAAAAATTACATTCAAGTAATTATGTCAGCAAACTAAACAGTATTCATTTACCATGCCTTTTTATGCACACATTTGAATATGCTTTTTTAACTGTTTTTGCTCTTTGTTCCTATTCATGGGAAATAATACCTGTAGAGAAATTTGAAAGTCAGTTGCACTCTGAGCGTAATGTGCAATTCTTGCTGATATTCTTCTTTTGTAAGACTGCTGTAAGTCTCATATAACCTTTGTTTAAAAAACATGAATTAAAGTTCACTCTTCAGTTGTTTCAAAGAAATCTTCAAAACCTGTAGCTGTAGTTAAAAAAAATTTTTTTAAGCAGTAATACAAAGCATATCTTAGAAAGTTTCTTACCTTCGGTCACTCAGAAGCTGACTAAATAGACCTCCAGAATTACTTTTGCTACCCTTATTTCTTTTAAAGACATAGTATGGCATCCTATAAAAGAGTCTGTACTTAGAAAAAAAAATATGTGTGTGTGTATAAAATCTTAAACTCATCAGCAAAGTGATAGTATACTTAAAGGTTTCAAATCACTCAGCATTTTTAAGCCATGAGAATTTTTACGTTTTTATGGCCCAGTTAGGAATTTCTTAATGCTCACAGCTCAGTAACGTCATGTAACAAAGACACAGAATTACACTGGTGAGGAAATCAATATCTATTACATCCCTTATACTCTTTTACTATTTTAGTGAAATATTTGATAGACATTTTAAGCAAAAATTTGTTGCCTGAAGTATTCAGATTATTGCTTTACTTCTGTTTTCTTCTTCATGTGGGTAGACAAACACAAATTTAGTTGAAAATATAACCTTCAATTATATTCACACTGAGAAGAATATATTAATGGTTAAAGTTTGAACTCTTTCTTTGGTGTTCTAGTAATAAGATATACTTATGATACACTCAAATATGTATGTAGTTATAGCCTATTTGTTAAAGGGGGAAATATATCTTCCTTGATTCTCAGTTTATCTTTCAGGAACTACAAACTGCTTCCAAACTTTATCCAAGATGGGGAGGGGCAGGAGAATCAAGGAATGCTATTAAAATGGATGGAGTTGAAATGAGACCAAGATGAGAAGGAGTTAGAAAAATTTACATAAAATACACCCACAACCAAGGCATGGCTACCATGGCTCTGCATTCATTTAACGCAGATGTCATCTAGGTAAAATGGAAGTGAGGTTAGCGATGGAGCTGGCAGTGCAGACAAGTGGTCCCAAAGACATGATTCCTTTGTGTTTTATATTCATAGAAATGATGCTGCTAGGACCTCCACAGTAGAATTTTCTCATAGTCTCTACTTTTGAGCATACATTGAGCTGTTTGTCAATTATAATAAGGTATCACGAGAAACAATAAAACTTTACAGAGAAAACGTCCTTCTTTGAATTTGTCAGCTATACTCAGTATGTTAACATGTCCTGAAACACCAGACATTGGAAATGAAGCACTAACATTTTATAAGTAGCATTCTGCATCTAGGCTTTATGTAGAACGAGGACCTAACTTTTTTCACACATTCATATAATCACATATACACAGATTATGTCACTTTCCCCCCACTCTCGACATAGTAGAAGGGTTAGGAATAATTAGCTGTTGTGTGTTTTGATGTAGAATGTCTTATTTTGACACCTGTTAAGTTGTCCCCTTGAGTACATTACTCTTTATTGCTGAGATATAGAAAATAAGATAATAATAGGAATGTATGCTTGCAATTCACCATCTAAATACATGGCCCTAACAGGCAAGGTTGTGCATAGGATTTGACAGTGGCTTCAGTAGAAGGAAAGCTCGTCTTATCTGGTTTGGGTGACCAGTCTTGCCACATGCTGTGCCCGCCTTATCATACCTTATCCCCCTGGGATGAACAAAATTCCCCAAGGCTGCCTTTAGAGTACTCCTCCCTGAATTTCAATTAGCTGCTCAGCTGATGGGCCCCATGTACAATATCTCGGGGTAATTTCTGGTGGCACTGGGAAGACAGCTTTGGGATCTCTCTCCACCCCTTCAATTTGTATAGTGTTCCCATCCTGCCGGTGGCTCCCTACCCCCACCCTGGAACTTGAGCTAGAGAGCTAGAGCCCTTCTCAGGAGTCTGTTTAAACCTGAGTTCTAGATGCATCCCTTTGGTGCCCTTCCTTCATTCTTGGTGAAGGGCTATCATTTTGGAGCCAGAAATATTGTTGTACACAGTCAAGGGTAGAAATTAAAACTATAGAATCAGACTACTTGCTTTCAAAGCTTTTCCTTAACAGCTCAATGATCTTCAGCAAATTACTGAACCCCTATTGTATGCCATGTCCCCTACTTGTTTGAGATTAAATAAGTGAATATATGTGAAGCCCAAGAAAAGGTCTTGGCAAACAGTCGGCACTGTGTAACTTTCAGCCATGAAACAACAATACTATTTTACATAAAAATGTTACTATGAATTGTTATTATCATTCCCTACTTAGTGATTTATTTAATAAACCGTGCCCCAAATCTACTAAATTTGGTTCTTGGTACTCAAGCAAGTAATTTAGAAGTCCACAGTTTTTCTTCTCTGTCAAATGTGTGGCATTTGCAAGTGAAAAGCACTTTGTATTTCAGATTGTTATCCCAATTACATATTTTAAAACTTGCTGAGAGGTTCAATTGCCTTTTTCTGTTTTAGGCTATGTCTACCTTTCACCCAAGGCAGGGATAACATTGGCTCAGGTTTGAAAGGTCTCTACTTGATACAAAGAAATATGAAAAGCAAAATATTTCATTTTAAAAATTATACATTTTCATGTATAAATTTGTGCAGTGTAGATGCTTGATGACATAGAAAAAGAAGTCTTTATGGCTATTAATAAATCAGGAGCTTCCCCTTCTTGAAGTCCGTTAACATGCATTGTATGCGATTTTTTATGGACTTTTTCTTGAAGGATCTCAAATCATTTTAACTTCTTTATAGAGTAGACCTTATCTTCATCATGCAGACAGTGAAACTGATACTCAGAGAAGGTAGATGATTCTGTTAAGTAGTAGCAAAAGCAAGATTTAAATTCATGTTTTCTACCCAATTGCCCATCAACAGATTAATGGATTAAAAAGATGTGGCATATATACACAATGCAACATTATTCTACCATGAGAAAGGAGGTTATCCTGCCATTTGTGACAACATGGATGGACAATGAGCATGTTATGCTATGTGAAATAAGTCATACAGAGAAGGACAAATACCATATGATGTCACTTATATGTGAAATCTAAAACTGTCAAACCCTTAAAAAAAAAAAAAAGTGAAACTGTGGTTACCAGGGGATAGGGGTGGGGAAATAAGGGTTAAAACTTGTAACAAGTATTAAATAAGCCATAGAGATATAATGTACAGTATCTTGAATATAGACAATAATGTTGTACTATCAGTATGTAATGTAAAAAATATTCATACAAGAGCAACCGTATTACAATATATACATGTATCAAAGTGACACGCTGTACACCTTAAATTTACACATTGTGATATGTCACATGTATCCAATTTTAAAAAATGTGTGTTTTCTGATGGTCAGTGACATTCCATGCACCATAACTGCCTCCTGTTTACCTTCCATCTGGTGTCTAGTTCACTTCCCTTCTATGCATTCCTCATCTAGTCATCAAATGCCCTCATCACATGGATCTTAGAATTCTAAAATGTAGTCAAGCACTATAACCTATTGCAACTGCAATGCTTTCTCCTTGTCTTTTGTGATTCTCTATATGAGGAATTTATGAGTTTGTTTTTTTAATGGTTGGATTCATATCTCATAAGACCATTTTATTCTATCCCTTTAAGAGTGGGAATTGAAAACATTTTCATTGACATAATTTACTTTGCTTGTTATACTCAGGCCATAGGGAGGTGGTTTTGGTGTCAGAATAGATTTGCTGTCTGAAGGTTTAGGATGTGCAAGCTCTTTAGATCTCAGTAGCTATCTGCCCATTTACTTTGATTGTAATAACTGTTACCCAGAGGAGGTTCATGGTGTGATTCATGTGCAACTATTTGCATATATATTCCTGAAGGAATGTGTATTCTAAGGCAAATTTATAATGGTAATGGCAAAGAAATAAAAAGTAGCATGTAAAAACTTTAATCATCATTATTTTTTAAAAAGGGTTTTTTTAATTAAAAGCCAAACATTTCAGGAATAAGAAGCCACATTAAAATTTTGCATAGAAAAATTCATATTAATCTGTACATAAGCCTTAGATGGTTACATTTTAATAACTTCTATAAAGGAGGGCAGAAGGAAACCAAGATAATAGTGCCACATTTTATTTACCTCAAAATAATTAGCAGAGGTAGATGAATTAATTTAAGCTTTTACAGATTACTGTTTTAATACAAAGGTGACCATCTGACTCACCTAGAAAAACGCAGTGCACTTTGCTCAGCTTTCTGGCAAATGGGGGATAGGGGAAGGCCCAAACTACTTTATGTAAGAAGACTAGCTTAGAAAAAAAAGAGGTTGGGGAATTTCCAAACTTAATACATACATGGTAACAAGTATCAGAAACAACAGAGAGATAGTAATAATAGTAAAGGTGCAATTTGCATTTATGAGGAGAACATTATAATATTTTATGACTAAAATATTCTATACCCAAATCTCTAGAAGTACTGACTATCTCATCTTTGAAAACATCAAGGAAGTATACTTCATATGTGCATAAATACATATATTCAGTCATACTTTTATTGCACATAGGATGTATCTTTTTATATTGTAATAATGAAATATCTCTCGAGAAAAAAATAGAAAGGTAAAGCAAAGACTTTTTAAAAAAAGATTAAAGGAGAGATTTTGTTCATGTTCTCGTAGTAAGTATGCCTTTTTTATCTGGACACATTAAAATTCTAAAGGTAAGTGGATATTTGTCAATATAGAAATATGGGATCTTAAACTTTTGAAGTGTTGGAAGCAGTGAAGTGACAAAGAATAAAGGTATCTGAAGTTAAAAATTCCTAGATTTATTAATCAAAGGAACCAGATAGTAAAGAGGGTAAACTAGGAGGAAATTAGGCCTTTGCAGCTCTAAATTTTATCATGGCCTCTTATGAAATCTTAGACTTCCAACTTTTTAAGATCTTAGATCCTTCACCTAAAAATAGTAATATATGTACTAGATGACATTTAAGCTCCCTTCATTCTCTTTATTATAAAAAATATATTAACTTGGAGTATATCTTGGACACACCTTGAAAACTATGTTTTAATAAAATCTCAGTGGAGAAAGATATCGCTCTACTGAGATGCAGGTCAAATTTGTAAGCTAGTTTAGGCAACATAATCCTTCCTTATTTCTTCCGAAGGAATACATTTTGATCCCACCAAATGCTATTTTATCTTAAAATATTTTTGTGGACAGTTCTTGTATGAGAAGAAAATTTTTTTCCAGTAAACATCTGTGGGTGAGTCACAGCTGTCCATTTCTCTCTGAATAAAATCTTTAATTATGTCTTGCTTTTAGCTTATCCCTAATGAAAGAGAGGTTAACTTGTTAAGCTGGGAACTGATCCCAATGTAGAAATTAAGGTTTTAATGTATTTAGAGATTGTAGATCTTTTTCAGCTGGGGAAAAATAGACTGACCCCCAAGGTGTAATGTCTTATAACTTAGCTAGGCCTCTAAGCACATGTGGTGCTTAAATTCTTCAATAAATTAGCTCAGTTTACTTCTTCCTAGCTAATAAATTCAAAGATGCTTGGTTTTGATAGGTTAGAAAAGTTTGTGTATCTGGAATATCAACAAATAACTAACAAAAAAATTACATGAAGTATTTCAAGTTGAACACTCTTCTCTTACTTTGTGTTGCAAACTACTGAAATATTTTCATCTTGTACATATATGAAAGGAAAGGAAATATATACCCACTTTGTTCTATTTTTTTTTAAATATTAAATATGTTAAATAGAAAAGCATTAAGCAGTAAGTACCAGCACACACCCAAGCTCATATCATCCAAATATAAAATATATCAGAAAAAACAAATGAAAACATTTTACCATACTTGTCACTTTCCTTTATTCTTTAAGAAGTCAAACAGTAAAAGATCCGATTTAAGCATTGTCATCCATACTATTTTCTCCCTCTCAGATATAACAATGATATTGAAGTTGATGTTTGCTTTTTCTATCTACATTCTTATACTTTTGCTTCATATGCATACTTTATATTATATATAGTATTTTGGTTTGCATTTAAAATCGTCACAAAGAAGCCCATATTACATGGATGTTTTCATAACTTGCTTTTTAATCATATAATATTCTGGAGATATATACATGTTGATTAATGTATACATGATTCATTAATTTCAACTGCTTTATTATGTTGTAAGACTATAACACAGTTTTTTATCTCATCCCCTGTTGATATAATTTGATATTTTTCTATAGTTTTTCTTGATTACAAACAATGCTTCTGTGAACATCCTAGTACATTACCAGTACATCTTAGTACATTGTACATATGTACATACATTATACATATATATGCCAATAGTTCTTCAAGTTATAAAGCTGATAAAATAATTTCTAAATCATATATTTACATATTCTTTTCTTTTTCTTTTTTTTTTGCGGTACACGGGCCTCTCACTGTTGTGGCCTCTCCCGTTGCAGAGCACAGGCTCTGGACACACAGGCTCAGTGGCCATGGCTCACAGGCCCAGCCACTCCGCGGCACATGGGATCCTCCCGGACCGGGGCATGAACCCGTGTACCCTGCATCAGCAGGCGGACTCTCAACCACTGTGCCAGCAGGGAAGCCCTACATATTCATTTTTGTTAGATATTTTCAAATTTGTTTTCAAAATGGTCAACCAATTTCCATTCTGATTTGCAGTATTTAAGAGATCCACTTGGTATTACGAATCATAATATCTATTTCCTTTTCTAGCTATCTATCCAGCTAGCTATCTATTCATGTATAGAAGATATTTTCTTCTTTTGGTAATTTGAATTTTCAGAAAATTAAGTTTAAGCATATATTCATATACTGGCCATTTAGTTTCTTTCTTCTCTGAACTGCACTCAGTGAGTGGGAAATATTGGGTAAAGAGATGAAAAAGTAGGGGAACAAGCCATGCAGATGTGTGAAAGAAAACTTGCACAGGAAGGGAGAAAAACATGTACAAATATCTTCATGGAGGAGTATCTGGTAAGAGGGATTAGTATAACTAGAGAGCAATTAGTAGATGAATTCAGGAAGGTAAGGGATGATAAGGAGTGTACATTGGAAAAAGTGTTGTAGACAATTAAAATAAATTTGCCTTTAACTCTGAGTGAAATATGAAGTCACTGGATGGTTTTGAGTAAATCAGTGGCATGAATAACTTAATTCTAACAGGATCATTCTGACTTCTGTGGTGAGACTATATGTCATGACAAAGAGCAGAAGCCAGGAAGCTAGTGATGGGGTTATTGCAAAAAAACTAGGCAAGAGATAACAGTGGCTTAGATCAGTGTGACAGCAGTGGAAGTAGTAAAAAGTGGTAAAATTTTGAATATGTTTTAAGATAGACTTAAAGAATGTATTGGTAGATTAGAGGTGGACTGTAAGTGAAAAGGATGAGAAAAGGATGGCTCAAGCTACTTGGGTTGAGAAATAAGAAGAAGGAAGTTGCTATGTACTGAGATGTGTTCTGAATTCTAGGCATTTAAAAGGATTTTAAGATGTCAAACAGAAATAGATATGATTAGAGTTGAATAAGTGTTTGCAGTAGAATCAGAAAACTTCTGATTTTTGAGTAGAGGCAAAAATGAGGGCTCTGATGGAAGAGTCAATAGTTTCAGGTGGATTTCTGTATCTGGCAATGGAAGGTCAACTACCTCCCTCCAAGAACTGTCAGAAAAACCAGTGTGGGATGGGTTGGGGGGAGATTACATATAAAATGTCTTTGAAGTCATTGGAGAACTACCAAGAAATAAAGACTGTGGGTCCAAGATTCCAAATGGTGGTGACCCTGCTCCTAGTGCTGCTGTTTATTTCAAGACATCTTCGGCTTCCAGATCAAAAGCTGATAGGTTGAGAAACTCTACCAAAGTGACAAAGAGCCTGTGAGGCTGAAAAGAAATTCTAGCAGTCTCATTAATGAGGGGATAAAAGTTGTCATTCCACTACTGCCAAGAGGAAGGGGCTGCCATAAAAATTGCAGGGGTTCTGTTGGACTGTGAAGTGCTTACCAAAGGAATATGTGTCATAAAATGGGAGTAGAACAGTGCTTAGAAGGACTGAAGCCCCTCTTTGAATCATCTTAATCTCTAATATCCTAAATTGATTTGTGATTGCTAGTGCCCATAGTCTGTCTCCATAAACAACATAAAAGTAAATCCTTTCTAAGAGAAGGTAAGGTAATCCAAGGTCTCAGATTCTCTCTAAAATTTTGAATATGAAATGTCCGATGTTCACATAAATATAACCAGGAATGAGAGAAAACAATACCTGAATGAAAGCAGAGACAAGAGGCAAAAGAAACAAACACATAGGAATCCAGATAATAGAGTTATCAGATGCAGACAGTGAAATGACAAGGGTTAATAGGTTTAAGAAGTTAAGTGGTAAAATGGAGAATTTCATTAACTATTAAAAATAAGCAAAGGAAATTTAAGAACTGAAAAATCAGTAACTGAAACTAACCTAAGAAAGAGACTGAGTTATTTAAAATATATATATGTATATATATGTGTATAATATTCAGTTTGAAACATAGTAAGGCAAAGTAATATCAAAAAATAGATAAAAGCATAAAAAATAATGTGGTGTGATAAAAGGCATATTATATGTACAGCTGGAGTTATAAGAAGAGAAGGGAAGGAAAATACCATGGGAAAACGTTTGAAGACATAATTGCAATGAATTTTCCAAAACCAACAAAATATTTTGAGACATAATCTTGAAAGTCAGCATACATCAAGCAGGATTAAAGAAAAGCACATTTAGGCACATCATAGTAAAATGTAGCACACATCAAAAAAATAAAAGCAGTCAAAAAACAATCTTTGGTTTTACTTCAAATGAGGAATAAGAGTGAGGGCTGATTTTCAACCAAATTAATGAAAGACAGAAAACAATGGAATTATCTTTTCAAAATGCCGGGAAAAATACAGCTACCATCCTAGAATTCTATAGCTAGCAAAGTTGTCTTGCTAAAGATAAAGATGAAATAAAGACATTTCACACAAACCAAAAATAGAGAATTTGTCACCAGCAGACCCACATTAAAGAAAAGAAACACCAAAAGGCAATTCTTCGGGTAAAAAGAAAAACAACTAGGTAAGGAAACATAGAGCTACTGAGAGAAATGGAGAATATGTGATGTAAGTATGTGAGTAAAGCTAAGGAAGAGTAATGATATAAAACTGATATAAAAATGATATATTTGTAGTGCATTATAGGGTCTAAAATATGTACGTAAAAGTAAACTATATGAAAACCAAAGCAGAAACAAGAGGGCACTAATAGAAGTTGTGTTTTAATGTCCTTGCAATATGTTGAAATTAGTAAAAATACAAATTTATGTTGACCTTTAATAGATCAAGAATGCATTTTAATCTCTAGGGTATCCACTAATACATTTGTGAAAACATTAAGCTAATGAATTATTAGGAGGAAAAGGGGAATAACAGAAATAATTAACTGAATGAAGGCAAGAAAGTTGGGGAAAATGGAAGATCAAAAGATGAGGAAAATAGAAAATGGGAATATAGTAGATCTAAAGTTAAATATGTATGTAATTAAATGTAATAGGCTAAATATTATAATCTCCTCTCCTTCTGGGATTCCAAACACACATATATTAGATATTTTTCAATAGGTAATTAGAGCTCTGTTTATTTTAAAAAATATTTTCTTTTCCTTTTCTTTCTTTCTTTTTTATTTTATTTTATTATTTTTTTATTTAATTTTTTTATTGGAGTATAATTGCTTTATAATGTTGTGTTAGTTTCTGCTGTACAATGAAGTGAATCAGCTATACTGTACCTATGTCCCCTCCCTCTTGGACCTCCCTCCACCCTTTTCTTTAGAATGGATAATTTCTGTCATTGAGTTTCAGTACTACCTTCCATCTGTTATTGTCTATCTTGTTTATTTTTTACTTCAGATGCTGTAATTTTCAGTTCTTTTTAAATTTCCGTACTTTTAGTTTTAAGTTCTCTGCTGAGATTCCCCATTTGTTCCATCATTATGACAATATTTTTTAATACTCTGAACATACTTTTAGTAACATCAAAGTACTTTTCTTCTAATTCCAACATTTTTCTTATCTTGGGTTCTATTTCTATTGACTATATGTCTATTTCCTGATTTGGGTCACTTTTGCCTATTTATTTGCATGTCTAAAAATTTTTATTATATACTGAATATTGTGGCTAGTGTATTGTAGAGACTTTGGATTCTGTTTTCTTCGTTTTAAGAATGCTGATTTTTATTCTAGAAGGCAGTTCACATATTTTACTCAAATTCAACCTCTCTTTCCCCTGTTTTGGGCAGCAGCTAAAATCGCTGCTCAGGTTTTTAGACTTCCAACTTTTGATTTCTGTTGGTCTTGCAGTCTCTCCAATGTATGCCCGATCAGTTAATAGTTTATATGAAATTTTGGAGTTACTTTCACTGTCTCCCTCTTTTCCATATTTCCCCTATCTCTCTCTCTGTCTCACACACACACACACACACACACACACACACAAATTTTCAAGTACTCTGTCAGCTCTGAATTCTGCTCTTAGACCCCATTCATTATGCAGTGTGAAAGCAGCTTTCTGACTGAGCTTGATCATCCAGTTAGGATCTGGGAGTACTCTGAGGTAGAAAGAGAATAAACTGAAATCTTTCTCAATGCATTTCCTTTCCTTCAAGGGTCGATCATCTATGCTCAGTTTGATCACTCTCTAGTGCCTCCAAATAACTGATTTTAATACTTTTTCTAGAATTTGTAATTGTCTGTGGAATATCCATAAAAGGGTTAGTCAGATACAAATTACTCTGCCATTACCAGAAGTTGAATCTCTTTTTTCTACAATAAACTACCAGTGGGGTTCCCTCTCAAAGTAACCATACACCAGGCTCACAAAGACCCTTCTTCCTTATTCTTGGTGAGTTACACAAAGGAAAGGGCTGATGTCTCACTGTAAAGCTACTAATATGTCTATTAAGATAGCAAGAATGGACCTCTCTGATCTCTGCTTTGTGGGTAAAGTTTAAACTTATGTCTCAATAGAATTTACAAACACAAGGGTATCCAATGGAGAATAGCCTAGAGATTGCTCCGTTTTACTGAAGGATTTGTTGACTCTGTCAGTGACCTGAAGTTTTGTTAGGTCTAAACTGTTTGAACTTCTTTAAGAAAAATATTATGTAAATAGAATATGTGTTTTGTAAGAGAAATAATTTTATTTACTTTTCTAAACTACTCCCACAATGCCCTTTCTACTGATGCATAACTACTAGTATAATGATAATACTATTTGCATTTTAAATTACTTTGTGTGCACTGGATATTTACTCTGATTACAAGAAGTATATTGCCTCGGGAGGTGGTGGTGTTATGCTGCAGTCATAATTAACTTTTGCTTAAAAGTACTTTATGATCTTAGGGGGAAAAAAACAACCCTTGTTAACAGTGCCATATTTATTCTTCGTCATACAGCAGAAAATTAATACATAATTTTCTTTTGGTTTCTTTTGATATTTTCTACCATTGCCTTAAACCAAAGAAGATATTTTCTTTAGATATATGTTACTAATTATTAAATTAAAGACAGAGTATGTCTGTGACCATACACATAGAGAATTTGACAGGCTTATTAGAATGACTCTTCTTGTTATCAGTCTGTAACAACATAAGAATTAAAGTTTATAATTAGAGTAATAGGTTGCTTCTTTTTTCCTGAATAATTTTTAGTAGTACATACTCCATTATACTACCAGAATTTTCTCAGTGTGACCTTACATTTTTTTGGTGACAATTACAACCAAAAATCTCCCCACTTACACTATCTTGCAAATGCATTTGTGCTATCAATGTTCATGAAGGAAAACCACATGTTATATTTGTGTATCTATATAACATATGTATATATATATATGTATGTATATGTATATATTTATTACGTATATATTATTAGATTCTGGAAAGAGGCACTATTTTTTCATATGAAAATTATTATCCATCTTAGCTATTATAATATAACAAAAAAACTAATCTAGAATTATAAGATAGATATGCTTAAATCATATGGAGTAATATTATACATTTAAAAAATAAAGTATTCTTAAAGTGACATAGAAATAATAAGCATATTATTATTGGGATAAATTTTAGAGAATATATAATTCAAAATTAATGAAGAAACCAACATATGCAGGCATTTTCTTCAGAATACCAAGATAAAATAAGCCAGTGCAGTTCAATCTGATGACTGATTTTTCCATTTACACAGCTAATGTACAAACTAATGTAAACTCAAGTCATAATTTGGGGCAGGAGAGTATCATATGCAGTATTAGATTTTTTAATTAATGTCGTTATGTTTTATACTTACTCTGAACAGAAACATAGGCCATTAGATCAGCAGTGTTGCTATAGCTTTACTTTTTAACTAATAAGTAATGAGATTTCATTTACGATAAAAACCAGTTCTGTTGTGTGGCATGCCACAGACAGCTGTCAAGTTGTCTCTCCCTTTTGACAGTGATACAGTATCTATTTTTTATAGTTAATATTTTACTGAAAGAATAAAACATCAGACACATCAGAATCTCTGAAAAATCTAGATATCTGTTCACAAACACAAACATTATTTTGGGCAAGGTGATGAAGTGTACTTCTTATGGATCCTTGGGTACAAGCATGTCCTTCTTAGGCAGGTGCAAATATGTCCAGGCTGATGACTGCATTTTGGGAACAGATAAAATTAAAGCCTAAGTCACAAATATGGGCTTTTTGTGATTTATGCAGTATCAATGGTTAGAGAAATTTTCCATGTACTGAGGTCATAATTACTTCACATCAATCAAATTTAAAAAACATACTGAGCACTGTTGTTTTGAAAGTCAATGTACTAGGCACAAGAGAGAACCAAAAGTTTGCGTCTGTCCTCTGGGTGTTTACAGTCTTTTCTTACAGTTACAGAGTAAGCCAGAAGTGGGTAAGAGCCAGGAAAAAGGTACAGAGGGCTTTCTGAGGTACCAAGTGGGTTTTCTGAGAAGGAAGTGAATACATATTTAATGGCACTGGAAAAGTAATTTAGAACTGTATCTGGGAAGGTGTTGCTAAAATTAGGAAAGAATTTATAAACAAATTCAATAGTTCTAAGTATTTATTACTCAGTGTTTGAGCTGAGAATTGACAACATATGTTTCTGATTAAATTTCAATATTCATTCTCAATGGTTTTAATGTTACTAGTTTATTCCACTGAAGAATTTTAGCAATATGGTATTCAGTGACTCTGATTCTAGTCCTGTAAAACTCATAGCTAAAGTATGCTATCATATGAATGGAAATATTAATCATAGGAAACATTCATGTAAGCTGAATGGGAAAATATATTAAACACATTTTTTGATCCAGTGGCTACACTATTAATAACAACAGAAAATCAGTGAGTATAACAGCAATAATTTTTTTTAAATTTCATGAGGTCCGTAATCTTTTGTTTTTGTTTTTGTTTTTGCGGTACGTGGGCCTCTCACTGTTGTGGCCTCTCCCCGTTGCGGAGCACAGGCTCCGGACGCGCAGGCTCAACGGCCATGGCTCACGGGCCCAGCCGCTCCGTGGCATGTGGGATCTTCCCAGACCGGGGCACGAACCTGTGTCCCCTGCATCGGCAGGCAGACTCTCAACCACTGCACCACCAGGGAAGCCCGGTCCGTAATCTTTTATCTGAGATGTAAACCCATCTTTTAAGTCTCTTATAACCTGACCATTCCCATTGAATTCCTAGTTGAGTGTCATTTCTCCTTCTGTCATCAATTTTCATAGTATACTGAATAAATCCCGCAAGTATCTATAATTCATTTTGTCATCCATGAACTAGACACGACTGGGTAGATCTTCATCATTACTTAAAAGTTTGCAATGAAATTCAATGGGATGATTATTATTAATTATAGTGTTGGGACCTGAATGATTTTCTGCATGATTTAGATGTGATTTGAGCAATATTTTTTCCATAGAATACTGATTCCTCAGAGTATAAGTTAACTTTCATGTAAAAAAGGGTTTCATTGTCAATTACCTTGGGAAATTTATCATTCAATACAGTTTTTAACATCAAATAAAATTTTAGTTATTGCATGTTGTAAATTTTTAATAAGGGATGAAGTACATAACATTTACTAATTTAATCATGTGATTTGATTTGTTTCTGTACATGTAAAAATACATATACATATCTATATATATGGAAAGTTTCACCAGAAGTATTTTCAACCTAATGTTGCATATAGGTAGAGAGGAATCCGTTATGTGTTTCTAATAATTCACTGATGTTGAACTTCGATTTTTACCAACTGATCCTGGCCCTGCCCTAAGCTGGGTCTGTTGCTGTTCTGTCTAAGCTAAAATGGTCTTTAAAAGAAGCATGTGGGGCTTCCCTGGTGGCGCGGTAGTTGAGAGTCCACCTACCAATGCAGGGGACACGGGTTCGTGCCCCGGTCCAGGAAGATCCCACATGCCACGGAGCAGCTGGGCCCGTGAGCCATGGCCGCTGAGCCTGCACGTCTGGAGCCTGTGCTCTACAACGGGAGAGGCCACAACAGTGAGAGGCCCGTGTACCGCAAAAAAAAAAAAAAAAAAAAAAGAAGCATGTGGCTACAATTTACGGCAGATACAGTGCTTGTGATGAAATTTAGGGCCAGTGAAAGGCAACCATCTCATTTCATGGTCTTCCTTTCTGGTTTCCCAGTTCTCCTCCTTGATGTATGTCAATAGTTTCTCACACTGGTTGTGCATTTGGATCACTTGGAGTGGAGTAAAAATTACCCAGGCCACACCCATGTCAAACATCCAGTGTCTATGGGTACAGGGCTCCAGCATTACTTTCTAAGAATATTTCTTCTCTCCTCTAAGTAGACCAAGTGATAAAAGTATACAGCCAGGGTTGAGAAGTATACCTGGAGACTGAGTGGGAAAGTCCCTATTCTGGACTCGTTGCCATTATTTTAATCAACTTCCCAATGAGATCCATATGTGAAGAAAGCTCCTTCCATTGCTCCTGGCCTTCACAGAGTGTTTTCTTGCTAGAACTCCAATTACCATCATGTATCTTTGACATCCTTGGATTATATGATTTTATGTGTAAGGTAAATCAGAGGGAATGGGCAGGAATATACAGAATTTTGTATTACAGAAATGCTGCCTTTCACACATGAGAGAGTATGTTCAGTGGTTAAAACTGGGCATCTTTAGGTCAGCTGGATACTTGGCATCACGTTGCCATGAAAAAGTTACTACTCCTTTTTTTGCTTGTTTCCCCTTTAAATGAAGTTGAAAAGAGTATTTAACTTCATGTGTTAGCAATGAGGATTTATATGAAGCATTTGGTAAATTGCACATCTTAGTTTTTTAATCATCATTATCTTCACATAACAAATAAATGTATATACATACAGAGACTCAAACATTTATCTTTTCCCTAATAAAGTGGAAAGTGACTAGTATGTTATACAAAGCTGACTCCTTTCTGTGTTTATTCAATAATAATGGTTACTCTCCTGAACAGTCATGCAGAGCATTCTAAGATCTAACCTCATGCAACCTTACTGTTTTTTCACTGCAATCCGAAAGAAAAAAATTAAGACCATATAGTATTGAACTATAATCACACCTAGAACATAGAATTCCCACCCCATCTCTGTGCTCACACACTGTTCTCTATCCAACCACATGTCTACCTGTATAGGTTCTAGTGACCATTCACCATCCACATAAATTGCCTGCTTCCTCCATAAAGACTTGCCCCTGCCTACACTACCCTGCCCACACTCTGGGTGTCGCAAACCTTGAATTGTATGTCTCCTATCTCTCAAGTCAATTAGTTCATAATATAAAATGTAATCAACATTGCAAGAGACTAGACAACAGTATTTCTCAGCCCAACTGAAAGAAAAGTTTATCTAAACATATTTTTAGAATACTCAAGCCTCGTTTCAATCAAAACCCATAACAATACCCTAAGTCAGAGATGTGTAAATTATGGGAATGATATTTCTCCCCTTTCAACAAGGGAAATAAAACCTCTCTGTTGCTGATATACTAACTTAAGACAAAATTAAGTCCAAAAGAATTTAAATAAATTATTCAAAATTGAATATGAAATGATTTAAGGACACCATTATGGTTGCCAACAAGTCATTATCCAGTCTGGATGAAAGGGAAGGTGTTTAGAAAATTAAAATTTTTTGAGCACCATGCCCTTATGGTATGCCCTGAACACCAGTATTGAGAGTGTTTATAGAATTCTGATGGGATCACAGCAGACGTGACCTCGCTAAAACTAATGCTTCTGTCTACAAGGGTACAATAATAAGGGTGTCTTTGGCTGCAAATTTTTTATTATTCATTCAAATTTCTACTCTCCCCATATGCTTTGTAATCCATTATTCATCCTAAGAACCTGGCATAAGCTGACTATATGAACTCTATAAGCTACATTTAATTATGTTCTACTAGAAAGCTGGGATATTTCATATCATAATAACAATAACTCGATTCACAGGTTTTCTTTTGGGAGGCCAGCCCTAAACAAAAGCATCATGTTAGCTCTCTTAGCATAATGCCATGATACCACCTTTTACTGAAATTCTCATTATTAGAGTCACAAAAGCATTAGATTGCAAAGCTGGGTCATTGTCTCCAGAAGCTACCATTGTGATACCTGTACAGGGGAAATATACAGGAACGATAGGATTCTTGGGAAAGCTGCCAGGAAGGAACATGTTCCTGAGTAATAAGCATCAGAGAAAGGGCAAGAAGGATATACGATAGTTAGGCTAGTAACTTTACAGGAAAGGACTAGAGGTTAAATTAATTCTTCTATATATCAACACAAACATTGATTATGGTTTTCCTTTCTTCATGCTTTAAACTCATCACAGGTATTTTTATTTGAAATAATAACCAAGATTGCTTCTGTCCTTCAAATTTTGAGGTATGTGAAATTCAGTGTTTCTGTGAATCTAAAGGTACTTTAACTGTAGTCAATAATTATTCTAATAAAAACAAAAGGTGCATTTATCAATTAAAAGCTGTAAATAGTGATGCAATAGCCAAATAGTGAATATTTTCATTGTTCTTCCTTGCTGTGTTTAGGAGATAGACATTAGACATTATCTTAGGACCATGCAATAGTCCGAATTCAAAGGCAAATGCTAAATCTTAGTTATGGAGTAATAATAGGAAACATAATTTTAATTACTTTTTTTGCCATGTTAATTCCATTTTGTTAGATTGTCACAGAGAAAAGCATGTATAAAAATATTGCTTAGTAGTGTATTCTATCACATATGATATATGAATACTACTTTTAATTTTGCCCAAATAGTGCCTGTTTCTTAACTAAATCTGGAGAATTGTAATGACAATTCTGTAATCAAGACTCAAAGAAAAAAGAGTGCCAAAGTCATCAGACAATGTTTGAAAAACTTTTAAACTTCTTGTTAATAAATCTGTTTTACTATGCATAAATTTATATATATAAATGTCTGCAAAGAACAATCTTTTGGCAATTTGGGTAGGGTAAGAGGGACAGAGCTACCATTTTTTATGTTTTGTAAGTTTTTACTTTTAATTTATAGCTTGGTCTTTTCCTTATAGAATTTAGGGGAAAATGAATGCAAGATTTTTGTCCATATGTAAGTTGAAAGATGCTAAGGCTTCTTTTCACGTAATGAACTGGCACGTTTGTCACTTTCATAGGTGTAAATCTTTTCTCCCCTCTACAGTGGTATTCTCTGCTCCCCTTTATTTCTAACTATTGCTGTTTACATGCCATATTACATTCTCTAATTTCCTTTTATCTTTTCTTTATTTTGCAATGTCTCAGTATGTGTCTCTTTAAGACAAGTTAATTTAGCCAATTACTCCAGTTTGGTTGAAGATAAAATCTTTAATTTATCCAGACCTCCTTTTATTCTTTCTAGGTTACTCTTTCCATTAATTTCATGAAACATTCTAATTCTCCAGTTTAGGGAAAAGCTAATTTCCCATCTACATACAAAAGCGCACACGTGCAAACACACACACACACACACACACACACACTCAGATGCAAACCAATATATAACTATACTTTTAAAACTAATTTTTCCTTTTCTTTGATAATCATTTTTTTGCATTTTCCAAGGTTTTTGAAATAGTATGAGAAATCTATATTTATTATGCATTATGTTATCCTTAAGCTTTTTTTAAACTCATTTACATTTTAGTAAAGCTAAGTTTTATCTCCTCTCCTGGGAGAATATTTTGACAGAATAGAGTATAAGGACCTGGGGTGCCTGGAGGAATGTCTGGGCAATTATTATTGAGAAAGGTGAAAAGAGCAAGACTCAAAAGCTTCAGGCATTTGAAAATAAAATGCCATTTTTATTCATCTATTTATTAAAGCACTGCACATTCTAGTCACTGTTTTAAGAGTAAGGGCAGATGAAAAATGACACCCCTGAACTTCAAATTGGGAAGAAAGATATGAAGTATATAAAATGATACAGTTCCTGCTAAATGAATACATATGAGGAAGTAACCAGCCCAACCTAGGGCAAGTTCCAAAAACAAGGGACATTTGAGATAGGTTTTGAAGACGATAGCTTGAAAGTGCCTATTTTATTGATTTTACACTTGTGATATATTATCTAAGGCAACCATTATCAGAGACATTTCCTGTATAATTTGGCATGTTTAAATGTCTTTATTCTTGTATGTATGTGAACGACTTCGGCTTCTAATTCAGATGACCTAGAATAGATTATATCTGTTTCAGGTACTGAACAATTTGCTCTTAAATATGTGCTATCTGCCGCTTTCATGTGTAAATAGATTTTTTTGTTTGTACCATATAAGCAGAGCTGTGAAAATGATACATGCAAAATATAACTGTATTGATTCAGATCATAAGAAGATCAAGACCACAAAAGTATATTAAAAATGACTAAAATTTCACTATTTGATTATTAGTTTTTAAAAATTGGGATGTCACCATACCTGTACACCTTCTCCAGCTCCCTTGCCTGCCTCTTTCTTGACTCAGTTACACTTTTTTCTCTCTGGCTCTCAGAGCCCTGTGCTTGCATGTCCCAATACATTGTCAGCACTGTATTCTTTGCCTCAGGCTCTATTTTCTAGAGTGCCAAGGTTAACACAATCAGTGCCTCAGCATGGGGCTTTGGAGTTGGGTTCCTTAGCTCTCTAAAAACAAAAACAGCTGGTGTTAAGTGGAATCGTAATTACCTAGGCATCCGTTTGTGGTTAATTACGATGTGGAGGGCAAAGCATTGGGAGGGGTCTTAGCAATTTTAGGAACCATGTTCTTATAAGGACTGTGATGTGGAGAAACTATTTATGATAGTGATAGAGACCTTAAATATTAGATTAAAAGAATCAGGCCAGAAATTTTCCAAGTTAATGCATTCTCAGTAAGCCAGAGGACACTAACTTTGCAGGCTTGGTAGTTTTTCTATGACGAAGTTAAGACTTTAAGAGTGAAAGAGATGGGGCAATGGGCAAATGACCTTGACAATATCGAACCCCAAATTGCAGCCCTTCTCTATTGTCATAGGACACACGTCAGTCTTCTCTTACCTAGAGACTATGTGATGATCTCACACGAGTCCAGCATCTTGTAATAAGACACATTTCCCTCAAGATATGTTCCTATCATACTATACTGCCTACAAGGCATAACCAAAGTCAGGTCTCAGCACACCGTCAAAGGGGAACTCAAAACTATACTCCAGGAATAAATAACCTATACTGGAAAAGTAATAGCAGAACCAGGGTATGTAGTGGCAAGAAACCAGAATGTATGTGTGGGTCTGGGTCTAGAGACTGTAAGACTGGGAAGGGAGATGGAATGTAAGACTGGGTAGGCTCAGAGTCTCAAGAATCAGGATTTAGTATTTACTTTTTTTTTTTTTTTTTTTTTGCGGTACGCGGGCCTCTCACTGTTGTGGCCTCTCCCGTTGCGGAGCACAGGCTCCAGATGCGCAGGCTCAGCGGCCATGGCTCACGGGCCCAGCCGCTCCACGGCATGTGGGATCTTCCCAGACCGGGGCACGAACCCGTGTCGCCTGCATCGGCAGGTGGACTCTCAACCACTGTGCCACCACAGAAGCCCAGGATTTAGTATTTAGAAAGGACTACCCAATTTGGTCCTAATAATTTTCTGTTTTTGCTCTTAGAAGCCTGGACTCAGTCATGGCCAGGAATAATCCAAGTAGGGGTGTAAGAACTTCCTTGGCAAAATGTTAAAGAGGCAATCAGAAGGTTCTAGTATATGAGAATGTTATAATTGCTGTTTTTTTGTTTGTTTGTTTTGTTTTTTTTACAATACGCGGGCCTCTCACTGTTGTGGCCTCTCCCGTTGCAGAGCACAGGCTCCGGACGCACAGGCCCAGCGGCCATGGCTCACGGGCCCAGCCGCTCCGTGGCATGTGGGATCTTCCCGGACCGGGGCACGAACCCGCGTCTCCTGCATCGGCAGGCGGACTCTCAACCACTGCGCCACCAGGGAAGCCCTATAATTGCTGTTTTTATGCATAGTTCAAGAACTCATCAATGGACCAAGTTCCCTGGGAGCCGAGGAAGGATCCTCCATTCACTAGGGAGTAAAAAAAGTATACTATCAGAGGTGGGGATGGGTACCAGAGTCCTTGATAGTCCTTGATAGTTTGGTAGTGACTGTCCTCTGTAGGGTGAGGTGTTTTGTGTTTGTTTTTGTTTTTTGTAGATATTCCAGGCATTGACCTGACCTCTCTATTCTCTCTAGGAAAGATGAGATTCTGGGAAGGTAGAGTGCAAGTAGCAACAATTAATCATTAGCACCAAGATGAATATAATCATCAAAATGGGCAGTAGGTCCAGAGTGGCAAATGGGACCTTGACCCACAAAGACCTATGGTGGCAGCTAGCAGGTCAGGGCATTCCCATGGAAGTGAGACAGATAGACAGCTGAATAGGGTGCTGTATGTCTTGTGTAATAGGGAAAAGGTCAAGAATAAATTAGCAGAAAGCTAATGATAACTCTTGCAATGGAAAGTCATGGTTACTAACCCAGTTTCCAAATATAAGCTGTGCCTGATCCCCGGGATGCTTTGATGGAAGGGGAGGCTAGGTTACCTTGAGCAGGGACCCTGCAATTCCACAGCAAGTATATGAAGTAAATATCCCTCCAGTTATTCCTTTGAATAATTGTATAGGTATTTGCCAAGAAAATTGTGTACTGGTGGATAGGAAATACACAGATTTAAAAAATGTTAGGCATGGAGTTTTAGAGGACATCGATATATGGGAATTTGAAATGCAACCATGGTTCACCAGTTAGAAAGGGGCAAAGATCAAGTGATAAATACAATTCCGGCTTGAAGTTATTTTACAGATCACATGGTCACTTCTCTGGTGAGCTGACACGTCACATTCGAAGGACATAGATGGACATGACTTGTAGGAATGGGCACTGTCTGAGATATAAACCTTGTAGATCTTCTCATTTTTGCTTAACTGCCTCTTTTCTCTCTTATGGTCATGACTTATCCATGCTGATTTTCTTTTCCATTTCTATACTTGGATGAAATGCCCCAACAGACAGCATGATATTTAGTTGCCTGAGAAGCTGACAAGGGGTTAAATGGCCCAGTTTGAAATAGGGAGTGACTTAGCTCTCCATAGGGTGAATTTTGACACCCTATGGAGAGCTGAGTTGCTACCTATTTCAAACTGGGTTGGAAGACTGGAAGAAATTGATTAGATAAATTTTCTCTCCTTTCCTCTTTCATGGGCTGCTCTTTGGTGTGATTTCTCTGTGTGAACCTGCATGAAAAGTCCTGCTTTCCAAGTAAGCACAGCTTCTGAGCAACTAGTTATCCATGGCTTGTGTTGAAGGAGTCACCATCAGAGCAGTGAATAGCACTGCAATCCATTTATCTCTGCCTCACATCTAGCTTTTTCCTCATCCTCACCAGCCTGGGCTTGGACTTTACAAACAGCATCAACACTTCAATCCATGCCTTAGGTTTTCTAATACAGAGACAATAGTAATATATTGTGTGAGTATGTAGAGAACAATTAGCCACTCTTGAGCCAACCAGGTGGGTTTTCTGGGGGAAATGTTTCACACATCCTGTTGGGTCAAAACTATTGAGCATGGGAAATATAGCTTCAGCATTATATTTATTTCCACTTTATGACATTATAGTATAATCAGCCAGCGTGGACAAAGATCTTAAAAAATCCATATTAAAATGCCATCCCGTTTGGTCTGCCATTCACTTCTTTTGAAGATTTTTTTAGGTTAAGTTGAATGAGAATTGAATGCATTTATGTCCTCTTAGCAATAACTACTCTGTCATTTTCTCTTCTGAATTTCAGTCAGTTCTGACTAAGCACTGTATCAATTTCTTCCTCTTCCAGCAATGCATTTCCTCTCCTTCTGTCTCAGTTACTATCTGTGTTATCAGGTAACCTAAGATAATAAAAAATTCAGCTCACTCATACTTCATACACAAAGTGATGTGTGTGCTCAGTTTAAAAAGGGCAGGTGAGCTGACCGAGGCACCAGGGTGTGGGATGCGTGTTGGTGGCCGCTGTCACTGTGACGGTCATGTTAGTGATAACTGGGGGGGCTTTTCTGGGGACCGTCAGAACAATCTGCTGCTTCAGGGTAGCCCTCCATAATCCTGAATTGTCCTCTTTTATCTTCATTCTCCTTGCAAACTGACAGGGAGGGGTGGGGGTAGGGGGTCAGGAGGCTGGGTTAACCCGAGGTTGTAATACAGTTCAGAGCCAGTGGTATAGTGTGGGAAAGCGAGTTAGGTCAGGAAACTATAGCAAAAAAAATAAGTGAGGGAAGTAATTGCTCCAAAATGAGTCTGTGGCAGAGACAATGCTGTTCGCCAAATCTCATTTTCTTTCTGGGAATACAGCTGACATCCCGGTGCTTCCCTAGCCTTAGGTGACTGAGTCCTCTTCATGTGGGAGAAAGTGTTGTTTGCCACTTCCAGGTTGGGTCCTGAAACTCTATTGCGTGGCCTTGTACACAGCATAAAATAGACCTCAAAGCACCAGGAGATAACCTCCCTCCTCAAAATGAACCTGAAATAGACAGTCTCATGACCCAGAAGTAAACTTTTATTAGGCGACTACCAAGATTTGGGGGCTGTTGATTGTAGCAGTTGGCCTGTCCTGTGTAACATGGATCCTAAGTTGTATTCTTTCTCTTAAACATCATTGAAAATGATGCATTAGTTTTATTCCTTGCAGGTGGGAATTAGGGCAAAAGAGATGCCAAATTCATAAAACCTGGAGAATGGCAGAGAAAAGAATAACCCTCTTTATGCCAGTAATGCATTGTTGTTAAATTAATACTCTCTTAAACTCAAAGAGGAGAAACGTGCTTATTTCTTTTAATAGAAAATGAGAGTCTTGAATCCACTCTATAAAGTTGATTCCGGTAACTGAAATGGTTGTACTAAACTCTTAAAAATGTGACATATGAGGGCTTCCCTGGTGGCGCAGTGGTTGAGAATCTAACTGCTAATGCAGGGGACACGGGTTCGAGCCCTGGTCTGGAAGGATCCCACATGCCGCGGAGCAACTAGGCCCATGAGCCACAACTACTGAGCCTGCACGTCTGGAGCCTGTGCTCCGCAACAAGAGAGGCCGCGATAGTGAGAGGCCCGCGCACTCCGATGAAGAGTGGTCCCCGCTCACCGCAAATAGAGAAAGGCCTCACACAGAAATGAAGACCCAACACAGCAAAAATAAATAAAATAAATTAATAAACTCCTACCCCCAACATCTTTAAAAAAAAAAAAAGTGACATATGAGAACCATTTTTCCAAAGAAAAATGTCATCATTGGGGGTTTACATATGGAGAACTAGTTACATACTCCATTTTCTTATCATCAATTATTTTATTAATTGTTGTGTACTAATAAGCATAAACGTAAATGACTAGGGATTTCAAATGGGCATTCATTAACTTCCTCTGCATTGATTATGCAATGTCATTTTACAATATGCATATTATATATGACCAAATGTTTCTTTTTGCAATTTTATGTTAATTATTAAACTTAGAATTAACAATTATGAATAATTATTAACATATTCCATTCACTGCTACTATTATTCATATTTTTATAACAGGGGCTACATTCCAGAAAAGAAAAACCTCATTACATTCAAATATCATTTGTGTACTTTGGGCTTCAACCATTTAAAATATCAGAGAAATAACTAATATATTCAAGGGCAGTTTAAAAACTGCCCTAATGAAAATAATGAGAAAAACAAAATTTCCATTATTTTTCCTGAGTCTTTGTTATTTTTCAGACATTATTTTCTTGACACAGATGTTATAAAAATAAACACAGTGATTAACTATTTTTTAAAGGATGTTGAACAATAATTTATGATACTATTATGTAACAAGTAAATTTTGTTGGATTGCCAGTTTATGATTAGTTCCATCAGAGAAAATGTTACTCTGAATCTTTTTTTCTGACCAATAAGGCAAAATTGTTCGGGGAAGAGAAAGAGAAAGGAATATTGGAGAAGGCAAATAGAAGCACCTCATCTCAGAGTTTACAGGAGCCAGGAATACCAGCAGAGTCAAGCCTATGTCTTATGAATCACACAGGTTGAAGGAAAAAAGATGTATTTAGTTTGGAAAATATTTTGATTTGGAAAATATGTAGAAAGAGTTTATTTGGAAACAAAATACCTCTCAACACTGTTCATATAGAAAACCGGTATCTGTAAGACATAATTACGTGCAGTGAGAAGAAATTGTGGATAGGAACTTCCAAGCTTAATAAAGGGGAAGAAAAACAATGAAATTTCTTAAATTGGAATGCGTTACCACTCAAGATAGCAAGTTGCATCTCACTGCAGATAATTAAGGAGATCATAGTTTGCTAAAGGTATTGTGGATAGATGGATGCATGTGCAGGTTGCTCGCAAAACTGGATTAGATGATCAGTAGGGTCCCTTTTACTTCTTACATTCTATGATTTTAAAAGCCTGTGTCTTGCTTCTGATTACATACAAGGGTTATTAAGTGTTTTCATCTGATTTAGCACTGACTTGGCCGGAGATGGAAATCTTATCAGGTACATACAGATTTGTTGTTACCAAACTTTATAGCGGTCGACATAAGGAAATGTGAGGCATGATGGAGCAGATAGAGCATCTTACATACCAGATAGACCTCAGTAAACAGTAGAGCATATACTTAGCTATGCTCCAGTAGACACTGGACATTCAGGTATGCATGGATTTTTCTTTATCCTTAGCAACACGGGGAAGTTCCATGAAATATTTGTTCTCTGTACTTGTGCACATAGCTACAGAGACAACCTTAGGAATGGAGACGTGCTTCCTCCATCCCTGTCCCATAAAGGAGTGGCTGTCCTGGTTCTGGGAGTGCAGTCACTGCACAGCCCTCAGGTGTCAGCCTCTTCCCGGACTGTCTGCCGATAGTCAGTTATTGATGGAGGTGGGGTTATCAAGGCCCAATTATTTTGGCTCAACTCAGGACAATTCTGATGAGCCATTTTACTTCCATGGTACCTCTTGGGGGTCAGCTAAAGCAGGGTTTCTTAAGTTTGGCACTAGTGACATTTTGGGGTGGGTAATTCTTGTTAAGGGGCTGTCCTGTGCATTATAGAATGTTCAGCATCATTCTTGTCCTTTACCCACTAGATGCCAGTATCAATCCCTCACCCCCAGCCCATCACACGCAAAAAAATGTCTCCAGCATTATCAAATATTCCTGGAGGAAGGTGGGAGGGAAATCGCCCCCAGTTGAAAATCACTGGGCTAAAGTTGTCAGGTCTACAATTTCTCCTAATTGTCAGTCCGTCCCCGCACCTGCCTCCAAGGGTTGATTTCAGTGAACCTCCACAATAGACATCTCCAACACTAAACCCTGTGACAGATTCACAGAAAAAAAGAAACACTATTTAAAACCACAGTTGACTGGAGTCGGTAGGTTTTTAGGAAGTTGCCGTAATTCAGCAAGTCTATTTTCAGCTCCTTGCAGAGGCTGTTGAAAGAGGCAGAGATTCAAACCTGAAGTTAGCAGATGAGGCCTTATGGTAGCCAGCTACTTGAAAGGATCTCTGCCTATATAATGATACAGGCTTTGTAAAGATTTAAGTGGAGGGAAATTTGGAGGGTGGGCTAAAGTGCCCTGTACTGTTTAAAGGGGGGTGGTTTTGAAAATTAATTTTAGGTCGCATGGGGGCACTAGTCTAGAGAGGAGACACATGGAGATGGGCAAGACTGGGAGAGGCTGGGGCCTGTGGAAAATTTTGTCTAAGTAAGAATCAGGGGGAAAAGTTGATTAGTTTATTGGTGTTATGACATAAATATGCCTTCCATATTTCATATACCTTTGCTCCTCCAACCTTTAGTAAAGTCTGCTTCTCCCACAAGTTCACAGTTTTGCTCCAAGTTTGTTCATGTAGGCTTGAGGAAAAATGTTAAGTTTGAAAAAAAACATTTTTTTTTTACCTTATTAGTAACACCTCATAAAAAGTTGTTCAGTTGCTGGTGCAAAATGACTCTGAAGTATTTCTAGCCTCAGATCATACTTTCCCTGTAGTTCCCAGTTGCTGGCCGTGAGGTATATTTTCATGTAGTGAGTTACACGCTTTGTCTTTTATCTCTAGCCAGACCTTCCTTCTTTAATCACTGTGGTTTTATGTGTGGGGTAGACTCTTGCTATGGTTCTGTTTTATTTTTTAATTTTTATTTCTTAATTGAGGGAGGTGTGGGTCAGAGTTGAGATTCCTCTTCTCTGTACTTCTTCCAAATTGTTTGGGCTTAGGGACCTCAAACTGAATTCAGTATCCAGGTGTGATAGTCTCAGAATTTCAGAGACCTTGTCAGTCTGTAGTGAGATGAGACATAACTTCCTTTGTCACTTAATAGAACTTCTTTGGATAAGTATCACTAGACTACAGGATGTTTAAGTGCTGTCACCTTTATTCTCACTGTAGTTTTGAGTCAAACAGTGTATATCAATGAACTAAGTATGTCTCTTAGTCTTAAACAGTTTTTTTCATAAAGGTTCTTTTTTTCTGGTAAGTGGTCCTGTTATCTGTTGTCCTGTGGCAAACTACCCCAAGTCTTAGTGCCTTAAAACGGTCATTTTGCCCATGATTTTTGGGTCAGGAATTTGGGAAGAGCTTGGTTGGGTAGTTCATCACCAATCCGTGTCATGTGAGTTGGGGCAAGCAGGGCTAGACAATGCATTTTGAAGATGGTGTCTTTTCTCACATGAACACTGTGTTTCTCCACCCGTCTCTCTCCTTCACACCAGACATGAGCAAGTATATCTCAGAGTGGTACACTTCTTGTTTTCTAATCCTCATCAAATGGCTTAGGTTTCTCACAGTTTTACCTCCAGGAAGAGTTTGGATCCCTTAAGTAGTAGCAAGTCTAAAGAACTCCAGGGAAAGACCAGTGTTGGTGCTTACCCTCCAGGCCAGCATAGTATGGTCGGGGAGGCAACATCCCTAAGAACACAGCAAATCCCATGGCAAGCTCCCTACTGGAGAAGAGAAGTAAAGTCTAGGGGAGGTAGAACATTATGCCTCCAATGTGGGTTTATAAACTGAAAAATTAAGTTTTTGTAAATAAATATAATTAACCCAATCTGCCTTGCTTCCCCAGGATGGTCATGAAGACTAAGAGAAATAATGTATGTAAACATAAACCTCCTAACACAAGGTCAGTCATTTAGTAGATGCTTATAAATTATTATGAATAATTAATATTAGTCTTATGAGTATGAATTTGACATAAGGTGTTTATACCATTTGTTATTTGGAGAAATATTTAATGAATTCTGTTAAACTGATCTCTGAAGTAATACACTTATCTTTATGAATTTCTCTCATGTAAAATTATACTCTGAGTGAGACACGTTACTATGATAAAACATGATAATTGCAGATTTATGATGAGGGAGGTGTTTTTATATGGTCATATATAGTTTAGAGCAGCCGGTCCCCAACCTTTCTGGCACCAGGGACCGGTTTCATGGAAGACTATTTTTCCACGGACAGGGTTGGGGAGGGGGGATGGTCAGGCAGTAATGCGAGCGACGGGAGCCGCAGATGAAACTTCCTCTCTTGCCGCCGCTCACCTCCTGCTGTGCGGCCCGGTTCCTAACAGGCCGCGGACCCCTGGTTTAGAGGGTGTTGTATAATCATTCAAAAATATAGCAAAAATATTAAACAAGGATTTAAGAAAAATAAATAAATAAATAATATAACTCCGCCCACTCAAAAAAACTGCTTTCAATTTTCCATAGGCCTTCTAGTTCATAATGTTCATATTTCTTGGACCAAATCTGGCTGTCACTTGTTTTGTAAATAAAGTTTTATTGGAAACACAGCTATGACCATTGGTTTACATATTGTCCAAGGCTGCTTTCATGCTGCAATAACACCGTTGAGTAGTTGCAATGCAGATCGTATGTCCTACAAGACCAACATATTAAATACCTGGCCTTTTACAGAAAAAAGTTTGCCAACTCATGCTTTAGATTTACAATATAATATATACAGAATTTTGCATTAATTTTTCTTAACATTTCAAAAATATTTCCTAATTTCTACGACCTAAAAACTTTTGTAAATTATCCATTACTCATCTGTCAGCATGGAGTCACAATTTATTTAGCCTCTCCTTTTTGATAAAATATTAGGTTGTTTTCATATCTTAAATTGTACAGAGTATTCAGTGAGAATTATAAGTCATACAGGTCTTCTTTCTATACATTTGAACTTTTATTTATTTATATGGTAAAAAATATATATGTATATATTCCATAGAAAAAAATTTCTGGGTCAAAGAGTATGGTCATTTTTACGTCTCTTGACCTCTTGATCTATTTTCCTGTGCTAAAAGGTTTGAATTAACTTCCAGTGCTAGCAGAAGGAATTGGAACCCCGATTTTTAACACTAGATCCCTAACATGGGACAATAAGTATTATGTTCTAAATTCTTATTTAATGAGTTAAAATTAAATATAAATACTTATTCATTTTGCATATATTTGATTACCAAAAATATGGAAAAAATTTTAATCTACTTCTGTAATATTTGGACTATGTTTATAATCTAGTCACATACGTTGTCAGGTTTTGTAGGTTTTTTGTTTTTGTTTTCTTCTGTGAATCCATGTAACCTCAGGCTAATGAAAAATGTAAGAAGGGAAAATCTGCCTTCATGAAGGTTTAGTATGAGAGTCAGTTTGGATACTGGAAGCTAGGGAAAAGTTTAACCCAAGTCAACCAAATATTTATTAAACCTATTCTGCTGTAAAAATTGTGCTAGGCACTGGAGTAATGGAGTGAACCAGACTCCATCCTTGTCCTCTAGGAGCTAAATTCTCTGATAACTTAAGAATTGATGATGGTACATCAGGATTTTAGGTGAAAGGGCACTTCATAAGTACCATTTTATCTTTTTTTTTTTTTTGTCTCTGAATCACCTTTAGCATTAATTTTCGCTCACAAATGATTTCATTAGTGTTTTCAATCTTTATGTGATATTTAGTTGATTATAAGACAGTAACTATATATTGTTTCACACTGACACTCAGGAAGACATTTTTTGTCTTGTTTGGAAGGAGGAAAAAGCTTGTTTTAGGCAGTTAGAAATATTGGCAATTGTGTCCAAACTAAAATACTGAAAATAAAAAATTGATAAATTTTCAATGTTACCTATACAAATTCTATATTGCTCTGTGAAAGATTTTTTTCATCATCACCTGTTACCTCTCCAAAGCCTGTTGAGGATATTGCTTCAAGTTTTAAGAACCCATAACGAGTTACAGTGGCAAAGGCTATACTTGAGATTCATTCAGGACACGTAATTTTGCAAGTTATTTGACACTCTTCAGTGGCGTTTGGAGCTGTCCCTACAGGTTTGCAAAAGCTTCCTGTGACCACCTCTTCCCAACTACACATTCAGTAATGTCATGTTGGTGGCTTGAAATAAATCACAGTAGGAAGTGTTTACACCATAGAAATTGTCAAATGCTGTAAATTAGGGCTTCCTTTTCACTCCCCCCAAGAGAATGAGTTGTTAAATATTTACAAGCACATCACTACTTTTGTTCTGACATTTCTAATCAGTTGCTTATGTATGAGAAACAAATTGCAAAACTCATAATTTCCCTCTAAATTACATGAGAATTGTTCTCTCAACACAAACTGACATCCATTATAAACTAGGAATCAGCAATGTACTGAATTTTCCCATAAACATCCACAGGCCTGAGATTCTTTGCCAACCTATGGATGGTGATAACTGAGCATAATGCGGAAGGAAGCCGTGCTGTAGAAACAGAGAGGGAGAGAAAGGACATCTCCTGACAAATGTATTTAATTAAACTGTGTGCACATCACCATGGAATACCCATCTTGATGTATTGTGATCAGTTCCTAAATTATCAGAGAATTTATCCTGAAAGGACAGTGATGGAGTCTAGCTCATTCCTGTATGCCAGGGCTTAGCACAGCTTTTGTGAGAAAATAGGCATAAATACGGATTCGATTTGGATTAAAGTTTTCCCTGCTGCACTACCTAAAATGATTCTCATACTAACCCTGCTTGAGCAAGACCTTCCTTTCTTTTATGTAATCTCACATGCTAATTGCTGAAAATAGAATATGAACTTACATATCAAATGTCTTCACTTTTTTTAATGAGTAAGATACTAGTTCCAAAGACTACTTTCATATCATTATGCCATTTTAAATTCTTAAATTTGCAGGAATATGATAACCAATACAAAATTAATCTATCTAAAATATATTCGATCTAACAGTACCAGTGTAGAGAATTTCTGGCCTCAGCTACTGTTATATAGGCATAAAAATACTCCATTAAAAAAATCAGATAGTTTTCGGATGAGTTGAATCTTACTTTCTCGTTGTCTTTTTCATTTATTTTTTAACAAAGTGGAAATAAAATTTTCTTTATTATTAGATGAATAAATGTCCATTTTAAAACTTTAAAAAATATAGTGAGTTACACAAAGAATGATATAGAACAGGCACTCTCAATTGACAAGGATTCTTTGCCTAACCAAACTTCAGTCAGGCCCATCTGTGCATTTCCTTGTAAAATCTAGCTTTAGCAAGAATCCTGTGAAGTCAGTTTAACCAGAACCCCTCACCCTCAATGTCTGATCAGGTTCCTCATCCGCCACCATCTTCCAGGTGTTGTCTGATCACCTGGCCTGTCTTCAGCAAAGATCCTGTTAAGTACATTTAGCCAGAATTCCCCCACTCCTGATGTCTCCTCTAAGTTATTTCCCATCCACTGACCACCACCCTGCTCCTTGGCTATAAATTCTGCTTGTCCAAGCAGTATTGGAATTGAGCCCAGTTCTGTCCAGAGGTCTCTTTTCCCCTATTGCAATAGTCCTGAATAAAATTTGTTTTTACCACTTTAACCACTGTACAGCTCTGGTTTTCCTTACACACAATCCACCTTTAATATTTTCTTCTGTATTTATTCATGGTAATACTCTTCTATTTATTTCCTTCATGGCACTTTTCAACATATATAATTTTCTTGTTAATTTATTTATTCACATGTTCATATTTATTCACATTCATTATATCATCACATTATGCTATTTTACCTTACCAGTGCCACTGAAGTCTATTCTCTTTGTTTCTGGCTCCACTGTCACTCCCCTTTCAGACTTGTCGTTTCTTGCTGGAACATGGCAGTAGCTTTTTAAGAGGTCTGCCTTCACTAGCAGTCTGTTCCTGACCTCCAAATTACACCCCCCACCTTTGCCACTAGAGAACATTCTCTTAAACACATATTTTAATAATCTGCATCAGGCTTCCCTGGTGGCACAGTGGTTAAGAATCTGCCTGCCAATGCAGGGGACACAGGTTCAAGCCCTTGTCCAGGAAGATCCCACATGCCGTAGAGCAACTAAACTAAGCCCGTGCGCCACAACTACTGAGCCTGTGCTCTAGAGCCCACGAGCCACAACTACTGAAGCCCACCCACGTAGAGCCCGTGCTCTGCAACAAGAGAAGCCACCGCAATGAGAAGCCCGCGTACCGCAACGAAGAGTAGCCCCAGCTCACCGCAACTAGAGAAAGCCCACGCGCAGCAACGAAGAACCAACACAGCCATAAATAAATAAATAAATTTATTTAAAAAAATAATCTGCATCAGTTATAATGTCTCCTTTTCATTTATTACTTGTTTAATTTGAGTCTTCTATCTTTTTTCTTAGATATTTATCTAAAGGCTTGTCAATTTTGTTAATCTTCAAAAAACCAAATCCTAGTTTCATTGAATTTTTCCCATCATTTTTCTATTCTCTATTATGTTTATTTATTCCCTGATCTTTATTTTTTTTTTATTTTTATTTTTTTTGCAGTACGCAGGCCTCTCACTGTTGTGGCCTCTCCCGTTTTGGAGCACAAGCTCGGGACGCACAGGCTCAGCAGCCATGGCTCACGGGCCTAGCCGCTCCGCGGCATGTGGGATCTTCCCAGACCGGGGCACGAACCCATGTCTCCTGCATCGGCAGGCAGACTCTCAACCACTGCACCACCAGGGAAGCCCCCCTGATCTTTATTATTACCTTCCTTCTACTAACTTTGGATTTTTTTTTTCTAACTTTGGATTTAATTTTTTTTTCTCCTAGTTCCTTACAGTGTATGGTTAGGATGCTTATTTGAAATTGTTATTTTTCAACGTAGGTGTTTATTGCTACAAACTTCCCTCTTAGTACTGCTTTTGCTAGATCCCGTAAGCTTTGGTATATTGTTTTCATTTTTGTTTGTCTCAAGATATTTTCTAATTTCCTTTAAAATTTCTTCTTTGACACATTGGCTGTTCAAGAGTGTGTTATTTAATTTCCACATATTTGTGAATTTTCTGATTTTCCTTCTGCTATTGATCTCTAGTTTCATTCCATTTTGGTTGGAAACATATTTGCTATGATTTCAGTCTTCTCACATTTGTTAGACTTATATTGTGACCTAACATGTAATCTATCTTGGAGAATGTTTCATGTGCACTCATGAACAAAGTATATTCTGGAATGTTCTGTTAGGTCCATTTGGTCTGTCTTCCTGTTCAAGTCCTCTGTTTTCTTACTGATCTCCTGTCTGGATGCTCTAACATTATTGAAAGTGGGAGATTGAAATCCTCTACTATTATTGTGTTACCATCTAAATATTTCTCTCTTCAGTTTTGTCAAATGTTTGCTTCATATATTTAGGTGCTGATGTTGGTTTCATATATAATTATTATATATCTTCTTGGTGAATTGAGCTTTTTATCTTTATAATGCCCTTCTTTTTCTCTTGTGGCAGCTTTTGACTCAAAGTCTACGGTCTGGTATAAGCATTGCCACCCATGATTTCTTTTGATTACCATTTGCATGGAATATCTTTTTCCATGCTTTCATATTCAGCCTATGTGCATCCCTAATTCTAAAGCAAGTTTCTTGTAGGCAGCATATAGTGTACCTTGTTTCTTTTTTGTTGTTTTAATCCATTCAGTCACTCTATGTCTTTTAACTGGGGATTTTAATCCAGTTACATTTAAAGTAATTATTGATAGGGAGGGACATTCTGTTAACGGTCAGGTCATTCTGTTAATTTTCTGTCAAACTTGTAGCCATTGATCTCTGTTTTCCTCTCTTACTGTCTTTGTGTTTCATTGATTTTTTTTTTGTAGTGACATACTTTGATTTCTTTCTCATTTCTTCTGTGTATGAACTATAGGTATTTGTGGTTACCATGGGGCATACACAGGACATCTTTTTTTTTTGGTTGGGGGTGGTTTGCAGGCCTCTCGCTGTTGTGGCCTCTCCCATTGCGGAGCACAGGCTCTGGACGCACAGGCTTAGCGGCCATGGCTCACAGGCCTAGCCGCTCCGTGGCATGTGGGATCTTCCTGGACCGGGGCACGAACCTGTGTCCCCTGCATCGGCAGGTGGACTCTCAACCACTGCACCACCAGGGAAGCCCAAGACAGGACATCTTATAGTATTATAGTAACAATGTATTTTTAGCTGGTAGCAGCTTAAGTTCAGTCACACACAGAACCTACACTTTCACTTCTCTCCCCCTACTTATGTTATTCAAGTTACAGATTACATCATTTTATATTGTATATCTATTACCATAGTTTTATAGTTACAGGGTTTTTTTTAATACTTTTGTCTTTTAATTTCTATACCAGAATCAAAATTATATTATAGTTAAACTTATAAATTATGTGCACCATTGTTCCTGAAGGCAACTAGAGTATGCTGGGCTGTGTCCATGCTCTGAGACAGTGAAGACAGAAGCCAGTCCCTCTGGCAGACACCAAAAAGTCAGAATGTTGGATGCACAGCCCAGTCTACTCTTTTGTGCCTCAGGAAGAAGCAAAGTGCTGGGAGATTTCTCCCAGTGACATAGCACTGTTTTCTGGGGGGGAGAATATGGAGGAAGAGTATCACAAATTTTCCTACCAGCTTTGATGTGGCTGGTTTTGAACTCACCTGCAGTGCAGAAGCCTCTTAACTGGTTTCTGGATGTCTCATAAAAAGAAAAGCTTCATGTATTGTTGTCAAAATCGGCTTCTCCATGGGAGGAAGGAAGATCTGAGACTTCCTATCCTGTCATCTTGCTGACATCAGTCCCCAAAGGAACAGATTGCTATGAGGCCATTGTTAATGGCTGGCACTTTTTTTTTTTTTTTTTTTTTTTTTTTTTTTTGCGGTATGCGGGCCTCTCACTGCTGTGGCCTCCCCCATTGCGGAGCACAGGCTCCGGACGCGCAGGCCCCGGACGCGCAGGCCCAGCGGCCATGGCTCACGGGCCCAGCCGCTCCGCAGCACACGGGATCCTCCCAGACCGGGGCACGAACCCGCATCCCCTGCATCGGCAGGCGGACCCCCAACCACTTGCGCCACCAGGGAGGCCCGGCTGGCACTTTGTATAGAGAGTATTAAAGAGAAATGAAGCAGCTAAGGTGTAGGTAGTGGGATTTAGAGTAAAAAAAAGAAGAATCCAAAGAATCTGTAAATTGGCCACTCTAAATGGTCCTACTGATATATGGGGTTGAGAATTTGACTTTAAAACCATCCTTAACTAATTTCTGCATGAACTCTATGTCAAGGCTGGGGTATTTTTGTTGTTGTTATTGTTTTGTTTTCCTCCCAAAGTCAAGAAGTAAATAGTACTGTTGTGAGAATTGGCAGACATTGAAAGTTACTGATTTCAAGGCTTCATGTGAATTTTTTGTTGCTGACAGTTTGGGTTTAGATAGCCAGAAAGTGGGTATCTCATGGGAAATACTAGCTCTCTGATTAGATAGTGAAAACATGGAGGATCACCTCCTTTTTATTTGCAAAGATAAACTTGCATTACTTCCAATGTGCTTCACAATCAGAGTTCCCAGAAGGAGATCCTTCTTTAAGCTTCCTGCCAAAAGCAATTAAAGCCTGATGTTCTAGAAAAAGAGGGTTAATAATGCCTTGGCAATTAAACTCTCTTTTCTTGTAGGAAAATAAAAAAGGACCAGGAAGATTGCACAGCCAAAAGAATGGAGATGAAACAAATGGGGTACCAGGATATGTGAGGCTATTTGACTAAACAGTGAGAGAATTCTTCTCTAGGAAACCTCTGCTTGGTTCTTTGGAGATCCCATATCTTTTCATCCAAATCCTCAGAAGTGTGCAACATGGCTTGTTAATGCAAGAGTCTGCTAGAACGGACATGCCTCATTAGAGGAGAAAACACAAGGGTAAATTGCAAATGAGGCTCATGTCGGGAGGGAGATGTGCTCTGAGGGGGAAGCAAAATGCTTCAGACTATTAAAGCTAGGGAGGATCTTAGAAATATCTAGTACCACCTCCTTACTCCAAAGATTAGAATATTGAGGCCCAGAAACTATAGGACACGTGAATACGGGGACCAAGTTTTTACATTTTATTTTTATATTCCACACAAGCATAGACAATTAAATTTTCCTTGAGTATAAGTTTGGTGTGTACCTGTCTTCAATGTTTTGTAGTAATATAGCCCCCCATATGTATATGAAAGTTATTGAGTTTATAGTAATAACAAAAATATGGAGACAACCTAGCTTTCAATAGTTCCTTAAGCTCAAGTGACTCATTTAAATTTTCTGAACCTTAACTTCCTCCTCTTCAAAATGAGAATATAATGACATCTATCTCAAAGGACTCATAAGAATTAAAAGAAAGTATGAGAAAATTACTGTAAACCAATAAATGCAATACAAATGTGGGCAATTATTATTATCACTATAAATATTAACTAGTAGATATATGTGAACACTTAAATCCATGTGGCATTTTATTACTAGAAGTTCTTTTTTTTTTTTTTGCTGTGTGCGGGCCTCTCACTGTTGTGGCCTCTCCCGTTGCGGAGCACAGGCTCCGGATGCACAGGCTCAGCGGCCATGGCTCACGGGCCCAGCCACTCCGTGGCATGTGGGATCTTCCCGGACCAGGGCACGAACCCGTGTCCCCTGCATCGGCAGGCGGACTCTCAACCACTGCGCCACCAGGGAAGCCCTTACTAGAAGTTATTTTAAATACTACTTAGTCCTTTCACCTAATGTTATGTACGAAGTAATTGAGGTTCAGAAATATGAGATGCCTTGCCTATAGCCATGCGTTTGGCAAATGAAAGATCTCTAATCAGCTAGTAATTTATTGAGATTTATTTATTCCATGCCAGTCTCTTTCTTTACATGTATTACCTCTTCTGTACCCACAGCAATCCTATAAGATAAGTGAATCGGGATTGTTCTCATTTCACACGCTGTACAGCTCAGGTATGGAGAGGTTGAGGAAAGTTCCCATGACTCCACAGTTAGTAAGTGGAGGAGCTGAGATTCAAACCTGGCAGGCTGCTCAGGTCTCACTGTCCCGATTTTTTCATCATCCCATAAACCTCAGAGCCTGCAGACTCTTTTGTACCTACAAGTCAGCTACTGGTTGTTTCTCAGTTGTACAGACTGGTGTTTTCTTGTTTCCTTTAAAAGCAAGCAAACACACTCATGGGTGCTAGTGACCATTGCATCTGGGAGGTTTCTGAGGGCCTTACAATGTGCTGTCACTGTTTTCTCTTTACTGTTAGATTATTTCAGGTAACAAGTTCTTTTTTTTTTTCCTGATTTTATAATTTCCTTTGCCTTACATCATAGAACAATGGGACTGTAGTCTTCCAGTTACACACTTGTTGTCTAAGTATCTTCCCCGTTGCTAGGGTTTCTCTCTCATTCTTTCTGTTGAACTGATAGGAATCTACTTCTAATAGAGGAAATACAAAATTGGATGGTTTTGTGTGCTGGAAACCTTCTCTAGCTTGCAAAAGGAGACTCCACAGGAGGCTGCCTCAAACTGGGGCTTTCCTGTAGAATGCCACAGTGTTGTTTGACAAGCACACTGCTTCACAATGCAGGGGCTTGTACATAAGTGCCACTCCTCTTAACCTCTCCTCACCGGAGCTAAACCCTGAGCACAACCTTCTCTTTGGTGTGAAAAGAGGCTCCAGAGACAGCAGTAGCTGCTTTATGGACACTGCTGAATATCAGTCACTAACGGGGGATCGAGGGTGGACAGAGGTAGAGTTATCAGAGCAGGAGTGTAGGAACTATATGCCAGCCCTGGCATTCCCTTATCAAACGATCATCCATAATCAAATTGGGAAGGGGAAAGTGCCTTTTTTTTTTAAACAAGCACAGAAAGTATTATTTTGGAGACTGGCAGAATGTAAGCAAGCCAGCTATTCATGCCATACCCAGAAGCTCAGACAGAACAAAATTATGCTTCAGATTAATGTATCGGTCAGTTCAAAGGTTAGACAAACAGCTGTTTCTCAAGGAGGCACACTACAAAGCTTAACTGTTCATTGGAAGGTCTGTAATGGTCTCAGCAGATTCCCAAAGGAGTCACTGTTATTTGTTTCTGATTGGGAGATACCCCAAACTGACTCCATGCTACTGATGACCTCTGTTGCTAGGGCATGAGGGTGAAACTCTGGAGCCAGTGCGATTTTACCAGTCTCTGGGAAAAAAAAAAAAAAAAAAAAAGAAAAGGAAAGAAAAGAAGCCACCCACACATCCAACATGTCTTTAGTGACTCAAAAATTAGCCTCAGCCCGGCAGTTTGGAATGGAGGAAAGAATGCTGCAGAGTCAAGAGGTCTATGCTCTCATTTCTGCAAAAACTATAAAATAACTTAAAATAGTAAGCTATTCAAGAATGTGGTTTATAGTAGTCAGGTTTGATTTGATGCAAAGCTATGTAACTGGTAGTTTAAATAAAGGAGAGGAATAAGTTCCATCTTTATTCAATATTTCCCAAACTTCCCCTGGTGATTTTTATATACTTGAGTTGAATAACTCTTCATAAGAAGCTGCTAATTGTAAAATGAAAAACAAAATAAAGCTCTAAGAGAAAGACACAGAGAAGAGAGGGAGCATTTAAATTGGAGTTGTCAATGGGGATATAGTATATATTTGAATGGGGTTATATTTAAAAAGTATTAAAATTTTCAGAAAGTTAAAGAGGTAACTTCTTGAAGAAGTCCTGAGAGATTTTTAGGGATTCCCTGATGATTTCAAATGTCTTCTAAGGACATGATCTAACTTTTTTTTTTTTTCACTCAGATATTCATTATTTACTCACTGTAAGACACTCACCAGTAGTTATTAAGTTTTATTGTTATGCTTCTTTACCACAGACATTCTAAGGTCTTTTTGGATTTTGTTATGTATATTCACTCTCTCTCCCTTTCTATAGGTAGATAGGTAGGTAGGTAGATAGATAGATATCAATAGAGAGAGGAACATATATATATATATATATATAATTATTCTGTCTTCTAGCATGATGCATTAAAAATACTGTATGTGCTTAATAAATATTTGTTTAAATCAGTTCAATTGGGCTTCCCTGGTGGCGCAGTGGTTGAGAGTCCGCCTGCCGATGAAGGGGACACGGGTTCGTGCCCCGGTCTGGGAGGATCCCACATGTTGCGGAGCGGCTGGGCCCGTGAGCCATGGCCGTTGAGCCATGGCCATTGAGCCTGTGCGTCCGGAGCCTGTGCTCCGCAATGGGAGAGGCCACAACAGTGAGAGGCCCACATACCGCAAAAAAAAAAAAAAAAAAAATCAGTTCAATTAATAAGTCTTGTATGTAGAGGGGGAGTGCCCTATTTTGAAATTTTGTGATGCAGTTACACACGTGACTGAATTTCATGAGCTGTGTGCTGTCTATGGCCGACCGGTGTCAAAAGAGAGATGAGTGTCTCGCGGGTAGAAGGACTGAGCTCAAGCTTCCAGAAAGGTCATCAGGGATACCACTCAAGGATAAAATAGCAAAACATGAATCAGGGGCCGAATTAAGCTGACAGGAGTAATGAGCTCTTCACTTTTGATTCCAAACCTCTCAAGCACAATGGCATATGCCCTATTCATCTTTATATCCGTAGTGCGTAGAAAAAAAAAATCTATCACATTGGTATCTTAATTAAATTAGAAGAAGGATACAGTATAATTTGGTGGTGTCTTTCAAATGAGGAGGTATATTATGGTTGTAGAAGAACAAAGTGCAAGATATCTCCTGAATCCATTCATTCATTCACAGGTATTTATGGAATACCTAATATGTGCTAGACCCTTGTCTAGACACTGTGGATATGAACATGAACAACACTGACAGATCCCTGCTATCATAGAGCTTGATTTGATCAGAAGATCACACAGTGTATACAAAGTTGAATAAAATAGGAAAAGGTGAAGTCTCTATGGTGATTTTTTTTTTTTTTTTTTTTTTTTGCGGTACGCAGGCCTCCCACTGTTGTGGCCTCTCCCGTTGTGGAGCACAGGCTCCAGACGCACAGGTTCAGCAGCCATGGCTCACGGGCACAGCCACTCCGCGGCATGTGGGATCTTCCTGGACCGGGGCACGAACCCATGTCCCCTGCATCGGCAGGCGGACTCCCAACCACTGCGCCACCAGGGAAGCCCTATGGTGATGGTTTTGAAGCATAGTGGATCATTTGAGAAAAGTCAACTTTAAGAAAAGACAAGGAGGTGCTATGAGAATACAGCAGAAGACAGTTAAGAAAAGTGGGATTTGACACCAATGGTGAAATAAATACTAGTTTCAACAGGCTTAATCAATTAGTCTAGTATTACATCAACCAACTGATATGGATGGACTGAAATGAATTAGACCAATAATTCTCAATCTTCTAAGAGGCTGTAAAACATGCAGATTCCAGGACCCATCCCAGAAATACTGATTCAGTTGTTTTGGATGGAACGTAGGAGTTATGAGAGAATGAACACTCCAGGTGATCTTGACACAGTCAGTTCCCAGACCTCACTTTGAGGAACGATGAATTCGATTGAAAATTGATAAGTAGCTAATTAGGAGGATAACTTCATGTAATTGGTATGATACTAGAAATAAGGGCAATTGGGTTGATACATTTTAGTGCCAGAAATGGGCTGAATTTAGCACTTCTTGGCCTGAATGGATGCACATTTTTCTGCCTAATATGCTTTCTTCTGTATTCTAACTAATATCAAAAGAGGTTTAAAAGTTCTGTATAAGACAAGGTTTTAAAACTTCATATTTGTAGAAACCAGAGGAAAAATACATTCAGATGAATTAATTCATGGTACTGCTTACCGAGTGCTATTTTAGGAGGAGAAATATAAAGGAGAAGGAACTACAGTTATCAAGATCTTTCCCTCTATTTTATATACTTTACATTTTCTCTAGATTAAAGAGAAGGGTTTGACTTTGTATTTTAATTTCTATTTACTACAGAAGTTTATAATTTTATAATACATTTAACCTTAAGAATATGATTTAAGTTTTCTAAAACTTAGAAAGTCCCTGCCTAGAAAAAAGCTGCATAAATAGAGATGTATTTCAGTTGTAGCACATATGTCATCTATTTCCTAACCTCTAAAAATGACTGGATATTTTGAAAAAGAGAAGCTTCTTTTCACTTTAATATTAACCTAATTTTTTCAAAAATAAAACAGTATTCAGCATAAGCTATTGGCATGATTCATTTTCAATATTTTTGAATTTGTGACATCTCCCAGTTGGTTTCTGTCTTAGATCATGAAAGAGAAATATACTGTTATTTTAAACTCAAGCAATTGAGAAAGATATTATCAAATTACAGGTCCTATGGCCTCTAAATAGGTAGCGATCTGGCTACAAAATCTGACTTTTCAGGGATCCTGAAGATATTAGTGATCAGTCAGAGGAGGAACAGGATGAAACAATTTGATGCCCTCAGTAGGGAGTCAAAGGGTCCTTGACTGACTTTCATTGAACATGTTGATAAGTTTCAGAAATTTTGGTCGTCTTCCAAACTGTGTCCCTATTTCTTTCATGAATCTAAATGAACATAAAGACATGGTGTTCTTATCTCCCTAGGGATTTGGCTGAATTCTTGAGAAGGAAAATCATAATTCAGCATTTGAAAGCACATGAATGAAAAGGGCAATGAAAAATTTTTTTAAAGTTGTGTGTCATCATCCTGTTGCCTTTTTTGATCTTCTTTGGCTTTCCAATTCTGAAGAATATGATGACTTCTTTCCAGTCGGGTAGACCAAAAGATTTGGAGATTTTCGACCTAGTAATCATAAAGATTTCAAACATCATTTACTGAACCACTTAGAGTGAGGCATGTGTGTGTGGCATTGGTAGTTAATCAGTCTGGTAGTAATTTCTGTATTTTAATACTCAGGCAAATATCTAGTGGAAGATGGCTTTCAGTGTGACACAAAAGTCAGAAAGTAAGCAGTTATCTATCACAATTGTTTAACAGCTTTTCAGATGCTGTAAAAGGTTTGAAGGCCAGTGCATGCTGTTATATACCCTGACCCTTCTTTAACAGTTTATTGCTATAGATTTCATGGAAAAACTTGCAATATGATTAAACTATTCTACATCGTAAGTTTAAAGGGAATATTTTCAAAAGCATCTTTAACATATATACTGTAGTTGATTCCATAATTTATTTAATAACTTCTAAAATTACTTATTTAGACATGTGATTTATGAAGTAAATCTGATTTAAAAAATTTTTTGAACTATTGATGATTAGGAGTACATCCCCTGATTGTATTATAATCCTCAAAACTTCCAGGCTTGTACTTTAAGAGACCCTTAATGAGTATATTTCCAATTGAAGAAAATTATAATTTCTTCAGGATAAGCATACAGGTTTTTGACTTGAGAGCACCATGATTAATACAGCCATCTTGTCATCACATATTCTTCCCACACCGGGAGACGTAATCTCAGCCTAAATCAGGAATAGTTGATCCACATGCTTCACTCCAGGAGTAGAATGAAGATTCCTTCTTTAGTGGCAGGAGAAAAAAAGGTGCATTGTGGGCAAAGCTTTTATGGTTGACAATAAGTGACTTTCTTCTTGTTACCAGTTCACGGTTTCTCAGCCCTTTCTGCTCACATTTGCCACAGAAAGGGTACCAGTTCTCATTTTGGAAGGAACAAAACAGAACAAAAGAGCCCCCACGGTTCCGAGGGTGACTCTCAGTGTGGAGAATAACACAAGCAGCTTGTCCTGCTGATTGTTGCCACACAGTCTCATGGCAAAGGTTTGAAGAGAAAGAGAACTCCAAATCCCACCTTCTTTCCAAATCCTGGGGATTGACGCGGTTGTTATTTGCTCTTCATGTCAAGCCAGCCCAAAGGAGCGGACAGGGCCAGTCAGTGGGATAAAATCAGCAACTGGGGACAACAGCCCTACTTCCCCCATTCTCACAGGCTTCAGTGATGACACTGGAAGCTTGATTTAGAAACACTGGAGGCCCCCTCCTTCCTATGCATAAAAAATGATAACAATATTGAGACTGAAGTAACTCAGACATCGAAGGCAGCCTTGAGTGATTTGCACAAGTCCACAAATGCAAGTTAGGATCCCAACTATGAATTAGAGTAAATTCAGAAAAATATTCCTTTTGACTTCAAATCTGAGCATGAAATCCTGAACTGTCAGAAGGGAATTAGCAATGTATTTGGTAATTAAATAATTTTTTAACTCTTGACATGGCATAGGAAAGAAGGGTTAATTTATCTTAATGTGGTTCTTATTTTATTTTTTAAATAACTAGATAACTCAGTGGAGCGATTAACATTCTAAAACAACAAATGATCATATTACTGCAAGGTCCTGACTTACTGTAAAGTCTCCAAGGTAAAAAGGCTTTGAGCCGATACTGAAACTCCATCCTCTTGTACTGAGGTATGGCTCCTCATAAAGTAACATGTCTGGTGCCCTGCTGTTTGGAAGTGACCCCAAGGCAGCAGTGGAAGATGAAGTTTCAGCAGGAGAGACTAAGAATCTCAGAGGATTTGCTCTGTGATACAGAGATTCCTGCCTGTGAGTGACAATTTCCCAAGAAGCCTTCACTGATAATATTAAACGATTGTGACTGTTCAGGTCTTTTGCCTTGAGATGGTGATGGTGGTCTCTGCATTGAAATAGTATGTTGACTCTGGATGGCAATGCTGGAAAATTTTAGAAGCAGGGAAACATCATATGGAGTCTTGAAAGACATAACTCAGACATGCAAAATACATTTTCTCAGACATTCCTCTCTCTCTCTCTCTCTCTCTCTCTCTCACACACACACACACACACACACACTTTATTTCTTTCCACCTGGGGAGAAATCATTGCATGAAATAAAACTGAATCTTCAGCATTTTCTTCCCCAAATAGGTTTTTCTTAGATATCATGTAAGATATATATCATCTCATACAGTATACAAGAGAAATATTATGGAATGTTGACTTTTCTAGCCATTTACATTTGCTATTTCTCTGAATAAATTGTTATAATAGAAATATTCCAAAGCCAGTGGTATCTCAAAGTTGCAAATTAGCATCTAGAGACTTGCTACTCCAGGCGATGTTAAGCTTTAACATTGTGAACATTAAGTCTTGGTGCACCAGTGCATTTATAATGAAAATACTGGCTTGCAATTGTGAAAATCTTAAATTAGGAATCAGGCCCACATTAGAGATGCTGGCCTCCACTTGCCCGAAGAGTCAATGAGGAGGGTGGAGGGAGAAAAGTGCTTTTGTGCAGCAAAACCTGCCATATGGGCTCTTGTCTAAGCAAACCCTCCACTGTTACATAGGATGAGAACTTGGCCTTGGAGCTGAATGAGCTGCTGAAACCTGATCAGCTAAAGGCCAATCTGCAGGAAGCTGTCATCACCTCACTAAGTTTGCAAAACTTAAAAGGGAACCACTTTCACTTCAGGGTTTTTATAGACTTTGGGCTGTTTCTTGTACTGAAGCATTACAGCAAGTCTCATCTTTTGATGGATTTGTATTGTTTGTGGTCTCTTGTTTGTTTTGTTTTGCCTTGCCCCATCCTTGATTTCTCTATAAACCTCTATGTTGTATCTTCTAGGTGCCCAAAGACTGGAAAGTTTCATCAGTGAAGATAAGATCTTTTGCATGTACTTTCATTCTGGCTGTCTTTCCCTTTTTCACTAATCCTCTTCACTCCTGCTGCTATTTTATAATACTAAAGCCACACCCTTATTTTTGCCAGGGATTCACAGAAGCACTTTGCTTTGAGGTGAGCACTGATGATGTGCTTGTGAATCACTTTGTAAATGTGTACATGCATTTAACAGAGAGAAATAATACCTTCCTTATAGGTTCAGTTGGGTCAGTATTTCCCAGAGGTGCCACCTCAGAGGACAACAAACCCCTATTTCATAAGGATCACACCTTCTGAAAGCATTTCTTCTTTCAGGTGGATTTATTTTGAGAGGGACAATAATCAGGGTTGTCTGCACTGACATAAGTTGCTGAAAAAGGCATTCAATGAAACATTGATCACATGTGATCCTTTTACAGGCAAATTTTAAAACCGTTTTCACTTAATATAATATGTTTTCTTATTTTGCCATGTAAAGTTTAACTGTGGAGGACATATATACCAAACCCTTAAAAAGATATCACATTCGGTATTGGAACTTCTGAATACACAGAAAGGAAAAGTTGTCAGGCAGTTTAAAAAGAGTCAGCACTTATTTTGGCTGTTTTAAAATGGTTAGTACACATGAGACCACTGTGGAATAGGAGAATGGGTCCTTGACTTTGAGTTCTTTCATGTTTGGTGTGAGATTTAAATAAAACCATAGTTGTGGACTGCCTAATTTAAGACCTGGAGTATTAAATGTTTAATAAATGCTAACTGAGTGTGAACTTGAATGGTATGAGGCCCCAGATGCAAGGAACATATAATTGAGATTATTACCATAAAGTAAATTTAAAACCCTAGACATAGAACAAACATGAAAAGTATAATCGACTCAGTTTAATAATTAATTGTCATGAATATTTCTTGTGAAGGCAATATTTTCCCAGCTCACACAGAAAGCAGAGGTGCCACAGTGATATGGATCTTTAAATGTGGGTCTTGAAAAGCAAGAAGGCGGAGGAGGAGAGGGAAAGGAAGGAAAAGAAAAGAAAGAGGAGGAGAGAAGAATGATTAACTAGGTATTATGCTAAGCACTTGAAATGAGAAGCACTACAGCATAGTAGTTAGAAAAAAATTGGGGAGTGAGGCTGCCTGGGTTCAAGCCCTGCACTAATCTGTAATAGCTATGTGACCTCAGGCAGGTGATTTGATGCCTCAAGCCATACCTTTCCTCCTCTTTGAAACAGGGATGATAATAACACTTACCTTTTAGGGTTCTTGTGAGGATTAAATGAAGTAACTCTGATGCAATTAAACAGGACTGTCTCTTGGTAACAAAGACTAGCTACTAAAAATTAATTAATAAAAAAGTAATTACTATAAATATAAGAATAAAATATTGAAGAAAAATATAGAGGGAAACATCTTAGTTTGGCAACTGATCACTGAAAAAGAAGTCTACAAAGTAAAATAGTATCAAAATTAATATTGAAAAAATATTTTTACTTGAGTTCCATCCCACTGGGCATTTATCAGATGTTTCTATTGTATAGCAAAATACCTGTAATAGGTATTTCATAAATGTTTGTTGAATAGATAAATCTTCAATACATATATTTTAAAGTGATATTTTCCAAGTATTACAAATTTATAAAAAACTTTCTCCATAGAAACATCTAATTTGTTAGCATTTCCCCTCAAACTTAAAGAGGTTATTAGGCCTTTAGATAAGTTTCAGAATTGAACTTACTAAAAATATATGAGAGAAAGCTATTTTGAATCCATAAATTAATTCGAGTGGGGGAAAATCAACATATTGTACCTCTGGGGAGAAGGAAATTGCATGGCGCTTTGCAAAAGAAAGACCTTGGGTGGAAGAGATGAATAAGTAGAAATGAAAAATCAAAGATGGGAAGAGAGAAAGAGGAGAAGGAGGAAAGAAGAGGGAGTCATATTAAAAGAGGAGGATAAATGACAAAAATATGTTGAAATGTAACAAAAATTATCTAGGAGTTGAAGAACAGACAATAGTGAGAAGATCTACACTATTTAAAAAAGTAAACTCTATTGAGCTGAACTACAAACAGAAAATTAACACATTTAGAGAGGATGAGGTGTTTCTTCTAGTTAACATAGAATTGATTTGGTGTGAATTAGAATGGTGTTTGCTAGGGGTGTTCCCAAATTGAGAGATGAAGAAACTTGAACTAGGTCTAGAGAAGTAAACATAATGCAAATGATTTCAGTTAGCAAAATACGGTTTCTAAATAAGAAAATATAGAAATTAACTGTAAGGGATAATACAATTATAATTTTTTTTTTTCGGTACACGGGCCTCTCACTGCTGTGGCCTCTCCCGCTGCAGAGCACAGGCTCCAGACGCGCAGGCTCAGCGGCCATGGCTCACGGGCCCAGCCGCTCCACGGTATGCGGGATCCTCCCGGACCGGGGCACGAACCCGTGTCCCCTGCATCGGCAGGTGGACTCTCAACCACTGCGCCACCAGGGAAGCCCTATAATATTTTTATATATGGCAAAGACTCTTCAAAAACACATTTACAAAGAACTCATTCCATGCCCCAATCTGTATGAGCCATTTGGGGGACACATACAGGACATATATGGTCTTTGCCTCCTAAGAAACATACAACCTCCCTCAGAAGAGGACTTACATACATCAAAAACCTTGAGAGCAATTCACAAAAGTTATTCACTGGGGCCAGCCGAGAAGGGGGTGCTAAATCCAGTGATCGGAGAAGACAGGGACTGAATGTTAAGATCTGGGTTAGAGAAGAGGTAGGAGGATGCCCTGGGAAGGGAGACCCTGTACAATTGTTTGACAGGCTATTTTTTGGAATAAAAGAAATGTTATCAGGAACACAGAATAGGAAATCATAAATCTGGGTTAATATCACAGAGAAAGCATAGACTAGATCTCAAAGACAGAATTTGCAAGGATGGAGATACAGGAGTTGAGGATGACTGAAGTTTTTCATCTAGGAAATGTGAACTAGGATACAGGGTGACACACTGAAATCATTGGAAAAATTTTTAAAAAGATTGGCAGTTACGGTGGGTGACGAATCCCCAGAGCACTTTTCCCCAAGGAACACTCTCCTCCCTCCCTGTCTATCTCTCTCTCCCCTCTCATTCTCTCTCTTTCTCTTCTCACTTTCTTTCTGCCATAAGAGGCTGGCAGAGGGACTTTAATAAAAAATCAAGTTGCATTTTTTTTTGCCCTCTGTACCCCCTTTGCTGCACTCTCCTCTGTGGCTCCAAAGTGCCCCCCCCCCACTTACGCCCCGTCTCCACCAGGGAAGGGGCTTCCTAGAGTGTGGAAACTTTTGCTCTTTCACAGCTCCCTCCCAGAGGTACAGGTCCCTTCCCAATTCTTTTGGCTCTGTTTTTTCTTTTACCCTACCCATGTACGTGGGGATTTTCTTGCCTTTTGGGAAGTCTGAGGTCTTCTGCCAGCGTTCAGTAGGTGTTCTGCAGGAGTTGTTCCACCTATAGCTGTATTTTTTTTCTTACTTTGTTATTAATTTAATAAGTAGAAAGGTATTGATCTATACAGCTTTTAAAAAATTAAATACTGTAAAGTATATATATGTTGTGTGTATATATATGTATATGTATTTTTTTAAATTCTAACAGTCACAAAAATTATAATCATTCTCATCAGTTCACTCAGTCAAGTTGCATTTTTAAGTAATCTTTGCTAGAGGTCTGAGTTTTCTCTGCAGATCTTTGCTATGTTTGTCCAGGAACCCCTGGGAAGTTGAGATGTGTCTCCAGTCTCTGAACACTGAGCTGCTCAGCAGTGCTCTCTAGGGTCCAATATGAGGCAGGAATATTCCCAGAAAAAAATTCCTTTGGATTGTAAACACAATCTCACACGCTGATCTGTAAATAAAATAAAGATCAATTGCAGAAAAATAGGGGGAAAAAAAGAAAGAAAAATTCTCAGATGAAGAGGTGAATAAGAGAACAGGTAACATTTTAGGTGGTATTTTCAGAAATATTTGAACAAAAATGTAAGACGTTTATTGAGAATATGTGCCTGAATTATTTTTTGATCACCTGCACAACTGTCAAATTTACTTTTTCATTCAATGAGTCTAAAAGGCATTCCTTCTAGCTCTCACTTCTGCTCATGCTCACTTTTTCTCTATTGCCCTGAGCAAAATAATGCGTTTACTTGTCAAAACTGGGTTTCTTAAGGCATGTGATGATCCATGCTTTGCTTAAGTGGCCAACAGGAACTTTCTGGTTGGACCTTCAATCTTGCTGCATCACAGGACCCATTTAACATTGGAATAGCATCACTGTGCTGTAGTCTGATTATAAAAAGCTAGTTAGATAAAGACATAGATATATAACCAGCTTTATAGATATATACGCACAAGACAAAGAGCTATTAGGCACAAATCAACAATCTTTTTTCTTTCTTCTATTTTTCTTTGTTATTAGTAGGATGAAGTGTTCAAATTGACCAGGAGAGCATGATCCTGGCAAAGAAGGGGCAGAGAATGTCTCCAGAGGCTCAAAGAACAACATCTCCAAAGTCTAACTTCTTCCAGTGACTGAAATAAAGTAAATTACATTTGAGGCTTCCTACTTACATATAAGGAGCACTCGCTAAAGAGAAAAAAAATCTTGCAGGGTTAAATAATGAAAATCTGACTAGATCAAGGCAGGTAGCTACTCACTTTGTAAAAATACAATGTCAGTTGTCTCTGTAATATTTGTATGACTGGGAAAGATTGCCAACATATCCATTCATTCATTTATTCCGCTAACATTTATGGGGCATCGACTTTGTTCCACACACCATGCAAAGTGTCAAGTAAGGAATATTACCCTCATGGGGTTGGTATTCTAGTGAAGAGACACACAATTTAAGACAAAAATAAATAACACATATAGTAGTTACATGGTAAAGGCTACAGACAAAAAATAAATCAGAGAAGAAGAAGAAGAAGAGGCACACTGGGAAGAGGGTGGTTATCATTGTAAAAAAAGGTGTCGAGAAAGGCCTCCCATAGGAGGCAACATGAACAAACAGCTGAAGGAGGTGACCTCATTTTTATGAGCCATACTCAAATAATACATTATACTGTTTCACTGGGGCACCCAAACCGTGAGTCCCATAATGGATTCAACCCCAGGCTAACGCTTGTACAAAATTCATTGGCTTATTAAGTGATCCATTAGCACCCTCCAGTCTCATTATGGGTTGCATTAATGGGCAACTTATCTTTGTGGCTCAGTTTCCTTAAATGCAAAATGGGGATGAAAATAGGACCCACCTCATTGGATTTTGTAAGGATAGCTGCTTTGTTACGTGCAAAGTGCTTAGAACAGTGTCTGGTATGTAATGAGGGCGATATAGGTATTAGCTCTTTTTGTTATTATTGCTGTTGTTGGAATAAAACATGAGCAGGTTAAAACATCTCACAGCATATACTTTATGTTGGAGGCATGATTATTATTAAACTTTTTGGAAATGTAAGTGAGGAATAGTTAATTTGTTATAAAATTGCAAACATTTGACCCTTTTCCTTTATATATATTTAATGTCTGACTTTGGGTTTATAAAATGAATGCAGTATATGTAATAAGAACTGTGGGGAATGGGATGGAGTCTTAAACATCAGTAGCATGTTATGAACCAAGTACTGCTTGGGGCAAAGACTTTATTGCTTATTCCCTATTTAATCTTCTTGGGCGGTCCCATTATTATTTTTTTATTTAGCATAAACTTAATAACTTTTTAATCATCATAGAACAACATTGCATTCTGTAAATGGCCTATGAATTTGGAGAAGAAAGGAAGCATTGAACTAGTATACACTGACATAAAGGGAATATGTTGAAGGAAACCAGATTCCATCATCTAGTTACCTAGTGTATTTACAAAACTGGAATGGGATGAAAATTCTACTGTTACTCTCGATACTCTGTGAAAACCGAGATAGCTCTAACAGAATTATTGCCTTGTCTGATGGGCTGTACGTCCACGAGAATAGGATCCCAAAGTTAAAAGGGTACCACTATAGTTTCTGAAAGATGAAAGTCCAGATTGCCCGGCCAGCAAAACTGTTATCTTCAACATTACCGTTTTCTCCTAGAGCCAATGCCAAGTGTTAAGAACTCACTCTCTTAAGAACTCACTCTCTCTCCCCAGCCTCCCATACTCTCCCTCTCTTTCTCTCTCTCTTTTTAAAAGATTCAATAAAGTTGAGGTGTTTAAAACCAGAAGAAGTTGATACCCTCAACTATTTGAAGAACAGAAATAGTTGCTCCCTAAACAAACAAACAAAGAAAGGTTTTTAAGTAGAATATACGTTCAACAACCAGAGCCAGAAGAGGAACAGTGTATGTTTTTACTTCTTTTTCAATGTTCTTTCTGTTACACACCAAGTCCATTTGTACCAACAGTAGCACTTTCTTTTTTCCCCATATAATCAAACATTTAGCCTCACAGGGTTATTAATCACTCTTTGCACTTAGATGCCTGAGTTTGAAAAGGCATTGCTTAGAATTCTATAAACAGTAATTAATCCTTCAAAAAAAAAAGATGAAAAAAATCAGGAGGTTATATGCTTTTGTAGTCATTTGATTCAGATTATTGAGCTTATGGAATTATCCATAAGCTTGCTGGTTTCCATAGGATCCATGCTCATTCATGCTTTTCTAGATGTGAAAACTAGTCATGGTGTTGATGCAGTGCGAATGTTGAAAGGTCGTAGCCACTTTGCCTAACTTTAGTTCGCCATTCTTCCGTCTTTCACTTTTTTTTTTTTTTTGCGGTACGCGGGCCTCTCACTGTTGTGGCCTCTCCCGTTGCGGAGCACAGGCTCAGAGGTCATGGCTCACAGGCCTAGCCGCTCCGCGGCATGTGGGATCCTCCCGGACCGGGGCACGAACCCGTGTCCCCTGCATTGGCAGGCGGACTCTCAACCACTGTGCCACCAGGGAAGCCTTGTCTTTCACTTTTTCACTCTTTGCTTGAAGGTCATTTTTTTTCCGTGAAGCTTCTCTGACACTGAGAGGTAGTTCCTCCTCTAGGTGCCCCTTTGCCCTCTGTGAGTTGTATGCGCCAGCACCCTCACACCCACACATGCACATGCACACGCATGCTCACACACACACACACACACACACACACAGTATCATTTGCTTACGTAATTATATTTTTCCAAAATGAGACTGTAAGATCTAACAAAATAACTTGTTTTACTCATCATTGCTTTTCCAATCCCTAGCGTGATGCTCCTAGTAAACAATATCTATTTGTTATCAAGTAATGAACGCAATACAGCTGTGAAGTTCCAAGTAAAATCCAGCTGCTGTCATGAACTAATTGCGTGACCTTAGGCAAATTAGTTAAATTTTCTAGTCAGTGTCCTCCTTTGCTAATAATAATAATGCTAACATTTTGGGAGCAACGTTTATGTAGCAAGTGTTGTTATGAGCAGTATATTAGCTCATTAAATCCTATAAAAATCCTGTGAAGTAGATACTCTTATTATCTCTAAGGCATAGTGGAAAGAATTAAAGCCCAGAGGGATTAAATAACCTGGGTATTAACAAAGCAAGTAAGTGACAGAATTGGGAATTTGAGTCCAGGCATCCAGGCTCTTAATCATTATTCTATATGCCTCCCTACACCCTTAAGTGATATTTCAGTTTTGTTTCAAAATTAACGTTGCAGGATAGTAATTTTTTTTTTAAGACTTTTTCATTGATTGATTCTGGGCATGAAACCTAGCTCAAACTTTTCCTTCTTTTATAGCTATTAGTTCTTAAGTTGGCTGATATTTAACAATCTTATTTATAAAAGAGTCATTATAATATTTACCTTGCATTTATCTAACAATATAATAAGCTAGTGTCCATAATGTATCAGCATTTAATAAAGGAAATTATTTTAGTATTGGAGTAATAAAAATAATAGGTATGCTTATGCAATTTGATTTAAATAAAATAATGAATAATACCATAATATGTTTTCTAAAGTAGCCTATAATTGGGAGGATAAGGGATGCTAATTTTTAGCCAGAATTGTTCAAATTAAAGACTTACTAGGAAGGTAGATCTTAAAAGTTCTCACCTCAACAAAAAAATTATAATCATGTGAGGTAGTGGATGTTAACTAAACTTATTATGGTAATATTCTCTGTCTCTGTCTCTCTGTATAAATATATGATCATTATGTAGTAAACCTCAACCCAGAATAATGTTATATATCAATTATATATTAATTAAACTGGAAAAAATCAACAGTGAATGAATTATTTGGAAAATTATAAGTTTTCCAGTTGCTTTGGGTCAACACTTCATCCCAAGTCAATAGCTTAGTCTGAGTTAAAACCTAGACACTGCTAGCAGCAACAGAAAGAAAACAAACCCAGTTTTACTTAATTAGGCAGGTAATGAACCCCTAGTTTACAGATGAGGCAACGGGGTCCATGTGCCCATGGTCAAACTGATCTAAGAGGCAGAGCCGGGATTTGAAGATGGATCTGACTCAAAGGCTCTGGGCTCTTAATTGCTGCATTACTTGCTATTTGAAAAGCATGGTTTTAGATAGTATATACATTTCTCTACCAGGCTCACATGGCTTGACCTAACTTCTGTTCATGGAACTCAATTCCAAGGAAGCTCGTTAATTCACTCAACCCATTATTTATGATGTGTGCAATTGAGAGGGATATGCTCTGTGGATATCACAACCTCTGGAATTAATTTTAAGCATATCAAGGAAAACCACTTTGTTTCACTTACTTCCCATGAATAGAGATTTGCTACTAAACATTTAGTTTTATATAATTACAGTTTAACCCCTCATTTTGGGTTTTTTTTGTGGTTTTATTTTTCTTTTTCAAAATTAGCAGACCTGAATAAATTGGGTTTTCAGATGAACTAGACTAAGTAGGTCACAAGGTAGAATCTTCTCAGAGAGAGAGAGAAGAAAAATGTGTTAAACGGGCATTCAGCCAGTCTTGAGGAATGAACACAGCATTTTCAGAGCCTTCAGAATATTAAGAACAGGTCATAAGTAAAAGAAAATAGGAAATAAGGACCAGAGGTTGGGAAGCCTGGAGTCAGTTCAGACTGTCTGAATCACTTATGTCGTGGTGGTGATTTGAGCTGACAAAATGTTATTGGAGGGATCACTCTCCTCAACACTGTTTGCTTTGGGAAGTCAGGCAGAGATTTATTATGGCTGAAAGCCTTTACAGCTGTCGGATGTAAGTTCTGGGTTAAGAGAGTTGAAAATATCAGCTGAAATTAATAGCATGAGTTGTGACTGAATATCTGCAACAGTTGCGATGGGAAAACAAACAAAAAAAAGTCAGAGACTACAGTTTTATTCTTCATCTATGATTATATTTGGTTGCCAAAAAAAGTCACGATACATCAGGCAAGGAAGAGGGCAACTCAGTATCCACCAAATATAATCCAGAAATCTGAAATGTGGATTTACAGCACTGACAGTTAATGAGATGGCATTTTGATGTAAGTGAAGATGTTAGATTTGATATCTAGAGTGATGCAAGAAAGGCAACACTGGAAGTGATGTCTTTCTACAGAATGTTCATCTTGTATAGTAACAGTCACTTCATGAGTGTCTGTTCATGAGTGTCTGGAAAGATACCAAGAAAAATATATTTGGAAGATTAAGATAGATCCATGATAGGTAGATAGATTAAATAGATAGATAGGTATGTTAAATGACTAATCATTTTTTGTTTGTATCTTTACATAGGTAATTGCTGTAATTATATTTGAATAAATATAATTATATCTATCTGTCTTAGAAAATGTAAGCTCAATCAAACACTGAGGTTTTGCTTTCATTCCTAGGTCCATAGTTACAGTAACAGAACTGCACACATCTTAAAGAGGTAAAGAGACTTCTGGGATGCAGAACTACTCATAGCTAATGCTCATTATGCAACTCAAAGTATGGGAATATATTATACAGTGGTTTCTGAACTTATGTGGCTAGGAATCCCTTTCTTGGGAAGAATCTCATAGGTTAGTTTTCTTCCGAACACACCATAAGAAATGCTGTTACTGAGTGGAATGTGTACATTGAGAAGTTCTTCCGTTACTTGTCCTGGGTAACTATACCTACCATGTACATAACTCAGAATATAGATACACAAGCATAGTAAGGATTCAAAATATTATTGAATTAATCATACATGTAATTAATAAGTCACATCTGTGTTCCTGTCATCATAAGGGATATACAACCTATTCTCAGTTTTAAAATTATTTGTTCAAATTTAAACAAATAGCCTACACGCCCTGTAGGCTGACACAGTGACTCAGACCCCTATATTGTTACTGTAGCCTGGTGTGTTATCTGACCAGTTACCACTAAACTGTGTTTAAAAAGTTGTGTAAGAGAGTAATGGATATTTTGACTGAGTAGACATATGATTTCATCAACTTAGTTATGTTTTTATCAAAACACGATTTTCATAGGATCATGAAATATTTCTCTCTCTATTATGCCTTTATCTCCTGTTTTCCTTGATTACTCTTGTCATTTTATCAGTTTCACAATTTTAATTCAATTCAGAAATAGGTTAATAAAGTAATGACATAAAGTATGGGTGATAATGTCACTGAAAGAAGCAGAATCATTAACATGAGTGATTATTAGTAAACTAATTTTTAAACAAAAAATGAGTCACATCATATTACCCCTACGTCCCTTGCTTCAAAACCCGTACAGCTTCTGAGTGACCTCAGGATGAAGCTACACATTGTCTTTTTTATCTTTCTCTTTCTGATTTCATCTCACCACCTCCCTCACTCTTTCAGCCAATTCTTCCTTCTCTTAATTACTCGACCATTCCATGCCATATGCCCATGTTGTTACCATGACCAAAATGCCTTCATTCACCCAGACAAAGGCTTCCCCCACTTCACCACTAACCCTCACACTCTTAGATGACACCAGGGATAAATGAAGAGACAGGTCACTTGACTGAAAGATAAAAGCAGAGTGAGACTGCACCTCTGGCTCAGTGGGGGTGGCAGAGCATCAAGTTCTTGAGTCTAAGGAATGCTGCTGGCATACATGGCCCCTCTGTTATATTCCAGCAACTTTACGTATCATAGTGTATAGGCTGAATCATCCCTTCCCCAAATTCATATATGAAGTCTTAAGGTCTTGTACCTTAAGCCATTCAGTCTGTGGTAATTTATTATGGCAGCTCTAGCAAACCACTATACGAAGCATGTTCTTATTTAGTAGGATGCTATAATTTAAGTTTTTCTGCCCCCACCTAAGGAAAGCAAAGCAAAGCTCTCTATGCCGTGTTCCAGTCTTGAGTGTTTCCTCAGCTCTCCTCTGTTCTAAAGTGACGGTAATAGATGTTTCCAAGAAGGATATTCTGTTCACTCCTGAGACATTATAATTGGTTCTGAAGATAGGTACTTCCCAAACCAAGGGCTGCTACCTTAAAGTGTTCCATATGAGAATGTAAGGCATAAAGCTTCAACTACTTCAAAAGTTATATAGAATTATTGAGAGACAACTGCAATTCAGTAGAATTTAGAATTATCGTTGGGTATCTACTTGGTGCAAAGCATTGAGTAGGCACAGTGTAGAATATAAAGGTAAATATGATGTCTATACAGAGTTCACTATCCCAAGTAAGAGAAGAAATGTGCAACAGTGCTATCTCAGACAGTTTGGGGATTATTTCCTTCAAGGAGCGTGACCTCAATCGGACTGAAATGGATCTTACTTTCCCATATTGGCCCCAGAAATGATGCTGTTTTCTAAGTTCTTATACATGAGATTGAATAGAAGACTTCTCTTTTTTAATCTCAGATAATGTAAACCACGTCATTTCAAATATGGGAATGAGTATTAGATATTTATAGAATGCTGCATTTGAAAATCAAGATACTTCAGGAAGTAGCTGGCAACTTTAAAATAATTTCTTAGGACTTACTATATGCCAAACGCTACCCCAAAATCCCGTATATACCTTTTCATGTAATATTCCCAACATCTGAAGTGTTTGCTTTTGTCGATTCCTGCGTTGCAGATAAGGAAAGAGAAATCTGGGGAGTCTGAGTCGCTTGTCAAAGATCACAAAGCTACCAAGCTGTGGAGACAGGTATCAACACTAGCTAACAGAAAGAGCTCTTGGGTGCCATGCTCTACCACCACATTCATTTTTATAACTTGTAACTCAAATAAGTCTTTTCCCAAAATAGGATGTCTAAGGAACCAAGGGACCCTCACAACAGAGATGGTCTGTGTAAATATTCATTTGGTATTTGGCACAAAGTAAAGATGGAAACATAACTATTTCTGGATAAAACAAGGCAAAATATGCACTTTAGGACTGATTTCCTAATCAAATTATCACTGCAATACTAACCGCCATGTAACAGGGAAAAGTTCCCATCAGCAAGGCTTTATGTTTAAGCTCCACATCAATACTCTTAGGAAAAACATAGCCCTTAAAGCTGATAGATTAAATGCTTAGGGACTGTCTCCACACTTTTATGTTGGGAGATGATGCTGTTTTTTCTTTGTACCCGTGGATACTGGGCAGCCCTCAATGACAGTCACATTCAGAAAACATTGAAAAACAAAGCCAAATACTGTTCGCATTATACCAGCTTAGTTTAAAAAAAAAAAAGAAGAAGAAGATTGAGAACAAAATACAAATGATGTCCAAAGGACTAGTGAAATACTGAGCAGATATAGTTTTTAGTTCTAGTGGGACTAGTGTTCCTCTATTAAGATACTAGAAAGTTATTCTGGGCTTTAAATAGAGTCACATTCTACCCTCCCTCAAAAAATATGTATCTAACTATATTTCTCCTTCATTTTATAGACATTGACTTAAAACTGAACTAATAATCATCCAATGAATTTCCTTATTAATAAGATAGGAAAACTAGTCTATATCATGTTTGAGAATTAAAATTCTAGGTCTGTTTGGAATTTCAAATTCATGGCTAGCAACATGCAAAATGTGAAGTGAGAAATTAGTACTGATCTAGCTTATTAGATAAATTTTGGCAGTAGTATAGAATAATTTAGGTACTTTCATTAAAAAAAAAGCAGACTGTTCCAATTTACTTTGTTTTGTGTTTGTTGCCTAAATGAGATAATTCATGGAAAGCACTTATCAAAGTGCTTTTGTGTTGTGGGAGCTCAATCAAGGTTCACCACTGCGATTATTTTTAATGGAAGAAGAATTTGTGTAGAAAATTATTTTAATGATGCTATTCCTGAAGGAATAATAATACTAAAGTATTATGCTGTGGAACTTTGCATGTGTTTCTCACTGGATTTCATGATTCTCAAAAACTGACATTAAATATGTCCTACATTGAAAAGACAATCTTGGGTTCTGAAGATTATGTATTTATAATAGGCATTATAAGCATAAAGTAAATATTCCAACATATACACTATTATAATCCAATTAATGGAATACACAAAAGAACTGAATGCATTTTCTCCATAGCAAAGTACTTTCTGTTCATTGGGGAAAAAAATTAAAATTTGTCCAAATGTTTGTTTTTAGTTCAAATTTTATCAAGTCCAAGGGATTTTCAAAAAAAAAAAAAAGAAAAAGAAAAGAAAAAAAAAAACCCAAACAAAACAAACACCTTGCAAATCTATTTCTCAGTTGTTCCACTTATTGGGAGAGGAAGCCATTCCCACTGGGAAATTATTTGTTTGATAAATATTATAGTTGCTTTAAACAAATATTGTTTCTTTTGCCAATCTCCAGAGCAATAAAAGCCTATTTTATTTTTTTATTTTTATTTATTTTATTTTTTTTTTGCTTTATAACAAATTTAATCAGTTATACATATACATATGTTTCCATATCCCCTCCCTTTTGCGTCTCCCTCCCACCCTCCCTATCCCACCCCTCCAGGCGGTCACAAAGCACCGAGCTGATCTCCCTGTGCTATGCGGCTGCTTCCCACTAGCTATCTACCTTACGTTTGGTAGTGTATATATTTTAAATGGAAGGATTTGGTAAGGTATAGCAATGACCAGTATATGTGTTGGAAGTAGTATATACAAATGGTGGAAATGGAAGGTCATGTATTCCTATTTACAATGCTGGTAATATATTCTCAGATCTTACACTTAATGTCAGGAAGTAACTCATTGCCTTTGCTGTGAAGAAGACTTAATTGAGGGTAAAGCTCAATTATCACTATAGTATTTACTAGTAGATAAATGACACAAAGGGAACAATGAATCATGTCTTTCTGCATTCCCAAAGAAAAGTCATTTTTCTCCAGTCATGCTCCCAAACCCTAAATATATCATTTTCATTGTCATCCCATTTATTTTCTCAAATGTTCATGAAATAGGCATACATACATGTATGCACACTCACACCTATTTATCAATTCAAGAGTTTACTAAAATTTGTAAAACTTAGTCCCTGTTACATGTGAAACACTAATCTAGCACCATAGATGCAAAGATGAATAAGACAGGTTTGAGGATTTAATTACATTCTGATGAGTTCAGATACATTCAAGAGGGTGTGGGCATGAACTCCTTAAGTAGCACCTTCTCATCGTCTGTGATTATTTGATTTTTTTATTCCCATGTTATAGTCAAAAGTCTCCTCGGTATTCCTGTACAGGTTAAATATATATTAGGAGCTCAGTAAATACTTGGTTGATTCATGGTATGTGGCTTTAGGCAAACTTTGTTTTCCCAAAGACCCTGAGAGATATTCTATGACTAATATATCTTGATTTCATAGAATTCCTATAATAGCTATCTAAAATCTCCATTTTCTTCCAAAGACTAATCTGGTTTGGATGGGAATTTTTGATAAAGACAGATCTTATATTTTATCTTTTATCAGTAAAAATACTCATACCGATAAAAATAACTCAAATTATATCAAATTGTGGTGCCACAGTTACTGTGGGAAGTACTAGCTCTGTAAGAAAAGCATTATCTTCAAACAACTTTTAAACAATTTGTTGCTTACTCTCTTGCTTTATGAGGAACAAACTTGAGATTTATCATACTTAATTTGTCCTCAGGGAAACATTTACTATTTTCAACAAGATTTACACAGGAAACCTCCCCACACACATCTCCCTAAGACAAAATGTATCCTTTGAGATTGTAGATTTAGAGTGAACCATAGCTGATGTGTGTTATGAAAATAGCCTATTATTTATGGATGGATGGATTTATTGCAAGATATCCCGACTTCCTACATGTGACCCATTGTTCCAAGATAAGGTCACTTTTAATTATCAGCCCTGATAGTAATAATGTATAAATGTACATGCCACTTTATAGATGGCAAGTGTTTTCATATAATGTATGTGTTACTTCATGTAACATTTGAATATATTGTATAAAATATAGATCATCTGAAAATAATTTATGCTTGGTTTTGGAACATGTTTTGTGGATGGAAACAGCAGTTTCATAAGCCTACTATGTACCCAGTGCTTTCTCATGTTGTTTCATGTTGAAAGTGTAAGTTTCAGAACCAGATTGATTTCTAACCTGGCTTCCCACTTACAAGCTGGGTTACTTGAGTAAATTACTGAATCTGTCTTGCCTCAGTTTCATCAACTATACATTGGAGATATTTGTACCAATTGCATAGGCTTTTCGTTGAGATTATAGGAATTAATACATATGAAATGGTTAGAAAGTGCTTGTCACAAAGCAATACACAAATGTTAACTTATGATTTCTCACAGCAGACCCACATCATGGTAATTATTGTCTCTGTTTTACAGAGGAGGAAAATAACTTACAGCAAATTACCAGAAAAGGTAGCCTTCATATCCTAATCCAAATATTCTAACTTCATCTCCAGTAGTGGTGATTGTTGTTTTAATAAAATCAAAGGTGTTTCATTTTATTATTGTTGCTGAGTCCCCCCCAAAAAAGTAATTAACCAAAGATAATGCTTGACTTGTTTTATACACTTATGTCTTATACAGTATTTTCTGTATTTTCTTAATTTAACCCCCCCCTTGGACCAATTTTATTTGTAACATGTTTTACTCTTGTCTTGCTTTTCCTTTCTTCTGTTTCTGCAGTGCTGAGCAAAACACCTGGTTATATAAAGGGTGTTGAATGAATGTACTTATTTTGGATTTTGATTCTATAATATTCACTTTACCATTTTTTATTATTCTTTAATGTCATTTAATATCGAGTCCATAATACCAATGTATATAGAACTGTTTTATTCCATATAGGATCCAATTAAGATCTATTCGTTGCCTTCAGTTGTTACATCTCTTAATTCTCTTTTATTCCAGAACAGATTCCCTCTTTTCCCTTTCCCACTTTTGTGAAAACGATTGTACTTGGCAGTATGAAAACCCACACATGGACTATTTATTTAATTCAATTGTTTTAACCATGCTCTGAGTACCAACTGAGTACCCACGGACAGGGAAAATGATGTCGATTGTAAAATGTCATCAATACGTTGAGATGGCTGAAATCGTTTTGTTTCAATTCAGGCTGTAATTTATCCTGAGATAAAGCAATGCTTAACTGTTCTTTACATTCTTCATAATGCTACTTTTTATTCTTAAAAAATAGCTATAATGTATTTTCAGATTTTTGAATATAAGTTGAAACATGTTCATGCAGTTAAAGTATAATTAATATTTTAATAACTTGCTATATCTACGTGAATTCTTAAGTACATTTTAGTCATTTTAAAGAGAAAACATATTTACATGAAACATTTCCCACCTATCAGTTACAATCTTTTAATTTTATATTATTTCCTTGGCTTTTCAAGTAGGGAAAAGGCTATTATGAGGATTTGAACTGTTTAAGAACCCAAATATGAGTAAATAAATGTTTTATAAGCCATTCTTAATGCATCTTATGTCAAGATGCTTCTTCCAGGGGTTAGTGTGTAATCTTATAAGATAGACTGAGGTTCTTGCACATTTTATTGTATTTGAAAATTGGGGAAATTAGTAACATTCTTAAGGTTGTTTTACTCCATGTTACAAAACAAAGCTCTTTATTTGCTTTTAAAGGTGAAAAAGGAAAGAAGGGGAACAGAAAGGTATGAACATGCTATTGTACAGGAAACAGGGCGAGAAGGATTACCTTACATTCCTCTTGTCTGAAATTATCTAATTCCATTCTATACCATCTTTGTTTGTCATTCCCCTAGTTATGTGGTTACACATAGGCGGGCTTTGTTTCTGTATCCAAAACTCTTATCGTGTTACCTTTAAAATTTGGCATACGGCAACAGAAGGGTCAACAGTGCCACCTTCCTCATGGTTTGTATGACTTCATTAGTGATATAGAACTGTGGGAACCAATTTTCTAGGCAACTCTGAAGTCATTAGGAGCAATAAGGAGACTTTCATATCTATTAAGGTAAATAGTTTTAATGTAGTTTGATCATTTAAATAACTTTATGGCTTAGAAAATATTGGGTGGGTTCTGTTCATAGGTTATTGTCAAGATATGTGGACCATTGAGAAGTACTCATTTTATAATGTGTTTAATTTTCTGTGCAAAATATGCCGTGTTTCTAATTTAACTAGCAGAATCAGAATATTCGATTTTCAAATAGTTTCTAACCCTCACAAGATGACAATATTGAAAAAAAATTTACAAGGCAATTTCTGTTGTCTATAGGTAAAAGTAGACGAAGAGTTAGAGGATAATGGAGAGTTTTTAATAGGGAAAAGAAAATTATTTTGAAACCGTAATGCAGAGAATTTTCAACTCTAAAATTCTATACTTTTATGTTTTATGGTTTGGGGGATGGATTGTCACAGTAGAAAAATTACCCAAATGAAATTACTCTAACCAACTGCTCTATTTCAGAAATCTTAAAATAAGAATTTACAAGGCTATAGTTTTCAGTTTATCTTTCCTTAACTTTAAACCCTGTACATAATCATCTTCAAATCCAGAAGAGTATAAGTACCGAAGGCTGGTCCTTGGCATGCAGTTGCTATTGAAATCCAGTAATCAATCTGTCGTTTTTGTTCATTGCTTGTGTCCAGAAATTAAGCATATAGCGCTCAGCAGTCACCCCCTCTCCTTCTGTAGAAAGTGTTGCAGGAAAAATAACTGTTCTGTGCCAGATGGTGGGAGCCCAGACATGAGAAATTGGAGCCCGAGAGGACAGATCAGGTCAGCTGGGCCACCTCCCCTCCCAGAGCAACATCACTAGGGCAGCTTCAGGGTCCCCCTCTATCTTGTGTTCAGTAAGCATGGTTATCCAGCCTGTGGCTTTTTGTTGCTTTTTAAAATCCCACAGATATTGACACGAATGATTTTGGTTTTGCTTATCATCATTTTGCAAAGCTGCATCTTATAACTCCACGATGTTATCTTAAATATTAAGTATCTCCCCCCATCCTATCTCAGCCAACCGACTTGCCTCTGGTCTTTGGTCCTCCATGCTATTTATTTCATAAGGGAGTTTTATGAAAGCATGACAAGGAATTTAAAGGCTATTGTGTACAAAACATAACTCAATATAGAATTGATTGTAATTTTTTTAATAATGAGTAATTTAATCACGATGGGGATGCTGTCATATAAACCCTATCTTGGTCTTATCATATGTGCTGATTGCTGCTAACCTTTATCTCAGGGTGTATTCATTTCCAAGGGCTGCTGTGAAAAAATACCACAAACTGAGTAGCTTAAAACAACAGAAATATATTCTCTTTCAGTTCTGGAAGCTAGAGATTAGGAAGCAAGGTGTCGACAGGGTTGGTTTCTTCTGGAGTCTCTGAGGAGAATCTGTTCTATGCTTCTCTCCCAGCTTTTGGTGGTTGTCGGAAATCCTTGGCATTGCTTGGCTTGTAGGCCCATCGCTGAACCCCTGCCTTGCCTTCACGTGATGTTCTCCCCTGTGTGTCTGTGTCTCTGTGTCCACATTAACCTGTTCTGAAAAGGACATCAGTCATACCAGATATACTCCAGTGTGATCTCTTCTTAATTTGATTATATCTGCAAAGACCTTATTTCCAAATAAGATCACATTCACAGGGCTCAAACGGACATGAATTCAGGGGAAAACTATTTAACCTAGTACACACAAGTTGACAAACTTTTTTTCTAAAGGGCCAAATAAGAAATGTTTTAGGCTTTGCAGGCGGTAGAGTCACAACTACACAACTCTGCCATTTTCATGTGAAAGCAACCACATACAACACAGAAATAAACACCTGTGACTGTGTTTCAATAAAACTTTATTGATGGACACTGAACACTGAATTTTGTATAATTCTCACATCTCATGAAATAGTGTTCTTTTGATTTTTTTCAATCATTTAAAAACTATACCAAACATTTTTGTCCTGTGAATCATACAAAAACAGGTGGTGGGCCAGATTTAGCCCACAGGCCATTGTTTGTGAACTGCTGTTTTGTACTCTTACTGAAGTATTGGACTCCGAATTTAATAAGAAGAGTGGTCAGTCTATTCTATGTAAAGAAATCATGGCCGCTACCTGCAAAGTGTTGCCTTCTTTCTGTTTCTGATTTGTAGGTTTTTACAAAACTTTTGTTGGAATAAAGCAAGCACATTGTTAAAAAAATCAGGATGAAACACAAATTTCCTTCCTGATTCCAGTTCATTCTTGATTTCTGCTCCCAAAGGGAAACTACTTCAATTATTCCAGTTATTTTAGCAGTTTCTGTTAGTAGTTATTTCTATATTTTATTTTATTTATTTATTTTTTGGCCACGCCACACAGCATCCACATGGGATGGGATCTTAGTTCCCTGACCAGGGATCAAACCCGTGCCCCCTGCATTGGAAGTGCAGAGTCATAACCACTGGACTTCCAGGGAAGTCCCTATTTCCATATTTTAAGCAGGCATACTTATACAACTATTGCTCAGTGTTTCAGTTTTTGATACATACTGATGTCTTACTAAAAAAGAAGTATTTAGCTTTCTTATAGTTCCTTCCTCTGCTTTCTATCATACTACCAATGTTGTCCACTCAAGAGCAAATTAGAAGGACTTTGCCTTCAGAGAATCTTCCTTTCTAGTTTGGTATCTCCCTATTTAACCAAGATTCCAAAGGTTTTCACAGAGCTTCAGATCTTATTTTCTATCAGGATCATTTAATTGCTTAGCTAAGAATGACTCAGTTCAATATTTATTCCCCTTGGATGGACATGAAAAGTAAAAGTGCAATATAAGGAGAGGAGCCTATATAGTGGTTCCAAGATGGTAAATGTGTACAGAGCATGGCCTGTGGTTGAGAAGATGTCCTCAAATCCCCCCATAAAGTCGACTTTATGCTTAATGAAATCAGTTCCCTGGTTCGCTTTCACCATCATAGTTCATTTTAGAAATCTCTGATCAGTTTGCCCAGTCACATGGGTTTGTGTGGATTTACATAGCCAGAATTATTTGTGTATGTGAGCATATAGCAATGCACAGCCTTACCTCAATTTATAGAGACAGACACTAAATTCTGCTATAAGGACCTACAGCAGATACAGTGTCTTTCTTTGGCATGTGGCTTTCCAGTTTTTAAAGAGAATTTTAACTGTAACCACATCCCTGCACATATGTGCTGAGAAAGCGTTACAGCCTGTGTGTGTGCCTATGTCAGATTTATATACACAGTGTCATATATGTAATATGTATTTTTAAGTATTAGATTCAGGAATTTCAACTACTCAGTTGTATTGTTTGGTAGAAATGTTTTGAACATTAATGAATAATTAATAACTGAGGCTGAGTAAATCCCTTTGACACTACTAAGTATCAAGTTTTGGTGGGAGAAATACACGTCTATTTAGACTCTCATGAGTGACATACATATTCTGTTATTTTTATCTCCTTTGAATTATTCCTGCATCAGGCATATTCTAGGCCATAGGTTGTTTTTCCAATTGCCTTTTTAAGGTAATGGGGTCATGTAATTTGTTTTAGCTCAAAACTGTTGACTTTGCTGGAATGTGTAGCTATTTTAGGTAATTCGGGCCAATTTCAGTTAATATATTATGCCAATCTTAATCTCTTAGATAAGAATTTAAGATTTAATGTGCCCAGAGCACATGTCAACATCACACACAGAGAAGCAAGCAAAACAGAACAAAACAAAACCTCAATGTAATAGTGTTCATTATTACTATTCTTCTGGGTGAGAATACCAAAGGGAAGCATAAATGCACAAACTGCCCTAAGCAAGAGAGAAATGTATATGAAATAGTCCTGTTCTGACTCAAATCTTCTTCCAGACATCTTTCCTCTGCACCCTTGTGTTCTTAAGGATCTGAAACTCAAGTGAGAACCAAAACTGGTTTCCCCATGTTGTGTCAGAAAATATATCACCTATTGCTACCTGCTGTATAACAAACAAACTCATCTTGTATAATGACCAATGGTCAGGTTCATAAAAACACAGGCAAGTTGTGTTTCATTAGGTTAGTCAATAGAAAACTCCTGGAATTCCTCCTTAATGATCCTGAGGAGATCTCTTCAAGAATAACGTTTGGCTGATGTCACTAGTAGGGACTGTACTCAGATACAACAATGCATTTTGTTCTAAGGTTTACTGAGTTGTGTTAATGCTGTATCTCCACTCCATTTGACTTAATTGGCTCTAATAGATTTTTTTCACTTTCAAATCTAATGACAGAGTTAGCAGCTTAAGTGTGGAGATATTAATGTTAATACTAGATTAATTGGATCACCAGCTGTTTTAATTTCGTTTGTTTCTTTTTCCTAGTCTTGAATTGAAATTATATGATGTGACCTAGGACATGATCGTTCATGGTGTAAAACAAATAAATGAATAGTTTTATAGAAAAAGAGGATTTTTTTTGAGGTAGAAGAAACTTTAGATGATTTAGTCAGCCTCTCAGTTAACATGAGTAAACTGAGGCACAGAAAATCTAAGTGAATTGCCTAGAGGTACAGATTTCCTTAGTGAGAAGATGAGGACCTACATTCAAAGCTCTGAAATCCCAGTTGAACACCCAAGCAAATGTAATTTATTCTAATCGTAGTTTCTTTTTTACATGTAGGAGGAAGCCGTGCTAAAATATTTTCATGAACCACCAGAGGACTACCTCATAGATGAGTCCCAATACAGACATTGGCTAAACTGTGAAATAAAGACAATATGCCCTCTGATGGTTATCTCCCAGGCAGTGTGTCTCTTTAAGATCATAAAGACCAACTCAAGTCTTTTTAACAGCAATAAAATAATTAACTCAAATTCCTGCTGCTAAATATTGCCTTTATAATTCAAAATATGTGATCTTTCTCTGACATAATTACCATTTTAATAGGGAGATCTTAAATATTAAAAACGATTTAGATTCTAATATTCATATTTTATGTGGACTGTAACTATATATACATGTGTAACTATATATATATATATATATATATATATATATATATACATGTATATGTTCCAGTATTAAATGAAAATATAATACCAATATTTTAAAATAGCTTTTCCTTGCAGGCAAATGAACAAATCTGTATGCAATTATCATTTCTGCTGCTTTCTGTTAATATGATCCTTATTATTTTTCTAGAGGGTACTGTGTTTCTGTAATACAAGATATTGTGTTAGTTTGGGCATACAAATGTTCTATTTAACAAATCAAACATAAGAAAACCACAACTCACCTATTTAACCTTACTTTCCAAAAAAAAGGAGCTGAGCATACATTACTTTTCTTGACTAGTCTTTGATAAATTACGCAGATACTGCAATTTTAAAACTACTTTCTCATTATTGTTAATTATAGTTAATCCTGTGTTCTGAAAAATATTTGTAAATAGAACACACTATTTTAGTTCTGAAATCTTTAGTTTCATGGTAAATTCATACTGATAAAATGATAACAGCTAATTATTTCAAGTTGGTAAGGAAATCTTCTTACTACATCAGGTTCAAGGAATGGTCAACCAGTTCTTTGAGGATCTTCTTATCTGTGATATTCTAACAGAGCAGAATAGTTGCTCTAAGGAACCGTCAGTGAATAGCATGCCACACAGCTGGGAGTGTGGTCTGGTATGATTTACATGCTGGAACCACTAGCCAAACAGATTACATGTCTTGTTACTTTTAACATTTGTTTCCAGTGGTTAATAAAATGTCCTACATAATCCATTTGAGTAAATCATGTTTCCATCGTAGATTTTGATTTTCAAAGACCAAAAAGTAGTTTAAACTATAAATAACTTTAAACTACATGAAAAATTAACTAGATAGCTTTTTTTAATCTTTCAAATTATTGCTCAGCATTTGTACTTTGTGTTTAAAATATAGCCCATTTTCTTAAAGACAGCTATAAAACTCTCCCCGATCCTGACATTTTCTTATATGTATACGCAAAAAGAGAAAATTTGGAAGATTCATAAAAATAAAAATATAACTTTATATATATGTAATCTAAATAATATATTTTATCTACATAACACATTATATACTATAATATTATATACTATTTGTCTATGGATAGAAAAGAACAAAATATATAGATATAAACACATACTATATATCTGTATTTACATCTCTATCTACCTATAAAGAGAACATACACTATATAGAGAAAATGTAGTATATAATTACTGGAAAAATGTGCCAAAGTGTAAACAGTTAACATCTTTCATTAGTAAAATTAAGAGCAATTTTTATTATGTTTTGTGTATTCTAAGTTGTGAGCATGTGTTACTTTTTAAAGTAGACTACACACACACACACACACACACACACACACACACACCCTGTATAGCTTCTTTGTTCAAAGAACAACTTTTTGAAATATCAAATACCCCCTTTCACAGATCAGTCTGATGGTTTGCATAAACAGATTAAAGGCATGTGGAATTAATATTCATAGAAATATATTTTGACTCAAAAATTTTTAAAGAACAAAGAGCTTTCAAGAATTATTTAAAGTTTAATTTTATCCCCCAAACAACATTTGGCTACCTAGTTATAATGTGTTTTGAGTACAGTAGGTGATTTGAATGAAGGAATGTATTTTTTTAAAAAATAGGCAGTTTTAAAATGCTTTAACATTTTAATGCTCTGAAATCCTTACACAATTTCCTGTAAACATTTGAATATGATCGCTAGTCACATTTAGTTAGCCCACAATAGTTAAAAATATGGAATTAAGCACCCATTAAAATTGAAAAACACCACTGTTCTTTAATTACTAAATCATTTAAATTGCTATTAGAATAATTAGTTAAGTCGTTTATAGTTTTTAGCATCTCTGACATGTCTGTTGTGTGCAGCATTTACTGAAAACATTTTTTTTTAATTCAAACAGAAAGTCACAAAAATTATAATCATCCTCATCAGTTCACTCAGTCCCATGTAATTAATTTTTTTTATCTTGATCTTTTGTTAGCACTTTTATGAATTCGTCAGTTTTCCATTAGAGTTTTGAAAATGCTTATTCATTCAGTTCAACAGTATAGTCAGTTACCAGAAACCTGTACTTGTCAGAGTCTTTTCCATGAATTCCTTGAAGATGAAACCCTTTTATAGGAACATTTTTGCGAAAGCATCAGAGTACACCCAGAACTGTCTGTAAATGACAAAGGACTTAAAAATGACCATGGTTAAAGATTTGATGAAAGTTCATAATAATGCAATTGACAAGGAAATTTAGTTTTTTCTGAGATATACATTTTAAAGTAATAACTAGAATTATGACTTATAATATTATACCAGAACATATAAGATTTTTAGAAATTTCATGTAATGTCTGAAACATTTATATTAACATATTTCCATACAAATAACCCAAAGAAAGTTTAGTATTTTTTTTTATACTGCAAGTTCTTATTAGTCATCAATTTTATACACATCAGTGTATACATGTCAATCCCAATCGCCCAATTCAGCACACCACCATCCCCACCCCACCGCAGTTTTCTCCCCTTGTTGTCCATACATTTGTTCTCTACATCTGTGTATCAACTTCTGCCCTGCAAACCGGTTCATCTGTACCATTTTTCTAGGTTCCACATGTATGCGTTAATATACGATATTTGTTTTTCTCTCTCTGACTTACTTCACTCTGTATGACAAACTCTAGATTCATCCATGTCTCAACAAATGACTCAATTTTGTTCTTTTTTATGGCTGAGTAATATTCCATTGTGTATATGTGCCGTATCTTCTTTATCCATTCATCTGTCGATGGGCATTTAGGTTGCTTCCATGACCTGGCTATTGTAAATAGTGCTGCAATGAACATTGTGGTGCATGTGTCTTTTTGAATTATGGTTTTATCTGGGTATATGCCCAGTAGTGGGATTGCTAGATCATATGGTAATTCTATTTTTAGTTTTTTAAGGAACCTCCGTACTGTTCTCCGTAGTGGCTGTATCAATTTACATTCCCACCAACAGTGCAAGAGGGCTCCCTTTTCTCCACACCCTCTCCAGCATTTGTTGTCTGTAGATTTTCTGAAGATGCCCATTCTAACTGGTGTGAGGTAGTAGTTGTAGTTTTGATTTGCATTTCTCTAATAATTAGTGATGTTGAGCAGCTTGAAAACATATTTTAATTTTGCCCATCTACGAATTTAGGATGTTTGAGATATGCCAGGGCCATGGATGCATTCAAAGATGAAACCACAGGTAAGGAGTCAATCTTTATGTAAGATATTCATGTGTCTGTTGCTCTGCTTTGCTTCTCTAATTTGAAATGGAATTAAATCTCCTAAAAATTCATATACAAGGTGAGACTTCTACAAAGGCAGAAGGGTTGTCTTTATGTTTTTAATTTGTTATGACAAAAATGAAAAATAAATGTATATCTTATGACAAATTATTTCTGATGATGAAAGGAAAACATTTGGAAATGTTTTTCTTCAAATGAATTTTTAAACATATGCTTCTGATAAAAAACAATTTTTAAATAAAGTTGAACGTTGGTATAGGGTCACTCTAAACATTTAAATTGAGATGGCAATTTTAGAAGCTGATCCTCTTACCAAATTTCATTGTCCTTAATGTCTCATTAGCCTCCTTTCCATCCTAGCCTTTTACTAGTTTAGTTTAAATTCCCCCAGGTTGTAATTCTTGCCACCTGTAGCTGCCTTTCTATTATATGCCTATCTGCACCTTCTATTTTATTAAAATTATCTTTTTCTTTACTCATCATCTCCATAGTTTCAAGGAAGTGGTTTTTCTTGAAATATGGATTTTAAGAAATAAAGCATGCAACATTAAATTGAAGACATTATGCTAAAATCATAATATCACAATTCATTCACAAAACATGTATCTTCCATACCCCACTTGCATTCCTTTGTGAGATTGTTTGTCTTGTTCTTGAGGGTACAACTAGTGACAGGTGATTCAAAGACCAAAAATAAGATGCCATTCTTTATGACTTGGGATTGTTGTTCTTCTCTTACCTGAGATGTATATTTTACCTGTTGAATAACACGATTTGTGTTAGTGATGATAAGCTACCCAGCTAGAGAGAGTGAACTATTCATATATCTATCTGATCTCTATATCTTTAGAATATTTATCAGAATATATGAAGTGAAACAAACAACACCATCATCAAATACAACAGAGTCAAAACCCATCAAAACGTAGCAAAACAGAAGAAACATTATAGTCTAAAATATAAAATGCAAAAATAGGATTTGAGAAATGTGTTATCTGATATTATTCAATTATCTAAAGATTTATAACCTCAGCCTTTATAAATATAGCCATTGAGTACCCAGCAAGTGTTAGGCCCTATGTTAAGTATCTTTACACTTTCTAGGTCTTACCCTCTATGTAGTCCAGCTACCATTAGTTTTACAGTGAGCTAATTTAGGTTTAGATTTTTAATGACTTTGTTAAACTTAAGCACACCTAACTGCTCTTACCAGTACATGCAGCTGCCTATTAGAAAACATGAGGAATTATTTACCTAAGTGAAGTGTAGCAATGAGTTGCAGATAACTAAAAAGTATGAAATAATAATGAGAATATTAGAAAGGCTCTAAAATCTCCATTACATTACAACTCAGCATGCTTCTTACCATCTTTAAAAATATGTATCATAAACAGGTGCCATTTAAACACCTGGAAGCTAGGTAATAATATACATAGGAAAGCATAACAGACAGTATTTACAGGACATTAATGTCCCATTTGAAGAAATGATGGACATATATCAAGTATTTTCTTAAAATAACATTTCAGAAAGACTAGAAACTCTGTATGAAATGTGAAGATTCTAGAGCCATAGGCATCAACCTACTGATTAACATTATGAAGGCCCTTAATTTTTGGTTGATTTGTATATATCATTACAGAGGCTGAAGCAGTGGTTCAGGTTTTAAATCCTCAGAGGGATAAAGAAAAAATGTGTAACAAGTGTTTGATTTGTTTAATGGGAAAATGGATAAAAGCATGATGACAGCATAAGGAGCTATGTATCTCTAGTCATTTGACTTTGCATTTAGAAATATGACCCTTGCCTACTGTAATTGACCTTGTTAACAATATTAGGAACAGTTATTAATCCCTATTGAGCACCTACCAGGTACTAGTTATTTGTCTTGCTTGAGTAAATAACATTAACTCAAAAAGATATCTGCACCTACATGTTCATTTATTGCAATATTACTTACAATAGCCAAAACATGAAAACAACTTAAGTATCCATTAATGGATGAATGGATAAAGAAGTTGTGATATACAGATATCGATATGGAAAGATCAATAGATGGATAGATAGGTAGGTAGGTAGATAGATATAATGGAAAATTATTCAGCCATAAAAAACGAGGAAATCCTACCATTTCCAACAACATGGATAAACCTTGAAGGCATTATGCTATGGGAAATAAGTTAGAGAAAGGCAAATACTGTATCATCTCACTTACATGTGGAATCTAAAAACAAAACAAAACAAAATCCAAAAAACCGATAGAAAAAATAGATCCAACTTGTGGTTACCAGTGGTGAGGGTGGGGGCAGGGGGAGTTGGAGGAAGATGGTCCAAAGGCACAAACTTCCAGTTATGAGATAAATAAGTACTAAGGATGTAACATACAACATGATACTATAGCTCACACTGCTGTGTCGTATATAGGAAATTCATTAAGAGAGTAAATCCTAAGTTCACATCACAAAGAAGAATTCTTTTTTCCTTTTTTCTTTCTTTGCTTTTTATTGTATCTATATGAGACAATGGGTGTTAGCTGGAACTACTATGGTAGTTCAAACCATCATGCTGTACACATAAACTTAAAAAAAAAAACAAATGAAGTAGATGGAAAGAATTATTAAATATAACAGCATACATTCTTTTTCTTTTAAATGAGTATTTATTATCTCCCAGTTTTGAGGATCCAGAATATGGGGATGATTTAGTTGTGTGGTTATGGCTCAGGTCTATCATGGGGTTGTAGCCAAGCTGTTGGCCTAAGCTTCAGTTTTGTAAGGGTTAACAGGACCTGAGAGGTCTGGTTCCAATTTGGAAGGCCTGAGTTCCTCACCAAATAGGCTCTCCAGGGCTCTTAAACTGGTAGCTGGCTTACCCCAGTGAGAGTGATCTGAGAGAGAGTGAGAGACCCAGAAGACCTCCAAGATGGAAGCCACAGTGTCTTTTATAACCTTACCTCAGAAATGACACACAATCTCATCTTCCATATACGATTTGGCACACAGACCACCTCTGGCAAAATGTGAGAGGTGTCTGCACAGGAGTGTGAGTACCAGGAAGTGGGGTTGCTTGGGAGCCATCTGGGAGGCTAACCACCACATGCTCTGAACATGGAACCCCCCCTTAGACCAGTGGTCATGTGCTACTTGCCACTAAGTTCTCAATTTTCAGCAACAGTTCTGGACATAATGAAGGAGTACCTCTTCCTTCCTTCCTTCCTGATAACATAAACATATTTTACTACCCAGAATCTTAGAGCTAGCCGGGTCTCAAGAGAAAATCTTAACTAATTCTCATTTTTTTAAAGTAGCAATTGAAATAAATAGGAAAGATGAAGTAAGTAGCACAATGTCACAATGTCATTATGCCTTCAGAGCCATAATCAGAGTGTCTTGACTACAATCCTATTATGTCCTCTACAGCAGCATCCTGAAAGTTATTATTTTGCCATTATTTAATTTTAATCCTAATGATTCATACAGTAATTCATGTAATACTGAATCAGAAAAAATTCCGGAGATAATAGTTGACTGAAGAACTTCTTCCCATTATAATTTTTGTGTCTGGTCCTCCTTGTTTTAATCTTGGTTACATCAATAACCATTTAAATAGGCTGATAGGATGCAGCCTCTGCCTTTTCCTTCCTATTTTCATGCTGCCACTGGGGTTTGCCCTCTATAAGCTTACCTGATCTGGTAAATTACATCTTCATTTGTTACCAATGGATTCACCAGGTCAGACAGAACTAAATAATGCTAAGGTCTATGTAAACCTTTAGATCAAAGTTTTTGGTATTTATTTAAGGAAATAGAGGTGGAGGAGGGAGGCAGTGAAAGAAAGAGAGGGAGAAAGGGAGGGAGAAAGAGGGTAGGAGACAGAGAGAGAGGGAGAGAGAGTCTGGTTGAGAAATAGGAAGGATGAGAGAGAGTACATGTGTTTGTAAAGGACTCTATGTGAAATACTCCTACAGAGCTGAGAGGTAGATTTCACTATATGGTTCAGAAAGGTCCATTGTTTGGACAGGAACACTACAGAGCAGGATTCATTCTGTTGAAGAAATTATAAAAAGCAGTTACAAGTAATGGAGAAATTACTTCTCTGTAAGAACTTACCTGAATAGTTATTTACAGTTAATGTACCAAAGCCAAGTGTCTGTATTTTATAGCAGGTTCAGGAAAGCACCAAGAATGTAAAATACTTCACTATGTTTTAAATCATAGTGAAGTTAAAGCATTTTATATTATGAGAATATCTATCTATATATACAAATACCTATATATGCATATTATTTGTTGTTCCATGTGCATGTGTGTATGGTGTGTCTTTTGGTGTGTGCACGTGTTTATATACAAATTTATTTCCTTGGATGGAGTTTCTGTGGAAAAGAACTTGTGGGAAAAAATCTACTAACAAATTACATACATGTTGGGAGATTGTTTTCTACCAGTTCCGAGTGGAGAGGGTTAACAGGTGGAACAACAGTGGGGCCTGTGTAACCAGGATGCCATTACAGTAAATGAGGTAATACCATTTTGCTGAGACTGGGTAAAGGGTGGCTTAGAAAGGATGAACTCAAGCTGGAGCCAAATCTAAATTAATTAACTCCAGCTACTCTGAAATTCTATTGTGAGAAAGCAGTGGCTTAAGCCAGGACTCAAACTGTACTGTATCCTGTTGGTCAAACAGCAGTATTAGATAACTCTGGTCAAATATGATTTATAGTTAGTTATAATTGCTTAAAAGATTCTCTAATTAGAAAACACAATTCAGAAATAAGTTCACAAACATTAAAATAGTTGCAGGATTTGCTTAAAATGGATGACATGCTTGAGATAATCAGGCATTGTGATCATATTTACATACTTTTTACAAAGCCTTATATTAATAATTAGATTTTGGCCTTCTTCAAAATTTCTAAAGTATAAATAAATTGACTAATCTCTTAGATCTATGATGGAGGAGGAATTAAACTGTTAGATTCCCAGAGTGTTAACACTTTATACACTTTCGATAAAATTTAAAAATATGAGATGTAAAACCTATCTGTTTTATCAACAACCACACCTTCCACTTCCACTCTGAGAGTGGCTTTGTTGAGCTGTGAAAAGCTGTTGTCAGGCACTAAAATATACGAGTCCTATAGAAGTGAATAACTAAAACTTTATCCAGGGGAAGAGACTGCACAGTGAATCAACAAAATTATGAATTCTTTTTCTGTTGAATCCCTAATGCATGTCCTTTAATGCACATTTCCTCACCATTGGTGTTCAATAAAGTAGTGAATTCACTGATATGATTTAACTTTCATTGCTGCAAGTTGTATATAGATCTAGAAAATGCCATATGAGTATATTAGAAAGAACCTCAAAAGCATTTATCCAAATCTGTCTGGCCCCCAGTTGATTCCTAGGAGCCCTTTTATTTCTCCAAACCCCAAATGACCTTCTCCCCATATCTGTGTTACCACAGCAGTGGTACTGTCTACTTTTTAAATCCCTGAGTTTACCTTGGCCTCTTACAGATGAGATTCAATCCCTGTCAAGTGAACACTCTCAACTTTTCTCAAATAAACAGAAGTAATTGATAATTCTGATTAATTCGGGATGCCTGATCGTCAAATTTTGCTCAGCCTTTTATGGCCTCATAAATGATTGAAAATAGTTGGAGAAGAGAGATGCAAAGAACTAGTTCCACTAACACTTCTCTAAACTGGGTTATGTGTTTGGTAACCATAGAACAAAATATGTTACAAGTGGATACAAATGACTTCTTCCCACTAGGGCACAGTAAACACTGACTGGGATGCCCAATTCTAGTGCACAGCAGCGCCAGTGTGATCACCCAGCCAGAAATGTGACAGTGCCAGTGTGAGGAGGTGTCCCTAGTAGCTATGTGGACATCGGGCATCAGGCTACAATCATAATTATGGTTAGACACAGCAGTAGTGAAACTCAAGAAGATGCCACAAGTTGTTTCATGGGCAGCTGAGATCTCAGTATGCAAACTCATTAAGGTTGAAATAGAAGGGGTTGATCAACCTGCACAAACACACACACACATACACACACACACATATATGGGACCTTGACTGACTCAGCAAATGTCCTTTCTTCCTTTCCTTCCCTCTAGCAAAATGCCTTGAATAGTTTGTACTTAATAAATAATGGTTGATTTGAAGGTGTATTCAAGATACACATGTCCAATGAAAGAACTTTATCCCTTTCCATTTTGTAGGGCTTTATTTGGATATTCATTAGGATAGAAAAATTTAACATGGTTTGTGATCATTTAAAATTTGCCCGCAGATGTTTAAAAAATTACAATTGTCCCATTCTTTGAAAAAGTGAGATACATAAACGACATAGGTATTTGTGTTACCAAAATGAGAAAGCATTGTTTCCTTGTCCTAAGATTTAACACTTTGTGAAAGGTACCCACGGCCGCTCAGTGGCTATGCTTCTTGCTTCTGAAGCTCCGTGAGTCAGGCTGCCATTAGACACCAAAGGCTGAATTCAGCTTACCAGAAAAGATGAGGTGGCGACCGAGGTTAGAGTTATCTCCTAAATTGGTGTAACTGAAACTCTCTCGTATTCCCACGGTGTGCCTGCTGTCTCCCTTAATAGACTAAACATATGTGTCTTTTCAATCACTTAAGAAAAGATGTTATGAAATAACTACAGTCATAAATGGCCCATAGATGGTTTTAACATAATATCATAATCCATTCATAATTTCTAATTGACTTTCAACTGCATCATAGTTAGCTAAAATATTTATTTTTAATGATATATTATCCAGTAAAACTCGTAAAAGAAATCATGGATATTTTCTGTTCAGTGTTACAGAAATAACATTATGGTCATCTATTTGGTTTTCCAAGGAATAATAATGTCTTTATGTCTCTAATTTAAAGTTGTTGCTTGTGTTATATTCTTAGGAGCCAAATGAAAGGAGAATGCTATTTTTCATTGGAATTGCATGACATTTTCACTCTAGAGTTATGTTATATATTTTTTGTATACAGTGGTACTGTTTTTTCTAGACTGACAATCGTTTGTTACAATCAGAGTCCCCTTTGGGTGTGGTGAGGGTCTGTCTCATTGTGGATGTCTGCAAAATGTTATTACTATCATTAGATTAGTTACTGTCAAATGAAACTGATCGATGTAATGGTATAATTTTTTTTGAATGAACACATTTGTTCTTTAGCTGAATAGATGAGTTGCTCTTCTTTAATGATCTGTTTGGGCTATTAGCTATTCATCTCATAGCTCTCTAGAAAGAAGCTTTACTTATGACGAGTTAGAGTTTTGTCTGGTAAAGATCTATGTTTTAATAATTGTAAAACATATTTTTATATTTATTTAATAATATCCTCTAATGGTTGGATGTTCAAACACATAAACACAAACTAGAATGTCTGAACTTAGGGTGTGTTCTTAATTGTCTTTGAGTCACATACCTCTGGAGCATCAAATAAAGAGCCATGAATGTGCCTTAAACTCCCTTTCAGGGCTAGAAAGAAATTATAGTTTTAAGAGTCCTTTTGCATATTTATCTCCTTCTGGTTGAAGATGCAGAGTTTTCTCTTCCCTTATGCAGTTGCTTATGATGTGTGTTCAAATCACCCCTCAAAACAGGATCTGCAGGGCTTCCCTGGTGGCGCGGTGGTTGAGAGTCCGCCTGCCGATGCAGGGGACACAGGTTCGTGCCCCAGTCCAGGAAGATCCCACATGCCGCGGAGCAGCTGGGCCCGTGAGCCATGGCCGCTGAGCCTGCGCGTCCGGAGCCTGTGCTCCGCAATGGGAGAGGCACGCATACCGCAAAAAACAAAAAAACAAAAACAGGATCTGCAGAACATGCTTCAGCTGTCACCAGCTCCAGGAGTCCCTGGTGCATCCTTAGAGTTAAGAGAAAAAGTCAGATATTACAGCAAATCATGAAACATAGCCACATCTCTTTGGCTTTTACTCTTATAATGGCAGACATTAAAAAAAAAAAGAGGAAGAAAAAAAGAGGAGGAATAAGGAGGAGAGAGGAAAGGGAGGACGAGAACTTAGGGCAACCTCCTAGAGTAGAGAAGGGTTTCTAGCTTTACAAATATTCCTAGAACCCACCTCCCCCTACCTGCACATACAAAAGCCTATCTTGCAATTCACAAAAATGTGGAATTAATTTTCTCTGTCTCCATGAGTGTCTATTATTTGAGATACAAAAAATCAATGCTTCTCTTTCTGGTACTTGGCATAATTCTACTTGGGCTACACAATAAGGGTAAATTACAGAACCTTGTTTGCCCAAGAAGAATGTTTTGGAAGGACTGTTAAGAAAATGTCTCTCTTATCAAAAGAAGGAAGGTACTAATCTATTCTTATCATTAACTACAAATTCCACTTAAATATTATATGTTCAATGTTAGAAACAATCAAAAGGCCACAATTTGAACACTTGATATCCTCTCAGTATCTTTATTCCCCTTCCCCAAAGTGGTTTTACCAAGACAAAAGTAATACATGCAGTTTCAACATCACTGATCATTTTACCTAGTCTCTACTTTCAAACATATTAGCTGTGCTTGCTTCAACAAAGACTTACTGAAAGGAATTCTGTCCAGGAATGATTATATTTCACAGTCGTATGCCTGCTTCACTTGCCTCTACCTTTTGCATTTAGAGCCAAAACGGTTTTCAAGGTTCGCCAGCACACTCAATCTACAGACTCTCTTTTCCCAAACACCCACTATTTTTTCCTAAAAAACTTCTGATATATCTTTAGCTTCTTTTTTTAAATTTCATATTTTAATGCCATGATTTTTCCAGTCAAATTCCAAATCAATCTAAATAATTATCTGACCCACTCAGATCCCAAGTTATGTCTTAATGATCTAGATATTTGCTATGAGTGTCTGTGTGTAAATTTCCTCAATACTTGGTTTTCTTTGTAAATACGAGAAAATGTTACATTTACTTAGATCACCCAGGGCTCTCCCTTCACAGGTAGTTGGGTGAACTTCCCCCCCAAATCCCAGATCATAGTTTTACTTCCCCTTAGCTCCACAATTTGCTTTTCTGAGTTCAAAACTGCACTTTCCCACCAGCTCTGTGAAAATCCAAATGCATCATGGAAATTAGTATTTTTGCAACCTAAATGATTTGAGGAGGCAACAAATAACCATTTGCCATCTTTCTGGCTTCCAATTTTTGCGCTGCCTTACTCTCGATTTTTCTCTCTCCCTTCCCTGTCTCCCTCCTTCTCCCCCTTTACCTTTCTCCAAAAGTTAGGGCCCCTGCAAAACCCACCCTCCTTCACATATCTCAGCTTCTTCACAAAGCAGGGTCATCCCATTAGGCTCTCTATTCCTTCATGTCCTTCTTTGGAGATTCAGAATCTTGTATTGTGATAGTGAAGTTTATAAATTTATGAGCTTTCAGATATATAAGAATGACTGCAAGTGGCATTTATAAAAGAATAATATTGTAACACATATTTGTTTATTACTTGCAAAGAAACAGGAATACATGTATATCATAATCTCTACTTTGGCCCTCAAGTGACTTATAAACTAGCTCAGGCCTAACCTTTCAAGGGTCAGATCTTAATGATAATAAATAGATTTTAAGTTCTTACAAGATATGAAAAGTAAAGAGGACGTATTTGATTTAGGGCTCGTTTTTTTAAAAATCAGCATTTTGAACTAGTTACAGTGACTTGCATATATACCTACTGAATTTATCCCATGCTACCTAGTTATACAATGTATTGATGTCTTCAAGTAGAGATCTCTTCAAGTAGATAAATTGACAGTATATAGTGAACACACATGTACACACATATATGTAAATTTAATTAAGCATTGTCTTAAAGTTAATTAATTTGTTATCCCACCAAATAGCACATTTAATGGAATTATTTCCAAGAAATAGACTCCCAAATTTTTTAGCAAAGATTTTTCCATCCAAGGATGATTTATGGAAATCTAGATTCCACCCCCCCATAGGTAATTATGATTGGAACACAAATAAACAACTTCCTCACTTAAAAATATTACCCTATTAGGAAATTTCATTTACTTTATTTTAATATCTGATTCACACTATACTAGTATATTTTCAATACAATTATTTTCATCTATATCTATATTAAAAATATTTTTCAATCCAGTAAAATATTTTCAAGGGATTTCTTCTAAAGATAAGCAATGACTAAAGAAAAGAATAATATGTAGTTTCATTGAGATGGAAAATTTTTTTTAACAAAACTTCATGAAGTAACTGTTTTATAGTTATTTATATTCTGATTCAGTTATGTGCCAAAAAAAACAGCTGAAATATTGTGTTTTAAGAAAACTGAGAATCATATCAAGTAACTTAAACCTGCATACTTTTTAACTTAAAAAAATTATTTTGACTCACAGCAAAGTTGAAAAAAATAGTACATAGAGTTTCCTTGTGTGCGATTATCTAGCTTGCCCTGTAATAAGTCACATTAATTTTAATTCTTTGTGGAGGTAATCTGAAAAAAGTAACCTTTGTGGTTACTATTAGCTATTAGCTATTTTTGAGAGAAAAATGTGAAAGTGTTATTTCAAGGCAAACTGTAGGTAAGACACTATGCTATTGAGAACTCCAGCATGTAAGGGAAATGTGCATAGTAAATCAGGGCAAAATGGGATGGATAGCAAGTTATATAAACTTGAGACCATAAAAGTTATATGTGTTGATTTGATCCTTGGTTCTATGGTCACTCACAGTTTCACTGGACAGTGTTGTTTCCTGTTTACAATTCACTTTTTAAAAATTAGTCAAATATATGTCTTTATGCAAAGCAAGCTACACAGTAAGTATATAAATTAAAGTGCTGTGGGATTCTAATAGACACATATAATGATTATTTTATAACTTTCAGAGTTTGCCTTCTCTGAAACTTGGAGTTCAACTAGGAAAAATTGAATAATTTTGCAAACAACATTTCTAGGCAAAATAGAATATTTTGCTTTTACAAATCTGTGATACCTAGGTAGACAGGGCACATAAGTCAGCGGTATTTTCATCTCACAGGAATAGAGATATATTGGCCTAGCTTCCTCTAAAGTTAATTGCACTTTTGTGAGTAAATCATGAAAGCTGTGATTTTAAAAATGCATAAGTATACGGCATTTAAGATATCAACTAGCCAAGTCTGACTACTTTTTTTAGAAATCTGCAAAATTCCTGGCTGGGATTTACTTTTGTGGAAACAATAAAGCTAATACTTATAATGAAAAGGAAAAAAAAATCATAACTAAAAAGTAAGATGGAACATCCTTGAGTTAAACATTTGATTTTTGCCTATGCAATGATTGCTAAATCTTAGTTTTTCCTTCTTTAATTGGAAACATCATATCTAAAGAAGATAGGAGATACTTGCATGATTAACAAGGTTACAACTGAAAACTCTGAGTGCCATGTCCCAAGTGTAGAAACTCCTCGGGCTAAAGTACCTTTGAAATTTCATGGATTACAGTGAGATGTTGATTTTTATTTCTTTGTAAAATATTCCAGGCAAGGGACACAGTGTGATTCAAAGTGGGAGGCAAAATGGGAGGTGTAACAATCAAGTGGGCTGAATGACAATAGAAATGAAAAGAAGGCTAGAGAAGAGGGATCACTACAAATAGGACTGTTAGCACCTGGTGGTTAATGGGATGTGTATAACTGAAGCTAGATTATGATGAAAACATACCTGATCCATTTTGATGTGTTCATGCTAATTAATAGAGCTTAATGGTAAGGAACTCAAAGTCATGATTCTGCCATTTGCATTTGTAGTGTCCCTGGGAATTTGTCTTAACTAATTTTTTTCACACTATTGATGACCAAATTATGAACTGGCCCAAAATCTCATACCAATATGAAAAATGTGGGTATATATATATGAAATCCAGCACAGACAGATCCACAATGAGAACAGAATTACTTGCCTTTTCTGATTATAAGTTAAATACTTTTGAATTATTTAAAAATTCAGCATGTAGGTATATGTTGTATATGCATATAAGTGAATACTATACAACTATTCAACTATTTTCAGACTTTATTAATGATTCTGAAATTTTCATATTTAAAACACAATGGAACTCTAAGGAGAATCTCAGTACTCTGATTCTGTCATGAGATTCCTTTAATTGAACTATCTAATAGCAGTGAGGTAGCTGAGATAAAAAGTTTTTTTCCCCTTACTTAGTACCATAGGTATTTTAAAGATAATTTTGTATGTAATTATTAAAGTAAACATGTAAATATTAATATTTCTCTCATCGCTCTGTTCTCAAAGCACATAACTTACTATTTTGCAAGCTTTTGCTTCCATATATTTCCCCAGATTACAGTAAAAATAATCACTGGGCTATTTCTCTGCCCTTATTTATTAAATGTGTAATCCTTTCACTGGGGAATTAAATAGGGAAAGCTACTTTACACCACTAGCAGATAAAGGAGCCTAGTACGAATTGGTATTATTCATTATCAAGTTTTTGTTGTGGTGGTGGTCTGGTCCTTTTCTGAACTTGGCCTTGCTCTTACTTTACTGAAATCGTATCCCAACAACAGGGAGATGGCTGATACGGGAGAGGCTAAAAAGTTCAGTCTGTTGGGAGAGGGATTCATTTCAGCCCATCAGTGTTGTTATTCTGCTAAGTGGTGACATAATCCCAAATTCACATTCCCAAGAGATTGGCTCTCAGGATCTCTCCCATTTGCTGACTTTACTGCAAAAGAATGCCAGCTTCTGCCGTAATTGAGGAAAAAGGTTTTCAGGCCAGATTATCATTTCTGAAATGGATCAGATAACATATCTGAAAGTGTTAGTATAAACCCAACCTTCTGCCCAGAGATTGTCTTCTTTTCAAATAAATAAATAAATTTTTTAAAATCCTGTTTTGTGAGGGTACCATATAATGGGATTATTTGTCTATTTAATTCCTATAATTCTGATTTTTCTAAAAGAAAATACTTTAGGCAAAACAGCATCCTGGATCAATATTTAATACAAGGGGGAAAAGAAAACAGTAGAAACAACCTATGTGGTTGTCACTAAGTATTCTGCAGTCGCTAAAAAGAAAAGCTAAAGCTCCATATAAACTCCATTATGTTAGAAAAAATATGACATATTAAGTGAGTAAATCAGACTGAAGTAGAACATAAATAGTGTTGACCTGTCTCTGAGACAAATGATATATATACATGCATAGACATACACAGAAATGTTCACATGTATGTGAATCCATTTACATGTGCCATATATTTATATACATATATAATTAAATTATGATGGTTACTTCTGAAGAAACCAGAGTAGATTTTAATTTTATTTCATAACCTTCTGAAGTATTTCACTGTTTCAGCCTGACATACTTTTATAATTTTAAAAATGTAATGAAAAATTTTTGTTTCTACATTGTCTTTTGCACACTAAAATGTTCCTAATGTACAGATTAAAGCATATATTTAATGCATTACATATTCTATGTTAACTCTACCTAATTTTGATGCATATTTAATATATTTTGCTAACTGCTGTATGCCTTCAGTGAGTGCCCCAAACCAATAAGGAACATTAGCAGCAGACAGAAGCCAGGGTAGTGAAGGCTGGGTAATGATAGGAAACGCCCAGGAAACACCACAACAGAGATGTAAGACCAGCCAGAGTCCGACAATATCTTTCAGATATTTGCGGTGGGTGAAAACCCAAAACACATTTGGTAAAGTTCTATATTTCAAGATAAACTTTGCCCATATGTTTTTTATTCATTTACATGTAATTCATTGAGCTGACATTCTGAAAGAGTTATTTGATGCATAAGGAGATACTTGTGCCATAATTGTATGTGATATATATAATACAGTGCATAATAATTTAGAGCAGAACTTGTGTTTTTCCATGTTACAGATTCCAAGCACATGCTCCTTCATGATGATTCCCTGTGCTTGAACTAAGCTGTTAAGTGACTCACCGAGTCAAGCTAGAGTTGAGATTTATATTACTGCATTTTGTATACTTTTTTAAAAAGGACAGTTTTCCTGTGCTTCAGTTTCCACAGTTGTCAAACTAGCATGATGATCTTTATTAAAATTTACTATGGTGATCTAGCAAAACCTATAAAGTTTATTAACAAGCTTATTATTATTATTTATTACAAGCTTATTAACAAACTTGCAAATGAAAAATGCAAATAAATAAAAATAAATAAATTAGTTCCCAGAATTTGTGATTTTTAAAAAAATGTGATAGTTAGCAGAGTACAAATATGTGCTTGGGAATATACTGAAACACCATTTCCCCATATTATCTCTTTCAACCTAGAGGATAGGCTTGCTAGAAATCTCATGACCTGTGAGGGCCATTTCAGAAGATTTATGGATATTCAGTTGTATTCATAATTGTTGTAAATGCTAAAAAATGAAATTTCGCATTTTGCTCATATCCCTCACTGGTCCATTAGGCTTCAGACAGGGCAGGCTGCTTTAGGAAATAAGATTTGTATTATCTTTCTCGTTCATTTAAAAAGTAAGATGAGATTCAGAAGATTCTTACTTTTGTTATGTATAATGAAATGTGTTTTCTCCATTTGTAAGTACATATTTGACTTATAATTTTTCTGTGGTTCCTGTGGTATAATTTTTGTATGCAACTCTCCTAATCCACCTGGAACTTACTCTACTATGTGGAATAACGCAAAGACACAATTGTCTCCTTTGAATTTGTAAGGGCAAAGTACCTCATTTGCATTTGCAAGTTTTTATAATTAGCATTGCGGTAAAAGTGGTAATTATGCTTTCCCTAAGTGCATGCCCCTCTTTCTGGATTTGACGTGTTATTCCTAAATTCCTCACTTTCAGATTTTTAGTTGGATATTAAGAAGCAGTATCTCTGAGATTTATCCACCAGAAAGTTCCTAAAAATCATCAAATGGAGACAAAACAGAAAAATATACCTAAAATGCAAAAAGCTTCAAACTGAACTATAACTAAATTATAATATATCAAATAAACTTGATAAATGTGAGTTATAGGTCAAAATATTACCAGACTGATTGGTTTTCAAAGGACCAGTTTCTAGTGGTTAATGCAGAAAAAAAATCATATGTATCATACTAAGTGAAGTAAGTCAGACAGAGAAAGACAAATATCATATATCGTTTATATGCAGAATCTAAAAAAAAAAAAGATACAAATGAACTTATTTATAAAACAGACACAGACTCACAGACTTAGAGAACGAACTTATGCTTACCAAGGGGTGGGGGGAGGGAGTTTGGGCTTGACATGTATACACTGCTATATTTAAAATAAGATGCCTTTCCATGAAAAAAAATTTTTTTAATGTTATTGGAAATGATATAAATATTAAGCTCTAATGATATCAGTGATATGAATTGGAAACTAAATCACTAACATAACTATTTCAAGATTTTTCATATTAATTTTGAGGCGTCCGTTCACCCATTTACCTGAAAAATAGATACATTCAAATACTTGAAGTCATGTACACCTGAGTTAACAGTCTGTGTGTATAATTCCTCAAAATACATGTGTTAGACAGGACTATGCAGTTTGAGAGCAGAAATAAACTCTGGTTTAGGCCAAAAAGGCGTTTATTGGAAGGGTACTAGTGTAGCCCTCTGAGTTGAAGGAAAAGCTGCTCTCATCACTGTTTCTGTCCTCTTATTAACATTATGCAGGTCAATGGTGATTCCAGGAACTCTACACTCATATCTTTACATCTTCATGACCAGAAGAGAAAGAGATGTCTCTCTCCCAGCTCTAGTTTGAAGTATCTTGGGAGAATTCTAATGGAACAAGCGTGGGTCAGCTACCCGTCCCCCAATCACTGTAACCAGTGACTTGGTTATTTCCATCCTCCTAGTAATAATTATAGCCAACATTTACTCTATACCAGGAACTTTGAAAATCACTTTAAACAGATTATTTCAGTCATTATGATAGTTCCATGCTATTATTAATTCCTAATTTACAAATAAAAACTGACCCAGGGAAATTAAGGAACTTACCTAAGGCCAGCTGAGAGGCGGTGGGCAAGGGCAATCTGAACCCAGAGCCAGGCTTTAACCGTGACAGTGGACTTGATGCTAACAGAGGCCAGACTTTCAAATCAGTACCACACTTACAGCAAAAACCAAGTGTGGTCACACTGACCCCTGAAAACCCTTCACTGACGGTAGCCATGGCATCACCCACAGTCACGTATCCACCCTCCATTCTCCATCTTTGCCCAGAGGGAATGATGATGGCAAAACTAACACTACTGAACTAATTTTTAATGTCTTCTTTTCTTCTGCTAATTCTTCTTGCATAACCTGTTCATGTAAACTCCCCTAAGTTGGATACACTGAGTGTGATGTGACGGCAGTAAGCTGTGTCCCCTGCATACTTGAGGGAATGGATGGATAGGATGTTTTAATGAGGATGTGGGGAGGACAAGTACATGGGACTGTGACACTCATTTGAGATGGTGTAGAGTTTCTTCTGGGAGAATAAGATGGTGCACAGAAAGGTGGTAGCCTGGAAGACAGTTGTCTCTATTTTACCATTTTTTTAATATAGGCATCTCTAATAAAAGGTGGAGGAAAGATCAACATTTTTATTTGGTGCTTTCTACATACCAGGTGCTCTTAAAATATGCATTAACTCTTTTCATCTTTATAACCCCCTGTATGAGGCTGAGAGAGGTTAAGACACTTGCCTCAGGTCACATCACTAGACAGGGACAGGGTGGAGAAAGGGAAATAAGCAGAGACTTGACTCCAAAATTAGATTTTTCTACTCTGAAAAACTGACCTGGAAAATTGAACTTTTACATTCTATTAAGTAAAAAAATTAAAAAGAACCCTGAAATTCCTGGAAAACAATATTCAGTGGAACATAAGAGTAGATTCTGTGTTAGTGAACAGTTTGCCCATTTAAATAGTGATAAAATGTTTTACCTATATATATATATTTTTTTTCGGTACGTGGGCCTCTCACTGTTGTGGCCTCTCCCCTTGTGGAGCACAGGCTCCAGATGCGCAGGCTCAGCGGCCATGGCTCACGGGCCCAGCTGCTCCATGGCATGTGGGATCTTCCTGGACCGGGGCACGAACCCGTGTCCCCTGCATCGGCAGGCGGACTCTCAAACCACTACACCACCAGGGAAGCCCTACCTATAATTTTTTTTAATAGGACTACAGAACCTCTAGGAATAAGGGATTACCAAATAGGGATTATATTTCGATATACTATGTGAATAACAAACAAAACATAAATTTCTTGTAGAAAGAGGTCTTGACTACTACCTTTCCTAGTTGTTTAAACCAGAGGGGTCCTGCCCAGGCTGTTTACTGCTGTACCTTCAGCTCCCTCGAAGGCTAACTTGCACAGAGAATTTCCAAAGAGAAAGAAAAAAGAGAGAGAGAGAGAATGACAGAAATGGAATCCCAAATAATTTAAGGTTTGCCTAAATCACTTGATGCTTTGCAAGGGAGGAATTTCACTTTAAATAGGATGGCTTATGGTCTATTTCCTGGCAATTTAGAAAGATTTGCACTACACTGATAGCCCATTATGCGGTAACTGTGTTTTGTTATATACTCATTTATTTAAATGCAAGTTTGCTTTATCCTGCCAGTTTGTTGACTATTCCTTGCTGAGCAGGTCTGTAATCTAAACTTTAAAGGAGGATTAAGCTTCATGGTATTTATCTAACTAAGCATTGTCATTGTGTTATCCTCATATATTTGTTACCTGGAAAACAAAAAACAAACAAAAAAACCCCCTCTTATTTTAAATGGGCCTCTCTGTTACTTTTACATGAAAGCCTTTGTGGCTTTTTTAAAAATTCTATTTTATGATCTGCAACTGTCATTTAAATAGAACCAAGAGTTAAATTAGCCTGCATTGCTTTTAATAGTACTTTTTTTGATTTTGTATACACACATTAAAACAAACAAACAAGCAAAAACAGAAGGAACATAACACATTCCATCTTCTCTCTTTTAATCTTTGAAATGTAGTGAATAGTTAGTAGACCAACAGAAAATAATTACAAGTCTGCTAGCCATATTTGGACCACACCTTTTCAGAAATCATATTGGTTTTCAATATCCCTTTGAGAATAACCTACACTTTTAATGGAAAACCTGCTTATCTCTTAGGGATGGCTCTTATTCTCTCAAGGTAAATAGAATATAAAACTATGTTTTGGAAACCTTTTAATGTTAATTGTTTATAAATCAGTAGAGACAGAAGAACCAAAAAAATGTTTGAGAGAAAAAGAGGGAACTCTAATTTTATTTTGATTAATTGCTTCTCAATAAAATTTATTCATTTTTCATGAAATCCTAAATTCACAAGTTTCTCATTTTCTTCAAGCCAACTTTTTTTTTTATCATATCACATCCTTTCTGTATCTTCCTTTACAAATTTTTTTCCTAACAGAAACCCTATGTTTTCAGTGAATTATGAGCTCCATAGCTTCACTGGTGAATCACATTGGTTTTAGCTAGTTTATGTGACTTTTTTCCCTTTCAAGGATTGGTTTAGGAGAGAACAAGTAGCCTAATTCTGGACAATGGTTTATTTAAGGAGATTTATTAGGACATAATTCCTGACTCTAAAAAAAAAAAGGCTCAAGGAAGAAATAACTTCCTATGTTTCTGGACATTATGTGTGAGAGTGTGATCCTTAGAAGTTCTGAAGCCAGTTTGCTACCATGAGGCTAAGACCATAAATGGTAAAAGCCAACTCACTGTGGTTTATAAAGAAAAAAGATGATTAAAACCTGGATCTTTGAGCTGTACATATGAAACTGACATAGTTACAGTCTTCCTGTTATGTGAAATGTTATATTGTAGTTAAGTTATGAAAGCCAGAGATTTCTACTATGAGCAGCTAAGCAAATCCTAACTGATATTCTTTATTGTTTTGGTAATGTGCTACAGACAGACATATTGAGAAAGGTCTGTCACTTCAGATCTTTCTAAAATCTAAGAGGGCAGGTAGATGGGGAGCAGTGAGGAAGAGAAATTGTACAAACATAGGACAATGCTCATATAATTTTTAAACCCTGGATATTTTCAATGAATAAAAAATATTCTGAGATAGACTTCTTTCTCAAAAGGTCAGAAAAACTTAGCTTCAAGACAGTATTTAGGAATACAGGCACCTCATACATTCTTTTAAGAAGAGAAATCCTCCAGTTCATGATAGTCTACATACCTTTCAACACAAATGAGATAGTAGAAGCTCTTTCTTGAGAAGAGTGGCACCTACTGGGTTGTGAGGACAGGTGCCTGGGGGAACACCTGAATACAAGAGAACAATAGAAGACCAGTGTACTTGAACTTGAGAAAATGTGAGGATCAGATCATGGGCTGAACTTGACCTAGAGAAGCAGGTAGGCATCAAGCTGGCAAGAACCTCATAGGACATACCTATATATTTATTATAAAAAGGAAAAGTCTAGGGAAGGGTAGTAAATAAAAGAACACTTAAAAATGTGAATCTTTGAAATTTATATATGGAATACAAAACTTAGTACACAGATTAAATGATTCATCTATCAAACAAAACAAAACTGAAAAGGACATGTTTTAGTTCTAATGATTCCAATTCTAGAAATCTTACTTCAGGACATAGTATGAGACGTGGTAGAAGATTACGTACAAGGATGTTTATCACAGGATTAAGTATGTTAATAAGAACAAGAAATAACCAAAGTATCCAACAAAAGCAGAAAAGTTAACTAAATCATGGAACATTCCTACAATTGAATATTAGGAAGCAATTACAATTATTTATTTGCAGAATATTTGTCATGAGAAAATGCTCATAATAAAAAGTTTGAGTGGAGAAAAAAGTGTAAGGCAAAAATAAATACAAGGTATGGATCCTTATTTGGGGAAAAAAGGAGGCAAGAGGGAGACATTTATAGGCATATAGACAATCCCCCTCCCTCCACACACACATATACACAATTATTAAAAATGGCTAGAATTAAATTTAATGTATCAATAATTTTAATTCCCAGTTAATGGGCAATAGACATAGGTAAGTAAACATAGATTTCTTTCACATGATGAAAATAATGATTTATAAATAAAAACACAAAAACTAAAGGTAGCTGAAAATTAAATTTCAAGAAAAAAGATTTTTTGATTAGTAATATACTATAAGCGAGGAGAAAATATTGTATCCTCAGGAAATGAGCAGTATTATGGCACCAACCATAATAGAGATCACATTTAGAAAATGCCTTCAGAGAAATGGAAAATGTGTGTATCTCCATATTAATAAATAAGTCACAGTTAAACTAGATAAAGATTTTACCTATCTGCTTGGGGTTCTTTGTTACCCAGTAGCTAACACATTGCTAGTTTGGATAGGGAAGGGGAGGGCAAAGCTAAACAATTTGGGTTATACTCTAGATTCTCTTCATAGTATGAGAATTAGTAATTTCCTGAAAAAGAGAGCAAGAGAGAGAGACAAATGTAAAATATATTTTTACATATATGTAAAATATATTTTATATATGTTTTCTAAAATATAAATTATATATATAATTTGTTTGTATTTATTTAAGGGACTTGATAATGTCTTTAGCAGCAGAAGTTAGGTAACTCCAGGTAAAAACTAAGGAATTGATAAGGAAAAAGAAGTAAAAGCACAGCCTAAGACCATGCATCCTGCTTCTTTTCTTTTTCAAAAACTCTTATACACAGTTTTATTAGCCCCTTATTATCCCCTTATCTGTATGAATAATAAGAATGAAAGCACTAAATTGACAGAACAACTAGCTAAAAATCCTCATTTTAGATTTTAGATCTGAGAAAATGTGGTACATTTTTTTTCAAGTCACAAAATTATTTAGTGACAACAAGAGTCTAAATCCCTAGGGCTCTTGATTCCCAGTATCATTTTCATTCCATTAAACCATCATGACTCAATGCTTAAGGAAAGGTTCCACATCACCACACAGTAACTGGCATGTAAAGGCGCCCAAACTTTTTTATTTTTGTTGTTTTATGGAAATAAATAATTAATGGAAAATCCACTGAACTGGGTCTAAGAATTTCCTGGCTTTGAGCCCTATTTCTTCTATTGGTTATCAGTGTGGCCTTGTATTTGTCATTTAACCTTGCTGTACCTCAGTTTCTCATCTGCAAAATAGATTGTATTCAGTGTTTCCCAATGTGTTTGAAGATATTTGACAGATACTCTGCAGAATTATATAACTGGTGAGAACAGAGCTCTGATGAAGATGTAATCTTTATTTATATCTTGCTTATTCAAATACTCCATCTTCCTTGAAACTCCAAATAAATAACTTGAGATATTGAAACCAAACAGTAGCTGAAGAACTGTTACATATCCGTGGGCATTCACAGTTAGTGAAAAAATAATTATAAATGAATTTAGGGAGAATCCAAGAGCTGAAATGTAGAGGACTCTTTGATTGTTTTCACTGGGAAATGTATACAGAGGAAATGGGAGAGTACAGCAGTCTGGCCATGGGAGGAGACTTTGGTGACAAGCACACAGAAGGAATTCCTAGAGATGACTTGATACATATAATTATTCCTGAAAGACTTTAATGAAATGATCTGTTTGATAACTAAGGTGTGAATTTTAAAAGGGAGTGAGAAAAGATACTGGGATACTGACATACTAAAAGGGGGCTTCTCTGTTAAAATCTGTAGGGAGACAGTATCCTTTGCTGAAGGGAATTAATTCTTTCCCAAATTCAAGAACTGTGAAACTGGATTTAAGCTCACAGCTCCAAAATTGGGGGAAATGGTAGAACAAGAGCTTTGTGAAACTCGACAAATTAAGCTTTGTTTGATGGTAGAAACAATGATAAGGATAATAATAGAACATATTTTATAAGGTTATTGTAAGGATTAAGTGAATTAATATAGATAAATTCCTTAGTTAGAACGATGTCCATCATATTCTACTAAATATATGTTAGCTACCATTGTTATTGTCTTTGCCATTGCTGTTGTTTCCATTATTAATTTAGTCTGAAATATATTTAACTTGATCTCAAATGTCCTCTGTAATTTTTCTATTATGTGGTTTTCACTTACTTCTGAAAAGAACTATCCATTCTGTCCACCAGAAAAATCAGTTTATTTAAAGTGCAACATGTAGAACCCTCTTGTTTGCTGTAGCAAAAGCATGTATGACTATATTTTTCTGCTGATCAAGATGAAATAAAAGTCAAACTACTAATTTTTTAGTTTCACCCATTAATGTCTGACCTTCGTATCTAAGAGATAACCTGCTCTTTACAGTGTATTTTGTAAGTGGGGAGAGTATTGAAGTCATCTCAAATCCACGCCTGATACCTAAACATCTTCCCACACAACTGAATTTTAACTTCTAAGAATCAAATTTCTAGTTGCAAGTACCTAAGAAGTGTGAATCACTTTTCAATTCACTGAATGACACAGATCTTGAGGTCTTGAGATACAGTATTTAAGCAATAACAAGTCACTTTCAAGTTTTAGAAAGCAACCACCCAGCTAAACCAAAGAGATGGAGTTACCCCATCAGTTCCTTTCTGGTTTCAGTATGAATGAAATCAGCCCCACATAATGTAGTCTAGGACCTAAAGAAAATTCTAACTAATTTCCACATGAAATAAAAATTTTAGGAAATTTCTAGCTGGTGAAACAAAGAACATATTTGAAAATTTATAAATACAGAACTTCGATTTAATGGGTTTTAAAACCTTTATTTTAAGTAAACTTTAATAAGTGGCATTTCAGTACTCAAGTATTTATTAGGGGAAAGGAGAAGCAAACTAACAATTACTGAGTAAATATGTTAGGCTCTGATATAAGTGCTTAGTTGTATAATTTATTTGATAGTTTTTTATGGTTTAAATTTTTACTATTTATTGGCTATAGCATATACAGATTATCACAAAAATAAATGATGTTTCAAAATCCCTTTATATAGCACTGGAAAATTGGTAAGTTTTGACTTTAAAAAGTACCAAGGAAGGAGGTACATTTTCCCTTATTTCCATACTGTATTTACCTTTCTCTTTCAATGCAGCTCTCTACCCTAATCTAATTAGGATAAAGTTCATTTTACTATTTTTGCATTACAGAGTTTGGATGTGTTCTGTGTCATATATACAATCAATATGACAGTGTTACTGAGGAAGAAAGACTATATTACATGAAAACTGCCCCAGAACTATTTGTTGCAAGTCCTTGGTTAGGTAGTTGCATGAAGACAGTATGTCTGTGACTCCATGAAATGAACACCAAGGATGCCTTGTCTAGACGTGGTAGACTGTTAAGGATAGAAGGGCCCTACAGCATCATATATCAGTTCTTCTATTTAACAGAGGAGACTCTGCTACACCAGAATGATGAAATCATTTTTGGTAATGGGAATAGGTGGCAGAGTTGGGACTAAAACTCAAGTCTTCTAACTTCCAATTTCTGACTCTACATTCAGTGTTCTTCCACTATACTTGCCTTAATACATATTTCTGGGAGTGTTTCTATTGCCTTCATAATACATTCACCAACCCTGGTTTTGAAGCTTGTAATTAACAGTGGCCAAAGGCATACATGATAAAATTTGGATGCCTTACGATATTGCCCACCTGTATTCTGGCAATCCAAGGGCTACAGGGTTTTCCTCTGTGAAGTAACCAAAGTGAATGTAATTATTCATTCCTGAAAGCTTTTATTCAAACCAGTCTCATCCTGTTTTGAATGGTAGGAGCTGCTGTTACTAATAAATTCTAAGCATCCTATGTAATCCAGCCCCAGCCACCCCAATTTATACTGAACAAGTGCAAAAAGTCAAATCTACCTGAACCTTCAGATAGCAGCTAAGGTTTTCCCTTTATGTATCCATATTTGTGGTATTATTTAAAGACCAATCAATGCATTTTTAAGACCAGCTAATGCCTTTAAATACTTTCACAGAAATTTTGAGCTGGAAGAGAATCTAGCAATTATCTCTTCCTACAAATGAAGAAAGTGTAGCCTAAGGAGAAAACTTGACTTGCTCAAAGTCCAACTGTGATCAGTATTATGGCCAAAACATATCCATCTTATGTCAAGTTCTGTAATATTTCCACTGCTTCTAAAGTCAACTGAATGTTTGAGTAATCTAAAAGTACAGTGTGTTAATTTTTTAAGTATGGAAAATTAACCCAAAATTCACTAAAATGACCACTTACTTGACATTTGAAGTATGTTTTAAAGTTTTATCTCTAGATTGTTAATTTGTTTTAATGGAAAAGCAGGATACTAGAATGTAGGCAAGAAGTCCCCCCTTTTTAAAATATACCAGGAGAATGATAAGCCTTAAACTCTGTAGCACAAAATGTTCTCTGTGATCGACTTAAACTTTACTTCTTTGTCTAATGGATGACCATTTAAAAAATTATATGGCAATAGATTTTTTAGAACAATAAATTAGTGTTAGCTATTTGGCTTAGGAAAATAATTTGAAAGCCATTGGATAATGTATTCTGAAACCAAAAGATAGCTATAATCATATCCTTGTCCTGTTTAAGTCTTTTAATATTTATCTTTGGGGAAGATCACTCTGGTGGAGGTGGGGAAAGTTTATTAGAAGCAAGGGTCCTTTGTGCCAGGCAATGCATCTGTAAATAAAATTTTCGAAGGTCTCTGATCTGCTAAGCTTGCATTCAAGCAGGAGGAGACAGACTATAAGAATAAATATAAGAAACAAGTAAAGTATGTAATATAGAAGGAAGTAAGTACAATGGACTAAGTATAGAGCAGAGTAAACAGAATTCAAGTACTGGGAATAGAGGACAGGTATCATGTTTAAATAAGAGGCTCACAATTAGTCTCATTGAAAATAACACATTAGAACAAACTTTTGAAAGATATGGAAGAGTTTGAAACTCAGACATCTGGGGGAATAGCTACCACAGTGGCCATAAGGTCTTCACATGCTTGACATGTTTGAGAAGTAGCAAGAGGGTTTGCATGGATGAAGAGGAACAAAAAAGGGGTAGGAGATAGGAGACATGGTCAGAATGTTAATGAGCTCCTGATTATGTAAGAGCATCTACGCCATTGGCAAGCCTTTGGCTTTTACTCTGAGTGAAATGGGTAGGCTGTGGAGCATTTTGAGCAGAGAAGGGACATAGTCTTTTTTTTTAATTACTATGGCCTGAGTGATGGCATAACCTGGTAGGATTAATCCATTCAAAATCTCTTCCGGAATTAGGGGTGACATCAAGGCCATTGAAAATACATAACTACAAAATTTCTAGTCCAACTTCAAGAGGAAACTGGAAATGGATGGTGAGGGGCAACCAAAACATGTCCATTATTTCTTCAAAGTCAAGCTACTCAAAGAAGTTATTCACACACTCTTTCTAATCTCTATTTTATTATTAAACGTATCTCCATTTTACTATGAAATAAATTCCAACATGAACTCTGCTTCCACTACTCTATTGAAACTACATGCACTAAAGTTTCCATGATGTTCATGTTGCCAAATCCAATCTTTTCTGTCTTCATCTCACTAGGTCTCTAAGTTCCTCTAAATGCTTTCAACAGCTCTCTTCTTCAGACATTCTTTTTCTGACTTCCATGCTACACCCAATTTCCAGACTACGAATAAAACCATTTCTTCTCATTCTCCATCATATTTTCCTCTCTACTGAAGATCCTCAGGCGATTTCATTACCGATTTCTGCACAACAAATTATCCCAAAACTTAGAAGTTTAAAACATCAAACATTTATCTCACAGTTTCTGTGAGTCAGAAATCCAGTTGCAACTTAGTTGGGAACTTCTGGCCAAGGTCTCTCATGGAGTTGCAGTCAGTCTATAGGCTGGGGCTGCAGTCTCCGTTGAAGGCTCAACTGGGGAAGTATCTTCTTACAAGTTCAGGTATGTGGTTGAGAACTTAGTCCCTCACAGGTTGTTGACTGGACACTTCCCTTAGTTATCTGTCATGTGGGCCTCTCCACAGGGCCACTAATCACATGAGAAAGCCAGAAAGCAAGAAAGGGCAAGTGAGATAGTAGTCAGAGTCTTTTTCAACCTAATCTCAGAAGTGATATCCTATCATTCTGTGTTTTGTTTGTTAGAAGTCACTAGTTCCTCTAGGGGAGGGGATTGCACAAAGATTGAATGCAAGGAGGCAGGGGTCACTGCACACCATCTTGAAAGTTGTCTAGCTTATCATGGCTTAGGCTTCAGTCATTTTCTAATTCTGTCTTCTCTACAGTGGTAATGTCATTAATTTCCCTAGTTATCATATTACTTACATTCCAAAGTTCTCAAATTTATACTGCTGGGTTAGGCCTCTTTTCAGACCCCTGTGAGCCCTGTATCTCTTATTTTTGCATCTCCAATTAGCTTTATCGCAAGCTCTCAAAATTAACATATTCCAAACAAAATGTTTTATTTTGCCTTCCCGTACACTCCAAATCTGCAAATATAGATTTTTTTCTACTAAGCTTTTCTACCTAGGTAAATGACACCTCCATCCACCCGATTTCTCAGACCAGGCAGTAGCAAATTTATCTTAATGTTTATCTCTCCATCACTAAACTCCATTAACTGTAGTTTCAAAATTATTCTGTTTCCTGGATGCCTAAAGAGCCCCTCAATATGTTTATCTGTACCCATTTTTCCTCTATTACAATCCATTCTCACCAGCAAATAGATTAATCATGTAATTAATATAAATAAGAGCTTATGCCAACAATTTATAAATCTTTCAAGGGCTTCTTATTGCTCTTTGACCTTGCTTGATCTAGTCTTCCCCTGCTTCACCAACCTCATTTTGTGCAGCTTTCTTTTTCTGAGTTTTAACCACACTTGATTCTCTTTTAGTTCCTAGAATTCTCTCTGCTTAGAAGACTTTTCCCACAATTCTTTGCCTGACTGGTTCCTGGTCACCCTTCAGAGATAGTTGGATGACTCAATCTTACACATATTCTTAAAGCTCAGTCTTTTTTCTGCCTAGCACTTAAAATTTGTAAGTCCAGGTGAGAAGAGACAAAGTCTATTTCATTCATCTATCAATGCCTAGATAGCACCGTGTCTGTATATAACGTCTGTAATGAGTAGAAGTAACGTCCAAAGAATACATCCAAAAGTCCTGATAACATTTTCTCTGTTTTGTTTTTGTTTTTACCAGCTCTGGTTATATTGTTATTAATTTAGTCCTTTAATGTTGTGTTTAGATATGTATTTTGCTCTTTTTTCCTTCTAGTTAGACTTTTGTGGAAAAGGTGTTGGGGAAAATCCTAAAGAAATATTCTAACTTATTAATTTTTAGTGAAGTTAGAAGGAGTTACCTTTATAACAATGACACCTATATTACCTTTGCCTGAGAGATTGATAAAATTGAGTGTTTATCCAGATGGGATTCTTTCAGGATCTCCTTCTGAGTTCTTTTTAGAGTTTGGAGGACTGGGCACTGGGGGCTTGTTTTGTCTTAGAGAGATGAACTGAATCCAGATTTTCTTGCTAATAATAACCATGGTTGTGCAAAGACCCACCTCCCACCCACATTGAGAGTGCACTCTTCCAGCTGATGTTTCTGTTCACAGCTTTTGTGAATGTGAGAAAAGAAGTGATAATCCTGGAATGAATCACTGTGCCAGTGACATTCTAGTTAAAGTTGAACAGTGTTGGTAAAATGTGCTACTTTGGTGTGAAGAGCCTGAACTACATTTAATAAATAATAAAACCACAGAATACACACAAATAGAAGTCAAAAAATTAACCTTTTGCTACCCAGGAAAACATTCTGGTAAATGTGAGGTGGTGTGCGGGTGGGGAGATGGATCATGAAGAATTATGTAAAGTGACAATGTGAAAGTATGTACTTAATCATCTGCAAAGGAAGCTTTTCTCTTTAGGAGAGAATTGCACTACAGTGGGGACTAGCTAAACTATGCCACCTTATTTTAATTTTCTTTTAAATATTTTTGTTCTAAAAGAAAATGCACTCTCTCATCCACCCCCCTACCCCCCCACCCCCCGCCAAGGCTTCAGAGATGTTCAAGCCTCTGCCTTCTCTTAAAGAACAATAGTCCACTGACTCCACCGCAGTGAGACTTAGAAGGTTAGGTTGTTCATTTAATGTTAATGCTGTTAGTGAGTCATTTTAAACAGGTATTTGGGAATATGGAAAAAAAGTTGGAAAAACATGGGGAGAGAAGACGGATTAAGTATACGACAAAGGACAATATCAGCAAAAGTGTGAAAAGAGGGAAGATGGGGAGAGAGCAAGAGAAATCAAATAATACACTTCCTATAATTTTTTATACTATGGTAAACAAACACATATTTTATACTATATTTGTCCACATCCTTGTTCCCCACACGTACTTTTTCTAATGTGTGTAAGTATCTGTCTGAGTAAGTGAGAAATTTCCATCCATTGCTGTGAAAAATCAATTGCTCTTGATTTGGAGGAGGGCTCCAGTTACTAGGGAAGATAGGAGGGCTTGAAACTACCAATAGGATTCCAGAACTCTTTTGATTTTTTATCTCAATATGATAAATTATTCCTTTTAACTGGATCCTGCTTGATCTGACCTCAGGTGCCTCAGTTTGAAGGAAAGTAACTTGTGCTGGTGAAGTTGCCCTGTGTCCCACCAGATTTAAATTCTAATTAACTTTCACTGATGAATTGATGTCATTTGCAAATGACTGTCACTAATCTGCATAATGTAAATTTGGAAAGACCACTTATATCACACAGCTGTGACTATGGGGACTTAGCTGATATTTAAACTTGTGTTTAAATACATAAATTGTATTTGTTTTTAACCGACTGCAGCTCTTCACATAGTTTCAAAAACTACTTTCTAGCACCATTTAGGAAGTTGATGAAAACCTCTATTCAATGTTTAATAGCACCTCTTTAATAGTAGAACTACATATATTAATACAATAACACAACAAAGTCCTTCCAATTGCAACTAGTCCTATCTTTCAGAATCTGGGATAAAGCAGAGCCAGATTCAATAGGAAGTCACCTGTGTACTAACTTTGGAAGAAAGAATCTATTAGCAAGACATAAACAATTTTAAACAGTGTCATAGAGAGAAAGCTAAAACCTTTTAAAATGATACTCATATGCTTCAATTTATTTTATAAATTGAAACTATCATACTGAAAAACTATTCTACTTATGGAAGTTTATGTTAGGCAGATTCTCAAAATGTATGAAAAGACATAAACACAAATATATCAAATATACAATTTTTAGAGTATCAGATAAATTGATGTAATTGATGGTTATAATATGAGAAAAAGTAAACTTCTGGCCAAGCCTACCAGTGGATAAGTATGCAATATTTAAATACAATAGATATCATGTACCTATACAAAGAAAAGTTTAAGATATGATGTTAAGTGAAGTTGGATAAATATTTTAATGTATTTATGTTTAGAGTACATATTTGAAATGATGAGGAAAAAGTACTCATAGGAAATAAGCAAAAATCCAATTGATCTTTTAAAATAAAGAGTATAATGGGTTTTTAATCTGTTTTCAAACTGATCTGTAGTCTGGTTAATTTTATAATTTAAATGAATAAAAGAATTAATTTATAGAGAACCTTACTACTACTTATAGGAGACCATATGAATTACACTTCATTTTATAAGAACTTGGCGAGATAATTGTTATAGCCATTTTAAACAATAGGAAAATCTGTGCCAAAATTATGAAGGAGCTCTATTCAAGATCATACAGGTAGTAAATAGAAGATCTGGTTCTAGATACTTTCACCATAAGCATCTTTGCCCCATAACTGGTTGGCTGTAAGGCAATTTTGATGAAAAAGATAAAACAACAATTAATAAAAGAAGGACATTAAAAAGGACATAATGAAATATAAAAATGAGTAACAAAATTAGAAAGACTTTATTGTAATATTTGAATACCTTTAAAATGTGTATAGATTCATGGCAATACTGTGCAACTAACTGATTTTATTTTGTGGGTTGCATCTAAGCCCTTGTCTTCCCAGTCTTTTGTTCATAGTATTTTATACCTTTGCTTGTTTTGTTTGTTGTTTTGTCTCCTTGTTTGGCATCACACTTTTTCTTTTTTACTAATATTTCTTCCTTCATTGAGAGAGAAGTATCAGTTTCCAAATACTAGGATGCATGCTTGTAAACTGAGCTTTGTATTGAGTTGTGAAAAACTCTACAGTGTCATTTGTTCTTGGCATATTGTCGCATGTCTGTTAGACTTTCCAAAGTTCTACGTGAAATGTGGGTTCAACTCTGTATCTTCAAATCACCGAAGAATTTGCAAACTGGTATGTTATCATTTGCTAGCACAGCATGTAATCTTGCTTTACAATGTCTTATTTCCCACTTCTGGTTAGTTTTATTGCTGTATTTTCTATCAAATCGATATACGTAGTGGTTGTTACCATCCACTATTTTAAGACCACCACCTCTGCTTGTCATTGTATAGACCATTACAAGGGCTAAGATTTATGTAATAAAAATGGTAGAACTGTGTCAATAGAGAAATGAAACCAAACTGATAACCAATTGAAACCAAACTGTCAAACCAAACTGACAACCAGTTATTTTATCTTTTATGACAAAATTGCCTTACCACTAAGTAGTTGTGCACCAAAAGTATTTGCGGTAACAATGCCTACAGTGAAGATGTCTATGGCAAAGATGCTTACTGTGAAAATACCAGACAGGAGCTAGACATCAACCAAAAACAGTGATTCTAAGCCCAGACTCTTGACTCTCTACAATAATGTTTAAACACAAGTGAATAAACTTCTAAACCTGGATATTTTTAAAGGCTCACTTGGTTACAAATTGTTAATATTCTTGATATAAATTGGTATGTTAACTCTTTCTTTCCTTAATTTATAATAACCAAATGAACTCTACTAATCACTAAATCATTTGAAAAGCAATTCTCATCTCTTCTGTGTGTTTTTAAAATTTTTTTAATAGAGCTAAAAGCTCATCATTTAAAGAGCATAGAAAAAAAACAAAGCCACAAATGAGGACATATGACAACAACTAAGTTATGTAAGTTAAGTTACTAGGAAATTGAACGTAAGCAGTTACAATATAGATTATCTGATTGAAATTTAGCCAACTAAACTCAGTTTAGACTAACAGGCAAAAGCACTCCTAAAGTGGTGGTATGAAAGGAAATAAATTCTAGCATATTTGCTATTGTGTCAGCATTCCTTTTGTATATTTGGCTTTAACCTTGACCAGAAAATGACACCCTATCACCCAGCCGTCTTTGCCATTCCTTTGCAGCTGCTTATGCTACTGACATTAGAGCCATGATTTCTGAATTCCCCCTGAAAATATCACCATCCTTATTCTTTGGCTTAACTGACCTTTATAATACTTCTGTTTGGATAATGTTTTTTGGCTTTTTTTTAACTTTGCATGCCTTTTCTGAAAATAGAAGTCAGATAAAATTTGTCTTCGTGATGTTTATTGTAAAATGAAACACAGAGGCAGAAAACTATCCAAAACTATTGTATAGTTTATTGAATAATTGTATAGTGAATGCATGTATAACCACAAACCAGGTCAGGAAATAGACCTTTGCCAGAAACCCATTTATGCACCCCATCCCTATCACTCTCCCTCCTCCTAACTGCTTTTCAACTTTCAGAGTAATCATTTCCTTTCATTTTTATTAGGTTTATCACCCAAGTGTTTATCCTAGATTCTGTAGTTTAGTTTTTTGTTTTGTTTTCAAATATATTTTTAAAGTTCTCTGTTAATGTTCAGATTTCTCCTTCATTTTTTTCTTTTCCTTCTAAATTAACAATCTGTAGGTCATTTAATCTGCAGAATTTCCCACAGATTTCAATGAGAAGAATCCATCCTGTGGGAATCACTGTTGGTACAGTTTAACATGTCCCCTTGTCCTCTGTAATCCCTCCACATTGGCACCTGGGTCCAGAGGCTTGATTACACTCAAATTTTCTTTTTATAAAGACTGCAGGCATTGTTTTCTTTCACATGGGATCACAAAAGATCTGGCTGTTTCCTTTTGTGATTTTAGCAGCAGTTTGTGCTGAATACATTTTCTTACGTCTATATCTCTTCAGTCATTTTGATTGTCTGAAATTCATCTCCAATATTACTGTGATTTCTTGCACATTGATAAAATTTTGTTTGTGCTCTCTGTACTGGAATGTCAATTTTCTTGGATATAAAACCCATGGTTCACATTTTCTTTTCCTGTATACTTCAGTATATTATCTTCTTTTTTTTTTTTTTTTGCGGTACGTGGGCCTCTCACTGTTGTGGCCTCTCCTGTTGCTGAGCACAGGCTCTGGACGCGCAGGCTCAGCGGCCATGGCTCACAGGCCTAGCCACTCCGCAGCATGTGGGATCTTCCCGGACTGGGGCACAAACCTGTGTCCCCTGCATCGGCAGGTGGACTTTCAACCACTGTGCCACCAGGGAAGCCCTATTATCTATTTTTTTCTGGTATAAACCTTTGTTGTCAAAATATCTGATTGTATACCTTTTTTTTCCCTTTTAAGACACTTGCTATTTTTGCCTAGATTCTCAAATAACTTATTTTTTAAGTTAAATAATTTCAGTAGAATATACTTTTCTGTTGATCATTTTTGCTTGAAATTCTGAGGATTGGGGTATATTCAAAGGTAGTTTTCAAAGCTTTAGGTATTCATTCTGTTCTCTTAATTTTGGTTAACTTTTTCAGGGCTTTTTATTAACTGTATGTTGAGTCTTCTTTTGATAGCTTTTAAAGTTTTCCACAAAGTCCTTTTAATTCTTTTATTTAATTTTTTTTATCTTTAATTTAAAGTAATAACTGTTGGGTTATTTGCGTTTGTGTTCTTTGTAGTTTAGTCTTTCTGTAATTATTTTTAATTCTTTTCAAGTGTGCTCATTTATATTGTCTTTTTAAATCCTTTATTATTTTAAATATCTTTTAGCTTATTCTGAAAGAGAAGTCTTTAATTCTGATCTTTTTGATGACCATATCTTTCTGAAATGCTTCCATTGTCTTTAAGAATGACAGTTTTCTACTAATTCTCTTTAAAATAACTTTGAGATTTGACCTTAATATTTGTCCATTTTCATTTCTATGTGAACTTAGTTTCTCTGGACTTTTACAAGGGGATGTGGTCCAATAGAGTTTCTAATTTCACAGGGCCTTTTCTGTTGTTTTTATGTAGTGTCCTAAAGTGTGTGTCTTGTGCATCTCCTGTCCCCTCTTGACGTTAATCGGAACGCTTTCTTTCCTTTGTCTCCATTGTTTCTCTTCTTCTCCATTTTGATCTCACTTGCAAAAATCTGTACTCACTGTGGAGCGAGAATCTGGAAGAGCACCTGGCTGGTTATCTTGGAGGGTGCCTGGTACTATAGCTAGGTTTCTGGTGCCATTTCAGATCTTGCAACATACTCATTGGACTCACCCTCTATTAGGGTTGGCAAAATCCTCCCCGTTTCAGCTGCTGACATCAAGTTGGCCCATGTGCTTTTCAAGAAATTACTCTTGGCTCTTTGGGGCTCTCATTCCACAGTACATTACCCTGTGCTTTCCTCTGTATCCTCCTTCACAGACTCTGAAATCTGAGGTCTGTGGCTGTTGGTGGTTTGTCTCAACCTGCTTGTATTTTGTGATTCATAGGGACACCGTGCAGTCTAATTTTGTTTTACGTGTTTTTCACCCATTTTTGGTTTTGTCCTGTAGTCACTCTGTGTGGTATTATATGGGGATTCAGGGAGATTTGGATCTATGCAGCCATCAACATCATCTTTCCAAAATATCTTTTTACTTTTGCAATTCTTACAACAAGAAAATTCGTGGAAATCAATATAAAACAATGGTATTTTAATAACATTTAGAACTCTTGAAAATCACTTGTTTTCCAACTTATGCTACTTATCTCTTTGTCCTGGAATCCCCAGCAGCTAATCTAAAAATCAGACTACATAGGCTTTTTTCACATTGATAATGTTACAGAAAACAGCAGTTATGTTGCTACACATGGATATTATAACTTTTCTCTGAAGAACTTGCCTAATGACAATAAACATTCACATGAAGGACCATATAATATTCATAGTAAAAATACTGTTTGTCATAAATAGGCCTTTGATAAATCTGTTGTTATCAATAGATATGGTCTGTAATGACCGTACCACATTAATGTACATTCAAGGAGAATATTTCCTGAATATAATAGGTGCTTATGGACAACTAACTCAATAATGAACACAAATGCAAAGTAGGCATGGATTCTATTGACAAACTCAATGACAGTTAAGGAATAGAATGCAAATTTCTAAATCCTCTTATATCAGGAGGCTACATTTAACCTACTGTGATTATTCTCTGAAATTTTGTTTTATCATATATTTTCCTAACACATTAAAGAGGGAAAACATGTCTTCCACCTGCAAGTCTCAATTATCTTCACAGAGAACATTCACTTTTGACTCTTGTGTGGAGATGTTTCTCCACATCAAGGAATTCTCCAGAACACCAGCTGGGTGTCTTATAATTTAACTGAATTCTGACACTATCTACCAGGAGATAATGTCAGATTCCACAGATTAAAGGTCCAGTCCCACAAGACTGCCCCATCCTATTTCAGATGGCAATGGTGGGGTAGGTCCCCAGGTTACCCACAACTTCTGACCCACAGGCTATAAATCAGAGATTCCCAGGACCTCCTCCCCTCTGGGCTTTGATGAATTTGCTAAAGCAGCTCACAGAATTCAGGAAACATTTTACTTATTAAATCACTAGTTTATTATAGAAAGATATAACTCAGGAACAATCAGATGGAGGAGATGCACAGGGCAGGGCATGGGGAAGAGTGCAGAGCTTCTGTGCTCTCCAGATGCCACTCTCCCCAGATCTCCTCGTGTTCACCAACCCAGAACCTCTTGAGCTCCGTCCTTTTGGGTTTTATGCAGGCTTCATTTCAAAGGAACAATTGATCCGATCACTGGCCATTAGTGATTTATTCAACTTCCAAACCCTTACCTCTCTTCTCTCCCCAGAGGTCCTGGGGTGGGATTGAAAGTTCCAACCCTCTAATCTAATCCTGGCAACCAGCCCCATCCTTAGGTGCTCACAAAAATCACTTCATTAACATAACAAAACACACTTTTTCTTTTTAAACATCTTTATTGGAGTATAATTGTTTTACATTGTTGTACTAGTTGCTGGTGTATAACAAAGTGAATCAGCTCTACATATACACATATCCCTATATCCCCTCCCTCTAGCGTCTCCCTCCCACCCTCCCTATCCCACCCCCCTAGCTGGTAACAAAGCACTGAGCTGATCTCCCTGTGCTATGCAGCTGCTTCCCACTAGCTATCTATTTTACATTTGGTAGTGTATATATGTCAGTGCTACTCTCTCACTTTGTCCCAGCTTACCCTTACCCCTCCCCATGTCCTCAAGTCCATTCTCTACGTCAGTGTCTTTATTCCCATCCTGCCCCTAGGTTCATTAGAACCATTTTTTTTTAGATTCCATATATATGTGTTAACATACGGTATTTGTTTTACTTCATTCTGTAAGACAGACTCTAGGCTCATCACCTCACTACAAGTAACTCAATTTCATTTCTTTTTATGGCTGAGTAATATTCCATTGTATATATGTGCCACATCTTCTTTATCCATTCATCTGTTGATGGACACTTAGGTTGCTTCCATGTCCTGGCTATTGTAAACAGAGCTGCAATGGACATTGTGGTAAATGACTCTTTTTGAATTATTGTTTTCTCAGGGTATATGCCCAGTAGTGGGATTGCTGGGTCCTATGGTAGTTCTATTTTTAGTTTTTTAAGGAACCTCCATACTGTTCTCCATAGTGGCTGTATCAATTTACATTCCCACCAACAGTGCAAGAGGGTTTCCTTTTCTCCACACCCTCTCCAGCATTTACTGTTTGTAGATTTTTTGATGATGGCCATTCTGACTGGTGTGAGGTGATACCTCATTGTAGTTTTGATTTGCATTTCTCTAATAATTAGTGATGTTGAGCATCTTTTCATGTGTTTGTTGGCAATCTGTATATCTTCTTTGGAGAAATGTCTATTTAGGTCCTCTGCCCATTTTTGGATCGGGTTGTTTGTTTTTTTGATATTGAGCTGCATGAGCTGCTTGTAAATTTTGGAGATTAATCCTTTGTCAGTTGCTTCATTTTCAGATATTTTCTCCCATTCCGGGGGTTGTCTTTTCATCTTGTTTATGGTTTCCTTTTCTGTGCAAAAGCTTTGAAGTTTCATTAGGTCCCATTTGTTTATTTATTGTTTTATTTCCATTATTCTAGGAGGTGGATCAAAAAGGATCTTGCTGTGATTTATGTCATAGAGTGTTCTGCCTATGTTTTCCTTAAGAGTTTTCTAGTGTCTGGCCTTACATTTAGGTTTTTAATCCATTTTGAGTTTATTTTTGTGTATGGTGTTAGGGAGTGTTCTAATTTCATTCTTTTACATGTAGCTGTCCAGTTTTCCCAGCACCACTTACTGAAGAGGCTGTCTTTTCTCCAGTGTATATTCTTGCCTCCTTTATCAAAGATAAGGTGACCATATTTGTGTGGGTTTACCTCTGAGCTTTCTATCCTGTTCCATTGATGTATATTTCTATTTTTGTGCCAGTACCATACTGTCTTGATTACTGTGGCTTTGTAGTATAATCTGAAGTCAGGGAGTCTGATTTCTCCAGCTCCCTTTTTCTTTCTCAAGATTGCTTTGGCTATTTGGGGACCAAAAGACACCTTTTATACATGTAGTACTCTTAGGAAATTCCAAGGGTTTTAGGAGTTCTGAAATGGGGAGGAAGACCAAATATATATTTCTTATTATAAACCACAATATCACATATATACAATGGCATTATTAGAATAGTTGTGTGTGTGTGTGTGTGTATAAAACCATGGGTAAGAATGTTGGAGCTAATAATAAATGTTTCTAATTTCCTACAGATGATCAATTCATTAATCCCTAATAATACAAATTTTTTTTTTTTTTTTTTTTTTTTTTTTTTTTGCTGTATGCGGGCCTCTCACTGCTGTGGCCTCTCCCGTTGCGGAGCACAGGCTCCGGACACACAGGCTCCGCGGCCATGGCTCGTGGGCCCAGCCGCTCCGCGGCATGTGGGATCTTCCGGGATCGGGGCACGAACCCGTGTCCCCTGCATCGGCAGGCGGACTCTCAACCACTGCGCCACCAGGGAAGCCCTAATAATACAAATTTAATATCCCATTTTTCCTATGCAAACTATTGGGATCAGTTTTTAAGTTGGTCTTCTTGCTTGTCCTCTATAATGCATTTTCCACAAAGCAATTACTTTTTTGAAACTTTAATCAGAACTTGAGATTCCTACAGAAAACCCTTCAGTGATATTCCATTGCATGCAGAATTGTATACAAGTTTTTTGCATAGCCCCAAAGAGCCCACATTATCTGAACTCCTATCAAGTGCCATCCCTCCACAGATACATGCCTTTCAATATTTTCTTGCCTGCCCAGAATATTCTTAAACCTATCAAGCTCCTTTGTGTCTCAAGGCCTTTGCCCTCATTAGTTTCCTCTCCCTAGAGCACTATTTCCTCTGTCAGACTCACTTGTTATTTATCCAAAGAGGGCTATATGACCAGCCTTCTAAAATTGTCCCATTCCAATCACTCTAGGTACATTTTTCTTCATAGTATTTGCCCCTATCATGCATTACCTACTTATTTAATTTTTACTGTTTTATCTGATTTCTTGTAGGCTTTGTGAAAACAAGAATCTTGTCATTGTTCTTTTTCACTCTATTGCAGTGACTAGAATAGTGCCTGTCACTTAATATAAATGCTTATTGAACAAACGGCTAAATCTGGGTTTTCACTCCAGCTAACAGGCTATTAATTAGATAAGTCTATGTCTAGGTTAGTTGGCAGGATAAGTTGAATCGAAAGTAGAAATTGAGGCCACCATGAAAGGCGGGAAATAGTTTGGTTTGGACCGAGAGCCCAATGGGAACAGTCTTCATATTTTTTTTTAACTTATTTGACACTGTAGGGAAGTGGCAACAGACCACCATGTCAGTGAAACTGTTGCTTCCAACTTTCCAGTCTTCCTTGGTTTGACATTGGTAGGAAGAAGAGAAATAAAAGAATAGGGAGCAGTTGTTGAAAAGATGAGAAAGTGAACATGGAACGGCCAGGAGCAAAAAAGTGGTGGGAAAGGAAATAAGGTATGGGTTCTGCCCACCTGTTTGCAGAGTTTACCATTTGCCCAGAGGTTAGGTTGTTTATCAGATGAAATACAGCTGAAACTGAATTTTCTCTGTGACTAACCTTCAGGAGGAGAGGTCTCTGCATTTAGTTACTATTATTAATCAACTTGATTTTTTTTCAAGTCATCATATTTTCTGACTCAAAACTTTTTCAAGCTAACAAAAGAGTTTCTTAATGAACTAAATAGACAAGAAGCATGGGTGTGCCCATTGCTAATTTAAGTGCAGTATATGGAATTTTGTCATTCTTGTATTTTGTCAAACTAATAATGCTAGAGCATGATGAAGGAAATCTCCTACATTGACCTCAGAAATACTCATATTTTTTGAAACCTAGGGGGAAATGTCTATATAAGAGAATTGCTGTCCAGATATAATTGCCAACTTAGCACAGGCAATTGCTGAACTTACCAGCTGTAGCAATTTATATTTTTAAAGCAGTGATTTCTTCTGTTTTATGCACAGGGTAAATGTGTAGGTCACATAATGCTCCATGAAAATTCTAATCAATTAAACTAATGATAAGAAAATAATGATCTATCTGATTTTTGAACTTTCTTTAAGAACTGTAACATGTAAATAGATTAGTGTTTAACTAAAATTAAATCAACTGTTTAATATTAACTTGAATTAAATGATCTTGAGAAATTGACTACAAAATACCTTCTGGAAAGCAAGGCATGTGATGAATTGATAAGATTGCAAGCATGATGGGTTAATGCGCTAGATGGCACTAATTGTATGCCTTTCATGTATTATAACATCAAATTCAGTGTGAAAAAAGAAAGTACCTCACACTTGAAGTGTTTTTATCAGGTATACTTTATGAAATTTCTTTGATATGTTATTTGTAATTTCTCATTACAGCTTTTCAGATCATCAGAAAAAAAGAATTATAGCCACTTTGATATTAAGCAAATTTCAATTTGAAAAATATAATTCCAGCAATTTTTTTAACATAAAGAAATTAATTTACTCCAGGCAAGATGCAAAAGTATTCTAGTACAGAAGGATTAAGTGATTCGATTCCAAGTGAAAAGTTTTATACCAATTACATGGTTTTCCATGAACTTTACTTATCAAAAAGATTGTCTCCGAAAATAAATAAATTTTTCAGATTTTTCTAAACAAAATCTAAACCTTCAAAGCATAAAAGAAGTTCTGTGCTCTGCAGAATATTTCCTTGCGGTTTTAAAATACACAAATGGGAAAAGGGAACAAAATCTTGTTATTTAAGGAACAAAGCAAGACTATAAATAAAGGCAATTTTCAAAATAAGCAGTTTCTAATTAAGTTACCTGGCTTTTGAAGACATATTTAACTATTACTAAAAAATAAGGAAGGCAAAATCATTAACATAATTAACATATGCCTACTTTAAAATATATAAGATATTGATGTTAGGGTTACCCTAGTTAGTTAGGAATCCATTCGGTTTAGTTAAATTTTGGCATAAATAATTTTAATTTTAGTCAAGCAGAAACAGTACCTGTTAAGAATGAAATTTTCCTGCCTAACTTGGACATTGCCATAGTGAATTGCTAATGGGAGCGAGTGTTTCGATTACTTCAATTTAGGAGTCCTTTGAGGAGTTTCCTTAATCTCTGTTCATCCAAATGCTCATAAATTAATTAGCTGAGAAAAATGAATGCACACAATGGAATGGAATGTATGAAACTCCAAATAGTTAATAAAACACACACATGCACATGACTAAAATTGAGTGAGTTTTTGTCAACATTTTCTTTCTTATTGGGCATTGGTAAAACCTATAGATCCATAGTGAATTTATAAAAAACTTGTTCTGTATAAAATTCTTCCTTTTTAAAAAAATTTTTGGGTGGGACAATGGTGGTGGTGATGGTAGAAAGGAAGGGACAATGTGGGGGAATGGAGGCAGAAGGGGAGGGTGAGGAAGATGATGGAGAGGAGTAACACAGAGACTGTAATTCCCAGGACAACCCAACAGTGTCTTTTTGGATCAGAGACCTCCACTGTTATGCCACTCTCACTCTGATTAATGCTACTTCCAAATTATTCTGCACCCATTCACATTAACCATTTTTTAAAAGTTCAAAATAAGTAAGTTAAATGCAAAGAATTACTCATCTCTCTTTTGATCTTTCTCACTTCACTTTCTTTCTTTTTTTTATAAATTTATTTATTTTTCTCTGTGTTGGGTCTTTGTTTCTGTGCGAGGGCTTTCTCTAGTTGCAGCAAGCGGGGGCCACTCTTCATCGCGGTGTGCGGGCCTTCACTTGATTTATTCTTTCTTTGTAATTACTCAATGTTCAGCCTTTTAAAAAGTGCCAATTTTTATTTTATTGGTTTTTATTTTGCCACTGATGGACCTATGCAAATACGGGAAGTTCATTCCATTATTAAAAATGTACTCTACAAAATGTATTCTTTTATGAGCTACAGAAATAATGGAAGAGGTCTTGAAAGGTACTCAAGGTGTTAATATTACCTGGAAAATCCCTCCAATGCTCAGAATACATAAGCTTTAATTATTTCCTTTCTCACACTACCAAATATCAGGTTCTTCCTCTTTCAGAAATAAAAATTAAATGTTTTTAAAGGATATAAGCTCATTTATGTGGGTTTGAAGGCATGTAATTGCAAGAAATAGAATACACTAAAGTGATCTTATAGAGCACTTCAATTACTCAAGCTTTTTGAAACACATAGTTACATTATTCAAATAATTCATAAAATTAGAATTTACAGAGTAAATAAATAGATTGATAATTCATATTACCAAAGGATTCTATATTATTTAGTAAGGGCTTTTAATGTTTACTGATTTAAACACTTTTTCATGCATAGCATAATTGGGTAAATAGTGGAACACACAATTTTAGTTTTAAAGAAACGTGTATATTAAGTTAATGTTTCATTTCCTCATTAGGAAGACATCAATACAACATGAACAAACACAGATTGTATGGTTTGGGGTGAAGGTCAAGTACTAAAGAGTACTGATCTTTTTACCTAATAATATTTTTCTGGATGAAGACGGAAATGATATGTCTCCCTAACTGCCCCCAACTAATGCTGGCAAGGTTTCTGGCTTGGCCACCATGAGTGAGCAAAGAACTGAGAAAATGTGGTGAAAGATGGGGACAAGTTTTCAAGGGTCAAAGAATGGGGAGCAGGTGGGATCTGTGGCAAATAACCCATCCTACATTCAAGGCACTTATTTCTCAGGCTGAATTCACTTGCTTACTTCAAGAATATTGAAAAAATGGACCAAAAAACTACATTCTCCTTTTGTTATAAAAATTTACATAGCTCCTGTAGCATAACACCAAAAATAGATATTCTTCATTCATTATCTTATAGTGAGAAGCACTGGCTTTGGTCCTTTAGACTCTATCTCTGTCCTTTTACAATATCCATGAGATTGTAAAAATGGTTCCTAGTTTACAGGTGAGAGATTTAAAGCTTTAAAAGTAGTTAAATGGCAGAAGTGAATCTTTACATACCCAAGTCGTAAAGTGAGATTAATTTCAATTTCAGAAAAATACCCAGAGCCAGTATTTATATGTTTACATTTACAGGAGCTATGGTAACAGGTGAAGCTTCTCGAGTGGGATGTGGTTACATGTTTGGGCTCAGGATGCTGAATGCAAAACTGAATAATAGCAGTAGCCAGTGGTCAATGGGGTTGATCATGACCATAAGGATTATGTATTAACTTGGACTCTACTTTTCATTTTCCACTAGCAACACACACTCATGTGCACACACTGCCTTAACAGGAAAAAGAAGATGATAAATGACATGACAACTGGAATAGAAAAAACGCTCCAGGTAGCAATAGAGCTTAGCCGGGGCTCATGTGTAAAAACCATGTGACTTACTGTAAATAAGCCCAGGTTCTAAAATGCTGGGTTCCTCTCTTCAGTGGAAATCTATAGCTCAGGTGAAAGTCACCATGCCTTTTCATTTAGTTGATTGACCTCACAGGGTAGTAGTGAGGGTAATGCTGTTTGAAGACAGACATATATTTAAAAATCTAACAGGGCTGTAACCCAACCTGATGTGTTGTGTTGTAGTAAAGATTGAGTGGAAAGAGTCAGCAATGGGTGAATTTAGATTTCCTTATCAGTTTCTCAAAGCTTATTCATAGAATTGCCTCAAGTCTACACAAAGCTATATATAACAGATGACAGTTCCTAAGTCCACTGACACATACACAAAATATCACATCTGAAAAATTTGTCACTTCATATTTTCCTTGTCAGTAATTAAGTATATATCATGAATAAATAACAAATAGGCTGAAACACTGAAAAATTCTATAGCTATTTTTATAATCTTTACTCTCATGCTACTGAGAGATAGGTTATTTCCAAGATATTCATAAATATTTAATAGTGCATTTAAAAACTAAGAAATCACCAAAAAATGCAGGAATGTTACCTCCAAATGCATATAGTAGCACACAAATAATAATGAAGCATTGCTACACAGTCAGCTAACCCTATTACATGTATAAATAAGTATAGTTTGTAATTAGCAGATTAATCACGTAGAAACTGCTATGGCTTAAGTACTTTTTAATTGTTGAAAGTCTGTTATTTTTTTAAAGTTGTCTAAATTTTCATCTTCTGGTTTGAACTTTTACTATTGACATAGTTAACCAGCCCTCTTCATAGGTCAGTCAAAGCTGACTTTTAAGCTTGCTCACATCCAGCTTACTACACATTTCAAATTAGTAATTTCAAATTACCAAGAACTTACTTGTTTGCAGCATGAGAAGAAAGAATGAGTCAGGATTAATAAGAAACTGACAAGTATGGGGCGGACACTCAGTATAAGGGAATCAAAAGTTGAACAAGCTCCTGGTGTTTGTGGGATGTGTGAACCTGCCTTAAAAAGCTGGAAGAATGATTATTTAATCTCTGATTGACAGCAAACTATTTTATTATTCAATCCATTAATTGAGATTTCCTTGTCTCAACTCCTTTTTCAACTCATCCCTTTTTGTTTTGTTTTGTTTTGTTTTGTTTCGGTACGCGGGCCTTTAACTGCTGTGGCCTCTCCCGTTGCGGAGCACAGGCTCCGAACACACAGGCTCAGCGGCCATGGCTCACGGGCCCAGCCACTCCACGGCATGTGGGATCTTTCCGGACCGGGTCACGAACCCATGTCCCCTGCATCAGCAGGCGGACTCTCAACCACTGCGCCACCAGGGGAGCCCGTGACCCCTGTTTTTTATTTTTTCCTTTTTTTTTTTTTAATTTTACAAATTTAATCAGTTATACATACACATATGTTCCCATATCCCCTCCCTTTTGCGTCTCCCTCCCACCCTCCCTATCCCACCCCTCCAGGCGGTCACAAAGAACCGAGCTGATCTCCCTGTGCTATGCGGCTGCTTCCTACTAGCTATCTACCTTACGTTTGGTAGTGTATATATATCCATGCAGCTCTTTCACTTTGTCACAGCTTACCCTTCCCCCTCCCCATATCCTCAAGTCCATGCTCTAGTAGGTCTGTGTCTTTATTCCTGTCTTACCCCTATGTTCTTGATGACATTTTTTTTTCTTAAATTCCATATATATGTGTCAGCATACAGTATTTGTCTTTCTCTTTCTGACTTACTTCACTCTGTATGACAGACTCTAGGTCCATCCACCTCATTACAAATAGCTCAATTTCATTTCTTTTTATGGCTGAGTAATATTCCATTGTATATATGTGCCACATCTTCTTTACCCATTCATCCGATGATGGACACTTAGGTTGTTTCCATCTCCGGGCTATTGTAAATAGGGCTGCTATGAACATTTTGGTACATGTGTCTTTTTGAATTATGGTTTTCTCGGGGTATATGCCCAGTAGTGGGATTGCTGGGTCATATGGTAGTTCTATTTGTAGTTTTTTAAGGAACCTCCATACCGTTCTCCATAGTGGCTGTACCAATTCACATTCCCACCAGCAGTGCAAGAGTGTTCCCTTTTTTCCACACCCTCTCCAGCATTTATTGTTTCTAGATTTTTTGATGATGGCCATTCTGACTGGTGTGAGATGATATCTCATTGTAGTTTTGATTTGCATTTCTCTAATGAGTAAAGATGTTGAGCATCCTTTCATGTGTTTGTTGGCAGTCTGTATATCTTCTGTGGAGAAATGTCTATTTAGGTCTTCTGCCCATTTTTGGATTGGGTTGTTTTTTTGCTATTGAGCTGCATGAGCTGCTTATAAATTTTGGAGATTAATCCTTTGTCAGTTGCTTCATTTGCAAATATTTTCTCCCATTCTGAGGGTTGTCTTTTGGTCTTGTTTATGGTTTCCTTTGCTGTGCAAAAGCTTTGAAGTTTCATTAGGTCCCATGTGTTTATTTTTGTCTTTATTTCCATTTCTCTAGGAGATGGGTCAAAAAGGATCTTGCTGTGATTTATGTCATAGAGTGTTCTGCCTATGTTTTCCTCTAGGAGTTTGATAGTGTCTGGCCTTACATTTAGGTCTTTAATCCATTTTGAGCTTATTTTTGTGTATGGTGTTAGGGAGTGATCTAATCTCCTACTTTTACATGTCCCTGTCCAGTTTTCCCAGCACCACTTATTGAAGAGACTGTCCTTTCTCCACTGTACATTCCTGCCTCCTTTATCAAAGATAAGGTGACCATATGTCCATGGGTTTATCTCTGGGCTTTCTATCCTGTTCCATTGATCTACCTTTCTGTTTTTGTGCCAGTACCATACTGTCTTGATTACTGTAGCTTTGTAGTATAGTCTGAAGTCAGGGAGCCTGATTCCTCCAGCTCCATTTTTCGTTCTCAAGATTGCTTTGGCTATTCGGGGTCTTTTGTGTTTCCATACAAATTGTGAAATTTTTTGTTCTAGTTCTGTGAAAAATGCCAGTGGTAGTTTGATAGGGATTGCATTGAATCTGTAGATTGCTTTGAGTAGTATAGTCATTTTCACAATGTTGATTCTTCCAATCCAAGAACATGGTACATCTCTCCATCTATTTGTATCATCTTTAATTTCTTTCATCAGTGTCTTATAATTTTCTGCATACAGGTCTTTTGTCTCCTTAGGTAGGTTTATTCCTAGATATTTTATTCTTTTTGTTGCAATGGTAAATGGGAGTGTTTCCTTGATTTCACTTTCAGATTTTTCATCATTAGTATGTAGGAATGCCAGAGATTTCTGTGCATTAATTTTGTATCCTGCAACTTTACCAAATTCATTGATTAGCTCTAGTAGTTTTCTGGTAGCATCTTTAGGATTCTCTATGTATAGTAGCATGTCATCTGCAAACAGTGACAGCTTTACTTCTTCTTTTCCCATTTGGATTCCTTTTATTTTCTTTTCTTCTCTGATTGCTGTGGCTAAAACTTCCAAAACTATGTTGAATAAGAGTGGTGAGAGTGGGCAACCTTGTCTTGTTCCTGATCTTAGTGGAAATGGTTTCAGTTTTTCACCATTGAGGACGATGCTGGCTGTGGGTTTGTCATATATGGCCTTTATTATGTTGAGGAAAGTTCCCTCTATGCCTACTTTCTGCAGGGTTTTTATCATAAATGGGTGTTGAATTTTGTCAAAAGATTTCTCTGCATCTATTGAGATGATCATATGGTTTTTCTCCTTCAGTTTGTTAATATGGTGTATCACGTTGATTGATTTGCGTATATTGAAGAATCCTTGCATTCCTGGAATAAACCCCACTTGATCATGGTGTATGATCCTTTTAATGTGCTGTTGGATTCTGTTTGCTAGTATTTTGTTGAGGATTTTTGCATCTATGTTCATCAGTGATATTGGCCTGTAGTTTTCTTTCTTTGTGACATCCTTGTCTGGTTTTGGTATCAAGGTGATGGTGGCCTCATAGAATGAGTTTGGGAGTATTCCTCCCTCTGCTATATTTTGGAAGAGTTTGAGAAGGATAGGTGTTAGCTCTTCTCTAAATGCTTGATAGAATTCGCCTGTGAAGCCATCTGGTCCTGGGCTTTTGTTTGTCGGAAGATTTTTTATCACAGTTTCAATTTCAGTGCTTGTGATTGGTCTGTTCATATGTTCTATTTCTTCCTGATTCAGTCTTGGCAGGTTGTGCATTTCTAAGAATTTGTCCATTTCTTCCAGGTTGTCTATTTTATTGGCATAGAGTTGCTTATAGTAATCTCTCATGATCTTTTGTATTTCTGCAGTGTCAGTTGTTACTTCTCCTTTTTCATTTCTAATTCTATTGATTTGAGTCTTCTCCCTTTTTTTCTTGATGAGTCTTGCTAATGGTTTATCAATTTTGTTTATCTTCTCAAAGAACCAGCTTTTAGTTTTATTGATCTTTGCTATCATTTCCTTCATTTCTTTTTCATTTATTTCTGATCTGATTTTTATGATTTCTTTCCTTCTGCTAACTTTGGGATGTTTTTGTTCTTCTTTCTCTAATTGCTGTAGGTGCAAGGTTAGGTTGTTAATTCGAGATGTTTCCTGTTTCTTAAGGCGGGATTGTATTGCCATAAACTTCCCTCTTAGAACTGCTTTTGCTGCATCCCATAGGTTTTGGGTCGTCGTGTCTCCATTGTCATTTGTTTCTAGGTATTTTTAAATTTCCTCTTTGATTTCTTCAGTGATCACTTCGTTATTAAGTAGTGTATTGTTTAGCCTCCATGTGTTTGTATGTTTTACAGCTCTTTTCCTGTAATTGATATCTAGTCTCATAGCATTGTGGTCAGAAAAAATACTTGATACAATTTCAATTTTCTTAAATTTACCAAGGCTTGATTTGTGACCCAAGATATGATCTATCCTGGAGAATGTTCCATGAGCACTTGAGAAAAATGTGTATTCTGTTGTTTTTGGATGGAATGTCCTATAAATATCAGTTAAGTCCATCTTGTTTAATGTATCATTTAAAGCTTGTGTTTCCTTATTTATTTTCATTTTGGATGACCTGTCCATTGGTGAAAGTGGGGTGTTAAAGTCCCCTACTATGATTGTGTTACTGTCGATTTCTCCTTTTATGGCTGTTAATATTTCCCTTATGTATTGAGGTGCTCCTATGTTGGGTGCATAAATATTTACAATTGTTATATCTTCTTCTTGGATTGATCCCTTGATCATTATGTAGTGTCCTTCTTTGTCTCTTCTAGTAGTCTTTATTTTAAAGTCTATTTTGTCTGATATGAGAATTGCTACTCCAGCTTTCTTTTGGTTTCCATTTGCATGGAATATCTTATTCCATCCCCTTACTTTCAGTCTGTATGTGTCTCTAGGTCTGAAGTGGGTCTCTTGTAGACAGAATATATATGGGTCTTGTTTTTGTATCCATTCAGCCAGTCTGTGTCTTTTGGTGGGAGCATTTAGTCCATTTACATTTAAGGTAATTATTGATATGTATGTTCCTATTCCCATTTTCTTAATTGTTTTGGGTTCATTATTGTAGTTCTTTTCCTTCTGTTGTGTTTCTTGCCTAGAGAAGTTCCTTTAGCATTTGTTGTAAAGCTGGTTTGGTGGTGCTGAACTCTCTCAGCTTTTGCTTGTCTGTAAACGTTTTAATTTCTCCATCAAATCTGAATGAGATCCTTGCTGGGTAGAGTAATCTTGGTTGCAGGTTTTTCTCCTTCATCACTTTAATTATGTCCTGCCACTCCCTTCTGGCTTGTAGAGTTTCTGCTGAGAGATCAGCTGTTATCCTGATGGGGATTCCCTTGTGTGTTATTTGTTTTTTTTGCCTTGCTGCTTTTAATATGATTTCTTTGTGTTTAATTTTTGACAGTTTGATTAATATGTGTCTTGGTGTATTTCTCCTTGGATTTATTCTGTATGGGACTCTCTGTGCCTCCTGGACTTGATTAACTATTTCCTTTCCCATATTAGGGAAGTTTTCAACTATAATCTCTTCAAATATTTTCTCAGTCCCTTTCTTTTTCTCTTCTTCTTCTGGAACCCCTATAATTCGAATGTTGGTGCGTTTAATGTTGTCCCAGAGGTCTCTGAGACTGTCCTCTGTTCTTTTCATTCTTTTTTCTTTATTTTGCTCTGCAGCAGTTATTTCCACTATTTTATCTTCCACCTCACTTATCCGTTCTTCTGCCTCAGTTATTCTGCTATTGATCCCATCTAGAGTATTTTTTATTTCATGTATTGTGTTTTTAATCGATGCTTGATTCATCTTTAGTTCTTCTAGGTCCTTGTTAACTGTTTCTTGCATTTTGTCTATTCTATTTCCAAGATTTTGGATCATCTTTACCATCATTATTCTGAATTCTTTTTCAGATAGACTGCCTATTACCTCTTCATTTGTTATGTCTGGTGGGTTTTTATCTTGCTCCTTCTCCTGCTGTGTGTTTTTCTGTCTTCTCATTTTGCTTATGTTACTGTGTTTGGGGGCTCCTTTTTGCAGGCTGCAGGTTCGTAGTTCCCGTTGTTTTTGGTGTCTGTCCCCAGTGGCTAAGGTTGGTTTAGTGGGTTGTGTAGGCTTCTTGGTGGAGGGGACTACTGCCTGTGTTCTGGTGGATGAGGCTGGATCTTGTCTTTCTGGTGGGCAGGTCCACGTCTGGTGGTGTGTTTTGGGGTGTCTGCGGACTTTTTATGATTTTAGGCCACCTCTCTGCTAATGGGTGGCGTTGTGTTCCTGTCTTGCTAGTTGTTTGGCATAGGGTGTCCAGCACTGTAGCTTGCTGGTCGTTGAGTGAAACTGGGTGCTGGTGTTGAGATGGAGATCTCTGGAAGATTTTCGCCGTTTGATATTATGTGGAGCTGGGAGGTCTCTTGTGGACCAGTGTCCTGAAGTTCGCTCTCCCACCTCAGAGGCACAGCACTGACTCCTGGCTCTTCAATTTGGGATGATTTGTTGTCTATTCATGTATTCCACAGATGCAGGGTACATGAAGTTGATTGTGGAGCTTTAATCCGCTGCTTCTGAGGCTGCTGGGAGAGGTTTCCCTTTCTCTTCTTTGTTCTCACAGCTCCTGGGTCTCAGCTTTGGATTTGGCCCCGCCTCTGCGTGTAGGTCGCTGGAGGGCGTCTGTTCTTCGCTCAGACAGGACAGGGTTAAAGGAGCAGCCTCTTCGGGGACTCTGGCTCACTCAGGCCGGGCGGGAGGGAGGGGCATGGAGTGCGGGGCGAGCCTGCAGCGGCAGAGGTCGGCGTGACGTTGCACCAGCCCGAGGCGCGCCATGCGTTCTCCCAGGGAAGCCGCCCCTGGATCCCGGGACCCCGGCAGTGGCAGGCTGCACAGGCTCCCGGAAGGGCGGTGTGGACAGTGACCTGCGCTCGCACATAGGCTTCTTGGCGGCGGCAGCAGCAGCCCCAGCGTCCCACGCCCGTCTCTGGGCTCCGCGCTTTCAGCCGCGACTCGCGCCCGTCTCTGGAGCTCCTTTACTCGGCGCTCTTAATCCCCTCTCCTCGCACACCAGGAAACCAAGAGGGAAGAAAAAGTCTCCTGCCTCTTCGGCAGCTCCAGAGTTTTCCCGGACTCCCTCCCGGCTAGCTGTGGCACATTAGCCCCCTTCAGGCTGAGTTCTCGCTGCCAGCCCCAGTCCTCTCCCTGCGCTCTGACCGAAGCCCAAGCCTCAGCTCCAGCGCCGCCCGCCCCGGCGGGGGAGCAGACAAGCCTCTCGGGCTGGTGAGTGCCGCTCGGCACTGCTCCTCTGTGCAGGAATCTCTCCGCTTTGCCCTACCCAGGTATGTGAGGAGTTTCTTGCCTTTTGGGAGGTCTGGGGTCTTCTGCCAGCGTTCAGTAGGTGTTCTCTAGGAGTTGTTCCACGTGTAGCTGTATTTCTGGTGTATCCGTGGGGAGGAAGGTGATCTCCGCATCTTACTCTTCCGCCATCTTACCCGGAAGTCTCCATATTTTTCTTCTTTGAAGCTCGTCCTCACTACTGCCTAGGGGAGGGGACCCCTCGGGTTCTGCCCAGGAGGGATGGGGAGGCGGGAAGCGGAGTGCTCCTGCGCCCCGGCCGAAATCCTGGCCTCTCTGCCGGGTCCGCCCCGCTCTGCTGCTGACCCCTGTTTTTATAAATAAAGTTTTATTAGAACACAGGCACACTCATTTCTTTATGTGTTGTCTGTAGCTCTTTTCATTGACAGTGGCAGAGCCAAGTAGTTCCAACAGAGACCACATGGACCACAAAGCATATTTACTATCTGGCCCTTTACAGAAAACATTTTTCAATTCCTGTCTTAAACCGTAGGTCATGATCAAGTTCCTCTGGTGCTCAGAGCCCTGCAGTAGCTCCCCATGCTCCTCACAGTAAAGGCTGAAGCCCGTGCAATGGCCTCTTAGGCCTACATGAGCTGTCCTGCCTTAAATCTCTCATCTCTTCTCCTTGCCTCCCCTTCCCCACTCCACTCCAACCACACAGAACTTCTTGATCACATCAGCAAGCTCTTGCCATAGGGAGTTTTTCTTAGCTGTTCCTTCTCCCTGGAATGTTTTCCCCCTAGATTTCTATAGCTAACATCCTCACTTCTGCCATGTGTTTGCTCCAATGTCATTTCCTAAATGAGGACAACCAGGACACACAATTTTAAATCTTCCCTTTCCCCAGGACTTCTCTGGTGGTCCAGTGGGTAAGACTCTGCACTTCCAATGCAGGGGACCTGGGTTCGATCCCTGGTCGGGGAACTAGATCCTGTATGCATGCCACAGCTAAGAGTCTGCATACCACAACTAAGACCTGGTGCAGCCAAAATAAATAAATATTAAACAAAAACAAAAAAAACCTCCCTCTCCCCTCATCTCACCTCCCAGTGCCTGACCGTGCTGTTTTTTTCCTTCACTTTCTAACACACCAAATTAATTCACTTGTTTTTACTTATAAATTTATTTGTTCACTTTCTGATAGCAGAAACTTTTGACTTTTTTTGCACATGAATATATCCCAAGTGGCTAGGAGAGTGCCTGGTGTGTGGTAGGCACCCAGTACAAACGTGAAGAAAAAATAAGCATGTGCACACACAAGGTCAAAATCAGAATGATTTTTTGGTACTGATTCTGCTATTAACCAATTCTGCCATCTTGGGAAAACAAATAAATATTGCAGGGCACTAGTTTCCTTATTTTAAGTAAAAGGAAAAATTTGGCAAGTTTCTTTCAGGTACTGAAAGTCTTTGATTTTCTGATCATCAGTAAAATATAAATGTACTAAATGCGTTTCTGAACTTCTGGATCTAGTTTATAGCAACTATAACTATGAAAATGAAACAAAAATTCCAAGTGAAACAATTGTTTTAATAAGTGAACAGCGTGATTTCTGGATGTTTAACAACCCACATGTTTGTTTCAGTTGCATGTACTTGTTTAGAAACTGATAATTTCCACTGATGAGGAAAAACAAATGTTTATCTGTTGGAAGGGAGGATGGCCAACTATATATTTCTTCAAATATTTCTACAGGCTACTTGCCACTTACCTTATTTCATTCACTATTCATTTACCTTTGGTAGGATGATCAGATTTTTTTGAATTAAATTTTTAAAATTCTTTGGGAAATACTTTGTTTCTGTACAAAGTCATCAATGTATAAATTAGTTTATTCCAAGTTACATGCTCATTTTAGATCTTTAATTAAAAACAACAAAATATAGGCTTTTTAATATGCTCTAAGCTTATGATTGAATGTTCAAATTAGCAAATGTCTGTTACAGGAAGCTTCCTTTATTATGTCAGTTATGACATGATATTTTATTCACTTAATAAATGTGTACTAACTGTTCATTATGTGCAAAGCACAGTGTATTGTTCTGGGAACAAAATAGTAAGCTTTTCTGTCTTCTAACATATATAGAATATCTCCTAGTGTGACAGAGAAGTCTGGCTCAGGAAATGCTTCTAGTTTCCTCCTTGTTTATGGGTCTTTTTCATGTTCTGAAATAATTGACATCTATCATTACACCAGAAGGGACCCTAGGAATAGCCTCGGTGTATTTCTAATTTTAAGATCCGGAAATTCTAACCCAGAAAATTCAGTGTGTGTTTTCCAAGGTCACATATCTAATTAGTGCTGGACTAGAATACAGAACTCCTGTGGTCAAGTTAGTGAAAAGCTATCCCATCTCCTTAAGGGACTGGATACTGGATATAAAATCTGTTGATAAATCTATGTGTGTCCTCTTCTAAACTCCATGTGCACAGAGTCATAAATTATACATACAATAAGCTTTTGGAAAACTAGATATTCTCACAACTTTGTCTTCACTCTTCCTTACAGATTTGGTAAATATCTATGCCATATAATTTTGCTATTCTGATTTAGAATGTTGAGTTGACTCATAGTCAAAATGTAAATATGGCCTTCAAAAGAACACATTTTCTATGTAGGTCACAGATTGCATTGTGAAAAGACCATTTAAAAAAGTGATGCTACTAAAAGCATGGCAATGATGATAAGCCTCATGGCTTTTGTGATAGAGAGAAACTTGACGTATTTGCTGTTACCAGTATGGACTGACCTGACTAGGAGAGACCATGGGCCCTGTATTGGAGATTTGGTGACATCCATATCACATTCCAAGCTTTAAAAATTCACGTGTCACTGCTTGAAACTCATTGCAATCAAAGTAGTTTCTAATAAACTATTAGAAGCAGTTAATTTCCCAGAGGTTTCTGCTAAAAATAACATTTGAAAATCACCAGTCTTCCAATTCTCCTAGCTGAATCATCCACACCTTAACATCATTTTACCACCTGCCTCCCATTTTATAGTTCTATTAATTCCTAAGATTCCTTTTTCTCTCCATTAAAAAAAATACATACTAAAGAATACTATCAAGAAGCATAAGGCCTAATACTTAACAGTGAATCTCTTTAAAAATCTATAGTTTCCTTCAACTTTATGTGAACGGTTGTAGAGTGTGATTATCTACATACTGCTGTCATCTGAGCAGAATTCCAAAATACTTAGTTTTGAAAAAAATGCCATTTGGCAAAACCTGTTTACTCGTGAAAAGTAATCGTGCTCAGACATATTTAGCTTATATTACTGGCATTCATCTTGAAGTTCTGTAAATATTTATAGTGAATTTAAATGCATGTAAATACTGTATACCGTTTCAGCAATTTAATGGGATTCATTTATAGGACATGAACAAAATGGACTTAGCTGCCACAGTTCAAAGAACTGAAGATATTTTTCATTTATTTCCAAATGTGTATGTTTCAGAATAGGATGGTCCACATGGAAAAAGAATGTGTGTATGCCTCTGTGCAGAATGTGCTTCAGATGCACAATTTTAGATGTAGGTATGTGAATGGGCTACAAAATTGGGAACTTGGATTCTAGGTTGAAACAACTTTCCTGTCCTTGGCATTTTAGACCATAATAATAGTCCTATTTTTTACTTAATTTTGCCTCTAGAAAACAGTCCTCAAGACTTCTTTCGTGCACATAGACACATACCAACATATATGTATAAAAATATACATACTGATTCTTGAACATAATTTGGGAAATATTTTAGTTTGAAAATTAATTTAAAAAATAAATTTTATGTGATTAACATATGAGAACATTTTAATTAGAACTTTCCAGTCCTCATGTTCTATGTGTGTACTATTTCTCTCCATATAAACAACAGAAAGTATACATTTTAGGAAAGAAGACATTATTTAAATAATTGGAAAAATGTATAACAATTAGAATTATCTAACTGAATATGTTACCTCAGGTGGCAAATAGGTAAATAAAAATGTTTTATATAATATAAGGCATTTTAGAAGCCAATAAAGTGATTTTATATACAATATATTACTAATCCTCACAAGAAAATGTACAATTAGTATCATATATCCAGTTCACAAATGAGAATAAAGGAGACCTAACTAAAGATTCAAGATCATATATTGAAAAAATGTAGCTACTGATTCTTTGAAGTCCTATTCACAGTCCACTTCTATTCAACTACTTGTTAGTAAAACTACACAACTATTTCAAGGACAGTATTTGGAGGACAACAAACATATAAATAAACTAGATGGACTTTTGCTAGGCTGAAGTAGAGGACACTCACCGATAAATTTTACTGAGAAAAATCCTATAAGCCAGGTCTTTGCTAATTGTATATCTAAATAAGATACAGAGCCTGATGTCAAGTTGTTCCAAATCCATGGGAAAACTAATACATTTACAGTGCATAATAATAATACATTGTGACAAGTGCTAAATTAGCACAATACAGGACAGAATACCAAAGAAGTAGAAATTAATCTGGCTGGTGAAGGTTTAGGGAAGTAAGCTGGGATTTCAAGGTTCTAGAATTTTCTGGACAATGCATAAAGTATTAGATTAAGAAGGAGGCCTCTACAGCCATAGGGCCTTCCCTGGTGGCGCAGTGGTTGAGAGTCCGCCTGCCGATGCAGGGGACATGGGTTTGTGCCCCGGTCCGGGAGGATCCCACATGCCACGGAGCGTCTGGGCCCGTGAGCCATGGCCGCTGAATCTGCGCGTCCGGAGCCTGTGCTCCGCAACGGGAGAGGCCACAGCAGTGAGAGGCCCGTGTACCGCAAAAAAAAAAAAAAAAAAAAAAAAAAAAAAAAAGAAGGAGGCCTCTACAGCCATAAAATTAATATGGTCATTAAGTTTTTCTATTTAAACAAAGTATTTATAAATAAATGAACCAGATTTCATAAGTTATAGAAATTGAATTTTAATATCCTGCATCCAGAATTTTTAGAACATTTTTTGTAGATGGAAGCAAAACATTTATTTATTGAAGTGAATCTAAACTCCCCCTGTAAGCCTCTAATATTTTTTCACATTCAAAAGTTCTATTCCTTGCAAGACGTGAGTGCGTTTGTGTGTCTATAAAAATGCAATGAAAGAACCATATTTTTTTCTAATCTAATCTAAATTTTGTTCCAATACCTACCATTCTCCATTAGCAAATAAATTACTTTCATTTTTATAGTGGATAGTCAGCATATTTATAGGTTATGACCTGAAACTCAATTGAAAAATCTTTGTATTAAAGTATTAGGATCCATGTCTGCAGAAGGCAAGTCTAAGTTTCAGTGGCTTGCCAGGGCAGGAGGGGGTCCCATTGGGTACGGTGGGTGGCTTCTAACATGCACAAGATGGGCTCTGCTCTTGTCCATGGCTCCAGACATCCAAAACACTGCATTTTCTCTGTCAATCCTATGTGTTAAGTCAGTACTGCAAGCCATTATTTATTTTTAAAAGTTGATAATGACCGGAGTCACGGGGAGTGCTTTCCAATGACAAATACCCTTGAAAAATGCCATTTCCCTAGTTGCCATTTTTGTCTTTTCAGTATTACATGATAGCAAGCATATTCTAAGGAAAGAAAATGGTTAGGTGTTTGTAATATATGTCACTCAATGTTTCCATTCCCATCGTGGTGTGGAATGTTTAATTTCTAAACTCTAAGTGCTTAATGACTACTGGTTATTTTCTCTTCTCTACAAACACTACCTGTTCATTTGCAGTTCATGGAATTCTGCCCATATAATAAACAGTAATATATGAACCCCCCTCAGGGGATTCTCCTTTTCTTGCTTGCACAAATAATTTTTAAGTTACTTTTCCCCTTAAAGATAATGATTTTATTTGGATGCCACGACTGCCAAATTGGGGTTTGTGAAGCTTTTTAATTGCAGTTAGCATTCTATAATAATTTCTTTTTGCAAAGTATGTCCTTACCTCAATACTCATCCATGCCTCCACCATCAAAATGCTCTTAGAGTTACTAATTGAACTACTATTTGACAGAATACTACATTAATGGAGAGAAGAGTACGCTCAGGAAAGAGAGCATCTGAACAAGACTTGGGGAAGATTAAGAATAGTAGGACCAAGAAGGAACTTATATCTAGATTTTAATGCTGTTTTTGAATGCCTTAGTCTTATAATTCAGTAAAATATGCACACATATCTCATTTTATAGGAAATATACGCTAAAATCTTGTGAGTAAATAGCCATTTCAATATCAATAACTTTGAATGGAAAAAAATGATCTCTGATTTTAGAGATCTCAGGGTTGCTCCTTCAGTAGAGAATGCCTTTATGTTGATAATTTCTGTCAACACTGTTATTTCAAATTGTAATTTTTTCCCTGCATGATACTTTCTGTACATGAAAAATACTTGTTCTATATCAAGTTGTTAAAAAATGAAGTACTTTATTTGTCTTGTTAAGTGTAAAGTTAAACAGTATTAAAAGTGAACTCTTTCTTCTTTCTTGGTGTGACTAGTTTAGAAGATGATATTTAGGCCACATTCTATCTTACTATAATAAAACAGAAAGATATACCAAAGTCTAATGTTAAGAAAGCACCATTCCCAGAAAAACAAGCTAATAGCTCATAAGTTGAAATACATTTATTTTCTAAGGTGGTTCACAAAAGCGCCCTCCAAACATCTATCTTTTATGATTATAGGTGTGACAAATAAAATTGGTAAGCAAATCAAGATATGAAAGAGACTATGTGAAATTTGAACTGAGATCCACAGAGAAATACACAGTATCTAGAATAATTATAATTAGTAGAAGTTTTATCCTAGAACTAGCTTGTGGCTTAAGATGGAGGTTTGTTATAGGAAAGAAAACTCTGCTTTAGTTAAGAGATAAAACAAATACACATCTACTCCCTGAAAGAAAATAACTTTCATAAATGTAGCCCTTCTTTGTTTAGACCAAAGTTTCTGCCCTAAGTCAGAGATGCATCCTTCTGTACTCTTCACCTAGAGACAGCCACTGACAAAAGCTGAAGTCTAAACAGATATGATACTTTGAAATAGATTTAATAAAACTAAGAGTGTACTCTTGTTAAAGGAGCTATTTAATAAATATACAACGAATGTTCACCACAGGATGTAGCTGGAAGGGCTTTTTTAGCTCATTATCTGATATTGAGTCTCGAAGGATTAATGCAGTCTTTTTGGTATGTCATGTACATTTTTGATTGCAGTGATTAAAACCATGATTAAATGACCCCACACAAAGCAATAGGAAGAAAAACAGAGCTTGCCCTCTGACTTACATTTCATCTGTTGAGATTTCTATGCTTTAAATGTGGCATGGCTATCTTATAAATATGTTTCAGTTGTCTGATCCATTTACACCAAAGCTGCACTAATATATTGCAAGTATTTTGATGATTTTACTTTAATATGCACTCTCTTGGCATACAAGATATTTATATGAAAAAACTATAGTGGCAAAATGCATAAATTGAGATTTTTGCAAAGGAGACACATTGCTTGGCATTGTATTCTCTAAGGGAGATAAGATATGGAAAGGATACTCATTGACATGAAAAAAAAAGATTGAAAATAATTTTTGTAGAAAATGTTAATTCACTCTAGCATATTATACATACATATAAACTGAAATAGAATTCTAAGAATAACAAACTTTATAACAAATATCAATAATGTGAAATATTGTTTTTATTATGTAGTTTGATTTCCACCAACTAGATTTCCAGAGACATATATATGCACACATTAACTAATCTACCTTTTAATATGATGGACTATATTCCATGGTACTTTTTCTTTAGGATTTAGGGAAATAAGATTTAATCTTTGTTACATAGAAACTCTGCTTTAATTAAGCTCTACAATATTTATTGCTATTCAGAGACAAATATTTAACTTAATTTATGCATCAGAAGTATTTGGTATAATTGGATTGAGGTAAGGGGAACATAATCAGTTGATATAAGACAAGTTAGGACACTTCATAATTTTTTTAATTCTAAAAATAATTTTATTTATTACTTCAGACTTGTTAGTCTGGGATTGTATAGCAAGTATGGTATATGAATCAGAAAATGATCATGCTGCTCTATGGACAATGGATTATAGTGAGCAAGAGTTGAAGCATAAGTGATAGGAGTCCACTCAAAGAAGCCCAGAACTTCTCAGTGTCCTGCACTTCAGCATATATTGGCTAGGAGAAGATTTGGATGGATTTTGGTAATATTAATAGAACTTTCTAATTGAAGAGTCCTCCTTGATTCCTCTCTTTCCAGTCTGTGTTTCCTTGGATACCTGAGTTGATGTCAGTGTCTTTTTACCTGAGAAAGGAAAAATTGGCCAAAGAGAAATTTTTCAGTCAGAGGATGGGGAAAAGCAAGAATTTCATTTTGGAAATGGTAAGTTAAACACCTGCTTAAGTTAGATTTAGTTCTCTAGAGGCAGAGGCTGAGCTGGAGAATCTTATAAAAATGCTTTACTGAGGAAGGAATTTCTGGAGAAATCCCTAAGAAAGTGAGAGAGGAAAGATAGGGAATGGGAAACAGCTGAGCCAAGGATATGGTTTTGCTGGAGTTGAGTCTCAGCAGGATCCATGAAGAGCTTTGAAGCATGAGGAGCTTTGAAGCATGATTTATGCCCCAGAGTAGGTCCTGTCTTGAGGCACATTGGCTGTATTAGTCGATCATTGACCTCAGGCTGTGAAAGGAGAGATGCTTAACCTCTAGAGCTTGGTGGCTCCCAACAGCTGAGCTCCATTCCCTAGAGAAGGATGCAACTTCCATATCAACCCACAACCAATGCTCACAACCTTTGGGATATGGATGCCCTGGCCTGGTAAAGGAGACTGGATAGGGCATCAACTGTAGCCTACTACAACATCCAAATGGAGTTCAAGAGATCAGTCACAACTGGAGATAAACATTTGTTAGCTGCAGGTTAAAAGAATGGCACAGTGGCCTTGTAATTTCCAGTTTAAACTGACACCTGACTTTTCTCAACAAGCCTATTTAGAAATAATCTTTCCATGACTTTTACAAAAAGCCTATTCAGTCATTCATAGAATTCCAAACCTTCCAGGTCACTTGGACTTTCATTCTCATGCTATATCATGGGCTGGAGATGGGGCAAGAGTTCCCCAGTTATGCTTACATATTATATTTTTTAATCTTTTCTTTAAAATGCTGTATCTTATGCCATCAGATTTTGTCTCCCTGCCTTTCATTGTTCCTGTTATTACCAACCATCCAGCCACTTGTAAGCATTTACTGATATGTTGAGCTTTAGAGTTCATGATCTTGTTATCACCATTCTGATTATTTCAACCTGTACATAGATAATCCATCAAAACATAGCCCCCTCAACTCTAACAATCATTGTCTATCCAACTCCTATAATTCTGCAATTTGTTTTGTAAGCACTGCTTTTGAAATTTTGATTCAAAGTATCCTCAAAACTGACGGACCTTCTATTCTTCTAGTCACTTAATCTATGTAGCCTTGCTACTTTCCCATTACTTTTACTTCGCTGAGATTATAAATTAATGGACCCTGAAACTTTTAGTCTAGACATCACTGTCCTCTTCATGACATATACTTTACTGTCATCCATTCTTAAAAATCCCTTCCTAACCCAAATTTCAATTTTAGCTAAATTCCCATTTATCTCCTTGTATTCACCGCAAAGCTTCTTGAATAAGTTTTCTACAGTAGTTGTCTCTATCTACCTTTGCCATTCTCTTTTTGGACCTCTCCAGTGAGACTTATATCCTCACAAACATACTGAAATGTTCTATAAAGTTTTCACATGTGTAGATATATCCTGAGTTATTTAAAAATTGCCACACTGAGAAGTATTCCTTTACTTCTAGTGTGTTTAATTTCTTGTTTTTAGAATGGAGTTAAATTAAATATATTTTTGTATATTGGCATATGTGTCCACTGTGAACATGGTGTTGTTTTTTTTTTTATCTGTATAGATTTATCTTTTTTTCATTTGGAAAGTGGATAGAGAACCCAACCTGAACCTTATGGAATAGATGTGAGGGAGAAGTAATTGTCTAAAATAAAACTGATGTGTTGTAACAAAATGAAGACATGTTCAAAAGGACAAATAACATATATTCAGATTTCTGTTTCCAGCCAAAGTTGAGAAACAGGGGTTGGATCTCACTCCTATCTTAAATTAACAAACAAAAAACTATGAAACAAATGTGTCAGATAAAAAGGACAACAACCCTTCAAAGCAGGAAAACAAATGAGATGAGCCCCAGTTTCCTACCTTGAGAGCATTTCCAGGCTGTGTCACAGAGAGAGAACTGATTCAGAGCCTTGTCAAGTCCCCAAGCTGAGAAGATAGAGTTGAATGTCCAGTGAGAGCATGTTGGCTAGTTTGTGATGCAGAGAACTGAAGAAAAGAGAGCTTCACAGAAAGAGAGCACTAGAGTCTATCCAGAGTCCCCTTCAAATAATCTACAGAGTACTGGTCAGCATACTGTGTAAAGAAACTATCATGGTCAGGGGGAAAAAAACGGTTTAGAAGGAACAGTACCTGGAGCTCATACAGAGCTGGTTATAGTGCCCTTCCCATCAGACTGAAAATTTCATAATTCATGAGGCAATCAGGTAGGCAAGTCTTAAAAAGTTCTCACCTCAGTAGTAAGGAATAATTAACCACAGACTAAACAGGCTCTGATCCCAACTAACAAATCATAAAATCAAAATCTAAAGGGACAAACTGTTAAAACATAACTGTAACTTAATTACATCCCAAAGCAGTCTTATAAATATTCATAGAAACACAAAAATATCAAGCACCCAACAAGGTAAAATTCAAATATAAAAGTGACCCAAATTGAACTCCTAGAGATTAAAACTACAATGTCTGATTTAAAAAATAAGCTAGATGATATTAATGGAAATTAATACATAAGAAAATATTGGTGAACTTGAAGACACAGTAATAGACACTAAACAAAGTGAAATACAGAAAAAAAATAATTTTTAAAAATGAAAAGTGCGTCAGTGGTCTTTGGGAAAATTGTATAGATAAATATACATGTAATTGGAATCCCTGAATGGGAGTGGACAGAAAAATATTCAAATAAATAATTTTCAGTTTTTTTCTAATTTGATAAAAACTCTAAGTCCATAGATCCCCAAAATTCAAGTACCCAGAGCACAAGAAATATGAAGAGAGCTACATCAAGGCACATATCACACTCAAATTACTCAGAACAGTGATGAAGAGAAACCTTAAGAAGATTCAGAGAAAAAAATAAAGTAAAGAAGAATCAAAATAAGGAGGACCACATATTTTTTCATGGGAAACAGTGCAAGCAAAAAGACAGTGGAACATCTTTAAAATACTAAAAGAATGTCAATCTACAATTCTATAATACAAAGTGAAAATCTGTTTCAAAAACAAGGCTAAATAAAAACCTTTTCAGATATATAAAAGCTGAAATAACTCATCACCAGCAGACTCACACTACAAGAAAATTCTGAGATAGTCCTTCAGGAAGAAGGAAATAGTGTCAGATGGAAATATGGACCTACAAACATATAAACCTCCTCCCCCATCCCCCAAATGTAGATAATTGTAAATGGTGTGTATATATGAATTCATGTATGAGATAATTTTCAGGGGACTTCCCTGGTGGTCCAGTGGTTAAGACTCCGAGCTTCTGCTGCAGGGCGCACAGGTTTGATCCCTGGTCAGGGAGGTACGATCACGCATGCCCTGTGGGAAAGGAAGGAAGGAAGGTAGGAAGGAAAGAAAAGATATTTTTCATATTATTTAAATCTCTTCAAAATTTAATTGCTTAAACGAAAATAATAACAGTATATTGTAAGGTTTAAAACACATGTATAGTAAACTGTTTGACAGTAGCATAAAGGTTGAGAAAGATATTAGATGCATATATTACACAATATACAAAAATTAACTTATAATTGATCATCGCCCTAAATTCAAAACCTAAATTTTAAAGTTTCTAGAATAAAACATAAAATAAAAACTTTTAAATCTTATGGTTAAAAAAATGTCTTAAATATCATTTAAAATGAGTAATCCAATTGATATATTAGACAATTGAAATTAAAAGGCTCTTAGGCTCTTTGAAGGATAATGTTAAGAGAATGAAGAAACAAGTGACACACTGGGAGCACATATTTATAGAGCCTATATCTGATAAAAGACTTGTATTCATAATATATAAAGAAAGTCAAATTTCAATAACAAGAAAATAATCAACTCAAATAAATGGGCTAACTTTGGAAAAGATACTTCACCACAGAAAATATAGATGTTACAAGTAAGCACAGGAAAGGATGCTGATCATCATAAGTCACAGGAGAAATGTAAACTAAAACACTGAGATTTAGATACATAACTAGTTTATATAAAATATTTTTGTAGTTAGGCCTTTAAGGAATTGGGTTTTTAAAAAGTAAGTTATTGGGGCTTCCCTGGTGGTGCAGTGGTTGAGAGTCCACCTGCCGATGCAGGGGACGCAGGTTCGTGCCCCAGTCCAGGAAGATCCCTGCTTTAAAAAAAAAAAAAAGTTATTGTATTTCATAAGAAAAAAAAGAAATTGAAAGAGAGTCAGAATTAGAAGTGTGAAGAATATGTGAGAAGGAAATTGGAAGACTAGTGATGGCTAAATTTTAAAATATTAATCATCCCATCAATGTTAAATCTAAATTCTCTCTGCTATAGTTTAAATCTCTTGCTACTAGTATTTCAAATATCAGCAAGCTATTACTTATTTTGCCTCTTGCTCTCATAAGAGATTGTTAAACTTACAAATACCCTATTTCAGCCTTCACTTATTATTACAAATTTTCCATATTTCTCACCATCTCATGTTTATCTCATGCTTTTTTTAAAAAATAAATGTATTTATTTATTATTTATTTTTGGCTGTGTTGGGTCTTTGTTGCTGCACATGGGCTTTCTTTAGTTGTGGTGAGCGGGGGCTACTCTTCCTTGCAGTGCGCGGGCTTCTCATTGCGGTGGCTTCTCTTGCTGTGGAGCATGGGCTCTAGGCACACGGCTTTCGGTAGTTCTGGTGCACGGGCTTAGTTGCTTCACGGCCTGTGGGATATTCCCGGACCAGGGCTCATACACGTGTTCCCTGCATTGGCAGGCGGATTCTTAACCACTGCGCCACCAGGGAAGCCCTATCTCATGCTTTTAAGTTGTCTAAATTACAATAATGTTATATTTTGCATTCTTTACAAGCTAAGCCTCAAGTGACTTTGTATCTACTGTCAAAAAGATTTTTCATGTTTGCCTTGCAATTACATGAATAACAAAATTTAGTATCTTATTGCAAAATAACTATGTATTTGCTACTTGTGGCTCATTTTGTTCCCCCCGCCCAAGTTGAACCCTTAAGTTTAAACTCCTTTTTTTGTTGTTGTTGTTTTTGTGGTACACGGGCCTCTCACTGTTGTGGCCTCTCCCATTGCAGAGCACAGGCTCCGGACACGCAGGCTCAGCGGCCATGGCTCAGGGGCCCAGCCGCTCCGCGGCATGTGGGATCCTCCCGGACCGGGGCATGAACCGGTGTCCCCTGCATCAGCAGGCGGACTCTCAACCACTGCGCCACCAGGGAAGCCCTAAACTCCTTTTATTCAGATGTTGGACCTCTTGGATTAGTCATTTAATACTTTTAATACTTTTTTTCTATTTTTCATTGCTTTATCTTTTTGCTCTGCTTTCTGAGGATTCCTTCTACATTATCTTTCAATCATTTCACTGAGTTTGAGTTTTTGATATCTGCTAGAAGAATTATTTACTTTTTTCTTGGTAATTGGAAGTTTCCTTTTGTGTGACACTCTGTTATTGTTTTGTAGATATAATATGTCCTTTTTAAAAAATAGCTTTCTAAGATTTTTTTTAATCCCACCATAGTTTCTGTTTTCTCCAAGGAACTGTTTTCTGTTTATTTGCTATTGCCTCTAGTTTCAACTTAGAGACTTTCTTCAGAGAACTAGTATTTCTATATTATCTTATCATAATTAAGAGTGAGGGGGCTTAACTTATAATTGGAAGGTGCCCTAAGCATATGGGTGGGATGTTCACTGTCAAGTAAACTTTGCCATCAGGGACACTGGCTGGAATATTTAGTTGCACAATCTCTGATGTCCATATCCTTGAGTTTCCTTCACTTAGGCAGGTCATATTCTCCATGGATGACTCTTTGAACCTCCAGACATTTCTGGCTGCAAACATATTAGGATCTCAGAGGTATAAGAGAACTGGGGGTCTCAGATCTAACACGTATATGTTATCCCTGTTTCAGTAGGCTATCTCCACCCTTACCTGGGCCTCTTGTCCTCTGTCTCAAGACCATTTGTTTTACTTACTCTCTCTAAAAAGAAATCATCTTGTCTTTCCCTCATGGGAGAGGAAATAATTTTCAACTTCATTTCACATAGTTGTGGAGAAAACCTGGGGAATATACATGCTTCTTAAATAATAGACTTTCAAATAATCCTCTATATTTAAAGTTCCCTCTTGCTTCATTTCCACTTCCAAAGGCAAGCAGCACCATATTATTTAGACATTGGAGGATTTTGAGATATAAATATGCTTAGTTCTCAATTTTTCCCCCTGTAGGCATAGCATTCAGTTCTCTTGGGTCTTGTGGGCTTCTAGGCTTTTAGGCTTTTAGGTCTTTACCTCACTTCTATGTGTATTCCAGTTTCCAAAATTCCTTTCCAAATCTCCTCGTTCTTGTGGGTTTATGTCACTAAAAACAAAAAACAACAAACAAACAAAAAAACACTGTCAGTGGTAGAAGGAATAATGCTCCCCTGTCCAAAGATGTCTATGACTTAATCCCCAGACCTGTGACTGTGTTACATGGCAAAAGTACTCTGAAAATTTGATTAAAGTTGATGACCTTGTGATGGGAGATTATCGTGTATTATTCAGGTTGGCACAAACTAATCACATGATTCTCTGAAAGCAGAGAACCTTTCCAAACTGTGGTTAGAGTGAGATGTGAGTATAGAAGAAGGGTCAGAGAGATGCAGTGCTGTTGGCTTTGAAGATGGAGGAAGGGGGCCAGGAGCCAGGAAATGTGCACAGACCCTAGAAGCTGGTAAAGCCAAGGAAAAGGATTCTCCCCTAGAGCTTCTGCCAAGGAAAACAGCCCATTTGACACCTGGACTGTAACCCAGTGAGACCTGTGTTAGACTTCTGACCGACAGACTGTAAGATAATAAATTTATATTGTGGTGAGTCACTGAATTTGTGATCATTTCTCACAGCAGCAGTAGGGAACAAAAACACTTTTGTTTTATTGGGATTTTAAGAGGAAGCAAATGTAGATTCGTATGTTCAGTCTACCACCTTACCTGGAAACACTTCTCTTTTATAATTAAAATTTTAATTATTTAGGAATAGGTAGTAGATTTACATGGTGTAAAATTCAGGATGTTCTAAAGTGTATATACATAGAAAGTTTTTTTAACACTTTTATCTCCTCTCCCTGGAGATTACAAATGTTGGAAGTTTCTTGTGATTATTTCAGAAACAGTCTGCCAATACAAATAGAGATATCCTATCAATATGTTCATTTTTTTCACACATTTTATACATATTCTTTGTCCTTTGCTATTTTAACTTACTGATATATTTTAGATTATGTTCCATGCCAGAATATAGTTTCCTCATTCTTTTTTCCAGCTTCAGATGAGTATATCATAATTTTTTCAACCAGTACTCTACTGATAGACATGAATTTTGTTGCCAATCTCTTATGATCTTAATGGTGAAATGAATATCCTTATAATAAATCAAATTATATATGTTTCAAAATTCACATTAGTCAAATCCTAAGAAATGAAATATATGGATTAAAAGGTAAGCACATATGTAATTTTGATAGATATAATCTTTAAACAAGTAGATGTCCAATTCTAGATAAAATAATAATAATGCAGTGTGAAATGATGAAAGCTGAAAGGAAATATATTGAATTTAAATGTAGAAAGGACAGAGATATCTCCTCCAATCCTGTTACTCTTGGACCAAGATATAATCATTAGGACATCAAAGACGACTATAGTTATAGGGCAAATGAGGTATATTGCTTGTTTAGTAAATTTATAGGATTCATTACAGACTGCAAATATAAGTAAGATCAGTAGTGACTTAGCTATGGGACACATGATAGAAGCAACTGCTTATTCAATTCTCCAACAATATACAATAGCAAGGGTGAAGGCCAGAGCTTTCTCTGTTATGCTTCATTGAAGGAAGTGCAGTGTAGCAGGAATAAGGGTAAGAAAAATGGTGGTGAGAAAAGAGAGGCCAGGGTAGAGAGATTAAGCATTTTAAGAAATTTGGGCTTTATCTTAATAGTAAAGGGGAAGCCTTAGCAAGTTTTGTTTGCTTTTGTTTCCTTTTTTTTTCTTCAACTAGTAGAATGGTTTGTTTTTTTTTAATAGGAGAAAATGTGGATTTTCACCAGTGAACTAAATTCAAAAATCCAAATCACACTGATTCTTGAAATTAGAGTGAAATAAAATATAGAATAATAGAAGAGCTTTTTTCACTTAAATAAACCTAGATGCATTGATATCTGTAAAAGGTACAATGAAGAAAATATATAGAGACTTAGAAAGAGTTGGAGAAAAGAAAGGATTGGGGGGCTTCTCTGGTGGCACAGTGGTTAAGAATATGCCTGCCAGTGCAGGAAACACGGGCACGAGCCTGGGTCCGGAAGATCCCACATGCTGCAGAGTAACTAAGCCCGTGCGCCACAACTACTGAGCCTGTGCTCTAGAGCCCACGAGCCACAACTACTGAGTCTGTGTGCCACAACTACTGAAGCCCACGTGCCTAGAGCCCGTGCTCTGCAACAAGAGAAGCCACCGCAGTGAGAAGCCAGCACACCACAATGAAGAGTAGCTCCCGCTCGCCTCAACTAGAGAAACCCCACGTGCAGCAATGAAGACCCAACACAGCCAAAATAATAATAATAATAATAATAAATAAAATAAATAAAATTTAATAATATATATATATATAAAGAAAGGATTGGGGAAAATATGTGGATTGAAGTTAGCGATCACAGTCATTGTCAGTGTTGAAGGTTTGGTATCTTACTGAGAAAATAGGTGTGACCATCCTCTGGACAAGTAGAAAGTGGATCTGATCTCATATTCCAGTTCTTTCTGTAAATGGCAGTCCCTATCACCAGACCCATGTAGGGAACAGTCTCTGATAACAGGACTAGGGCACCTACAATATCCCTCCTTTTCCTTAGATAACCTGCTCTTAGTTTGTGCTTTTGAGACATCACTTTGAATCCATATTACCTTTAGCTAACATGCACTCATATTCACACTCATACTCAATCAAAAATAATCCTCAGCATTCACTAGATGTTCACAAACTTCTAGAAAAGAGGAGCAGTAGTAATTGTTCATTATCACTCTTATACATATGAAATTATATAAAATTTTAAAAAAATATTAGGGTTACATAAAATTCATTACACAGTTCTCCTCTAGCATTTGAGCCTATCTGTCTGGATGCTTTTCTATGGCTCTCTTTAAAATTTGCCAAAGAAAACACATATTCCCTGCAATGAAAACATCAAATCTCCCACACAGAAACCCATTCCCACAGAAGCCAAATAAAAACATAAAGAAGACTGTTGGTAGACTAAATACTTTTTAAGCCTTTACCAGGTTTCTATTTAAACACACGTTCTGATTTTCACTTTGTTGACTCTCCTCTATTAAGCCCTGGTCGAATGGACCAGGATGTACTTTTGTGACTTTGCAATAGCAATGATGACATTTAAGGCTAAACAGGCTGCCATTAGACCTAGCAGTGCCAGGGAAAGCACATTACACAGATTATTTTATTGGAATACCAACAAATGGACACTAACAGAATCTTGCTTAATACCAGCCCCTGGGACAGAATGGGCACTTAATAATTACTTGTTGCATTATGACTGAATAATCCCTAATTGTGTTATATATTCCATGGTCTGAACCTAAGGAGGCACAGGAGACTAGGTAACAAAAAGCAAAACTAAATTCTGTTTTAGTGTTTAGTGTGTCCTGGTTTTCAAACCTTTATTTGTATAGATTCTGACCACTTTTGCTTTTGAGTAACTAAAATGAAAATTATTGAGCAAAAATGATGCTGCATTGATTCACATATCAAGTTTTTGCATTATATTTTTAACAGTTAATTAAGATGTTAAACTGCATATGCTTTTGTGCATTCTTCCCTCTTGTTTTTTTTTAATGGACTTTGCCTGTGAGACAATGTAAGAGACTAAGATGAAATATAACCCTTAAGGTAAAGAAGATGACATAAGAATGTTGAGCACACAAGTGATAATTTAATGTCACAGCAAAGGAATTCCTAAAATGAATGTTTGAGAAAAACTTTATTTTTGATTTTCATTTTTTTCTTCAATTCTAGAGCTATAAAATGTGGTTTAATTTATATGTTGTTATTGGCTTTGGGAATGAGGGATGGTCTGATTATCCCAGTGAAATAAAAATCACATGACAGTTGCCATCGCATAGTTCTACAGTCATAGGTGGAGCATTGACACTTAGGATGGGACTGGTAATGTTATTTAGGCAGTAAAATAGAGATTAATGAATTCCAGAAATGGAGGACCTTTCTGAGGTCCTTATGTTATGTGCAGTTCATGGCAAAGATATAGATGTTGTTGAGGAAGTCTCTAATGCTCAAAGTAGCAAATGATGCATAAATACAGGCAAAAAATTTAGGAAATCTGCAGTTGTGATTACAAAGCCTGGTTCATTGCAAGCCCCAGAGTAATACCTACACTGGCAGAAATCTTTGAGTGATCTGGATGCAGGACTGTTCCTAGAACTTATGCAAGGAAGCCTGGCATTCACCATCTTTTGATGCCCCTAAGGACTCCAATTTATATAAAACAACAACAATTATGTTCCAGTGGAAGGGGGTATCAAATTTAATTTCTAGTTTAGAAATTTATAAAACATATTTTTAACCTTGATTAATTTAGTGAAAACATATAATGTATTTTAAATTTGGCTTTCCATCCGAAATACCCCATCTAAGACTTTTATTCAACCCCAAATTGCAGTTCTAACTTTAAGAACTTTTTGATTCTATGTTAATATCTCTTTAACCTCCCACTCATTTATACCAAAATTCCAACAGTCAGGTGGCAATGGGGAAAGTAGACCTTTGGCCGAGTACTGCTGCAAAGCTTAACTGGGAGTTCTCCAAATGTTACCCATATACAATCCAGAGATTTGACCATGATTTTCATTCACTCTTAGAATGACTGTAAATTTAATGTTACAACCTTCCTACCAAGTACTGGCCTAGACACTAGGGGTAAGAATTTATGTTCTAGAGGATACAGATAGTGAATACAGTAGAGAAGAGTACTAAGAATGCACATAAGGGCATAGGAATGTAATGAAACCTGGTATAGGGGGAAAAGGCAGGGAAGGAGGATAGGAAGTGCCAGAAAGTTACTTAGTTTTAAATAGGATAGTCAAGTCAGAGATTACAGAAAAGAACATTTGAGCAAAGACTTGAAATAGACAGAGGACAGCCATCTGGATACGTGGGAGAAAAACACACTATGCTGAGGAATAACTAAGGAGAAATGTACCTTGTGTGTTTGTAGAAAAACAAGGCCCTACTCTAACTGTCCCCATTACCTCTCTGGCTTCATTTTCTACTAGTCTCTTCTGTGATCTTTGCACTTTAGGTAGTGGGAACAGGTAGAGTAGGGCTTCATAATCCCTGGTCAAGACTTCTGCTTTTACTTGCATGAAATGGGGAGCATTGGAGAGTTATGAGCTCAGCAGTAATATGTTCTCACTTAAACTTTAAAAAAAGGATCATTTTTAGATACTTTATTAAGAAAGGACTGTAAAGGAACAAAGGTAGAAGAAAGGAGATCAGTTAGTAGACAGACGAAAAGTGATGGTATCTTGGAACAGAGTCCTGGAGGTTGTGACAAGAAGTCAGGCTGTGTAGCTTTATGTAACAAGTGTAATCCAGGGTCTCTGTGTGGACCTCATCTCCCATCACTGCTGATTTCAAAACGGCTACCCTCTGCATGACCATACAGCTCCTGAGTATCCCATTCCAGAGAATCCACCATTCAAAAGATGGAATTTCTATTCCCAGTTAGAAAATGTCACACAAAAAATGTAATTGGCCCAGAGTGCAACATATGGTCCTCTTCTAATAGGGCTCCTAAGTATAATAGAATGTAAATCTCTGAATTCCTGAATCCTCACCTGTCAGCAGACCTTATAAAGATATCACTGGTAAAACTCATTTGTTTCGGTACGCACCTTTCAAAAATCACTTGGACCACTTTTCACCACATAAGAGCCCATAAATTTTTCAGTTTACAGGCCTTGGAGGGACCAATTAAATAGATATTTCCAAATGTAATTTTATGAAGAAATTGGCCAAGGAGTAGCAGAGCTCTCTATTTTATCCTGCTCCTCTTCTGCTTATGAAAGAAAAGCTATTTCCTGTGATAGAGGGAGAATGTCAAAGACTAGACCAAAACTGTGACTGAAAATAAGTTGTATAGTTCATTCATATGCTAATCTGCACTGAAGTGGTTGAGATGTAAAACTCTAAACTCAGTTACTATTCTATAGCCTATCTATGTCTTGTTCACTAAGGTATTACCAGCACCAAGCCCTGTAGTTGGCACATCAGAGCAAAGCAGTAAATCCTTATTGAATGAATAAGTGAATCTTACCACACTGGAAAATTATGTATTTTCAATTTGCTCATTTGTATGCCTTTTTTTTTTTTTTTTTTGCGATACAAGGGCCTCTCACCGCTGCGGCCCCTCCCATTGTGGAGCACAGGCTCCGGATGCGCGGGCTCAGCGGCCATGGCTCACGGGCCCAGCCGCTCCGCAGCATGTGGGATCCTCCTGGACCGGCGCACGAACCCGTGTCCCCTGCATCGGCAGGCAGACTCTCAACCACTGCGCCACCAGGGAAGCCCTGTATGCCATTTTTGACAAAGGCCATATGTTACAGTATGCCAGGGTATAGAGATGAGGGGGAGAAGAATGTATTACCTACTTGTTTAAAAGTATGTCTTATCATTGAAAGGATGATGTCAAATTACTATCCATTTTTTAATCAAAGTAAAATTGTCTGATTCAAAAAAACAGTAGGCGTCTTATAACCCTATAGGCAATAATGGAAAAAAATAATTCTCTAGGCCTCATTCCTTTCAGATATCATTTTATATCAGTTAATAATTGTGCACTCACTAGTTTTCAACACAGATTCTTCCTTCAAGGAGTTTGCAAACCACTTTTGGAGACAAGAAACAAATACATGCAAAGTGAAATTATATATGTGATATAATATTTCATAAGAGAACAGAAAGATCACAGATAGAACATGATATTCCAAAAACACTTGTCTACTGTTGGAAAAATGGGGCAAGGATACTCACACCACTGGGACCATATGGTACATGTTATGGGCTGAATTATGTCCACTCCAATTCATATGTTGAAGTCCTACTCAGTACCTTAGAATGTGACCACATTTGGAGGTAGGGTCTTTAGAAAAGTAATTATGTTAAAATGAGGTCATTAAGGTGGGCTCTAATCCAATATGACCATTGTCCTTATAAGAAGAGGAATTTAGATACAGATACACATAGAGGAAGAATGCCATGTGAACATGAAGACAGCCACCTGCAAGCCAAGGAGAGAGGCTTTGGAAGAAACCAACCCTGCTGACAGTTTGATCTCAGACTTCCAGCCTTCAGATCTGTGAGAAAACAAATTTCTGTTGTTTAAGCCAGCCAATCTGTGGTACTTCATTATGGCAGTTCTAGCATACCAGTACAGAACAAATACAAAATAGGTTTTATCCAGGGGAAAATTTAGCAGCAAAGAAGTAGGAGGTTGTAAAGCATTCTGTGAATGTGCATTTTCCCACAGAGCAATGGTGAGTTAAGAAAGCCATAGATGAGTGAATTCACTGTAGAAAGAGCTCCAGTAAAGAGATCCCCGAGATTAGAACCAAGATGGCAGAGTAGAAGGACGTGCTCTCACTCCCTCTTGCAAGAACACCAGAATCACAACTAGCTGCTGGACAATCATCGAAAGGAAGACACCAGAACTCACCAAAAAAGATACCCCACATCCAAAGACAACGGAGAAGCCACAATGAGATGGTAGGAGGGGCACAATCACAGTAAAATCAAACCCCATAACTGCTGGGTGGGTGAATCACAGACTGGAGAACACTTATACTATAGAAGTCCACCCACTGGAGTGAAGGTTCTGAGGCCCACGTCAGGCTTCCCAATCTGGGGGTGCGGCAACAGGAGGAGGAATTCCTAGAGAATCAGACTTCGAAGCCTACTGGGATTTGATTGCAGGACTTTGACAGAACTGGGGGAAACAGAGACTCCACTCTTGGAGGGCACACACAAAGTAGTGTGCGCATCGGGAACCAGGGAAAGGAGCAGTGACCCCAGGGGAGACTGAACCAGACCTACCTGCTAGTGTTGGAGGGTCTCCTGCAGAGGCGGCAGGTGGCTGTGGCTCGCTGCGGGAACAAGGACACTGGCAGCAGAAGTTCTGGGAAGTACTCCTTGGCGTGAGCCCTCCCAGAGTCCACCATTAACCCACCAAAGAGCCCAGGTAGGCTCCAGTGTTGGGTTGCCTCAGGCCAAACAACCAGCAGGGAGGGAACCCAGCCCCACCCATCAGCAGTCAAGTGGATTAAAGTTTACTGAGCTCTGCCCACCAGAGCAACAGTCAGCTCTACCCACCACCAGTCCCATCAGGAAACTTGCATAAGCCTCTTAGATAGCCTCATCCACCAGAGGGCAGAGAGCAGAAGCAAGAAGAACTACAATCCTGCAGCCTGCGGAACAAAAACCACATTCACAGAAAGATAGACAAGGTGAAAAGGCAGAGGGTTATGTACCAGATGAAGGAACAAGACAAAACCCCAGAAAAACAACTAAATGAAGTGGAGATAGGCAACCTTCCAGAAAAAGAATTCAGAATAATGATAGTGAAGATGATCCAGGACCTTGGAAAAACAATGGAGGCAAAGATTGAAAAGATGCAAGAAGTGTTTAACAAAGACCTAGAAGAATTAAAGAACAAACAAACAGAGATGAACAATAAAATAACTGAAATGAAAACTACACTAGAAGGAACCAATAGCAGAATAACTGAGGCAGAAGAACGGATAAGTGACCTGGAAGACAGAATGGTGGAATTCACTGCTGCAGAACAGAATAAAGAAAAAAGAATGAAAAGAAATGAAGACAGCCTGAGAGACCTCTGGGACAATATTAAACGCAACAATATTCTCAATATAGGGGTCCCAGAAGGAGAAGAGAGGAAGGACCCAAGAAAATATTTGAAGAGATTATAGTCTAATACTTCCCTATCGTGGGAAAGGAGATAGCCACCCAAGTCCAGGAAGCTCAGAGAGTCCCATACAGGATAAACCCAAGGAGAAACACACCAAGACACATAGGAATCAAACTGGCAAAAATTAAAGACAAAGAAAAATTATTAAAAGCAGCAAGGGTAAAACAACAAATAACATACAAGAGAACTCCCATAAGCTTAACAGCTGATTTCTCAGCAGAAACTCTACAAGCCAGAAGGGAGTGGCATGATATACTTCAAGTGATGAAAGGGAAGAACCTACAACCAAGATTACACTACCCACCAAGGATCTCATTCAAATTTGACAGAGAAATAAAAAGCTTTACAGACAAGCAAAAGCTAAGAGGATTCAGCACCAACAAACCAGCTCTACAACAAATGCTAAAGGAACTTCTGTAAGTGGGAAGCCCAAGAGAAAAAAAGGACTTACAAAAACAAACCCAAAACAATTAAGAAAATGCTCAAAGGATCATACATATCAATAATTACCTTAAACGTGAATGGATTAAATGCTCCAACCAAAAGACACAGACTTGCTGAATGGATACAAAAGCAAGACGCATATATATGCTGTCTACAAGAGACCCACTTCAGACCTAGGGACACATTCAGACCGTAAGTGAGGGGATGGAAAAAGATATTCCATGCAAATGGAAATCAAAAGAAAGCTGGAGTAGCTATACTCATATCAGATAAAATAGACTTTAGAATAAAGAATGTTACAAGAGACAAGGAAGGACACTACATAATGATTAAGGGATCAATCCAAGAGAAGATATAACAATAATAAATATATATGCAACCAACGTAGGAGCACCTCAATACATAAGGCAACTGCTAACAACTATAAAAGAGGAAATCAACAGTAACACAATACTAGTGGGGGTCTTTAACACCTCACTTACACCAATGGACAGATCATCCAAAATGAAAATAAATAAGGAAACAGAAGCTTTAAATGACACAATAGACCAGATAGATTTAATTGATATTTATAGGACATACCATCCAAAAACAGCAGATTACACTTTCTTCTCAAGTGCACACAGAACATTCTCCAGGATAGATCACATCTTGGGTCACAAATCAAGCCTCAGTAAATTTAAGAAAATTAAAATCATATCAAGCATCTTTTCTGACCACAATGCTATGAGATTAGAAATGAATTACAGGGAAAAAAACATAAAAAACACAAACACATGGAGGCTAAACAATACGTTACCAAATAACCAAGTGATCCCTGAAGAAATCAAAGAGGAAATAAAGTAATACTTAGAAGCAAATGACAATGAAAACACGATGATCCAAAACCTATGGGATGCAGCAAAAGTAGTTCTAAGAGGGAAGTTTATAGCTATACAAGCCTACCTCAAGAAACAAGAAAAATCTCAAATAAACAATCTAACCTTACACCTAAAGGAACTAGAGTAAGAAGAACAAACAAAACCCAAAGTTAGCAGAAGGAAAGAAATAAAGATCAGAGCAACAATAAATGAATTAGAAACAAAGAAGACACTAGCAAAGATCAATAAAACAAAAAGCTGGTTCTTTGAGAAGATAAACAAAATAGATAAAACATTAGCCAGACTCATCAAGGAAAAGAGGGAGAGGACTCAAATCAATAAAATTAAAAATGAAAAAGGCAAAGTTACAACAGACACTGCAGAAAGACAAAGCATCCTAAGAGACGACTACAAGCAACTCTATGCCAATAAAATGGACAACCTGGAAGAAATGGACAAATTCTTAGAAAGGTATAAGCTTCCAACACTGAACCAGGAAGAAACAGAAAACATGAACAGACCAATCACAAGTAATGAAATTGAAAATGTGATTAAAAATCTTCCAACAAAAGTCCAGGACCAGATGGCTTCACATGTGAATTCTATCAAACATTTAGAGAAGAGCTAACGCCCACCCTTCTCAAACTCCTCCAAAAAATTGCAGAGCAAGGAACACTCCCAATCTCATTCTATGAGGCCACCATCACCTTGGTACCAAAACGAGACAAAGATGTTACAAAAAAGAAAATTACAGACCAATATCACTGATGAATATAAATGCAAAAATCCTCAACAAAATACTAGCAAACAGAATCCAACAACACATTAAAAGGATCATACACCATGATCAAGTGGGATTTATCCCAGGGATGCAAGGATTCTTCACTATATGCAAATCAATCAATGTAATACACCATATTAACAAATAGAAGAATAAAAAGCATATGATCATATCAGTAGATGCAGAAAAAGCTTTTGACAAATTTCAACACCCATTTATGATACAAACTCTCCAGAAAGTGGGCATAGAGGGAACCTACCTCAACATAATAAAGGCCATATACGACAAACCCACAGGAAACACCATTTTCAATGGTGAAAAATAGAAAGCATTTCCTCTGAGATCAGGGACAAGACAAGGATGTCCACTCTCACCACTATTATTCAACATAGTTTTGGAAGTCCTAGCCATGGCAATCAGAGAAGAAAAAGAAATAAAAGGAATACAAATTGGAAAAGAAGAACTAAAACTGTCACTGTTTGCAGATGGCATGATATTATACATAGAGAATCCTAAAGATGCCACCAGAAAACTACTAGAGCTAATCAATGAATTTGGCAAAGTTGCAGGATACAAAATTAATGCACAGAAATCTCTTGCATTCTTATACACTAATGATAAAAAATCTGCAAGAGAAATTAAGGAAACACTCCCATTTACCACTGCAACAAAAAGAATAAAATACCTTGGAATAAACCTGCCTAGTGAGACAAAAGACCTGTATGCAGAAAACTATAAGACACTGTTGAAAGAAATTAAAGATGATACCAACAGATGGAGAGATATACCATGTTCTTGGACTGGAAGAATCAATATTGTGAAAATGACTATACTACCCAAAGCAATGTACAGATTCAATGCAATCCCTTTCAAATTACTAAATGCATTTTTTACGGAACTATAACAAAAAATCTTTAAATTTGTATGGAGACACAAAAGACCCCAAATAGCCAAAGCAGTCTTGAGGGGAAAAAAATGGAGCTGGAGGAATCAGACTCCCTGACTTCAGATTATACTATAAAGCTACAGTAATCAAGATAATATGGTACTGAGGGCTTCCCTGGTGGCGCAGTGGTTGAGAGTCTGCCTGCCGATGCAGGGGACACAGGTTTGTGCCCCGGTCCGGGAAGATCCCACATGCCGCAGAGCGGCTGGGCCCGTGAGCCATGGCCGCTGAGCCTACGCGTCCGGAGCCTGTGCTCCGCAACGGGAGAGGCCACAACAGTGAGAGGCCCGCGTACCACCAAAAAAAAAAAAAAAAAAAAAAAAGATAATATGGTGCTGGCACAAAAACAGAAACATAGATCAATGGAACAAGATAGAAAGCCCAGAGATAAACCCACACACCTATGGTCAACTACTCTATAACAAAGGAGGCAAGGATATACAATGGAGAAAAGACAGCCTCTTCAGTAAGTGGTGCTGGGAAAACTGGACAGCTACATGCAAAAGAATGAAATTAGAACACACCCTAACACCATACACAAAAATAAACTCAAAATGGATTAGAGACCTAATTTTAAGACCAGACACTATAAAACTCTTAGAGGAAAACATAGGAAGATCACTCTTTGACATAAATCACAGCAAGATTGTTTTGGATCCACCTCCTAGAGTAATAATGGAAATAAAAATAAACAAATGGGACCTAATGAAACTTCAAAGCCTTTGCACAGCAAAGGAAACCATAAACAAGGCCAAAAGACAACCCTCAGAATGGGAGAAAACGTTTGCAAATGAATCAACGGACAAAGGATTTATCACCAAAATATATAAACAGCTCATGCAGCTCAATATTAAAAAAAAAAAAACCCAATCCAAAAATGGGCAGAAGACCTAAATAGACATTTCTCCAAAGAAGACATACAGATGGCCAAGAAGCACATGAAAAGCTGCTCAACATCACTAATTATTAGAGAAATGCAAATCAAATCTACAATGAGGTATCACCTCACACCAGTTAGAATGGGCATCATCAGAAAACCTACAGACAAATGCTGGAGAGGGTGTGGAGAAAAGGGAACCCTCTTGCACTGTTGGTGGGAATGTAAACTGATATAACCACTATGGAGAACAGTATGGAGTTTCCTTAAAAAACTAAAAATAGAACTACCATAAGACCCAGCAATCGCACTACTGGGCGTATACCCAGAGAAAACCATAGTTCAAAAAGACACATGCACCACAATGTTCATTGCAGCACTATTTACAATAGCCAGGTCATGGAAGCAACCTAAATGCCCCTCGACAGATGAATGGATAAAGAAGTCGTGGTACATATATACAATGGAATATTACTCAGCCATAAAACGGAATGAAATTGGGTCATTTGTTGAGACGTGGATGGATCTAGAGTCTGTCATACAGAGTGAAGTAAGTCAGAAAGAGAAAAACAAATATTGTATATTAACGCATACATGTGGAACCTAGAAAAATGGTACAGATGAACCGGTTTGCAGGGCAGAAGTTGAGACACAGATGTAGAGAACAAACGTATGGACATCAAGTGGGGAAAGCCGTGGTGGGGTGGTGTGTGTGTGATGAATTGGGCGATTAGGATTGACATGTATACACTGTTGTGTATAAAATGGATGACTAATAATGACCTGCTGTATAAAAAAATAAAATAAAATTCAAAAAAAAAAAAAGAGATCCCCTCCCCATTCATAATGCTAAACACAGAACCAGGGAAGGGAGGAAAGGTTACATCTAGGCAACTGTGTGACAGTGAGACCCTTTTGGTTTCCAGTGTCCAGTGGCCAATTTCAGCCAGTGGTGTTGAACTAACCTAGGTCTTCTAAGCAAGCTCTTTGCTCTTTTTGCTCCTCACCTATGTATGAGACCCACAGTTTGGTCATCTGACCACCAATGAAACTTAGGTTCTTTAGTTACATAAATACTAAGTAATTATCTATTATTCATATTACTAAATATAATGATTATCAATTGCTTAAATGTACTTGTCAAAAAAGTGGCTATTCTTGGGCTTCCCTGGTGGCGCAGTGGTTGGGAGTCCGCCTGCCAATGCAGGGGACACAGGTTCGTGCCCCGGTCCGGGAAGATCCCGCATGCTGTGGAACAGCTGGGCCCGTGCGCCATGGCCGCTGAGCCTGCGCATCCGGAGCCTGTGCTCCACATCGGGAGAGGCCACAACAGTGAGAGGCCCGCATACCGCACCTGCTTCAGCCCTGTAGGTTCTGCAGCTCTGGATAACTATGACAAAGCTGCCTCAACCTGTGGGGTTTTTCCACTTGAAGCTTCTGAACCTGGCATAGTAGGTAGAATTCGCCACCTTTCTCATGTGGCAATGTGACCTAAAAAGACTCAATGGCAGATAGTTTGGGTACATATGCCTAAAGTCTTTAGAAAAACATATTACATAACATTAAAATAAGGTTCATCTGATTTCTAGTTAGTAATGGGAACGGAGAAAGATGTTTATGTTACATAAGCAGCTGAATGCTTAGGTAGAGTTAATTTTAAAGGGGCCGGTGCTTATTCAATCAGTTGCAACTCATTTCATGTATGGCTTACCTTGAAAATAGGGATATACCTAAAAAGCTATATCATTTTGGAAAGAAAATGACCAATATAAAAACTTCTATTAGTAAGATGATTTATATTGATTGATATTTAATATCATGTTCATGGGTTGAGTACCTTTTTTCATGGTGTGTTACCTTCTTTATACATTGCTGGATTCAATTGCTAGTATTTTGTTAGGTATCTTTGTATCTACACTCACATGTGCTATTGGTCTGTGATTATTTTCTAGCAATGACAATATCAGGTTTGGAATTAGAGTTATTCTGGCCTCACAAAATGAGTTGGGAAGTAATCCTCTATTTTCTGAAAGTTTGTGTAGATCAGGTAATATTTCTTAGCTCATATTTGATAAAATTCACCAGTTTGGCATCTGAGCCTGTGCATATCTTTATAAAAAGATTTTTTATCTATGAATTCAATTTCTTGGATAAATATAACACTATTCAGATTTTATAATTCTTGCCTTTGTTTTGGTATGATGTGCTTATCAGTAAATTTGTTCATTTGTACACACTGTTCAAACCATTGACATTAAGGTCTTCATAATATCTGTATGGTCTGTAATGATGTCCCCACTATCATTCCTGATATTGTATCCTCTCTCCCTTTCTTGATTAGTCTAGCTAAGGACTTAACAGTTTTGTTAATCTCTTCAAAAGAACCAATTTTTTATTTAGATTTTTTTGGTTGTCTATTTTCCATTTCATTGATTTCTACTTTTATCTCTACTATTTACTTTCTTCTGCTTACTCTGAGTTTCATTGCTCTGTCTTATCTAGTTTCTTTAAATGGAAGCTTTAGTCATTGATTTAAACTTTTCTTCTTTTCTAATATAGGCATTTAAACCTAAAATTTTCCTCTAATGACCAATTTAGCTGCATCGTACCTCTTTTGGTATGTTTTGTTGTCATGATCATTCAGTTCAAAATACTTTCTAATTTTTTTCTGTAATGTCTTTCATTGACTGATAAGTTATTTAGAAGGTGTGCAACTTAATTTCTTCTCTTATGTTCAATTTGTGTTAATCTACCCAGTGAACTTTTAACTACATATATTGTCTTTTATGATTCTAGGATTTTCATTTTGCAGTTTCTAATTCTCTTCTGAAATTCTCTATCATATCACCCATTATAACAATATATCTTACTTTACACTTGTTAACAAACTCATCACAGTTACTTAAAAGTTCTTGTCTACTAACCCCTACACCTGGACTCTTTGTCAGTCTCTTGATTTTTCTCTGGACCCTGTGTCTTATAATCTGTTTTTTTCTCATGTCTTGTAGTTTTTGGTTGCATACTGGACTTTATGGATGATGTGCTTTAAGTATCCTGTATGTTCTGTTATCTTCCTCTGAAGAGTGTTGGGTTTCACTCTAGCAGGTGGTTGAACTATGCAGGTCACTTTGAAATTTGAAATTGTGTTTTTAGGTTTTACTTATTTTAGATTATATACACTCAGAAAGTTTTTCAGGGATGTTATGGTCTGAATGTTTCCCCTCCCAAGTTCATATGTTGAAATCTTAACCCCCAAAGTGATGGCATTAGGAAGTGGGGCCTTTGGGAGGTCTTGAGGTCATGAGAGTGGAGCCTTCATGATGAGATTAGTGTCTTTTCAAAAGAAACCCCAGAGAGCTCCCCCCATGTGGGCACACAGCCACCAGGCACAGGCTGTGAACCAGAAAGAGGACCCTCACTAGGACACAACAGTGTTGGTGTCATGATGCTGGACTTTCCAGCCACCAAAACTGTAAAAAATACATTTCTGCTTTTTATAAGCCCCCCAGTCTGTGGTGTTTTGTTATAGCATCCCAAAAGGACTAACACAAAGGAAAATGTATAAAAACATGCAGGCTGTACCCATTTTACTTCTCTTTTTAGTAAAAGTATATTTTAACAGTGGCCTAAAGACAATAACTTGCTTTCATAGTGGTAACATTTTAAGCAAGCATAAGGAAGGGTTGCTCAATGGGAAACAGATTATTTTGAGATTCTTCAAATTCCTAAGCTATTTTATTGAAACAAAACTCTAATTGTTGTGTTCTTATGATAGAAGCTGACCTAGGAATTACAAAGCCTATACATAAAATTGCTTTCAGTGTATTGTATTAAAAACAAAATAGCTTCAGAGTAGTTGAAAATGAATCAGAGGATTCCCAGTTTATCTCCCCATGGACTGTCTTACATTCTCAAGGAAAGTTTTCATATAAGTTCTGAGGAGTACTATTTTCTTAAAATAACAGAACTTCACACCTATTGAGAATTTATTGTGTTCCAGGTATCATTCTAACTATTCATAATATTAACTCACCTCACCTTCAAAACAAGCTTATGAAGCATGTAACCTTAAATACTTTGTCTGTAACTTTGCATACTTAATGGAACTTTACAAATAAGGAATGTACCACAGAGCACTTAAATAATTATTCCATTAAGAAGCTAGCAAATGGCAGAGCCTTGAGCCCATGTCATCTGGCTCCAGAACCTAAGTTCTTGAACCACTATAAATACTGTCTTTTATTTCAGTAAGAAGTGTCTCCTCTTCATAAAATCTGGAAAATATTTGGTCTAGTAAATATACTACTTTTTTAAACTGTGGTACTTCTCAGAAAGTTGTTAGACCTTCTTACACATGTTAATATATTTATGGGTCCAGTAGGTGAACTGGTTAAAAAAAAAACCAAAAACCCTCATTTGTAGCTCTTGCTGAGTAGTACACAAAGACTGAGTTCAAGCTACTGATGGTTTAATGGCTGGCTCACAGGGTTTCTGAATATTTACCAGCCAGCTTCCTGGGATGAGCCATCATATCACTTATGACTTTCCTAGAAGAAGATATTGATACAATAAATATGTCTGTCTCTCTCTGTCTCCTTCCCTCCCTCCATCCCTGCTCACCCATCCTCTCTCAGTATTTCTCTTGACAAATTCAGAATACTTTAGAAAAATCTTTTCTAAAGCAAATTCTGACTTTCTAAATAGAACACTAAGCAATAGTGAAATACTTACATGTTTGGACCCTAAAAATCTACTTTAAGAAACTTATGTGCAACAGCAATAACAAAGTTAGAACTGATGAAACAAGAGACCATAGTTTAATCAGTTAAAAATCAAAAATGATCATTTTAAAATCCCATCAGATTGAGGCAAAAGGATTTAAAGAAAATACTTTATTTAGTAATAAAAATGCTATAATTGCCCCATATATTGAATAGAGATGCAGTGGGTGAATTCCTCTGTGTTCCTTGACAGTAATCTCCAGGAGATAATAAATTATTGCCTGCTTTTGTAAATTATGCAGTAAAACCTCCAAGGAGATATTCATTTATTGTTGTTTTACCCAGTGTGACTAATGGAATCATTCCTCAACTAGATTCCAGGGACAAAAGAAATGATTAATATTTCTCATTGTTTTAGATTATTTTATTTAAAGAAATAAGAGAAATCCTCTTTCCCATATTAAGGTACTAAAACTCATTTTTATTGTTCAGCTTAGTGTCATTTTAGAAAACAGCATCAAAATCATCACTCAAATTAAATGGGACCCTATGGAATGAGCAGTCTCCTCAGAGCCAGGGATCTCCTGTATCACTGTGACCACTTTTTTATTTAAAATGTTTCAGTGATCCTTCTTCTTTGGCCCCCATATTTATTTCAGAGAAGATACAACTTTAAAATTTTAAATTACTGTAATCTCATTAAATAAATACAGGTGTGTTGTTTAAATGTAATGCACTTAGAAAGCTATATCTGATTCGGATGAAGGATCCTTTCTGCAAGGGGATTATATTCACACCAAAAGCATCCAGACAATGATACGGTACTTTTTTAATGAGCATTATTCAATCTACTCATTGTTCCTTACATTCTGTTAAAACTGGTTGTGGCAATATCAACTCTTCAAATTCTTCTTTTCTATTAAAGTGCATTTTATAGTGATGAAAAGCCATTGCCTTACAACACTATTTCCAAAGTGTATTCCTAATGATGAGAAATATTAACAGATTTTTTTTTAAACCCAAAAACTTGAATAACAAATGGTTTCATTGTTCTTTCCCAAATTGTATCTGCTTTTGGAGGGAATACTCAGTAACAGCTTGACAAAATCTTTCACCAAACACAGTTTGGGAATTTTAGGGCTTTAATATAATTGTTTTTTCTATATGAATTAAAGAAAAACAAAATTATTTTAAAATATATATTTCAGAAATTACATCTAACAAAAACTATAAAGCACTAACAATGAATACAAAAGTGCATTTGTTTAAAAATGTACTACATAGAAAAGACTTACACTGTTCCAGTGACTGTGCAAGACCTCCCCTCCGTTTATGATCTATTACAATTGTTAATGAAATTTTAACAAAATGAGTGAAGTCAACATCAGTGTTTTGGAAAAGCATATTAAAGTGCATATGACATGAGAATTATGGCCCACAGTCTGTTTAAACACCTCATTGGATTATTTTAGATACACTAGGTGGGAAGGAAATTGACATTTATTGAGTACCTACTATATGCCCAGAACTATTATAGGTACTTAACATTATTCTTATTAAAATCAAGAAGCCCAAGCACTTATTGGGTTCAGTCACTGTTCAGTCATTGTTCAGACATTCTTTGAACCTCAAAGCAGATGATGGTGTGGCCATTGTGCACCCCTCCCAAAAGTTTATCATGTCAGAGGAGACATTGTAATGCACACACATTAAAAATAAGTGCCGTGAGCCCACTCTCACCACTATTATTCAGTTTTGGAAGTTTTAGCCAGGACACTCAGAGAAGGAAAAGAAATAAAAGGAATCCAAATCAGAAAAGAAGAAGTAAAACTGTCACTGTTTGCAGATGACATGATACTATACATAGAGAATCCTAAAGATGGTACCAGAAAACTACTAGAGCTAATCAATGAATTTGGTAAAGTAGCAGGATACAAAATTAATGCACAGAAATCTCTTGCATTCCTACACACTAATGATGAAAATTCTGAAAGAGAAAGTAAGGAAACACTCCCATTTACCACTGCAACAAAAAGAATAAAATACCTTGGAATAAACCTACCTAGCGAGACAAAAGACCTGTATGCAGAAAACTCTAAGACACTGATGAAAGAAATTAAAGATGATACCAACAGATGGAGAGATATACTGTGTTCTTGGATTGGAAGAATCAACATTGTGAAAATGACTATACTACCCAAAGCAATCTACAGATCAATGCAATCCCTATCAAACTACCAATGACATTTTTCACAGAACTAAAACAAAAAATTTCACAATTTGTATGGAAACACAAAAGACTCTGAATTGCCAAAACAATCTTTTTTTTTTGTGGTACACAGGCCTCTCACTGTTGTGGCCTCTCCCGTTGTGGAGCACAGGCTCCGGACACGCAGGCTCAGCAGCCACGGCTCACGGGCCTAGCTGCTCCACGGTATGTGGGATCTTCCCAGACTGGGGCACAAACCCGTCCCCTGCATCGGCAGGCGGGCTCTCAACCACTGTGCCACCAGGGAAGCCCGCCAAAACAATCTTAAGAAAGAAAAATGGAGCTGGAGGAATCAGGCTCCCTGACTTCAGACTATACTACAAAGCTACAGTAATCAAGACAGTATGGTACCTGCACAAAAACAGAAATACAGATCAATGGAACAGGATAGAAAGCCCAGAGATAAACCCATGCACATATTGTCACCTTATCTTTGATAAAGGAAGCAAGAATATACAATGGAGAGAAGGCAGCCTCTTCAATAAGTGGTGCTGGGAAAACTGGACAGCTACATGTAAAAGAATGAAATTAGAACACTCCCTAACACTACACAAAAATAAACTCAAAATGGATTAAAGACCTAAATGTAAGGCCAGACACTAGAAAACTCTTAAGGAAAACATAGGCAGAACACTCTATGACATAAATCACAGCAAGATCCTTTTTGACCCACCTCCTAGAGTAATGGAAAAAAAAAAAAAAACAAATGGGACCTAATCAAACTTAAAAGATTTTGCACAGCAAAGGAAACCATAAACAAGATGAAAAGACAACCCTCGGAATGGGAGAAAATATTTGCAAACGAAGCAACTGACAAAGGATTAATCTCCAAAATTTACAAGCAGCTCATGCAGCTCAATATTAAAAGAACAACCCAATCCAAACCTGGGCAGAAAACCTAAATAGACATTTCTCCAAAGAAGATATACAGATTGCCAACAAACACATACAAAGATGCTCAACATCACCAATCATTAGAGAAATGCAAATCAAAACTACAATGAGGTATCACCTCACACCAGTCAGAATGGCCATCATCAAAAAATCTACAAACAATAAATGCTGGAGAGGGTGTGGAGAAAAGGGAGCCCTCTTGCACTATTGGTGGGAATGTAAATTGATACAGCCACTATGGAGAATAGGATGGAGCTTCCTTAAAAAACTAAAAATAGAACTACCATACGACCCAGCAATCCCACTACTGGGCATAGACCCCGAGAAAACCATAATTCAAAGAGTCATGTACCACAATGTTCATTGCAGCACTACTTACAATAGCCAGGACTTGGAAGCAACCTAAGTGTCCATCAACAGATGAATGGATAAAGAAGATGTGGCACATATATACAATGGAATATTACTCAGCCATAAAAAGAAATGAAATTGAGTTATTTGTAGTGAGTTGGATGGACCTAGAGTCTGTCATACAGAGTGAAGTAAATCAGAAAGAGAAAAACAAATACTATATGCTAACACATATATATGGAATCTAAAAAAAAAAAAAAAACTGGTTCTAATGAACCTAAGGGCAGGACAGGAATAAAGACACAGACGTAGTGAATGGCCTTGAGGACACGGGGAGGGGGAAGGGTAAGCTGGGATGAAGTAAGAGAGTAGCATTGACATATATACACTACCAAATGTAAAATAGATAGCTAGTGGGAAGCAGCTGCATGGCACAGGGAGATCAGCTCGGTGCTTTGTGACCACCTAGAGGGGTGGGATAAGGAGGGCTGGAGAGAGACACAAGAGGGAAGGGATATGGGGATATACCTATACGTATAGCTGATTCACTTTGTTATACAGCAGCAAATAGTACAACAATGTAAAGCAATTATACTCCAATAAAGATGTTAAAAAAAACAAAAAAAGTTCCATGAAAAGTACAAAATGCTAAGGAGCTAAGAGGAGGAATAAATTATTTAAGATCAGCGTGTATTATGGGTGATAGGTTTAAGGAAAGGAAAAATAAGATTATGGAGAAAGTCAATTTTGAGTGGGACCTTGAAAGACAAATTCAATTTGGACAATTAAAACTGAGGGATAAATAGATTCTAGAGCAAGGAAATAATAGCAGCCAATGTAAGCACAAAGACAAAATGTGTTTTAAAATTATCATACTGACAAGTTTCAAACCAGCATATTGCCTCAAAAAAATTAAAAATAGTATTATCATATTATCCAGCAATTCAACTACTGGGTATATACCCAAAATAATTGAAAGCAGGGTCTCCAAGAGAGATGTATACATCCATGTCCATGTAACGCCATTCATAATAGCTGAAACAATGGAACCAACTCAAATGTCCATTGACAGATGAATGGATAAACTAAGTATGGTATATACACACAATGGGGTATTATTCATCCTTTAAAAAGGAAGGAAATATGCTACAGCATGGATGAAGCTTGAGGTCAGAAATACAAAAAATCATGAGACTATTATGAACAGTTATATGCCAACAATTTGGACAACCTAGGAGAAATGGATAAATTCCTAGAAACATACAACCTATCAATACTGAATCATGATGGAATAAAAATTCTGAGCAGACTGATTACTAACAAGGAGATTGAATCACTAATCAAAAGCCTACAAACAAAAGTCCAGGACCAGACAGCTTCACTGGTGAGTTCCCCCCAACATTCAAAGAATTAGTACCAATCCTTTTCAAACTTTGGAGAAGGGAGGCCTCTGGGAAGAGGGGGAACTCTTCCAAACACATTTGACAAAGCCAGCATATCAAAAGCAGACAAGGATCACAAACACACACACACACAAACTAATAAAATGTTATGTATAAATTATAAAAAACCTTTATATAAAAAACTGTTATATACATTTTTGGTAACATGGATTATAGTAATATAAAAATATATATGGCAATAGCAATATATATTACCCCAAAATAACCTCTGGGTAGACTTCTCTGATGTTAGTTAGGAGTGTCCATTGTTTCTGTAATATATTTTTTTATTCTGAATAAAATAGGACAGTTATTAAGCATTTTTAAGCTGGATGATAGGCACAGATTTTTTTAAAGTATTATTTTCTAATAATATTTTGTTTGAAATATTGCATAATGCAAATATAAAAATAGCATAATTTTAAATTATAAAATAAATTAACTGCCATTGCTCAAGGAATTAATGATATCATTATATTCATAAAATTTTAATTATAATATTCATAATTATAGTTTTCATAATTATAGATTAAATTATAGAGTACTAGAGATGGAAGGAGACTCATATGTTACTTAGCCTAGTTTGAAATTTTTAGATATTGGAACTAAGTCCCAGAAAGTTACATGGACATACCCAAAGTCCAGTGGTCTACTTAAAAAGACACATGTTATTTTAATCTGCACATTTGATTGTTTCGAGAAAAAACACATAATCTTTTGATGATATTACTGATGGTTTCTCTGTTCAATGATTCTATCTTAGGAGGTCATAAACAAGGTGAAGAGTTTGGTTTTGATTCCACCACACCAATGGATAATCATTTAATATAATAATTTCATAACTCATCATCATTTAATTCTGGGTATTATTTCTTGCTCCTTACTTTCCCTCAAACAATAAAAAATAATGCATGAAAGTAAACTTCACCTTCCACAAATATTGTGAAGGTAAATATAATTAGTCATATGTATGTAGCAATTATTTCAGGAAGGCAGCTTGGTTTTGTGGAAAGAAAACTAAACTAGGAGAAAAGGAGACTTTCATTTGATTCTTAAATTTTTCATAAGCTATTTGTGGTGATTGGTCACATCTGTTTTCTTTCTATAAAGTATCTGTAAAGTTTTTTTCTTTTGACTTGCTGAAATTTGTCAAAAATATACTTTGGATAGCATGTTGGGGGAATTTTTAAATCCATTTCCAAAGCAAAATATACAAAAATGGTTTGTAGCATGGAAAGAATTAGAATCTCTAATTTTTAAGCTTTTGTTCATTTTAGCTCCAAATATCACCCCTGTGCAGGCATTGATTTTATGTTTATTTCTCTCATTTTATAAGTTACAATTTTACAGTAATATAGTAAGCACTGTTGAAATAAGGACAATAAGTGATGAACTGGAAAATAAAGGATTCAGACATTCAATATTACTATGACTCTTTCAATTATACAGTTCCTTGTAAATGAGTCACTAATAGTAATTTACTAAGAGATCTTGATACTTCTGTATCTTTGAAAAACTGAACTCAAAGAAGAGGTTGGCACTTATTAAGAAGTTGCCTTTCAACTTTTCTCAGCCACATTTCATTGAGAATTTCTTGTGTATATCATACAGCACGGAAGTAAACACTTCAAAATGAGGGTGTGAGAATCTGCACTACCATGGACTGGGGATAGGATTTTGTCTGAGATGTTCACAAACTAAGAGGAAAAAATATGTCCACGGATTGTTAGGTAAGTCCTAAAATATAATTATTTCTAAGAATTACAGGAAGCTAATTCTTACCTGGAGAAATGGTGACTGAATCTGCTTCCCATGAACTTTAACAAAAAAATCTGTTTGGAAGATAACAAAACAAACTATACTTTATGTGAGGGAAAAAAAATAGACAATCACATGCAAAGTTTATTCACTGCTAAGCACTTAACATACTTTGGTTTAATTCTCAGAACAATCTGGTAAGGTAAGTAAATATTATTCCCATTTTACAGATTAGGAACTTAGGCTCAGAGAGTTTCAATATATTTGTAAAGTTCAGTATCTTTTCTAAAGGTAAGAGTAAGTAAGTGGCAGAACCCAAATTAATACCGAGATATATAACTAAATCTTAAGTACTTCTTTCCTCATGTCACATTTTCTTTTTCCAAAGCAAAGTGGCTTTGTTATGAATACCCATAAATGTATACTCTATAATTGTGGTCATGTATTGAAAGTGTTAACTCATGTGGAATTAAAAAGTTTTTAAGAGGTAAAATTTATTTTTACATGTATTTTGTTTGCACTTGTGATATTTCTAAAACTTCCCCTAGATTTAGAACGTGTACCTACCTGGCTCATATGGTAAGCCACAATAGAATATTGGTAAGTAAAGTTTTTATTAGGCTTCTGTCAAGTGTCCTGGAGGGAAAAAATATTCTTTGTGATACCACTACCCCATCCTCAGACATTTTTGTCTTCTTACTGGGCATTTTCTGGACAGATTTTATAGTAGCCATTACTTGAGCTATTGACATTCAAAAAAGAAAAAGGTTTTAATCCAAATATTTCAGGAAAATTAGTTTTATAATAAATTGATTTTGTAATAAAGTTAACTGATTTTTGTAACTAATTATGTAATTAGCTGTCTGCAGAAATTAAACTTAAAAATTGAAACATCCAGTTACTGAAAAATTAGTATGTTTAAATATACTATAAAAACAAATTTGATACGTTTTTTTAAATGTCTGAATCTCAGTGAACTCAAAACTTCTGACATTATTTTTTCTTGACCCTAAACTTTATTACTTAGATAATTGTCTGTATTTCCACTTTATGTCTGGTCCTTCCCACCTTGACTATGGCATAAGACTCAGTAAATCTTTATGAATGCCTACTTATTTTATTTGTATGCTGGAGAAGCCACGCTACATTAAAATACACCAGAACAGGAAAGAGAAGATCTCTTTGCAACTTTACTAAAATGGGGAAATACATTGGAAACTAATTAAGCTTTATTAAAGCAAGGGCTTTGTCTCATCCCATAGCATCTAAGGTAGTCCTTGGTACAAATTAAGGGATTAGTAGCTCGTCTGTATTACGCAGTTCTGAAAAGTCTGTAAATTATGCATTATGGAGGTCTATGTGCTCCTGGTTTAAAAGATTCTACTGTATCTAATCTTGTAGAAGTAATATTTTTCTTTGGAACATTCTCTGGTTAATGGACTTCAACAACTTTCTACTCCTACTCCATAAAAAACAAGTTATAAATGAATAACATTATTAAATTATTCTTTAGTTTCCATTACCAGGGAGCATTCAAAGCAATATGTGGAAACATAAGAAGAAAAGACAGTATCTAAGTTAGTGACAATTTAAGCCATGTAGCATTTTTAAGACAAAAATGTAAAAAATCTTGATATACATTTATATACATTCATGTTATATATATATTTATATATATACATATATGTGCATGCATTTAATAATATATCCAGTAAAGTTATGAATATTTTATTTTTTGTATTTGTTTTTTTTATAACCTCATGATTTGTGTACTTCTTAAAAATATTTATTTATCTATTTATTTGGTTGCACTGAGTCTTAGTTGCGGCAGGTGACTCCTTAGTTGTGACACGTGAACTCTTAGTTGTGGCATGCATGTGGAATCTAGTTCCCTGACCAAGGATCAAAACTGGGCCCCCTGCATTGGGAGCACGGCGCCTCATCCACTGCGCCAGCAGGGAAGTCCCTTCTTTTTTATTTTAATACACTATTTTTGAGGGAAAAACCTCCAAAATTTAATGATGAAAAAAATCCAAGCAAAACTACACGATATTATATTTCAGGCTGTTTCTTATATCTTAACTATTTGCAGGAGGTGCTATGTGGGAAAGAACTGTGTGCAGTTTGTGATTGAGTACTTAATATCCAATTACCAGACTTCCTAAAATGTTTGCATTTTTATCTGTTTCTTGCATCTCATTTTTTTCTTAAATCTCTCTCTCACTCTCTTCATGTGTGTAAATAACATAAATAGATATATAAGTATCACATCACCTACAGACCTGTTCATTCACCACTTGGGTAAATAAATAAGGAAAGCACTTATTTTTGTTGTATTACATATACACCTAAACCATGTAAAATTGTACTTCTTCCAAGTTAAAATGGTCAAATATTGACTAGTTCATGCGGTTCAACTAACATATCACAAATTTCTTTCCACTGGTGTTCTATGATATTAAAACATTTCCTCAGGCTTCCCTGGTGGCGCAGTGGTTGAGAGTCCGCCTGCCGATGCAGGGGACACGGATTCGTGCCCTGGTCCGGGAAGATCCCACATGCCGCGGAGCGGCTAGGCCCGTGAGCCATGGCCACCGAGCCTGCGCGTTCGGAGCCTGTGCTCCACAACAGGAGAGGCCACAACAGTGAGAGGCCCGCGTACCGCAAAAAAAACAAAAAACATTTCCTCTTTTTATGGTTAATGAAACTATATTCAGTATATGCAGAACTGTTCAGAATTCTAAAGCTGATTAGTGGTCTGTTTTCTGGTTTGGTTAACTCAAACAATTAAGACACTATACTACTGAGCCATTTAATTTCTCAAAAAAAATCTGCAAAAGTAGGTTATTAATTACAAAGAAGAGTGAGTAAAGAGGTATGGATTTTTCCTTGTTCATCCAAGGTTAATTTCTCTTATAACAATCTCTTCCTCTCTCACTTTCCTTAGTATCCCAAAACATACACATTCACCTCTCTCCATTTAATGCAAATCTCAGTCCTCTACCCATTCTTTACTGATTATTAATGAAGTGATTGTTCAGAAAAAAATTTAATGGTCCATAAGGTTGCATATTTTTTGAGATTTTTTTTTCAAAACCAAGTTTAAAAATTTGCATGAAGGTATTTTTATAAGGATAAATGAAATTCTTAAGACATTTTCATTGTGGCATTTGTTATCTGTCTTTCATCGCTCAAAATATTTTCTACAAATTATGCACCCGGATTATGTTTATGCAAATATCCCCAAATATGATGCCAGTCAGTCTCCTATTATGGTCATATGCACAGTACTCCATAATTCTCTTTTGCTCTAACAGTCACATTTGTAAATAAATACTTACTTATAAAATTATTTTGAATTATATACTGAGAGAAAATATGTATGCATTAATGTACTTATTTATTAATTATGAATTATTTATTGCAATAGATACAGAAACTGTCACAGTGCCAGACACATAATAGGTGTTTATATTTTCTGACTAAATGTCTGAATGATTGAAATAGTACAGTATAAATAAAAATGCAAAAGTTGCATGATTTTGAAACTAGATCATGAAAATGTCAACTTTCTTGACCAGGTGAAATTCAGAAAAAAAGATACACAAATTGGTTAGTAATCCTATGAGAAAAGGTTAAACCTAACTAATGATTAAAGAATTACAAATTAAAGCAACAAAATGGGGCTTCCCTGGTGGCGCAGTGGTTGGGAGTCCGCCTGCCGATGCAGGGGACACGGGTTAGTGCCCCGGTCCGGGAAGATCCCACATGCCACGGAGCAGCTGGGCCCGTGAGCCATGGCCGCTGAGCCTGCGCGTCCGGAGCCTGTGCTCCGCAACGGGAGAGGCCACAACAGTGAGAGGCCCGCGTACCACAAAAAAAAAAAAAAAAAAAAAAGCAACAAAATGCCATTTTTACTTACCAGATTGGCAAAGTTTAAAATGGTTGATAATATTTATTGCTGGTAAGGATGTGGTGAAATGTTTATGCTTGTACGCCTTTGTTGGCAACATAAATTAGTGCAAATTTTAAGAGAAATTTGCCTTATCTTTAATATTTAAAGTTTCTATCCAATGATTCAGCAATTATACGTCTAGGCATTTATCCTAAAAATCTATTCATTCGAGTGAGAGGTGATGCCTATTCCAGTTTATATATTGTAGCACTTCATAAAATGAAGAGAAAAAGCTCGAAACAACAAAAATTTACCATTTTTCTATTTTTAAAGAAAAACACAAATATTCATCCTAAATGAAAGTCGATTTCTCTTATGCTTATTGAAGTGAGAGGACTTGGGAATGAGAAGAACATTTTTTCCTTAAATATCCTGTGTATACATACTCTTTGTCAGATGGGCTATAGCTTTTTATTACTGTACATAATTTTATTATTCTTTTTTGAATTTTTTTCAGATCATAAAATTTATTCTTTTTCCAGAAATTGTGTAAAATAGGAAAACTGTAATAAGTTTTCCATTCACTTTAAAATATTTTTTGGCAGGTATCAGTCTCTATTTTGAATGTAAATTTCATAGTTATAATTAATAATCCTAGAAGGAGATGTGCAAATCAATACAACCTCCTCTCTCACCCAGGTAAAAGTTTAAGGAAAACACAAATGAATCATACATTTCTGTATAATCTGTGCTTTGGTCAGAAGGTTGCCATGACTCATTTATGACTTTCCATAGTTTTAAAACCAGTGTTTTTAACCATAGAAAATCTACTTCATGGTCCTATTATGATGACAGTTGAGTCAATAATAGACTCTTTAGTTCATGCATGGATGTTTTTGTAGAAATAAACCCAGTACAACTGTCCTTTGCTATAACTCTACAAAGCAGCATCCTAAACAAAGGAAAAGAGATTATAAAACCGAGTGCTCTTGTGTGTACTATGTTGGGTGCTATATCCTGGGCTGGGCGCCACAGACACCGCCTCATTTGATTTTCACAGCTCCCTGTGGGATCAACTACAGCTCAAGGGTCAAGTAGCTGCTAAGAGTGCAAAGAACTAGAATTTGAACCCAGATCCATATGATTTCAAATATCACCTACATGAACAAATTACCATATAATCCTGACTTAATTCAGTTCAGTATCTATTCATTTTTTAGCCAGTCCCACAGTTTTCAGGATCAGATCCTTGGGACAGTATTTTGTGAAATAAATACTTTGGTACTTAGTTATAAGTAGTAAGCTGTGGCTTTGAGAAACAGTATCTATGCGTGATTCTAGAGTATCGTTTTAACAAATGGTCTTATCGTTGTCCTATTTAAGATTGAAGGAAACAGAGATAAAGTCAGTCCTCTGGATTTTCAGCACCTATAATAATCATCATCACCTAAATAAGTGGGTATTATCTCTGGGTATCCTTTCAAAATCATTCTTCTCTAGGAGGATTGTGTTAAATGAATTGACTTTTACTTGACAATAAAGAGAGGTAAACTTGCTTCAACAGTTCAAAATATGTCAGGAGCTTAATTCCTTAAAAAATTTTATTTGCCTTTTTTCTTTGAGGTTCCTTTTGGGCTAGACACTTTATTTTGGCTCCCATTTCATTTCAGTCTGTGTAGAAAGAACAGTAATATTTAAAACAAAGGCATGTTACAGAAATTGAGATAATACAGCTTTCTACTACCATGTATCTTTATGTCTCTTTAAAAGCAATAAGAGGCTCATAAACGTTGACAATAACTGAGGATGAAATCCCATCTCTTAGCCATATATCACATTTCTTATATCAGAGCACTTATTTAAAAACCTTGTTATTGTTTTCTTAAAATTATTTAACCCAGAAGCTCTGGCTCAAGAAAAACATGTCCCTAATGTAAATAATGATACATTGTAACTACATAAGGGAAAGCTTAAACTGCCAGGAGTTGCTCTATCATCTTAGTTAATTTTCTTTATGTCCCCTGTTTTGTTGTCTCTCACAACCGACTGTATTTGAGGAAGAGAGGAAATAGGGTGTGGTTATTTATGCAGTTCCTCTGGTTAATAAACGCCTAAAGTAGGTACCTGCTACCCTTAGTACTCCAAACACCATAGATTCTAGACTTATTGTTTGGAAAGCAGAATGTAAAGAATTTTAGCATAAAAATTGAAATGAATTGCCACTCTAGGCTTTGAGCAGATTGAGTTCTTCAAATACATGCTCTAGTTATATATTGAGAGGTTTAATTAAACCTAGCTTGTTTTCTGGACCTCATGTACTGAGAACTTTAATTTGAAGGCTTGCATACTTTGTTTTTGATGCCACTTAGGGCCCAAAATTATCGTATTGAGATTTCTCTCAAATACTGATTCACCTACAATGATGAGAAAACAAATATATTATTAGATTACCTAGACACTTGTATTTACCAATCACGTCTTATTACATCTTTACTGATAACTGTCCACAGATGTAAATTTTCACAAATAAAAAGGCAGTGTAGTGAAGGCAGGTGTCACACAACACAATCTTGAACTCTTTCTGAGAGGCATTTTGTTGAATTACTAAATTGGTAAACTTAACAGCTAAGTTCTCTCACAAGGCTCCAGGGAGGAACTAGTAAAACACACCATGCCTCCCCCAAAACAGAGATGTAGAAATTCCTAAATTTAGGAAAATATAAAGTGCTCATATCAAACAAGATTCTTAAGAAAGCCCATCTGAATTATTGTGAATTTAAATCAAATAGGAAGTCCCTGAAATTCAAGTTTGCATTTTTTTCTTAAACAGAGCAAATGATTTTAACTTGAATAAAATGAAAAAGCTGTGTCTCTCATATTTGCCAGTCCTTCATTCGTCTTCTGATGCTTTCTCCTACCTCCTAAATTCTGATATTTTTCAGGTGTAAGTCCATGGCTCTCCTCTTTGTATGTGCCCCTTTGGAATGCTCTATCTTCTGTGTTCCTAGTCAGCTAGCATCTCTGAAAACAGCATTCCAGTTCATAATCTTTGCTCTTCTTGGGATCCCCATTCTAAATGTTTACTGTATATGGATCAAACTGAGCTCATGACCTGCTCTCCAAATTCTGCCACTAATTTTACTTGTTAAAAATACTTATAATAAGTATTACTCATGAAGCAGCTACTGTTGTAAGCACTTTACATGCGTTTGCTCATTCAATTCTTACTACAAACAGTAAAGGATACATTATGGTTCTTGATATACAGAAATGGAAACAGAAACTTAAGGAAGGTGAAGGTTAAGCTGCTCCAAACTGACATAGCTATTGAGAGGCAGAGCTGGGACTTCAACCTAGGTGGTTCTTCCTTGAAAGCCCATGAGCTTGACCACTAGGCTGTTGGAAATCACCTTTCTCACCCTGATTTGAACCCTCAGGCATATTTTGATGTTTCCTTTTATCCATGCAATTATTTAACTTGCTAGTCTAGACATAAACTAAAGATACAAATTTTGATCCCCATGAGAATACTACTATGGTGTATCATATATATGAGTTGTATTTTGTTTATATAAATGTCCATATCACCTTGTATAGTCCTGAGAATTAGGTGAAAATCAAATGTGCTTGTTGAGTAAATAAAGGTCATTTTAATTCTATCTCAAAATTTATTTCCTACATTCTCTGCATCTTCCACAGTTCAGACCTTTCAACCCCTTGACCTTGATTTTTCCCAGTCTTCAACATTCTGATAGTTTCAAACACCCCCCAGCTCTAGTTGGTCACAATACATTACTCCTTGAGCAAACTTTCAAAATGCAAAGTTCTGAAGCCCTTCCAAAACCCCACTGCCTGTGGAATAAAAATCTTTAGCTTAGCATTTATGACCTCTAAGAATAACATTATTTCATTTTCCTAAATCCCAGGCAAACTAGGACACAAAATTGTGGCTTTTACATTCAGGATCCATTCCTGTGCTTTGCCCCATACCTGTGAATGAGAGCATTGCTTTCTCTGTGTGATAAAATTTGACTGAACCATCTGAGCTTGGCTTTTCCAAAAGAATAGCTGGCTTATCCAAGAGGAAGGAATGAATGTACAAGTGTACCTCTCCCAAATATTTGTCGGTTTACCCTTAGTGATTTTAGTATGCCTTAAATTTTAAATATATGTTAAATATTTTAAATATATATATTTATCCAGTTCTTCTTAGTAGACTAAGCCCTTTAGAATCATGGTCAGTTTCTGTTTCATCTTTGCATGTTCCACAAAGTTTTGATGATATTACTTACGATAAACATTGGTTGAATGAATAAATGAATGAATGGATGGATGCATGAAGAAAGGATGGGTGGATGGAATTGAATGGATGAATTTTCAGTAGAATAGAGCATGTGGATGGATCTAAAATATTTATCAAATTCTTGACTCCTAAAAGAGAAAACACTTATAAAAAGAAGTATAAGAGCATTTATTATTCACTCAACAGACAGTTAATGGGTTCTACTACACGATAGGGACTATGCTGAGTATTTTGTTATCATGCCCATGCTCATTTGTAAATATATCTTACCTAGCAGAACATTTCTGCATATTTCAGGCACAAAAGAGTAATAAACTGTGGAGTAGGTAAGCTGCCACTTAACGGCTCTATCAAAGCCAATATATTTAACTACCAATGTTAAAAATGCAAGCAAACCTTTAACTTCCAAGATCAATTACACCTATAGAAAGAAGCTTTCTGGGAACAGCATTCTGTCTTGTCAAGGACTCCTTATCATCAAGGAAGAATAAACACTCTAATTATTATTATTTTTTTTTACTTTTTGTTTTCTAATTGGATCATTCATTATTCTCTTGAATTCAAATCAACATCAGATTTATGGTTGGAGGCTATTGAAATATTGATTTGGTTATAGAAATGTCAAGCTTGGCAGGTAAGCTGTCTTATTGCCAGAGAAGGCTTTTGCTTTAGTAACCTTGTTTTAAAAGGCAGGTGGAATGTAATGAGCAAGCAATTTGCATCTGTATCAGGCTTGGAGAGAATTTTTTAAAATTTAAAGAGTCTCCTTAGCATCCCTCTCTTGCCAAATTCCTGGAATTAAGGTAACAAACTGGAACCACAATATACAAATCCTAGTTATTAAAAAGTCTGATGTTGATCTTTTTTTACAGGCCCATGCTACACTTAAATTGAGTTACAGGGGTACATTATTAGGATAGAGACTGTGTCTCTGTAGTTAGATACAGATTCTACGTGGTTCTGCAATTTCTGGCCTGATAAACAACACACCATATAATCTTTCCATAGATCTTATTTTAATAGTCTCTAATTTAAGAAGAACAGCTCTTCCCTGCTTATCTCTCATTGTTGTAGTGAGAGGAATGAATATATATTTTGAAAGCATCCCCCATCCTCTGTACTTTTTAAAATACACATTTTTTTCCTTGAGAAAACATTATGTAATTCTAGTACAGACATATTTCTCTACAGAAACAAAAAAGTGATTTACTATATTTCCAATGAGTTAATCAGGAAAAAAATGGGGAGGGGGACTTAAAAAGAAAGGAGGAAAGGAAGGAAAAGACAATGATATAGATGGAAAGAATGCTGAATAGTTATATGGGGCTTAACTTTGAAGAGCATTTTGATGTGTCTGAAATTATTTTCTACTCTGTCACTTTAAGCAAATCTTATTATATGCCAACTTCTTTCTACCCTCTAAAGATATACATTGATACACTTATAACTGAAGGCCAATTCTCTTTCATCCTAGGTGAATAAGAATGAGGTACTGGAAAGCAAAAGAGGGGTTCTAGCAACCCACCCCCACCCACCCATAATATATGTGTAAGGGAACACAGATTTATTGTGCTCACCCATTTCTGCATTAAGAGGAAAAGAGAAGATTCTGGAAAATTAACTGCCTCCCTGCCCTCCCCCAAGAGCTATTCCTTTTGACTTCTCCATCACAAGGTAAGGAGGGAACACAACCTAAAACTACCTTGAGTTAGTGAGACTAAGTTCTCTGCTATTGACAGAATGGAGAAGGTAATCAGTTCCAGAATGGGATCTTGCAAATTTTGTCCCAGTTTCAATGGAGAGAATCATAAACCAGTTGTCGTGATTGTAGCTGTTGTTTTCCTTCTATCCCATGACTAGGGTTTGCAAATAAGTGTTTTAAGTCAAGATGGTATGCCAGCATTACTTTTTTAATGCTGGGAGCTGAGCACCTTAGCAAATTCCTCTGAAGAAGCCCTACAAGCTCTCACCCTTATACACCCCAATCTGATGATTCAAAAATGAAACCTTTTAATCTCATCCCACTGATCAGCTAAGATATTTTAATGTTTAGCTGTGAGTAAAAATAATATGCTTTCTCAAAGAGAATATCTTCAGTCTTCAGTCACCGAGACTCCAAAATTAAGACTGGAAAAATTAGCCCTGGGCTTCTGTTTCTGCCCACAGTTTTCAAAATAAGAATGATGTCTTTGTACTTAATGAAGCAACCCTTCATTGCTCGTCAAGAGGACTCAGGATATCAACTCTCCAGGCCCCTGTCAATGCAGCGTAAGTACTCTATGCAGTCCTTTTAAACTCTAGCAAATATTTTCTCCATGGAGATTATAGCTTTGGAAATTCTAATTTTTAATCTATCTAATCCAAAATAGTATTTTCACAAAACTAAAACGGTAATTGAATTGCCTTTTTTCCTTCTTTTGTGAAATTCTTCCAAAAATCTGAAGTATGTTCACTAAGAGAAATCATAAATTAGAAAACCACCCAGTGTTAAACTGCATGCAATTCACTCTGAGAATATGCAATTAGTAGTACAATCTTGGTACATATATTTGGTGTTACTATTGCAGAAATATCATTCATATAAGGAAAGTGAGTTTGTGGTTTCAAGACCCCAATTGGGTTGTCTGAGAAACCAAGCATACCAATGAGGCATTTCCTGTATCCTACACATAATATTTGCAGATTAGATGAGCTATAATTCTAAATGTAAAGCCTTAACGTATTTAATATCTTATTCAAAGAAGTGGTGGAAAAGATGGGTATAGTTAGGATCTACTACTGCAGATTATTGCAGAAGTTGATTTCTTCTTAAGTGATTATTTTGGTTTGGTTTGGTTTAGTTTCAGAAACAAAAGAAAAATGCTATGAGAATCCTATATGCTTTGAGAGCATATAGATGAAGCTCTTAGTACGTTATACAACGTGATGAAAGTACGAAAAGCTAATTGATGTCCCTAAATGGACTGGACAGGTTGTCCCTCCAATAGGGTTTTAGATTTGGTGAGTCTGCTCTTTAGGTGCACTGGTACACCGCTCTGTCCTCATCTCTAGGTAGCTGACACTGTAGTGCTGCCCTCCTCCTGCGGCACAGTTTTGGGCTGGATTCCCTCAGGTCGCCATTCAGTGCTGCCTCTACTGCTCTCCTGTTTGCTTTCAGGCTGATAGAGCTATTTTGCCTCTTTGGCATTCTGGCCATTTTCTGTCTTAAAAGGTCCAAATCTGCAGTTTAACAAATACACATCACCACCATCTGTGACAATAAGCAGCCGATTCCCTAAAATAGACAATAATTGCCATGAAATGATGCCTCATTATTTTCAACTTTTTAATCTTTTGAAGTAGAAGTATTTGATGAGACAAACACATTTTTAATAAACGTTTAAAAAGGAATTATGGGTTAGAATAAGACTCCTCTGTATTCCCTTGCTTAGAAATACTTGAATATAATTTACACATAGGAGACTGGGCTCTGGGAACCAACCAGCATATTATCAATAAACTGTGTAACCTGGGACACGTGACCCTTTTCAGCTCCACGTTCCTTGCCCATAAAATGGGAGTTTGGAACAAGTGATTTCTGTGAGTCTGGCCAGTTCTGTCATTCTCACCACACTTTACCAGAAATAGTGTGTCCTGTTCCAATCAGACTCATGAATGTACAAGTCACTGAATTATATAGACTCTTTTTGTACCAACCCACAATGTCACTGTTCTCTCCATTTTGCCCCCAGCCTCTAACACTGTACTGTAGAAAGTATATGACAGAAAGATGAATTGAATGTATAATTAATTAATGATCCAATAATAAACATCTCAAATTGATTTGATCTTCATTGGTATAAAATAGGGATCTTTTTTACTTATTGGGTTAACAAAAAGCCCCCATTATTATCACATCGTTACTGTATCTCAATCTGAATTCATGCACCACAGGTGAATTTCTACTGACCTCAGGTAGAAATTTAGAGAAGAGGAAAACAAAAAAGAAAAAAATAGATTTATACATGCAGTTTTAAACTGTAGTTGTGGTCTATATTTTCTGCAGCTGATATTTTTAACTTTTAAAAATCATTTAAAAAAAAGAAAGCCATTTTAAGTCACTTGCTTAAATGATGAAAAACTTTCTTAAAAACACTAAACCCCCAAAATAAAGTCTTTACTTTGCTTCTGTTAATCAGTTACATTGATCTAAAACCATTTAACAATATCTAACTTATTATAGTAATGGTTAAGATGTAGGCTTAGAGGCTGTCACTAGAATCAAGTAAATTCATTTAAGTCAAGCATCACATATTTGCATTCCACTCTAGTAGTGCGTTTTCTACCATGCCCCCATTCTCTCTTCTCTGTTCTTGAGCAAGGTAGTTTCAATTCTCCAAGTGTCCTAGGTTCACTCGGCTCTTATTACTAAACTATTAAAATGTGTCACATTTACCTAAATTCCTCTGTGCTTATTCATTACTGTATTTAACGCATTTTTATCTGAACAAACTCCATAAAGGTAACCATCTTGTCTAATATATGTTGAAGCCTTTAAAATAGTCTGCACGATTCTAAGAGTAACAAATTCAGCTTCTAGAAGCATCAGTTTAAACCATTAGAGTCAGCTAAGTCGCTATAGTTACAAAGGACTTAAAGTTCTTAAAACTGCATGTTATTCTAAGAAAATATCAGCTCCATTTGATTTCCACCACAGTACCCAGGAAAGGAAAAACGGAGGCTTCAAAAGAAGTGAAACTATTTTTTTGAGTGATTAAGGGACTTTGGACAGTGTGATGATTACAGAGTAAATGGGTACTTCTGATAAAATTAATAAATGAACATTTTTGGATTTTGAATGAAAACATTTCTATAAAAACAACTGTCTGCTGTCCTAACGATAATTTTTAAAAAAATTTAGACAGTGAATTATGCAGAAAAATATCCTTTGTATCTATAAGTAGCCAGTTGTATATAAATTTGGGTTCGATCCTTCCCAGATCTTTGCACTCCCCACATGATTTTTCTTAATTAAAACCACAGTAGAATGAGTCATTTAGGGAAGATAAAAGCAGAGCTCAAGGGTCAGCAGGATGACTTAGTGGAAACTGTCAACTGTTGTCCCCTGGTATTTTCAAAGTTTGGAGGCGACCATTTCCTGGTTGAGTTCTGCCCACAGATCTCCCATAGAAACTCAGAACTAATGAACCTCATTAGTGTATCAAAAAGAGACTGTGTCCTCAGAGAGTGATTTAGTTGGAGTTTCGACTTCTATATCTTCCTCTTCAAAATGGCCTCTTCTTGGCCAAACTTAAATCACCTCATTTTTGTTCTGGGAACAAATCTCAAAAACAGATTCATCTTCAGCTGATAACAGAAAAGAATGGAAAAACTGTTGTGGTGGAGAGCAAACAGTTCAAATAAATAAATGCTAAGACAGTCTTTAGGGCTGTGGCTAGCAATAGTTTCACTTGCATAAAAGCACTGAGCCCAAATCTATAATCTTAAGTAGAAAGAGTAGTCTTCTTTAAGCAAATCAGTAATTCAAAGGTTAAGATTAATACAAAACCGAAGGTGAGAAAGAGAAAATTTAACTTTCCAAAGGTATTTGCTAAGCTTAAATTAAATTGTCTCTGGCTAAATAAAAACCTGGAATATTTGGGTAAAAAATTCTATATTTAAACTATGCAGACTGAGCTGGGTTTGGGGGTGATACACCCTTCCCATCATCACCAAGTTCTGAAACGAGGTCATTTACCTGGAGAAATCTCACTTGACGTCCTGCATGGCACTGTTGCATTTGTTAAATGAGAAGAGCTAAGGATGACTGGGATATCTTAAGGTTTAAAAGAGTGTTTCTTATCCTTTCAACACAATTAGCTAAAATTGCAATGTGTTACTTTAAAAAAAAAAATCAATTAAATACTTTGGGGAGTGGTCAGACAGAGCACGTAGGAAATCTATTTTACAAATGATAGCTACGCTTCTTGTGATTAAAAAAAAAATACACAGGTCAGATGCAGGTATATGGAAGGCTGCATTTTAACTGAGAAGCTAATGGCTGTTTCAGAAGTCTGTATCACCAGATAGTAAATTAAAATGGTTATGGTTAAAAGATAGTGTGTTTAAAGTCTCAAGATCCTTCCATGTTCTGGTCACTTACAAGTTTCTGAAAACCTTGTGTATGTTTTGAGTCTACTCCAAGTTAAGCTCTATATAGCTATTAGGAGGTAAATAAATTCAGCTATTCTGAGTTACACAAAGGATGAGGAATAAGGCATTTTTGGTGCTCTCTCCTCATTTACTTTACACTTGGATATTATAAAAATCGCTGAAATTTTTAAATGAATACTTCTTTACCTAAAGGAAGGAATAAAAATGTTAAATCTGAGGGGGAAAATGAGTTTAAAATAACAATGTTATAAAAAATAACATGAGTGCAAATATGTAAAAACAAACCCTTTAAATAGAATAGGGTTTAGTAATTTTGTATCTAATAAGTATTACAGTGTCATTTTTTTGATGGAGTATGTCAAATTTATAAAGTCTGTTACATCTGTTCTTGGTGGTTAACATGTATTTTTATGTAGAATGAGGTAAGATTTATCTATTTGCTTGACCCTAAATAAGTCACCTAGCCAAAGACTGGCCTCTGAGGCTGAAAACCACTATTCTAGGGCCAAACCTCAAGAAGTCCTACTTTAATTGAAAAGATTAATAAAGAAAGACATAACTCAAAAGATCAACCAAGATGCATTAGAATATTAACAGTGGAAATCTGAAGGAAGTGTAAGAACAATGTAAATTGGGAAAGTAAACATTGAAAAGGAATGGCACTGAAAAGACTCCAATAACCCACTTCTCATAAGTTTGGTACAGATCTCTAGTAAATTCTCGAGTGTTCATATTTTAGAAAACCAGTGCCTTTCCCCATGCAGGCACCACTGTAAAAAATTCCAGAAAAGGTAATGTTTTAGAAAATATATAATGTATTTAAGCTGATATTCTTACCACAAAGGTTGGAATGATTTCTGTGTGATTACTAATTTATTTGATAATACTGAAATTCCAAATGGAATAATTATTAAGGCCAAGAAAAGGACACTGGGAAAGACTGAAAACACTAAAGATGACTATTTTATTAGTTTATTGGCCCAGCCTGTTTAATATAGTTGCTAAATCCATTTAAAGTACTGGCCGTGAAAAGTTTTAAATTTAGTGAACCTTCTGAATTTTATCTACATAATGCCCAATTCCTGCATTTTTGGAGACTTGTGACACTGTCACTGAGATTTTAGGCTACTTATATATATGAGCATCAATTTCAATGTAAGTTAAAATCAGAACTCCTAGTAAGACTGTTTTGTTCGTTTTTTTTTCATTTGCAGAGTCTGAATTATGTAGGATTTTATAAAATACCCTGTTGCCAAGACAGTAAAATCCTCAACACATGAGATATATATATATTTTTTTAATTTTTATTGGAGTATAGTTGATTTACAATGTTGTGTTAGTTTCAGGTATACAGCAAAGTGAATCAGTTATACATATACATATACCCACTCTTTTTAGATTCTTTTCCCATATAGGCCATTACAGAGTATTGAGTAGAGTTCCCTGTGCTGTACAATAGGTCCTTATTAGTTATCTATTTTATATATTAGTAGTGTGTATATGTGAGTCCCAATCTCCCAATTTATCCCTCCCACCCACCCCCATCCCCTGGTAACCTTAAGTTTGTTTTCTGTATCTGTAACTCTATTTCTGTTTTGTAGGTAAGTTCATTTGTACCCTTTTTTTAGATTCCACATATAAGTGATATCATATGATATTTGTCTTTCTCTGTCTGACTTGCTTCAATCAGGATAACAATCTCTAGGTTCATCCATGTTGCTGCAAATGGCATTATTTCATTATTTTTTATGGCTGAGTAATACTCTATTGTATATATGTACCACATCTTCTTTATCCATTCCTCTGCTGATGGATGTTTAGGTTGCTTCCATGTCCTGGCTATTGTAAATAGTGCTGCAATGAACATTGGAGTGCAAGTATCTTTTTGAATTATGGTTTTCTCTGTATATATGTCCAAGAGTGGGATTGCTGGATCATATGGTGGCTCTATTTTTAGTTTTTAAGGAATCTCCATACTGTTCTCCATAGTGGCTGTACCAATTTACATTCCCACCAACAGTGCAAGAGGGTTCCCTTTTCTCCACACCCTCTCCAGCATTTATTGTTTGTAGATTTTTGATGATGGCCATTCTGACTGGTATGAGGTGATACCTCATTGTAGTTTTGATTTGCATTTCTCTAATAATTAGTGATGTTGAGCATCTTTTCATGTGATTTTTAGCCATCTGTATATCTTCTTTGGAGAAATGTCTATTTAGATCTTCCACCTATTTTTTGATGAGATAAATTTCTTTATTAAATATTTTGACATATTCTTTATGTATCACCAATTCTCCAAATATCTGAATTTATCAACAGTCTCCTGATGATTTGTAACCATGTAGTTCAGACCATGTAATTTCTTAGCTCTAGTTACAAATTCCTCCAGTTCCAAAATCATTGGTTTAATAATCAATTGAGTATTCACTTGATATAAAATTATGCAGTATCAGACTTCTATGCTTTGAAGAGATTATAGAGACCACTTGAAATTGCTGTATTTAGAGATGAACAAACCAGCTCCTAAAAATATCTAGTGAATTTTTAAGTTAACATATCTGAAGATAGCTAAAATATAAAGATATATGATACATGTTTAGGAAAAATTTAGACATACTACTTATTTCCTTTAGTCATACATTTCCTTCCTTCCTTCCTTCTTCCCTCCCTCCCTCCCTTCCTACTTTTCCACCTTTTGACCTTCCTTTCTTTTCAGAGGATTATTAGAATATTTCTTGTATTACTTCCAAATCCTTAAAGAATAAAACACATTTATGTTTCTTAGCAGCAGTTTAAAAGCCTACTAAATGATCGTATCAGCCTTGTGGACTGGCTGATACTTTTAAATATAATTTTTACTTTACATTGTTTGATTCTAAAACAGATCTACTCTCTTAAACTAGTTGACTTCTTTTTTAATCAAGGGGGTAGGTTGCAGATGGGCTTCAATTGCCAGAATCTACTTTACTTATCTCCTAAAAAGTAATGTGCTAACATATATATGGAATCTAAAAAAAAAAAAAAAAAAAAAAGGTTATGAAGAACTTTGGGGCAGGACAGGAATAAAGACGCAGACGTAGAGAATGGACTTGAAGACATGGGGAGGGGGAAGGGTAAGCTGTGACAAAGTGAGAGAGTGGCATGGACATATATACACTACCAAACGTAAAATAGATAGCTAGTGGGAAGCAGCCTCATAGCACAGGGAGATCAGCTCGGTGCTTTGTGACCACCTAGAGGGGTGGGATAGGGAGGGTAGGAGGGAGGGACGCACAAGAGGGAAGAGATATGGGAACATATGTATATGTATAACTGATTCATTTTGTTATAAAGCAGAAACTAACATACCATTGTAAAGCAATTATACTCCAATAAAGATGTTAAAAAAAAAAAAGAAAAATCCACCTTCAGTACCAGTTTCTCTATTTTTCTCTTTTTTTATTCTAAATCATACTCAGGGGAAATATTCATTTGAGATTTTTGGTTACTTACAAACTAGATGAGTAGTAACATAATGTATTATTTTACACCCCCCCAGTATACATATATATATATAAAACAGTACTCTACACACTTTTCTGTAATAAATCAGTTATTTGAATTTAAGTGTATTTTAACATATTCAGTTTACCTGAAGATATTTTCAGAGCTATTTTAAAATTTCAGTCTTGTAATTCATAAACATGCTATAAACTATGAGAAAATTTAACTTAAGGTCCAAGACTACTCTCTCATTTGACACTTCAGAGCATTTGAGCCTACCTCGTCTGTGGTTACTTAATAGTATATTTTTAATTACAGTTATATGTGGGCTTGCCATATCCTTCTTCACACAATATATCATCCAACACATTTTTATTTGTGAATAAAATTTGACTTATTATCTTTTAAACTCTTAAATAACTTGCATTTAATATGTTCTTCAGAAATAATTTTTTATTGACTGAATAAACATACTAATACCTTTTATTTAAATAATACTAAATTTAACAACAATACAAACAGTTGAAAGATCCATAGAGTATCAGAGCTTAAATGAAATTTCCTGTGCTTGATTCTTGCCTACAATAATTCAAATAATAGAATGTTAAAGCTTCCTGCAGATTTTATTTTTGGGAAATATAATCATATAATGTTGCTGTGATGTTTTAAAGCTAAAAACTATCTGACTAATTATTGGAAGTGTGACTATTTAAATGTCTCATGTAAATTTAAAGTCTCCCTATAACACTGGGATTTATGTCTAACCAAGCAGGCTTTCTGAATATCACTGTAGTCACCAGAGGTATTCTAATAATCATAATTATCAGTAGGCATTTGTGAATTTTCTACGTTTCCTGATATGCTCTTGTGCAAAAATGACAGAATAATTCAAAGGGGTAAAGTAACCAGAGCCATGAAGAGACTAGATACGCTTCAATATCAAAAGAGCACTGATTTAAAAGAGGGAAAAAGAAAGTTATGAGTAGCTAGCCTCTGTGTATCATTTACAGCAAGGTAAAGCTGAGAACCAAAGCAGATATACTTGATCATACTGCTGCATGGCAGGAAGTGGAAACATGGTTGAAATTATAAAGCAATACTGTATGGGCCTTTCACCTCTCACTTTGAGGGCCGCGTGGTGGTAAAATGCCACAACTTTTTTCTTTTTAAACTTCCCTTTCAGGGCAGTAGAATAGACTGGGAAAAAAAAAAAAAAAAAACCTAGTAGATAGGTAGAGGTTCCTATGTATATCATTGTATAAAGAAAGATTAAAATGAATAAAATTCCTGATCTTGACAAAACAATACTTTTAAAGCCTGGAACGAAATGAATTATACTTCTGTAAGCAATACCAAAACACATACACACACACACACACACACCCTTCCAAAATAGGTCATTTAAAGTGAAGGATATGAGATATTTTTCAACTTCTAATTAGTGAGGATCTACATTCTTAATGTTTCTTTACAAAATTCAGATATAACAGCCTTCAAAATATGGTATACAACAGAAAACTCAAAGAGGCAAGTTATTTTGCTTCTTACTTGATAAAAAAAAAAAATGTGGCTACGTCTTTGGGAAGTAGACTCAGAGAGGTAGAAGGATTCTCCAAAAAGAAAGATATCCAGGAAATCAATGCTTTTCTTGTATTTACTCTTGATTTTTTTCTCTTCCACTCATTCAAGGTCACACTCAACGTAAAGTGAACTGTGTGAAAGAATGCAGTCCCCTTTTCTAAGCAGCAGCAAATCTTAGAGCTTGAACCACATTCAAGATAAGTAAACTACAGACAATCTCATAAAACTGGTTGGTTTACCAGATAGTCTACCATCAGCCTCCCTGATATTTATTGAGGTGGAGTTTTCCTAAAATCCAGTTGTTGGGATCACTTTATTTTCTTTTATGTGCTCATTCTAAGATGAGCTTTCATTTTAGACTATTACATAAATTTTTAGAGGACTGAGACTGTGGTTACTCTGATTAGATTTTTTTTCTATTCTTGTATCATGATGTCTTGCTCAGAGGATTTGAGCCTACTTTCTTTTTTTAAAAAGTATAGTTGATTTACAATGTTTCAGGTGTACAGTAAAGTGATTCAGATATACATATACATTTTTCACATCTTTTCCATTATAGGTTATAACAAGATATGGAATATAGTTCCCTGCTATACAGTAGGTCCTTGTTGTTAACCTATTTTATACATAGCAGTGTATATCTGTTAATCCCAAATTCCCAACTTATCCCTCCCCCTTCCTTTCCAGTTGGTAACCATAAGTTTGTTTTCTATGTCTGTGAGTATATTTCTGTATTGTAAATAAGTTCATTTGCATCCATTTTTAGATTTCACATATAAGTGATATCATATGATACTTGTCTTTCTCTGTTTGACTTACTTCACTTAGTATGATAATCTCTAGGTCCATCCACGTTGCTGCAAATGACATTATTCATTCTTTTATATGGCTGAGTAATATTCCATTATATATATTATATATATAATGGAAGATATATATAGAGAGAATATATATATATGTGTGTCTGTGTGTATATATATACCACAGCTTCTTTATCCATTCATCTGTCTATGGACATTTAGGTTGCTTCCATATCTTAGTTAATGTAAATAGTGCTGCTGTGAACATTGGGGTGCATGCATCTTTTCAAATTAGAGCTTTTGTCTTCCCCAGATATTTGCCCAGGTGTGGGATTGCTGAATCATATGGTAACTCTATTTTTAGCTTTTTAAGGAGCCTCCATACTTTTCTCCAAAGTTTGAGCCTAATTTCTATGCATCTTAATCTCTTTATCAATCCTGAAAATGAGAGAGGAGGGGAAGGTGCCCTGGGATGGTCATCCCTGGGCATTGAAGCGTCATATATTCAGACACCTAGCCCTTGGTTATCTCTGTCTCTACTGAAGTATTAGTATTAACCCTAGATTCATTGACTCTAATCACAGATCCCTTTCTCTGCCCTGAATGTTAGAGAAAAATGGTGATGCTCTCCACCGTTTTCACTGATCACTAAGATTGGATAATTTGATTAGGTTGAGCAGGTGTCTCTTTCCTTTAGCACTTTTCTGTAGAGAGTCTTTTTAAAGCTAAGAGAGGAATCATTTTCCCTAGAGAAATAGTCTTAGGCAAAATGTGCATGGGAGCTTGTGTTTCCCTTCTGCTCTGACTTTCCATTGACTAAGAATACTGTAACATCTTGCTAAGAAATTGGGGGTATTACTTTAAAGAGCAATAGCATGCTTCACTTTACATATAAAGGATTTAATAGAGGCTTGGGAACTAATATGCTCGCTCTTTTGTCTGAACCTGGGAAATCTTACATCTTGATGTAAGATTTTGATGGGTTTGATGTTGGTCTACCTTTTGGAAATAGTGTCCTGTGCCTCCTCGGTTCTACGAACCCACTTGCCACCCCCAAAAGGAATGTTGGTTAGACAAGAGATGTACCTTTCAAAAAAGGTTATTTTATGGGACATGTGCTGAGGCAATAGCCTGTTTTTTTCTGCGTCTTTTAACTAGGGTGCCAAAAATACCTGAAATGCTTTTTTGAGTAGTTGTGTGTAGCGCAATCTCACAGCAAAAACTATACATACAGCAGAGAATACAAGTCTTACCATAACATCTTCATGGTTAACTGCACGTGGGACTATGGGTGGCCTCAGCTTGTGTGGGGCTTCTGTGATTCATAAATATATTGCTGGGAGAATACAGACTTGGTAGCCATATATGCAGAAGAGTATTTGGTGCCCCAGCCATGACACAGCACTGAGAAAAACAGGAAGAGAGGAGGGGAAGGGTTGCTCTAGACAGGAAGGGAGTTAGGTAAAGTTAAAAGACAAAGATGGGGCTTCCCTGGTGGCGCAGTGGTTGAGAGTCCGCCTGCCGATGCAGGGGACACGGGTTTGTGACCCGGTCCAGGAGGATCCCGCGTGCCGTGGAGCGGCTGGGCCCCTGAGCCATGGCCACTGAGCCTGCGTGTCCGGAGCCTGTGCTCTGCAACGGGAGAGGCCACAACAGTGAGAGGCCCGCGTACCACAAAAAAAAAGACAAAGATGGAGACAAATACGTCTGATGGAGACGTCTGTTTGTTTTGTTGTGGTCCCTTGCATAGAGTGAATAATAGTTCATGATAAGAGCTTTTACTTATATAGCATTTAACATGTTGCCAGGCACTGTTGTAAATGCTGTAACAAATATTAACTCTAGTAATCCACACAATAGGAAGCAAGTACTAATATTGCCCCCATTTCACAGATAAAGAAATAGAGAATTTAAGTAACTTCAGTTTAGGTTACTGAGACACAAGCGTGAGTCTGTGGGTTCCCAGGCTTGCAAAGCAAGCCAGAGGCAGAAGCAAGATTCAAATCCAGAAAGCTGTGTTCCCAAATCTGTCCTGACCCACAGACAGGCACAGTCGACAGCCACCTGTGAGCCCATCAAAGTTCTCTTTATATTAACCATATTGTAGTCTCTTTTCAATGAAACACAGGAAAGGTCCATTTCCCCCTCAATTCCCACATCTCTGAACTGCCCTTCTTTTGCCAATCAGTACCACAATCATTCACGTTGCTAGTTATTTTGCAAAGCGAAATGGTGTTTTTAAAAACTGTTTTATGATAAAAACAATCCGTGCTCACTGTGGAAAATTTGGAAAGTATAAAGTTGTAACTGAGTGGGAGTGGGAAATATTATATTTCTTTCCCCTTAAGCAACTGATTATTAATATTTTGAAATATTTCCCATAAAGCTTTTATCATTAATTAATTTATGATCATAGTAAATATGTAATATTTAACTGCTTTATTTTATTTAGCATTAAATTATTTTAAAAGTAACCTTGACTCCAAAACCTCCTCCTATGTCTGGCCTACATATTGGATCCATGGCATTGATTTATTCAGTAATAATTTGATTTTTTGTTAGTCACTCTTCTCTAAGATAGAGATTTTTCAGGGAATAAGACATATTTTCTGTCCTCATGGAGTTGAACTTTCAGTGAGCTTGACTGACAAATCTTTCACTAAGTATAACATAATTATTTAATAATAGGTGTCTCAGTTTTGACTAATGATAGTAGGGTTTAACTTTTGTATTCTTTATGAATAAAAAGAGTCAAAAAATTGTTCAGTTTATTATTCTAGTGCTGGGTAATAATATTGAAGAGTAGTCTTTTTTTTTTTGACTTTTTTCACTTGTAAGGAGGTGCTTTCCAGTTTTAAGTAAACTGTAGCATTAACAACAAATTTAAAGATTATCCTGAAATTTTTACTGAGTGCCTGTGGCTTTTACACTGCAAGTGTTTATGTTCAAAACTAGTCAAGATTAAAAGGAGACTCATTTTAAACCACATTTATGCATCATTTAATGCAGTCGTATTTTTCACTTTTAATGTTTGTTCCACGTTACTAAAACATTTTGGTCCTACACTGTATCCTTTTATGATGGATCACTTAAGCACTGCTAAACTCTAAGCAATGTGCTCTAAACATATTACATATTTTTTTATTAGAATGGATTGGACTGAATTGCATTGCAGGAATTTGTGTTGAATAGGAGCCTATTTCTCTATACACAGAACAAATTATGTTCCATGCTCCCAAAGTTAGAAGTACAGTATAAGCTAATGAAATGAGTTTTTTGCAAATACTATGTGGTTGAGTATTAATTACTTCTGAATCATTCCATAGAAACTAATACTCATTGTCATTCAGGCTTGATCAGCTTCTTTGCCTGTTAAGGTATAGTTGGATAGCATTGCATTCTGGTGGCAGCATTTGATAAATTTTCTATTTGCTAATGGTTACATGGAATTTCTTGTAGTAGGTGAGCGGTTCAAATGCTTCAGGAAAATCATGAAGGAGTGAAGCCATGTGGAAAGATATCTATGCTTCCTCCCTTTGTCCCTTCCCCGCCTCTGCCCTCTGGCGATTTCTCCTCCCTGCCCACTCTGCCCACTCTTCCAGGACCCTCGTGTCTCGAAGAACTCTCTCAAGTCGGTTTTAGAAGCCGAGGAATTAAATAAAATTCAGCTAGCTCTTCAGTGTTCATCAGTGCTTTCATCTCCTTGAGCTTCTAAAAATCCCTAGTATGATTTTCCCTGTTTGACAGGCAAGGCAGCTGAAATTTGGACAGAAGAGACTGAACGAAGTGGCAAGGAGAGTTAGCCTCACATCTAACTCAAAAGGCTTTACTCTTTCCTACTTAACTTGCTGCCTCTCAGGAAAAGCTCCCAGCCATCAAGGGCCATTTGCATCTCTTCGTGAATTGAAATTACTGTTGCTTCCTCTGAGCCATTTTGTATTTTCACCCTTAGTTTTTATCATAGACTTAAAGGTTTTGGAAGAATATCCTACTTTAGAGACCAAGTGGAAATGAGAGTTCAGGGCAAGAGGCTTTTCCCCAGGTCTTTGTCATCATCACCCACCCACCACCCACTCCCTGAGCCCCATCCCTGGTGTGCTGGCAGCAGCCCTGCTGAGACCAACCTCCATCACTGTGGGGTGAGAGACAGTACCAAACACTGTTGGAGGTATAAGGACATAGTCTCAGAGGATGTGCCTGTGTGTACTCCTGTGAAGTGGGATTTTTCAAATGTTATCCAAGTTACCATGACTTTCTTGACCAACTTGGCCTTTTAGAACTAAGAAATGGCAAGGACTGGTATACTTGTCATGTAATAAAATCTGCTTCTTATTTGAAAGCTGAAAGGTAGAATACTTGTGTGTTCTATATAATCTCTGAATATTCTAATAGACTAGACTGCCCAATATAAAAGAAATCTGTAGAAATCATAGATTTAATTTAGTAATAACAAGAGCATAGCACTGTGCTGCAAAAATATTTCATGTTCTCATGTATTATGCTCTTGGTACATTTTCAATAGGTGTATAAATATCATCAGAAATTATGGGGATTCTGTTGAAAGTTTCCACGTATCGTGAAATCACCAAGTGAGTATACAGTTGTAAGAAATCATGAAGGAAAATTGTAATAGCGCTCTGTAGGAGTAAAAGCTTTCCTCCTATGGAGCAACTGATACAATCCTGCCAAAGGTATGACTTTAGTAAATGACCATGACCTTCAGCTATAGTCTAGACCTCATGACACACATTTACTTGTAATAACTTCCTTTCTGGGAAAATGTGTTTTTACCATTCTGTCTATTTTTCAACAATATAATTGCTGTACCAATTTAATTTTATTTTCTCAAGATACATCAAATGAGTTTAGGAGTGAAGAATGAAATGGATAAATAGATAAATACATAAGTAGGTAGATATATGCTAAATAGATAGAAAATAAAGAGCAAAGCACATATCATTCATATATGAAAACATATAATCGAATTAGCTAACAATGTAACTACATGTAAAGATATTCCTTTGGAAAACAAATGAATGTTTTCATAAAGCTAGATTAGCAAAAGTAATCTGTATGTAATATTTTAAATTAGGTTATTTGGTTACTTGTTCAATGGAAATAAATGGGTCTGTGGGGGCCTAGAACATTCTATTCCAACTGGTGTCAACTATTGTACAGCGTAGCTACAGTTCAGTTGCTGCTTAAAACAAGTTTATGGCATTGCTAGTAACTTCTGCATGTGTTCATTTTTAAGTAAAACAAACCAGAATGTTTTAATCGACTTCAAAATTATTCATGATATTTGGCAATATATAGCCGCTCATTTTTCACACCTAAGTTCTCTTACATATTTTTACAAATTATTAGGCAACAAAATTACAGATTTTCTTTGAGCACAGCTATGTGGGAAATGAAGAAGATGCAAGATTCATGACTGTATAAAACTTGTATCCATTATATAAAACCTAGAGATACTGAAGTTTTCCTCTCACATAATAGATAGATTAAAAGTAACTCAGATATAGGCAAATACATGTCAAAGAAACAAGACACATGTGGCTGTTTAGTGAGAAAAGACTTTAAATGGTAAACATTTTGTAAAGGAAAAGGTGTTTGTGGGAACTGAACATATTGCACCGTAATTTGTGTAGCAGTTGATTTGAGAACAGTTTTTCACTTTCTGGTTTGCTGGAGGCCTTTCTCCTCCTCACTTTCCACTGGCCAAGGTTTCTCTTTGTGTTGTAGTTATCCTTCCTTTGAGTTCCTTTGAAAAGCTTAGGCGGTTTAAAATGACATGCATTGCAGTATATTCAAAATATAAAATAAAATGAATTCTTTTTACATCTCTAGAGAAGAAGAAAGGAATGCATATATATTATAATTGTCTCTATTCTTTATCCCATCCTTAGATAGTTGTTCCACTAAGAATAATGCTTCTTAGACGTCTGTTAGAGAGATCTGTTGTATCCAGTCCCTCCCCAAATATCCATTTGAATACTAATTTGAAATATGAATCAATTCTTCATTCAAACAAAAAAGTTATAATTGGAATTTAAAGAGATACTTTGGTACTCTGTATTTGTGATTGACCACATAGGAAACAAATGAATCCCCTAAATTTCTGCTGACACAGACACTTTCTCTCACACTCACACTCACACACACTTTTTTTTTTTAGGTTTTCACACCAGAGTCTAATGGAATAACTGACATTAGAGGTACTACCTAATTGTCAGGGGTCTTACTGTAGAAAATTTCACCAACAATTTTTTCCATGCAACTCTAGAACTCAGTAGTTTTCCTAGAGTATTTAAATACATGTGTGAGGTTCTTATTCAATCTCATATTCATTTACTCACTTATTTCTTAAACAATTTTAGGACCTCTAGTCTATGCTAAGAATTTATACAAAGTCTTATAAGTACAAAATTGAACTTCTCCCTGGTGGTCCAGTGATTTAGGACTTGGCACTTTCACTGCTGTGGCCCCAGTTCAATCCCTGGTTGGGAAACTAAGATCCTGCAAGCCATGTGGCCAAAAAAAAAAAAAAAGTTCTTATTTACTTTCTCTTTAGTACATTTTGAAACAAATTATTAGAAATAAAGGAAATAATAAATGAAATATGTATGATGTGTTCAAGGAGCACAGAATACACAATCTTTATGTTGTAGTGTGGCAAACAGAACATATATGCAGTCCCCAACTGGGACATTGTGTAGTCTGCTCACTTTCTCTCTAGATCAGTTTCTCTAACTGTAAAATTGAGATCCCAATTCCTATCCCTAAATGTTATGATCTGGATCACACAGAAAGTATCTAAGACATAGAGTAGGCACTCAATAAATGTTCATTTTCCTCTGTCACCTTCCTCACCCTTGCCTTGAATATATGATGTATAATCCACCTACTGGTTGACTGGTTTGTTTCCAGACCTTGACCAGAGGATGGAGTTATATCTGAAAAAAAAAAAAAAGTGAATGGTTCCAGGCACAGCAACTCCTTTTAGCAAAATCTCACCAAAAGAGATTTCCAACAAAATGACAGATGGTTCCAGGTTCAGCATGGCATATGTTGAAATTAATGTCTATATCAAATAATATATTAGCCACCCTCCTTCTCTTTCACAAATGCTGTAAACTCAAAGTTCTATTGCAGCCTATGAGAACTTGGGGTGCAAACTGTACAAAAAGTTCTCCAAGGGGATCTAAGGAGTTCTTGCACCTAGGAGCCACCTGAGTACAAATCTATTGGTTGTTCAACATATGTCCCACAATTCAAGTCAACCAGACTTCGTGGCCCAGCAGTGGAATTGCAGAAGTAAGGGAGAGATTTTTAAAAAACAATGAAAGAATGCAAGTTTTGTCTCTGGCTAAATATAACAGAACTTTGCATATATTATCCTGAGATTCATTCAGTCACATCTTGCTTGTTTCTCAGACAGGAGCCCCAAATTTATCACAACTTGTGAATAAAATGTGGGTAGTGAGAAAAGGACATGTCCATCTGAGGCAGCTGAAGCTTTCTTGGGAAGTCACATAAGGCAAAACACTCCCTGCTATCATAAAGGGTGCTTCTTATTTCTAGGTGGTAACCAACCAAATTTACAACAACCCAAATTATTTACTTGAAGACCTCTGATAGGAGGAAATTACTATTACCTGAATAGTAGGCAATAGTATCCCAATTTTGATAACTCCAATCAACGAAAAATTCTTTGTTATAAATCAAAATCTTAACCCTTCATAGATTGTTCCCTTCCAGTTGTTTTTTAGGTAGTTATCATGTCCCCTTGGAACTTACTATTTTCTTGAACTTGCTTAATGTTTCCTACATGAGAAATTGTTTGGAGTCCACTCATGACTGACATTAATCTCCCTCAGACAAAGTCATAAAGTGTGATGTGAACATAGTACTAAAGCATGATTTGATGGACATGGAGTAGAGAGTCCACACACTTTAATGCATTATTCAGTCTGAGATAACTTTTACATGGCACCACTATAATACCGTAGACTCGTACTGACTTCATAATCAACCAAAATCCCTAAATTGTGTTTTATTTGCTTCATCTGCTGTTAATTTATATCTTTTCAATCCTGAGCCTAACATTTATTCAACCAATTAGATGTAGTCTATGGTTACAGCTTGTCTAGTTCATTTTATACCCAGATCCTGTCAAACAAATCCAATTCTTCCCAAATACATTTTTTTATTTTAATATTCCATCTGTAAGCAAACCCACTTTTATTTGAATTTTCAAGGAATATGTTATTTCTTCCCAACGATTGTATTTTAGACCTTTTAATTGAAGGGTTAATGTTTTTCTGAAGGAAAATAGGTAATGTGATCTATTGAAATCTCAGGACTTACAAACTTGGAAAAGATTTGGTATTACAATGTTTCCAGGTGTTTGGGGTTCAGTAGAAAGCCTCAGTCATATTTTGCCCAAAGCAAGTCAAATTTTTAATTATGTGTAATAAATCCAGGCATATTTAATCCATGTATTTCATGATTCATTTACACTTCAATCACTACGTTGTTATTTTTGAAGAACCATTTAATGTCTGTAAGCCCTTTGAGCCTTTAAAATATGCTTATAAAACCCAATCCCTCCCCACACACATACACACACACATACACATTATTTGAAAATAGATCATTATGTTTTGCCTAGGGTAAAAAAAATCAAATGCCTATACTTGAGGTGTGGCTTTAACCTTTATATAATACTTGGCTACATATTATACTCAGCTAAAAATATTCCTATCTGAATCCTTTGCTTAAAAAATACATTAAGGTTTAAATGTTTTAAATGACTATTTCAGAGACTCATATGGCTAACCAAACAGGCAAAAAAGTGTTAGCTAAAGGTCTAGAAGAGATTTTTATCAGCTCTACATTTTGTTTTATATATCAACTTTCAACAGAAGCATTTCAAAGCCCATCCCCAGTCCTATCTAAATATTCCTGATATTTAGAGCAAAATATCCAACTGCCTGCTGCACTTCTCCAGTTGGGGGCTCAGATTCAGCATGTCCACATTAAGAAATCTTTTATTTCCGTCACCACTGCTACTCACACCCTGGCCACCGTCATCATCACCCTCCAATAATATCCTTTTCCCCTTTCCAGGTTTCTAACCCTGTAAATGCTATTAACCATCTACCCAGTTGCCCACTTGAAAACCTGGTAGAATTATGGGTTGGGGGAGGAGAATTTTTACATCTTAGTCTGGACATCACCTCCTTTATGAAATCTTAGGATTTCCATCTCCCAAATACTTCTATAATCCACCCAATTTTCTTCAATCCTACTGCCGTAACTTGAGTGCAATGCAAACATTCATGTCTGAATTACCTTCATAGAATTCAACACACTAAATCTAATTGAAGAGCACCAATATACTCTCAGCTCTTAGAGTGTCATCAAATATACAATCACAAAGCTAGAAAGCACATTAGGTAGCTTCTAGACGGACAACCTTATTTTCTAGAGGAACAAAGATATAAAGAGCTATTGTTAATTTCCTCTCCTCCCATCCTCCTCTTTCCTCACATGAGAAAATATTGTTACTGCATCAGCTTTGTTGGAAAGGTTAAGGGTTATGAGAATTTTAAGCAAATTGTGTTTTAGGACCTTGCTCCAATACGACTTAGACATTAGAAATATGAATAATTTCCAACAGATAAAACTGCACAGCCAGCTGAGCAGACCTAAGGCACTATTTGGTGGTAGCCATTCAGGATGCACTCAAGCACATTATCCTTGGGGGAGTTGTTGTTTTAGCTGCCAAAGATATAGAGTATACCACAAATGATAGCATTTAAGATTGTAAGGCTTTATAATTCACCTCTTTTTTCTTCCACCCCAAATGAGAAAGATGGGCTGTCCTAACATAATGTAACACCCAGAAGAGAAGCTTTGACAAAGGAGCAAAGAACATCTGTTTGGGGAAGAAAACTGAGCTATAGAGATGGAGAGAAGAGGTACATTTCCTTAAAGGTCCTGAATTGAGTCCTGCTTATTAGTACTTAGTGTATCTGGTCAAATGCTCTGAAGTCTTTAAAACTGCATTGCCTAATCTGTATCATCAGAATTTAAAAATTTGCTCTAGCCATTTCACAGGCAATGATTAAACTCATAAATGATAATAATTTTAAAAATAGTTTAAGTGTAAAATAAATAATGATTCACAATTCTACCTGAGTCCACTTCTGGGAATCGGTGCTTATAACTGATTATAAAATGAACGGATGTAGGTATTTGGATGCCCAGGTCAATGGGGCAAATTCTACATTTGAAGATGAGAAAGATGAAAGCAATTTCAGAATTCATCTATTACACATAATTTCTTGATGTAACATCAATCTTTCCTTAATACTCATTGTTAACTGGAGTTTTGGAAAATATGCGTTTAAAGAGTTAAACATGTAGCCTTGTTTTGGTATACAGATACATTAATAAAATTTCCCGGGAAACAGGAGATTATTTCTCATTGACCTCTGGCCTTTATAAAAATGAAAGGCCACAGATAATTCTAAAAGTGATGAATTAACTCATGCATTTTCAGGAATTATTACCTACCTTTATTTTCAGTTTCCTACCTTTAAGCATCATCAAAACAAGGTACCAGTTTAGGCACTGGAATGGAGTAAAAAATTAACTCAAATTTTATATTATCTACTTTATAGGAATTCCTTCTCTGAGCATAAACAGATGAAAATATGTGGTTATCTTTAAAACGTAATGGCAGTTTGAAGTAATTCTCTGTGTTATCATTCTAAGGTCATTTGCTTTTTGTCCCTATTATCAATTCTTAAAATAGTTTATATAATATACTTTGCCATATCATATGAAAAACTATCATGTTTTTACCTTCACAACATCAATGGAAGGAAAAGTGTTCTCCCAATTTCACAATCTAGTACTGGAATTATGTGGCAAGAGAAATTTCTTGTTTTTCTTCTTTGTTCTCAGTAGCATAAACCATTTTAATCACATAATGCTATTTGGAGCAATTGACCACAGACTAAGGTTTGATGCTGCTGGAACCACAGCAAAACTATCAGACGCTGTCTTTCTATCTCATGGCTGAAAATTGGGAATCACAGCTCTGACCTTCAGGAACCATAGATTAAGAAACCTGCTCTGGCATTACTGTCCTCATTTTACAATTCTTCTGCCCCGGAGATCCCCAGGACCAATCATGGGGGGTAGTCTCTGGGAGAACCCTTGATGGCATCTTCACCCGGGGGGTTCACTAATAGCCCCTTGACTCACATGGGAATATCCCCAGGAACTCCCCCCACGACTAGGAGGGGTGTGAAGAAGTGTTCGTTCTCCTAGTGTTCAAGGCTAGACTCTTGACCTAGTTAGTAGTACTTCCCTAAGTGCCATCTTCTTGGAGCCAAGGTGCCCCAGAGGCATTGGACTTTGCTTTTTAAAATCTGTTACACCAGAAACATCATCATATATTATAGGTAATGCTACCTTCTCTCCCACACCTAGATTCACCTAAACTTTTGGAGAACAACCCATGTTGAAGGGAGATCCCTAGCCAATCCCTCCGGGAAACAAAAAGAAAGAGCACTGATAACTAAGAGACCCCTGCTCTTAATAATATATCAATTATTTACTTATGAAGTAAGTAAATTAATTATTTGTACTATATAGTACAAATAAGTAAGAGTCTATAAGATTAATTGATTTAAGAATACATGAAGATATATCAACTATAATTCCCCTAAACACAATTTTCTATTTCATTGTAGACCTTAATTTCAATCTTTAAGTGCCACTTGCCTCACTTCTAATTAAAGTGACAATGCAATTTATCATTCAAATCATGCTATTTTGAGAATGAAATGAGGCACTAATAATAATTGCATAGAAAAATGGATGTAAACCAGGACTTTTCCCCCAAACTGGAATGTCTAGTCACTCTAACTCTACCTAATGGAGAAAACAGAAGTGACTAGCTTGGGGAATGAGTAACTGGAGGGAAATTAAATATTCTGCTTGGGGTTTGGTAGAATCACACTGTTCCATAAAAGCATCTGACAAAATATGTCATGGGCAATAGCATTTTTGTTATCTTCAGGAAAAAACAATACATTTTTGACACAGTTGCACTTGTTTCAACCTTTTATATTTCACTTATTTTCATATCTGTATCCTTTATTGCTTCATGGTAAATACCTCAGATAGTTTTGTGGATTGTTTTTTGAAGTATGGTAAAGAACAGCTGGAAAGTAGATTCCTGATTTCCACCTCAAAGCCTCTGAATCAGAATCTCTGAAAGTGGGGCCCAGGAATTTAATTTTTTAAACAATCATCTCGACTGACTTTTACGCCATAGCCTGGAAGAACCACATTGTATAAAAAATAGAGAGTATTTTGGGAGAAAGGCATGTTTCGACTGGGTGGAAGGTTTTTGTTGTTATATAACTGAACCTCCTTCGTATAGTCAAATACAGTCAATTATTTGTCATTTGCGGTAAATATGTTTTGTAAAGTCTCCAGGAACAATGAATTAAGAGAATACTGAACCACTGCTTCCAGGCAAAAGAGAGGATGAGGTTGCTGCGAGCCTCTGGTCACATTTTTACCAACGGATCAATATATAACCTTGCTTTATGTGGGTTTCTGTTTAAAGACACCTTCTTTACCATATTGATTCACTAACATTGAACTCACCGCCAATAGCATTATAACTCATGCCTGCATGGAGCTGATCTAACACACGAATTTTCTCTGTAAGGCACATCACAGCCTTCTTGACCTTAGGAACATAGACAGCACTTCAGCATCATACTTGGACTCCATTTTGGACAGAAATAACCAACAAAAGCCACAAAAATGTGGCCCAAATAGACTCCATGAAAACCACTTGTTTACAGTGTGAGAGCCGAAACAAGAAGACAGGGAGTCCCCTTGTTCCACCTCAGCTGGGAACATTCACAGCCAGCGACTCAAATCACTTGCTGCTCTGCACATGTTCTTGAATGACCATGAAAGCACTATGAATATTGATTTGGAGGGGTTACAAATGATTCATAGCAAATAGGCAAACTCACAAGTCTGTAACCCGTATGTAATGAGGATTGACTGTAGGATGTTGCCCCTAACTCTGATGTGCACCTTTGCTTACAGCTGGGTAACCTAAGTAGATTCTGAGTGGCATTCAAGAGGTAAATCTAAAATGGAGAACAAGAGACCTCAGGAAATATAGATTAAAAAGATAACTTTTCAAACTGTTTTCCCACAAGCAGTGTGTGAGCTTTGCAGGTTCTCTAAATCCTCCTCCGCATTTGGTGCTGTCGCTATTTCAGTCATTCTGATAGGTGGGTAATTACACCTCACCGAGATTTTAATTTGCATTTCCCTAATGGCTAATAGTTTGGCAGTTTTTAAACAGCTAAACATGTGACTACCCCTCTTGAGCATTTATTCCAGGGAAATAGAAACTTTGAATCCTCCCCCAACAAACACCTGTACATGGATTTTCATGGCACCTTTATTTGTTATAGCCAAAAACGGGAAATAGTCCAGTGTCCCTCAATGAGTGAGCAGTTACATTCTACCATGGGTTACCACTGAGCAATAAAAAGAAAAACTGTTGGTACACACAGCAACCTGACTGAATCTCTAGGAAGTTAGACTGAGTGAAAAAAGTCAGTTTCAAAATGTTACATACTATATGATTCCATTTACGTACCGTTCTTGAAATGAGAAAATTACAGGAATGGAGAACAGATTAGTGATTATCATCGGTTAAAAAGAGGTGGTAGGAGGGAAGGTGGGTGTGCCACAAAAGGGCATCTAGAGGGATGCTTGCAGTGATGGAAACATTCTGCACCTTCATTATATCAAAGTCAATATGCTGGTTGTGATCGTACCATAGTTTTCTGAGGTGTTACCATTGGGCAGAAACTGGATAAAGGGTACATGGGAGCTCTCTGTTTTATTTCTTTCGGTTACGTGAATCTATGATTACCTCAAAGTAAGAAGCTTAGTGAAAAATAATGAAGGAGAAATACTTTCTCAGATAAACAAACAAAAAGATAACTTTCCTTTTTCCAAGTCTCAGTTGATTCTTGTTTACCAAGTAATTTAACAAGCTCTTACCCTTTAAAGAGGCTAAAGAAAGGTTGTTAGTTCATATGACACAACATTTTTAAAGATGACTTACTAAAAACTATACACCACACATACAACTTCTTAAAAGCAATAAACTTTGATAACTTTTGATAGTGATAATATTGCAGATCTATCATGTGTTCCCTCACTGTACTAAATAAAAAACTTAATCACCTAATTTTCATTTCAAAAAAGTTTTCACATGAAGTAATATATATACAGTAAAGTGAACAGTATTAATGCAATTAATGTAATCGGCTCTTTTCGAATGAGGAAACTGAGGCTCAACTCATATGTGAAGGTAGATGACATTGTTAATACTGAAGGTTTGGTTTGCAAAGTAGATGCACAAAACCCGGATCCCATGATTCTGTGCAAATCAGAATCTCTAGGGCATAAACAAAGTTTTAATATGACATCTGAGTTCATCTTATCCACTGTCTCTCTCCATATATATATATATATATATATATATATATATATATACATATGATTTTTTGATATATAAGGAAGGGGCTGAGAATAATTATGTAGGATACACAGAATAAGTCTTTCTGAAAGGGAAGAGAATGGATCTTTTCAAGTTAGGTGTTGTATTAGTTTCCTAAGGCTGCGGTGACAAAGTGCTACAAACTGGGTGGCTTAAACAGCAAAAATATATTGTCTCACAGTTCTGGAGACTGGAAGTCTGAGATGAAGGGGTTCATTCTGTGAGCTGTGAGGGAGAATCTGTTCCATGCCTCTTCCCTTAGCTTCTGGGCATTTGCTGGCAATTTTTGGCATCCCTTAGCTTATCTATCTGATCTCTGCATCCATCTTCTCATGGTTCTCTCCTTATAACCATGTCGGTGTGCAGATTACCCCTTCTTATGAGTACACCAGTTATATTGGATTAGGGTCCACCCTGCTCCAAGAAGTATGAGCTCATCCTAACTAATTACATCTGCAGCAATCCTGTTTCAAAATAAGGTCACATTCTGAGGTACTGGAGGTTAATTACTTCAACATATGAAATTTGGAGGGACACAGTTCAACTCATAACAGATTCCTTCCCCCATTCTTACCCAATGAATGTGATAGGTAAAGCTGCCAATAGGTTATCAAATGAGGTAGGTCCAAGGTACGATGGTAGAAAACTGTCCTAAACAATAAAAAAAGTAAGCAGTCATTTTAATATATATATTTTTGGGGTTATTTTATCTAATTCAAGAGAATTAAACTTAAAACTCTAAATATTCTGTATTTGTAAAATGCTTGTGATCAACCCTATAACTTTCATTTGCACTGATAATAGAAGAAAATCAGACATTTTCTAAAAGTTATATTATTTCCTTTCTAAATGTTTTGAAAGTGCCAATGTCAAGTTTTTTCAACTCTTTAAGTGTAGGAAGAGTTGCTTGACCATAATTAATAGATTTTTCAATCAGACATGTTTTAAACAAACACTGTAAATCAAACCAAAAGTTATTGAAATAGGAATATCAGCAGAATTCCTCCCAAACTATTTATTTTAGGGAAGCCAAATATACTAAGAAGTAAAAACAAATATCAAAATGTTTGTTACTGGTCAGTGCTTCTTTATTATGAGCCCATTGTTTAAAAGTATACATATTAAAGTTTATGGGAAAGTTACGTGCTACACTCAAGCTGACTTGTCTCTATAACATACAGAGCAATAATAAATTAAGAAAAAAAATCCAAGTCGGTTGTTTAAAACTGTGTAAACTAATGTGTTGATTGACTGCAGGGTTTTTTCCCCACTTTTGAAGCAGATATGCTGACATCCTGTATACATATCCTGAGATGATTATTCAAAGCGCAAATTAATGTCATACTCCACACCTTCAAACCTCTTCTGACTCTGTTTCTTTTGCCCTCTCACTCCTGTACACATCAAAGCTGCTCTGTAACAGGAGCAATGGAACTTTGGTACCTAGGGAAGATGAATGAACATTTCTGCAGAATATTACTGTTGAGCAATGAAAAGACTAAAAATGGGTGGGTGGCTTCAATTGTAAGTCGGGGGGAAAAACAAATTCTAAGAAATCACAGGGCTTGGTACCCATTTGGAAAGATAGGAGCTATTTTTAGATGTAAAGAGGATGTGGTGATTAATATGAAAGCTAAAGCCATGTAAATCCAAATGCAACAGCTGAATATCAAAAGTGTACTGTTAGGCATTAGCATTCTACCAAAATATGGGTAGGGAGAAGAAATTATTTTCCATTTTTAATCCAAAAATGGCTTTCAAATAGCAATATAATTTGGAGATATTGTACGTTATTAGATAGAGACAGTGATTTCAAAATTTTATTGGTACAAAATACTAAATATGTAAAGTATTAAAAACAGCTTTCTAAGAGAATTATGTATTTTAAATGTTGGGAGTAGCTAACTCCTAAATGTCAGTCACACAGGTATAATGGAGATAGAATTCTTCTGAGTCTTAGTAGTTTCTAAATATTCCACCAATTCACAGCTGTCCACTTTTCACAGATGAAATCCTGGAGCTGTTGACCCAAGTCAGTTGTTGTTCTGAAAATACCACAAATCAACTCAAGAAATTCTATACCAGGACTGTGTCCCTAGCCTTGCAGTGGCCCATTCCTGAACTGCCTTCTCAGACCTTTAACTCTCTCCTCCTCCTCTCTCATCCACTAATCAATTTAAGGTCACAGTCCTTCCCTGCTAGAGTTTAGGTTCATTTTAAGAATGTTTCAATTGAATAATTAAAAATTAGGATATATTCTGTACACTTCCAGAAGAAAGGAAAGTAAAAAAAGAAATGAAAGAAGATAATTTGATAATGTAGCATAATGAAACAGACCTAGATTAGAAATTGCAAATATTACTTAACCTCTCCAAGTCTTGTTACCTGTTTAACTATAAAATATGGGTAACGATTCTTACCTCCCAAGTTGTCATGGGAATTAAATGACACTATACGTAAAGATTTTGGTGAACGCTACCAGCAGCGGTATTATGTTTCTGTACATCTGTGATTATTATTGTTGGTTGATGACACCACTCTGGCTCTGATTTAAAATCACACATTAGCTCTTCACAAATTATAGGTGTGAAGTAACAAAAGGCAAAGCAACAGTAACAGTGTGCCCAACTGTCTTCTGGCAGAAAATGGTTAATCAAATCTGAGCACTCCCTTGATAACAACTTCCACTGAGGGTGACCTCTTTTCTTTACAATCTCTTCCCTTATGAAGCTAGATGGTCAACACATTTAGTATACTTTATTAAGTGTGCATGCAGTTATCATCATTTTGAACACTGTCTGGCTTATTTATTACTAAGGAATTGGAGGTGAAAATCCTCTATCTTTTATAGTCTCATTTTTTTGTTAAATATTATATCAAAAAAATCTCCCAATGAATCTTTTCTCTGAAACATAGGAAAAAATTAATAAGAAAATGCAAAAGATATCATGTTTATTTTATAGAGGCGATACAATCCCTCGGATTGTATCTCTTCTAGTCAAAATATGTCTAATCTGAGCCTTACCTTCTCCATTTGATCTATCGTATCTTTATACGATCATCCATTTTGTTTGTCATTATCCATTATTGTTTATAGAAGATATCTTCTGTCTTCTCCCTGATGACTTTGTTAGGACTGAGCATAGACAACCCGTCTCTGCTGACCCCAATGTGTGCAGACACTGTAGCTGAAATTGTTCAGCTCAATGGGCATAACTCTCTCTCTCACTTTCATTTTCTCTTTTGTTCTTCACAATAGAGAGAGATATGTAAATCCATCAATCCCTCAATCCTAAGAAACAGTGCCACAGTCCTAAAGAATCCCTACCACCCTCCTTATATTGACCTGGCATTCAGGATTTTACAGAAATAAGATTTATCATTCACTTAAAGCAATTGCTTTTTTCACATTCTTTCTGATGCAACACAGAGAAGCACCTGAATCCCTGTCTTATCATAGCAAAAGGAGAGTGTGAAAAGATTGCAGGTCACAGATATGAAATACGTTTCCCTTTGGGAAAAGACACTGAATGGAAAGGGAGATGTTTTGGATTCAGGATTCTGATTCCTTAGGTTCTAACTTTCCTGAGAAAGCCAATGGACATTCTATTTTATAGTAAAATGATGTAACCTGAAAACTATAAGAACTGAAAAAGAACTAAGGAAAAACTTTTCAGAATTGAAATTTGGGACTGAAGGGGGTAAAATCCTGTTAAAGAGAAATTACAATGATGATCACCTAATGGAGAAAAGCAAAAACCAAAGCTTGTCGCTACCCAAGGGTAACAAATGATAAGATACAGAGAAGAGACTGATGGCCTTTGAAAGTATAATTCTTGATCATTCCGTTTTGGGACCAGCATAGTATTTTCTTAACTACTTTTCTAGGGTTTAAACGTCTTCAGAGGCTCCTTCCTCTATCATATCTATCAAGCTGAGTGGACTTTTTAAAAAATCTATCAGTACACTCATTTAAATAAACAAATCCCTAACCCCTAAAACAACAGAAACATGGTGAAAATATTCCTAAACAATTTTCTTGTTACTGGTATTAATCTTTAAATATTGCTATTATCTGCTCTTCTCCAACTTGTATCACATCTGTGCTTACTGGGTGAAGAATAATTTCTCAGAGAACCTTTCTACACAACTGTTGGAGGATGAGGCAGTTTATAAACCACCATGTCACTGACAGTGTAAAAACCTGAGCAGAGGGGCTTTGATCTAACAAAAGGCACCAGGCAGTCCAGGGCACTGTCCCTCAATGCCAGGTTTTAGATTAAATGAGATTCCCAACTTGAATATAAACTGGATAGAAATTGAAGACTGGACCCATGTACCTCCCAAATATTTTGATGTTTGGCATTTGAACACTTTTTGGTAAATGAATCACTCTGTCATTTTAGAGAAAATGATACCGTCTCTGCTAAATCAGAAATCAGGTTTTCATTTTCTTTTTTTTCCAGAAGAGTTTTGTAAGGATAACACCAATTTGGCGTACTACAACACTTAGATGCTTTTATTTTTCTTGTTCGCGTCTTCCTATAAGTTGGTCTGTTGACTAGGAGACACCATCATCAGTACTCGGTGCCTTTCTTTACCCTCAGAAAAGATAGTCCTGGTTCACAAACCACTTTGATAGTCTTTCCTGGAACATTCTGTATAAAGTGCAAAGTGTTGCCATTTGCATATTCTACTGTTGGTGTGAGGTGATATGTCCAGGTATTGAGTTTACAGTGGTAATATGAATAAGTTCTTTTTCTAAACTCCAGGGAGACTCTCAGTGATGAAAGTGGCACAGAGTGACTCCGACGGAATAAAACAGAGTTATCAGGGTACTCTGTCTGGGGCATTATAATGACTCTGTTGGTGACAGCTTGTCTACTCCCTGGTGGTATTAGTAAAGAGCACTTTTTCTGGGGGAATTGTTGCGCTGGCTTTGCTTTCATGTGATCTGCATATACCCTGTCAAATTGAGTCACTTTGCATTTCACTACGGACAAAGGTCCCTTGGAGAATGGTACCTGGGAGTTTCACTGTCCCAGTACTTTGTTTTTGGTTCTCAAGAGGAACCTGTAACCATTTAAAATAGATATTTGCCTCCACCAGCCAAAGAAAACCAGACCAGCTCATTTACACATATAAGCTTAATTATTCCTACCTCACTGAGCACAAAGCACATATATTTAACAGGGTGGTACTGGACTATATCTTCAGGATAGAGTTGATCATATTGGTAGTAAGGTCACATACTTCATGCTCAGTAGACAAATCTGAGAAGTGATGGGTGCAGGACTGGGAATTTGAGAGGTATTCTCAGGAACAAGGAACTCAAGTGGGCTTCTTTTTAATGCAACAAAACTAAACTTTGTTTAATTCGGAAGTAGTGACCCAATTTAATCTTATCTGAGGTTCAAAACAGCTTATATCATTTGTTTTTTACAATTGTACATTTTGTTATCCTATAAGGTTAATGAGAGGAAGTCAAGGTTATAATGAGAACTACAAAACGGAAATACCACACTGAAGTCTGTTTTTTTTGACCTCAAGAAAAGGCACTTAGATTCTGAATTCTCATAAAAGCTCATGCTTAATAAGACTCATGATAGTAGTTGTGAGAAAAGCTAATCTTTGAAGACTTTCTGCATTTTTTTTATATCAGGGAGATTGGTTGATTCAGATAATTTACCTTGCAAATATACATTTAAATTCTTACTCAGTAAGCTCAAACAAAAAGAAAAAAATTCCAGAGTAATTAAATCCTATTTATCGATATTATGACATGGCACTATCATGCCATTATTTCAAATAGAAAAAGGTAATGAGATAGAGAGTGAGAGGAAAAGAAGAGAAAATAAAAGACAGATATTCTGGTTATAGAAACTCATTAACTTATCTCATTAATTTAATTTATTTCATTAATTTATCATTAATTAATATCTCATTAATCTCCTTAATTTAGCTCATTTATTTAGTTAAGTGACCAAAATGCTTACTATGACTCATGGATGCAGCTAATTTGAAAACCAACATATTAGTGAGTAATGTCTGTCCAATTAAACCTAAAAGCCCAGTCCACAAGCAGCTGACATGTGAAGGGAGCGATACCTGAAACTCGCCAGACGGCTACCTTTTCCTTGGTTTAGGGCAGAAGTGGGAGAAACACAACACAGCCAACAGGACATAACAAAGGTCCTAAAGAATATTCGGCAAAACAAAAGGTTTCTACCTCTGACTACCTCTGGGTGGAAAGATTTTTCAGTATTTTCAAAAGATTATGTAATAAAAATATTCAAAAAGTAAAAGAGGGCAAAAGAATATACAGATTTGCCCAGATCTGCAGAGAGAAACATTAGCTTTATTCCCCTTTCCTCGTATCTCACTTCTCTCCTTTACTGTTTGACTAAAGAGAACAAACTGTTCACAAGCTGCTGGATGGGAAATTGTACCTGATTCAGCAGTACCAGGACAAGAGAACTGTGCAGAGCAGCGAGAGTGGGGAATCTTATTGAACACACTTCCTTGGCATCCCTCTGAAAGATCCCCTTTATCTGGACAAAAGTTAGCTACAATTTCCTGATATTGCTTATACAACTCCTTATATTCCTTATACAATTTCCTTACATATAAAAGGGAGAATTGTTGCAACATGTGCTCCTCTATGATGCTAATAAATAGACTAACCTTTCACCTGCTTGAATGAGAGGATGTACTGAAGGGAGTGATGAAGTGGATTATCTATTAATAAAAATGAATGAAGGTATAAATGGATGTATGACATATTCTGCATTTATGAGAAAGTTCTAATATTAATTGAATGGTGAATAAAGGAGAGTAAGAACATTCAAAGAAGAGAGTCAACTTGTACAATCCTTTAAAAAAATCAAAAAGTTATAAATTACCAACCGCCAAGTCAGCTAATTAAGCCTCCCATTAATTTGGAAATAAAAAATCTAATTTTCACTGAACCATCCAATTCCAAGGATTAACTTAAAAGTGAACCATTCCTTGGTATTCTAAGTGCATTCTAAGTGAGTGTATTAGCTTCTTACTTTAAAGAGGGCAAAATGCATTTGAGGACTTATATTCTCATGAGCTCCTTCTTACTTTGGTTTATTTTAGTAGAGGGTTGGACTAGAATTTAAAGTTGTTTCAGGGGCAAATCAAAGCAGATTTACCTGAAGAAGAGTCGTGCGAAGTAGTCATTAGTTAAAGCAAACCAAACAAACAAAAGTTTGGTTTGATTTGCTTTAGAGGAGTATACGTTCGAACAATTCTTCCTTTTATATATATGACTCTTCTAGTTGATTTTCATTTTCTTATAACAACTTTTATTTTCATGCTACCTGTTGCTCTGAGCAAAAAGCCATAAGTTTCAACCAATTTATTTTAGCATTTGGTGTATTTTATTGCTATAATTTTTAGCTCTAAAATATATCTCCTTAAATGAGTGTGCATTTTTATATGTGTATGTGTGTGTATACATATATATTTTGAACTATCATATATTTGAACTAAATAATAGTATATATATTTATTTTTATACCATATATATATATGTATATACACACAGACATATATACTATCACTTAGTTCAACATAACATAAAATCACATTATTTAAGAGTAAAAATGTTACAATATTTTATCCCCACTTGATAGCTTAATGCTGTACTTGTGTTTTGAAAATAAGGTGTGAAGAATATATTCCAATAATTTTCAGTTAAGTTCCAAGTCCACTAAAATTATAGGAGCTGCCTTAAAGCTCCATAGTATGTGGATAGAAGCAAATTTTGTCACACACGAGGAGAAAACAGAGACTGAAGCAAATTCGCAGCAGCAGACATCCGACATGCCATTCTTTTCCTGCCTCAAGTGAATCTAGCCTGAAAACACACTCACACATGCTTACAAAAAAGGACAATGTGTCAGATCAGATACATTCCCTAATTTTTGTGGTATTTGCTAATTAGATTATTTAAAAGTCTGCTATTCCACAAATATTTTAGGAGGTACCTCCTAGAGATAATTATTAAAGGATTACTGGCCATTTACTATGGGCCAAGCAAGATGCGAGGACCTGGGGTAAAAACCTCCCATTTGGTAGAGCGTACAACATTATTTTAAAATTTTCCATATGATGTTATGCAAACAACTTAACATTTGTACAAAGTGTAAGAGTAATAACAGAACTTCTTCTCCCTATGCTTAGCTCACTGTAAAAATTTATACCAAAAACACCCCTACACATATGAGAGGAACACAGAAAACACATTCACACAAATGTCTTATGCATGATGTAAGACACATTTGGAGAGGTGTAAGGATACTGGAGAAACTGAGGACCTGGCAAAGTGTTTGAAAATTTGCACAAATTTTTAATGTAAATGTTGTCATTAATCTCAGGCATCAGACATTTTTCAGCTTCGAAGGTGCTACCCAGAAGGGAACTACACTCTCAGCATGCTTTCCCACTTGGAGAGACATATTGTCAATGTAGGAAATTGCCCAGCTAATATCCACAGTATTTTAAGACAGGGAAGTCTGAAGTGAATAGTGTGGGCCTATGGAATTAATAAGGGGCCAATATGATCATGGTAAGAATGGGCAGAATTAAGGACAGGCAAGGGGTACCTGTAAATGACAGTGTAAAAAGGTGCAGGAAGCAAAAGGAGATGGCGTGAGGAAGAGAAGAAGTAGAGAACAATTACAGTGCCTGCTCCTCCCATTAGCAGCCAAGAGGGCTCTTGCTGGAGCTTCTTCAGCTATTTTTTACTGTGAATTTCTTGCATCAAAACCCCAGCACCAACTGCTGTGGTGATTTTTAACTGTGCAACTTCTGCTTCCATGGAAATTGTCACTTTTCCAACCTGTCTAGTCAGACGATCAGCCATGGCTGTGTCCCAATTCAGGTGAGGAAGGGATAGGTCAGATCCACAGATGTGAATATGCAGGTCATTGTGGCCTGAGACAAGGCTTGGAGTTCCTCTCTACCTATACTGTAGGCCAGTCGATTCTGACTTGGAAGACAGTCCATTAACTCTTCAGATGACTCCACCTATAGTTTCATATACAGAGTTAGGTGCTTCTGTGCATCTAGGAGCATGGATAGCCTCTACAGGTGTTTCTGAAGTCCCTGAGGCAGGTAACACACTTATTTTAGTAATGTTTATCCACGACTTTAAGAAACATTCAGATAATTGCAAATGCAGCCCCAGCCATCCTGTGCATTTCAAACCATAACACCACATGGAAGTAGACTTTGAGCAATAGACTTAGTTGAGAATTTTCTTGTTTGTCAGGTAACTTTTCTCTCTTGATACCAGGAATAAGTAAATGAGTTAAATTGAACAAAAGTATTAAGTGAAAAGGAAAGGAAACAAGATAGCTGTGCATTAAATAAAGCACAATCAAGATATGCATTGCTGGACCACAGTTTTGAAGATCTATAGCTACAGTGGGTAATAAATCTGTCATGCAAAAAGTATTTATACTAAAGATCTTCAGGAAAAGAAAATAAAAATATGAAAAGATTGCACTGTGAGGCTTAAAAACACCTACTGGAGCCCTTTGTCTTTTTCTTTTACTTCGAGAGATATATACACGTAATGAAGTATAATAGAGATATATATCTGATAGTCTCAGATGTGAGTATACAGTAAGTGACATACAACACAATGTTGGAAATATGTATAGATTTTCAGGACTGAGACAGAGCCAGTACTCCACTTTCATTTAATACTATTCTCGGTGTTAGAACAATGTTTCTAACTCTTCAAAGGGAGAAAGGAAGAAGAAAGAAACATGTAACCATAAAGTTCTGAAGAGTGAAGCTGAGAAGACTCATCCAGTTTCTTCCCTGGCAGTTTTCGCTAGGTACAACATATGGTGGATATGTCAGAGCTTTGAAATGTCTAGTTTAAGAGGATCAATAAGTAAAGTCAGAATTATTTTTTTACAACTCTTTGACACCACTCTGCTCTATATCCTTGGTCACAGAAACCTTTTCTTCATCAGGTTATGTGGTTTGTCTTACAGTGGTCTCTTTACTTCTGGAGCAATAGTATTTAATAGTAAACAGTAATATTTCTAATAGCTATGGAGTTATTTATATTTCATTTGTTAATACTGAAATAGCCCAAAAGTACTATTTGAGTCCCAGTAATATTGCTATTCTACCACTACATAATCTTTGTTGCATCCAATTAAAAAGAAAAGACTCCAATTACTGACACATCTTCAGATGGTACAATGTGTTCATAGGTCACAATGCTATTTTGCTTATGCATGTACAAACTTGGCTTTCTCTCTCTTTTGTTCCTTTTCAGCCCCATCTCTTTACTTCTTTGAAATTGTTGCCTTCTTCATCAAGCAAAGTGAGAATACTTACCTAAGTAGGGCATCACTATTTACCGTTCCTTTGGTGTGCTCTGAATAACAGAACGTGCTCCCTAAGCCATCCTGTGTAGGTCCTGTTCCTGCTTCCTCACACCCAGGCAGTCGAGCTTATTTTATGTCAGAGATGCTTCCTCCCATAACGCTTCTGGAAGTTGAGCAGTGTTACCAGAAGTGAAAGGTAGGCATTTTTCCTGCTTTTGATAGCCCACCTTTCTGTTCATTCAACTAACTCTTACTGTATACCTAGTATGCACTGGTCACAGTGCTGAGAGACAGGGATGGAAAAAAAGGCAAATAAGGTATAGTCATTCATTTCTAGGAGTTCACAAACTTGTGAAGGCAAGACACACAGACAAGCTAGTGGCACCAAGTCAAAGGGTTAAAAAATTAGACCTCTGTTGTCAGATGGTCTTAACTTTGAACCCTGCTTACTAGCTGTGTGACCATGGGCAAGCTACTTTGTCTTTCTACACATAAATAAATGCAGGTGATGTCAATACCTATCTCCCGTGTTTGTTGTGAGAATTTGAGGAGCTTATGCAATTAACACAGTCCATGGCGTGTGATTAGCTTACAACAGTGATGATAGATGGGCTCAGGATGGGTAAAGCACAGATTAATACAAAGGCAAGGGAGGGGTGTCCACTTAGAGACATTTAGCGATCACCTCTGGGGGTTGCTCAGGAAAGTCTGGTCATAGAGTGATATTTAACCTGTGAAGAAGAGTTAGAAACACACAGAAACACTTTCATCCTCTTCTGTTGAGAAACAACAAACAAACAAACAAAAAACATTGGCCTCTCGAATTAAACTTTCTCTCGGTTGATGAAGTTAGGTGACCAGATGACTCAGTGCAGGATTATCGGTATCTGTGAAGCATCAGAGCACAGGCATGATGCTAATATCTTTTGTCATTGGCTCCTACTTGCAGGTGCCTTCTCTACCGTTCAGTCATAGACGATAGCTAGGAAGATAAATGAACTCGGGAGAAGCAGGGAACAATACTGCAATTTTTTAATCTGTCACAGTTCTTCCCCCACTTCAAAGTTGACTTGACAACTGCATTTATTTCACATCGCAATTGCTACAGGTTAATAATATTGTTTTATCAGGAAACATTTATCTTGAGGAAGAAAATTATCCTAATGCAGCAGATAACTTATCCAAGGACAAAGAGAAAGGGGGCTATGTCTTGAGGGTAATGCCAATGCCTGGCATGCTATAAAAATAAATGAAATCTGATTAATACTATTGGGGAGAAGAATAAGTCATAGCTTCTATGAAATATTATTTTCCTGATTGGAACCATTTCCATTTTTTGTCAGCTTAAAACATTGTATTTAAGATGAGATGACTTTAAAATGGTGACAGATATCTCAAGCCCTATGATTATAAATGGTTGTTATAGGCTTGTAATCCTGAGGGCTTAGTCTAAAGTATTTTCTCCATAAACTGAAAGAGAAACACACTAGGAATTCAGAAGATTTTAATTAAATTTGTTCAAAAAAATTAAATGGGAATTTTAAAGCCTGGTTCACAAAGCATTTTTGATAATGAATTTAATTTATAGAAGAAATTTCTTAGCAAATTTGGTGATGCCAAAAAGCCTTCACATGCACAATATATGTTTTCACAGAAGCATTATTATTAATTACTCTGCTTTTACTAATTCACAAAGGTTAGTCCATTTTCAGCTTCATTCAAAAGTGTGCTCTTAAACCTACCTTCTAAAAAATGGTAACAAATGCTTTTTTATATGAGAAAAATAGACTACAAAGGGTTGGACAGTACGATCTTATACATGAAACTAATTTCTTTTCAAAAATAGTTCATTAGTATATATAGTGAAAGCATTTTGGGCCAGAAGTAAAGAAAGAATGCATAAAAGCAAAATTTATTTTGAGTAGGACAGCTGAAACACATCCAGAATAAAATCATTCATTCCTGTTTTACTGTAAAGTTGCCTGTAGCATCATAAAGCATCCTCAGAACATGTTACACAACTCTGCAGTAGCAAAACTAAGCCATGCAGAGGACAGTGTGAAAGCTGGGATGGTGCAAAAAAAAGTAGGTGCTGGGTAATAGCGTTGCAGGTGTGGTTTCAGTAATAAATCAACCCACTAATAATAATAATATCTTGTATTTATGCAGATCCTTTCTTTATGAAGCCCAAATGTGTTTTTAAAATACAATTCTGTTAATTCAGAATGCACCCCTGTGATTAGGAAGGGTGCAGGTTTAATTAACTCGGTTTTATGGATGAGGAAACTTGCAGTGTCCTCTCTCTGTTGATAATGTGCTGGATTCAGTATTCTTTTCTGTTGCTAGTTTGGCCTTCGTAAGGCAACAGTAGGTCTCAACTGATCACCAAAGTGATGACTGAAAATGCGGACGATGAAGGGAGAACAAAGCTGGTAATTACAGGAAACTGTACATTTTGGTATCAGCCTATCCTTTGCTGCATTTCCAGTGCAATTGGCTAACACAAAAGGTGGAACATTTGCATTGGAAAATCCCAAAGATGGTGTTATTAAAAACAAAGCAAAACAAAGAAGCAAGGTATCAATAACTGGATTGTTTTAGATGCACCCAAGCTTTGATGTACATAAATCAAAAAGGATGGTCCTAATGTGTTGGTATAAAACTTAGTTTTTTTAGTCATCTGAACAGTGGAACACACTTATTGAAAATTAGTCATTCAGTTTATTATGTGTTAATTCTTCAGTTGGTTCTGAAGTTTCTTAAGAGAGTAGGAAGAGAATAAGATAACAAGTTCAGAAGTAAAAAAAGGTGGTGGTGGGGAACCTAACAATTGTCTGTCTTTCCTCACTCTCAGGGAACTTGTACTCTTCGCCCATCCTACAAATGTTTATTTTGTGCCAACCATTAAGTAAGAACCCACTGCCCTGCAGGGAGACTCAAGCACTCTTGTTGTTTAGTTTGTTTTGCTTTGTGTTCTTTTTTCTTTTTGAAACTTATAAAATGGAATCCTCTCTGAAACTTCTGTTGAAAATATACAATTTATGATTATGTCACTCTGGTTGTGCAGAGTGGGAGAGTCATAACGCAGAGCAAAGTTGACCATTTCTTTCAAATATGAAGTGAAGAAAGACAATTTCCACGTTGTGAGCCCAGTGGCCCCTTCCCCCACCCCCTGCATCACACTGTGAGGTCATTTTTACAGTTGGTTTTTCAAACCAATTCATTTATTCATTCATTTTTATTCAACAAATACTTACTGAGTATCTGTTATGTGTGAGGCAGTGTTCTACAGAAGCAGCAGCACAGACGTGGCTTTACTCTTATGAAGTTTATAGTCTGGGGTGTGATGTGGCACTTTGACAATAGAATAATTCATACATGCAGAAGCTTAGCAACTTTGATTCTGAATATCTGGAATGGTATATCAACTGTATACCTAATTTTTAAAAAATGGTTTTTATAGCAAGATTGATAGGTTAGGTCTTTAGTTCCAAGCAGCATTAGGAGAATGCCTCAGTGAATGGTGCCTTCCGTCTTATAGTCTCTTGTGAAGACAATCAAAATGTCATTGACAAAAGCAAATTTACCAGTGAGAACATGGTCATTCCCATGTTTAAGCAACAATCTTTCAGTTCTGTAGAAAGTGTAAAACTGTTATATTGAATTTTCTGAGATCTGGGGGTGCACATTTCTTTGTCCTCTCAGTATGGTGGCACTCTTGGAAAAAGATACTGACATTTCAAGAAAAAGTCACATTGGTGACCCCTTCTACCAAGGTCCCCACTGTTGTACATGGTAGGGCTGTTGTAAAAGTCCTTCTAGGTCATTGTAATAAATCACCTGTTTTCAGTGACAGTTGTTTGGAACATTATTTTCTGCAATTTCAGAGGAAAAATAAGTTCAGATTTAGGGGATGAGTGAGAAATGGATCAATCAGGATCCAATCAGAAAACAGAATCCACTTGGAAATTTAAAATAGAGGGAGTTTGGGCTGGGCAATGGAAAAGCCAAAAGCAAACACGAATAGTGAGGCAACTGAGAGTTTATCAAAGCAGGCAGCACCCCACCCCCAATATCCCTCCAGACACTTCCTAGTTGGAAGTCAGCTGATATACGGGTATCCAGACAGAGAGGGGATCAGCCCACCTGTGATACACAGAAGAACACAGGAAAAGTCAGTCAAGCCCAGCATTGCCGTAGAAAGTTAAGAAAAAAGACTTCTTACTGTTGAATAGAGATATCTACACAGACAGATGAGAAAAGTGACTGACATATTCTTAAAAATGTTTTAAAATGCCCTGTCTTGAAGGATAATGAAAATATTAAGTAGGAAATGAAAAATATTAAATATAAAAATTAAAAAATTAGCTGAAGAGTTTAATGACTGAAAACAAGATAAATAAGTAAGAGCATCAGCAGTTCTGTACACCAAAAATAACCAGTTAGGGGCTTCCCTGGTGGCGCAGTGGTTGAGAGTCCACCTGCCAATGCAGGGGACACGGGTTCGTGCCCCGGTCTGGGAAGATCCCACATGCCGCGGAGCGGCTGGGCCCGTGAGCCATGGCCGCTGAGCCTGCGCATCCGGAGCCTGTGCTCCGCAAGGGGAGAGGCCACAACAGTGAGAGGCCCGCATACCGCAAAAAAAATAAATAAATAAAAATAACCGGTTAGAAATTATAAATAAATTTTTAAGAGATCACAAGTATAAGATAAATAAATCAAACCCCTCCCCACATTATGTTTATTAATTTTTTTATTTATAAAAAATGAGGGGGGATATAAATAAAGGAAAACACTACCAAAATCCTTATGGGGAGGAATGAAAACAGATCTTAATGAATAATACATACATTGTTTCTGGATGGCAGTATTCAATATAATTAATATTTTTTTCCACAAATGAACACCTGTTAATACAAATATGAAGCAAAATCCAAATAATGGTATTTTTGTTTGTTTTAACTTTTGTTTGTGGAACTTATATAAATTTGTTTATGAATAATCTGGAAGAAAAAGTTTTCAAAAATAACTAAGTCATGTTTATAAAATCAATGATGAAGTATATTAATTAATATTAAGTAATTAAGTAATTAATAAAGTATATTAAAGTTAATATATAAATATTATAAAATATTAGTAAAGACACCAGAGCTATAATCACTAAAATAGTAAGATTTCCTTGCAAGACTAATGAGGTAAATCAGTGGAGCCAAATAGGAAGCCCAATGCACACACCCACATATACACTGATATCCATAAAACTTAATATTTTAAAATAAAATGTCACATTACTGAGAAGGAGGAGTTTCAATCAATAAATGGCATTAAACATGATGGAATATTATGAAATATTAATATTTATAACATTGGAAATCCTTATTTTTACATTGAGTGAGGAAAAGCAGGATATCCAATTATATCATTAAATAATATCTATGTGTGTATAAAAACAAATAAGCTCATAAAAATACAAGAAGAAAATATTTCAAATATATGAAAAGTCTTTAATATTAATATTATTAAAGACAGGGCAATTTATCTTCTTCTGCTTTCCAAGTTAAGCCTAAGATTAAGATTTGGGGCACATTCTTAAAAATAGGTAAAATAAGTCGAGTCCTTAATAAGATTTGGCACAGTGTTCTAAGTCAGTTGACCTGACTGAACTCATTTAATTCTCTTAACTAACTTGCAAGAAACATATTCCCCTTACCCCATTGTACAAATAATGAAACACAAGTCTAGGAAGTGTTGGCAGCTTGTGGAAGATCCCACAGTTACAGAGTGAAAGATGCAGGATCTGGGCCTGAAGGAGCCGACTCCAGAATTCACTCAACACTGCATGGTACCACCTCCATCAAGAAGGCAGCATGCACATTCACTGAGGAATTTTAGCTCTTAAAAAGTTCTATAAGTTACATGTTCTCATCCTCACCTAGGAAAACTCAGTTGACTATGTTAAGTAGTTTGATATGTGATCATGTTATTTCTCTGATTCAAAGTGAGTCTTTTCAGGCACCATTTACTCAACATTGGAGGTCAGTTCACTTCTCCCAGTCCAGGTGTGCGTCTACAGGCTCCTCCTTGACCTTGAGGTCTCACGAGCTACCACCCTTGTTTCCTGAAAGTTGAGTTATTTGTGTGCTATAGACTGTGAAATTAGAGCCAGTTTCTATGGGAACGAGCTTTATTCAATCCAGAAGGGCAGTGAGGAGTAATTTGTAAATGTTACAGAGGGAAGGAAAAGTTAGCCACACAGCATATCCTCAGTAGGAAACACCATGTCTTTCACTTCCTTTTATCCTTTCAGAAATGTTGCCTTTTAATCCTGTGGAGCTGAAGGAATTGCAAAATCCTTACCTGATAAACTTAATAAACTCACTCCTTATCCATCTTCATGATATCTAAAACCAAGGAACAATTTCTCCTCCCAGAATATAGGTTGATGCACTCTCTAGTCTTCCTCATCCCCTGAAGTAGACATTACAGTTTTAGAATATATAGAATGAATTACTCTAATAGGATGGTCTTGAATCTTTGAGGATGAGCAGGAAGAAGGAATAAGAATTGACAATTGGGAAAACCAGTAATGTTATCCTTGTCTTTATTTCTGGATGTCCATGCTTTCTCTGTAGCCCAATTAAGATTGTAATTCAAAACTTAGGAGGAAAAAACCTAATACATCATATTTTTAAGCCTAGCTTTATACATTCCTATTCACTGTTGGACCTTTAAAATATATTGAGCAATATTTTCTTTTTAGTCTACATTTTTAAACCTAACAATTGATAAGTATCTTTAAAAAAATTTTAGAATAAATGATGTAATCTCCTGTAGAAACCAATACCTGACAAAATATTTCAGTATTACCAAGAAATAATAGTTTCAGTGCATTTTACCCTAAAAGTATTTCATATATTTGAAAAATAAATATTTGTGTCCATGCTATCAACATAAAAACCACAATGGATTTATAATAATCTAGTAAACTCCTGAAATTAAGGGGATTTGTGGATACATGAAAATATTTTCCAAAAGTTTATTTTGGAAATCAAAATAACGATCAAACACATGAAAATAATGTTTTCCAAGGAACACTCTTTTCCAGTTATCCTTTCTTTACATTTCCTGCAATTTAGAATAATGACATTTAAGAGAATAGATAAATTATTTCATTAAGACATGAAATCAATGTATAAATTATTTTATTAAGAGATGGAATTACATTCTTGGTTTATATTAATAGAGTAATAGAAAAGTAAAAATATATCAGCTGATTTATAAATGGAATTGGTTGTGAACATTTCAACATAAAAGTAAGAAAGTTATGCCCCAAAAAAAGAAATCCCCAAAACAAACATGCTTATTACCTTAAATGCACCCAGAATTACATTTTGACATTTCAAGTAACATAGAGAATTGATTTCCCCAGTACATAAAATCTTCCAAATCTATTTCTCTGTGATACATTTTACAATTATTAAAAAGGACTAGTCCATTCCCCTATTTTAAGGTAAGCCCTTCCATAAACTATCAAATAGTTGTACCTATTTCTTAAAGCTCCCACTTCTTGCAGAATAAAAAAGTGCTCAGAAGGATACCTGTATTCACCATGAAGCAGATTGCAGTGTATGCCCTTCCTTTTGGACCTTTTTCCAAAGGATTTAATTACTAAAGTGCCCGAAGCATGTTTGCTTTTACATTATTGGTTTTGCAAATAAGTAGCACTGTGTTCTAATAAACACGGTGACAGTGCTTTCAGTTCATCATTTTATAACTTCAAACAGTAAAATCTAGTTTCCAGGTCCAAGTTTATGCTAGTATTACATATTACAAAAATATTTTCCAGCGTTCTGTGTAGTAATAGCACAGAGCTGGGCACACGTTAAACAATCATAAAAGTCAACTAATACTAAAAGAATAACCAATGTTAGAAGATTAAAAAAATTATACTTAAAAAAATAAAGGTTGCCAATTTAAGAAATCTACCCCCAAAAGATTTTAAATTTTCATATTCATATTGACTTATACAGGAAACTCAAGTTATGTTCATCGTGACTAATTTTAGATTTTCTAAACTTTTTGCACTTGTTTGTGTTGTTATTTTATGACATTTGTATTCCTAGAATGTATACATTTTTAATTAGCACTGCTATATAGTTACCTGTAATATGGTCGGTGGCTCTCCTTCTAATTATCTTCTTACAACCGCTATCAGCCTTTTAAATTTTCTTTGATGTCAGTTTGAAAAGTGACAATACATTTAGGGTTAGCCATTATTTCAGTCATTTTGATTACGCACTTTGCCTTTTCACCTTCTGGAAATCACATGACCCTTGCAGACTTAAGACCTTATCCAATTTTCTTATCTTCCTCTGCCTTTATATGTTTTCTTTTTTCTTCTCTTAAAGTTCCTGAGTGCAATATAGCTGTGGTCATTGCCAAAGTCATGGTAACCTTGTTAGGACTCTCCCCAAAGTCTTCACAAGATAACCAATTAATGACTTATTGCTTCATCTCAGGGTCATGTCATTCCTAAAACTATTGTCATTTTTTGCCCTTCAACAAAGTTTTAATTAATTTGACCAACGTTTCCTTTTATTCATTGTTTAGGAGAGAATAATACCAGCACAAAGTGTTTAGTTCCTATACTTCGTTATGTAGATAGTTTGTTTACATGACTATGATAGTTTTTCTATCCCATGAAAATATTTACTGCATTCAGCATCTTTCCACTTTTTAAAAGGAACATAGTCACATTTATATGAAAAAAAAAGTTGAATTCCACAACAATAGGACTGTATGATTGTAAGATTTTTCAGATATGCCATTTATACTCATGATGTCTGGAAGACTTTCTTGAACTAATGTCTAAGCCAGTGGTCTAAAAGTATGGTCGTCTGACATCTGGGAGTCTCTGAGACCCTTTCAAGTATCCTCAGATTCAAAAATATTTTCCTAATAGCAAAATATCACTTGCCTTTTCACTTTTTTGATGTTTATACTAATGATGGAACACAGTGGTAGGTAACAGCTGGTGCCTCAGCCTGTATTAAACTGTACTAGAAGTCATAAAATTCATTAAAGATTGTCCTAGATAGAGCAGTACAAATTATTAATTTTATTAAATATCTACTCTTGGGTACATCTTTTTAATCTTGTGCATAATAAAATGGGAAGAATGCATAAATCACTACTGCATTTGAAATAGGATGATAATATTAAGGAAACATTTTGTGTGATTGTCCGAGTTATGAGTGGAACTAGTTGCATTTTTCATGGAAAACCATTTACCCTTGAAAGAATGACTGATAGACAAAATGTGGTATTGGTAGACATTTTCTCAAAAGATCAATAAAGGAAATCTGTTACTTCAGGGAAATTCTAACAGTATTTGTTGCCAATGATAAAATTTGAGCTTTCCTGTAAAAATTAGAATTTTGGAGAACTGTATCAGCTACAATGAGCTTGACAAAACTCCAGTAATTAAAGAATTTTCTCATGAAATTATTTATAATAATAATGTGATTATTTTGATGTGTGTAAGCATTTGGAAGATCTGCATAACTCAGTGAAACAGTATTTTCCAAATGACCCAAGGCTTGATGTTATAAAATCACACATGGGTAAAAGATCCATTCAAAGTGTAAGACAGATCAAAAGATTTTAGTGTAACAGATATGATTTCATACTCCACATTGTTACTGATTTTTAAGAAACTACTACTTGTCTGGTTTGGATATTACTTCAGAGAAGCATATCCACAAATATCTGAAAGTTGTCTATTAAAATATTTCTCCCTTTTCCAATTACATATCTTTGTGAGGTTGGATTTTCTTCATATATTTCAACCAAAACAACATATCCCAACAGATTTAATGTAGAAACAAACATGAGAATTTAGCTGTACTCATTAAGCTGGGCATTAAAGAGGTTTGCAAGCTGTAAAGTAATGCAACACTTCTCACTGAATATTTTTAGTGGGGGAATATAGTTAATTTGTATAAGGAATGTTATTTAAGTTAGCATATAATTGAATTCTTATTTGTAAATGAGTAAATGAATATGTAGTTTGTTTCAATTTTAAGTTCTAATGTGGTAAATATCAATAGATATCAACCACATAAGTAGAAGCTTAATAATTTTTCAGGGTGTAAAGAGGTCCTGGAATAAATGGTTTAAGAAATGTCACTCTAGGGCTTCCCTGGTGGCGCAATGGTTGAGAGTCCTCCTGCCGATGCAGGGGACACGGGTTCGTGTCCCAGTCCGGGAAGATCCCACATGCCGCGGAGCGGCTGGGCCCGTGAGCCATGGCCGCTGAGCCTGCGCGTCCGGAGCCTGTGCTCCACAATGGAAGAGGCCACAACAGTGAGAGGCCCGCGTACTGCGAAAAATAAAAAGAAATGTCACTCTAAACGTTGATTTGCCTAAGTCTGGGTTCTGGGATTTCTGTTTCTGAGAACATTCATCCCTAGATAATCTCATCTATGCTATGGCTTTAAATGCCATCTCTAATCTGGTAACTTGTAAATTCATATATCCAACCCTGGCTTCACCCTTTAACTCCAAACTTATGTATATTACTGCCAGTGAACAATTTCTACTTGGACATCTAATAGGCATCTCAAAATTAATATTGTCCAAAACCTAACTCCTGATACTCCACTCTAAACCTGTTCCTTTACCAGTCTTCCTTCTTGCAGTACCTGGCAATGTCCAATCTTCCAACTGTTATAACAAAAACCTTGTCTTCATCCTTGAGTTCTCTCTTCTGCCATATGGCAGAGCCAACTCAGAGCCATCAATCTTATCAACTGTACTTGCAAATCACATCTCAAATCTGACCAGTTTCACCATTTCTCCTGCTATTTCCCTGTCCTGACACAAACAGCATCATCTCTTACATGGATTATTTCAATTAATTTCTAAACTGATCTCCTTTTGTATATGCTTGCTTCCTCAATCATTCAGGTTAAGCTATACTCAAGCAACCAATACTGCCAGAAGTTTGGTTTGTCTATCTATCTATCTGTGTGTATGTGTGTGTGTGTGTACACACACACGTAATTACACATAGTTTGTAGATCTCATAATATATATATCTCAGAGTGAGAAGATATATATATAATTTATCACAATTCAGCTGGGAATTCTCCTCCATGTTTCTTCACTCAGATCCAAGCGGTTGGAACAAAGTCTCATGAGTTACTAGTCTCCATGGAAAAAAGAAAGAGATCTCTAGTGGGTTTCACAACAGTGATTAAATTCTCCAGCATGAAAGTGATAGGCATGACTTCTGCTGACAAATCACTGGCTAGAACTAGTCACATGACACTACCCAACCACACCAAACCAGATGAGCCATCTTTGTATGAGCCTAGAAGGCAGAGAGTCATAAGTATTTGGTGAATAGCATGCGAATAAGGAGTTCCCATTTAAACTCAAGAAAGGAAAGATGAATTGTTCTTTGAGAATAAACAAGTAACCTTCAAGTGGTTTTGAACTTTTCCCAATAAATCAATCCATTGTGAACAGTTTATTTTCTTGTCCCAAGAAATGCTTTATCTTTTGAATGAATAGCTTATTAAACAACATAAAAGAGAATATTCTTTAAAAATATGTAGGGTTACATAAATGAAGCTGAATTCTACTGAAATAAAGTATCATTGTTCAGAATTTAAAGAGTTAATTTAAGATTTTGCAATTATGTGGTAACTACATGATACCTCCATCTGTCATAGAATTCATGCCTAATATATATATATAAATGTTTATCATATATATGATATATTTTATGCTGTTTATATTTCATATATTTTTATGCATGTTGATTAAGGAATATACACCATAAAATTCACCCACTTAAGTACACAGTTTGATGATTTTTAGTAAATTTTTTTTCTTTTGCAGTACATGGGCCTCTCACTGTTGTGGCCTCTCCCGTTGCGGAGCACAGGCTCCGGATGCGCAGGCTTAGCGGCCATGGCTTACGGGCCCAGCCGCTCCGCGGCATGTGGGATCTTCCCAGACCAGGGCACGAACCCGTGTCCCCTCCATCGGCAGACGGACTCTCAACCACTGTGCCACCAGGGAAGCCCGATTTTTAGTAAATTTATACAGTTGTGCAGCCATCAGCACAATACAGTATTAGAACACTTCTATAACCTTATAAAGTTTCACATGACCCTTTACAGTCATTCTCTGCTCCTACCCTGAGCCCTAAGTAGTCATTGATCTGCTCTCTCTCTTTATACTATTGCTTTTTCTAGGAAGTTAGAATTCTTGGCATTCCCTATGCATATGTAAACAAAATAAAGGGTCCCTAACATTTATAAACATATATCTAAAAGGAACAGTACATAGTTGTCCTCAATGTCAACTGAGGGCAAAATAAGGAGGAATATGTTTACCCAGGTGGAATTTTAAACATAAAAAGAACTTCCTAACCCCTAGGGAAATATTTTAGAGCATTATGTTAGATAATTAAGGAATCTTCATGGAAAAATAGTTATATTTCAAGAAAGGCTGAAAAATAATCATGTCTGAGATCCGAGTTTCCTTCAACTTTTTATATCCATTGCATAATATCCAAGGTCATTTTCTTATAGAGATTTTATACCTGGAAATCTTCCCAAATAAGAGAACAGCTACCATGCATCATTTAAGACATAGGTGCTGTCACAGAGAATCTTAGCATGATTCATTCCCAAATAATGAAGCAAATGAATGAAGTTAAAGATGTTCGCCTTTGATTACTCTAAAATATCTCCCACACTATTCTGACCATAGTGCCTGAAAAAAGTACCTTTAGAATAAAAAAAAATCTTTGAGCTTCAGGTAACTTAAAGATAGGTTATCTGGTACTAGTCTCTCCTTTTAAAAAAGTTATATTTTCTTAGATTATAGTTGTAGGGACTGTAATCTGTTCTTTCAGGTGGATAACCATCACCTAAGTACAAACAATAGATATCCCCAGGAAATGTGAACTGTTCTAGTCATCTGATAATGTATTTTACAGAACATAGAATCAGAGAGAGGAAGAAAGTAGAGAGGGAAAAAGTGCTGAGTTCTTTAAAATAAACTTAGTGTAATCTTTAGGATCGTGGCCAATTACTGACATTTGTAAAATGAACTTATTTAAAATGAGGACAAGGACAGAGCTAACTTCTTTGGGGAGAGTTAGTTGAGTGAAGATTATTTCCATTATTATAAATTTTGTAGCACCTAATTTATTTTAGTAGACTTTTTATTAATCTCTCTCTTTAAATTTTTCTTTCTTGAACAAAATGAGACTTATTTCTGGAAGAGATGACCATATCCTATCAGGAAACTGTAGTCAATGGGATAGTAAACTTGTCATCAAATGGCAGTAGTCAAAAAATCCATAGAAACACATTCAGCACGTGTGAGACATTGGATGAAGACATTCAGCTATGACTGAAGAGTCATCTTCCTTAAAGCTGACACATTCATTGTGAGCTAGTGCCAAGACAAATGCAAGCAGAACTATGGCCTGGAAATACTTAAACATATTAGTTGAATTCTCAGAAGTATCATTTTTACTTAAAGTAAACATTGGCATGCAAAGCCAATAGTCTGAGTAATCCGGTCTTGAAGTGTAACTTTATTTGTTATGGGGATTTGCTCAGGGAAAAGAAGGGGAAAAAAATAAACCCAACCTTGCTTCTTCTACTGAAGAGAGAAAATAGTTGTTTCTGCAACACTGGAGACATTATTTGAGGCCATGTAAGTGACTCTGCCTCAAGCTACTTTGACAGTTCACAACTAAAACTTGAATTAATTGTTTTTAGTAAAATGTTCCATTGGCACAGGCACCCGGGATGATTGTTGTCTCTTTATTAGCAGATGGATACTAAGCTCTACCAGTGAGAATCCTATGCTACAACCAAGTAGTTGGGTCACAGTTGTTTTGAACCCAAAACAAGGAGCTCTCTTAATTCTCTGATAACTCCCCTCTCTTAAAGAAAGTGGAGTTGATGAGAAACTTAAAATCCAGGTGTCATCAGCTTGGAATCCCTGGTTACTATAGATGCTGCGGGGCCTCTGTGATTGTAAATGAAATCATTTGTGAATGTGTGTATGTTTTTACTCTTCCAGGGTAAAGTGTCCATGACTTTAATAAGACCCACAGAGAAATCTATGATCATAAAGTCGTTTATATAGGAAGCACTTGTGTTGTAAGCCTCTACCCGTGTTTTGGCTGACTCCTCCCTCATCTCATGGCTCTCCGTTGCCTAGGGAACAAGTCAAGATCCCCAGTTGCACCACTGACTACCATTTAGCACTTGTCTTCCCATCTCCACATCCTTCTTCACTCCCATTACATTCCCAATGTGATGAGAACAGCTTGGACTTCAAGGTTTGTTTTTCCATTATAGGTATGCTATAAAGCATTCCTGAAAGTACTCTCTATTCACTTCTTGCAAACTTTATTCTTTTAACAATTCTTCAAGCTTATTCTGTTCTGAAATTTCCCAATTTGGAACGATTGCTCCTAAATTTGCTACCTGAATATCTTCCCAGCTCTCTGACTACTCCTTGTCGGTCTCTTTTGATGGTTTCCCCTCATCTACGTAACCTTTAAACTCCAGAGTGTCTCAGAGCTCTGTCCTCAGACATCTTCTCTTTTCCATCTGTAGTTTGTCTCTACGTATGTCCTCTAGACTCATGGTTTTAAGTACCTTCTATGTGATGGTGAACCTTAAAATTAGACTTCCAGCCCAAATCTCTACCCTAAACCTCAGAACTGAAATCCCATTGCCTTTTGATATTGTCTCTTAGATATCTAATAAACACCTCAAACTTGATACTATTTGTCCCAGTATATGTTAACTCTATTCTTCTAGTTGTTTTGGCCAAAACTTCAGAGTCATTGTTGATGATTCTCTCCCTTTCTCTCTCTCTCTCTCTCTCTCTCTCTCTCTCTCTCTCTCACACACACACACACACAGTCCAATTCATCAACAAACCATGGTAGCTTTACCTTCAGAATACATCCCAAATCTGACCACTCCTCACCACCTCCACCACCAATAGCGTGGTTCAAACTTGTATTATTTCTTGCCTGGATTGTTGCAATAGTCTCCTAACTGGTGTCTCTGCTCCCAGTCTTGTCCTCTTCAGTTTAGTTTCAACGGAGAAGGCGAAGTGTCTGAATTAAAATGTACGTCAGATCACGTTACTCCTCTATTTAAAACACCTCAATGACTTCTCATCATTCTCAATATAAAAGCCAAAACTGTTTGTAGGACCTTTAAAGCCCTACATGATTTGACCTTCCCCTTACTTCTCAGACATCACGACCTGCTACTCTCACCTTCACTCACAATCTTAGCAACTTTTTTAAATGATAAAAATGGGGTAAACTGTTTTTATGCTTTTTTAAATATGTAATGGCCTATATGGGAAAAGAATCTTAAAAAGAGTAGATATATGTATATGTATAACTGATTCACTTTGCTGTACACCTAAAACTAATACAACATTGTAAGTCGACTATACTTTAATAAAAGTTAAAAAAAAATAAAAATAGAATATGATGATATCAGTTGTAAAAGTTTGGTGACAAAATACACTTCCCTACATTCAAAAAGGCATTTGTTCACACACTGTTCAACAAGCGTTTCTGTAAAATGCACTTCCTCTTCTATAATAGTCAACTGCCGAGGTAGATTAGAGCTGGTAAGTTCCTCCAAGGTAGAAAGAACACTCATGTTTGGATTTCTGGCAATGGTTCATTCTCATTATGCATGCTACTATTGGCATTTGACTTTTGGGGGTAATACAACCACATATATTGTGGACACTTTTGCATAAATGGAGCCTACATATTATAGATGGAATGAAACAAACCCACATTGCTCCTACATCATATGGAGCGTGTTTTAGCTTGTCTTGGCTCAGGCTGCTGTAATAAAAACACCATAGACTAAGTGGCTCATCAACAATAGAAATTTATTTGTTTCTCACAGTTCTAGAGGCTGGAAGTTCAAGGTTAGGATGCCAGCATGGTTGAGTTCTGGTGAGGACCATCTTGGTTGTGGATACTGACTTCTCATTGTATCATCACGTGGTGAAGAGCAGAGAGGAAGCAAGCTCTCTCATGACCCTTACAAGGGCACTAATCCCATTCATGAGGGCCCCACTGTCATGACCTCATCTAATCCTCATTTTCTCCTAAAGGCCCCACCTTCTAATACCATCACATGGTAGGGAGAAAGGTTTCAACCTATGAATTTTGGGGGCAACATTCAGTTCATAACAGAGTATCACATTAGAGATTAACTTTCTGCTATTGTGCAATAGTAATCTTGTAGTAACAGGTCTGTTTTGTTACTATTCAGCCTTGAAATAAACAGGTAACATTTTTAGTATTGACTTTAGACAAGAGCACAGTGATGTAGTAACCAGAGAACTGTGCTTAGGGTCAGAAAAATCTAGGTTGATCTCAGCTGCAGCTTGTTCTCAGTAAGTTACCTTGCCTCTATCAACATCAATCTCTTCATCTTCCTTGTTATAAAAATCAAAAGGGAAAATTTACATAATGTTTTGTAAACTATAATTCATTGCACAGATGCTAGGCATAATTGAATCAATTTAACTGCACGTTTCCTTAAAATAAAAGCCAAATTGTTTTAAGAAAACTGGTTATATATCAAATTGAATTTTAAACATTAATTGTAATATTTTAGACCACATACTTTTGAATACTTACATTTCATGCACTTACTCATATCATCCACAAGAACATCCTATATCCAAATCCCTGAACTACTGGCCTAGAAACAATTTTCAAATAGAAAAATTGTAACAGAGCAGGACCCTATGGGCCCTTCCTTGGACAGGCCTTCCCCCATATCCTCTGCTTTAGCTCCTCCCTGAAGCACCTAGATAATAGTATTTGATGCAAATTTCCTGAGTTGTTTTGCACATGTGAAACAACCCCCCCCCCCATACTTGAAGACCATGAGCACGTAGCCCCAGGCCTCCCGGAGCCTGAGGACTGATAATGTTAGCCCCTGTGACACCACCCTCCTGCCTCACCACCAGGCAATCAGAGAATTGTGCACAAGCTGATCACGTACCCTTCGACCGCCCCCCGCCCATCTTGGCCTTTAAAAATGCTTTGCCGAAACTCTTCAGGGACCTCAAGGCCTTTCAGGGCATGAGCCACCTCAACTCCTTGCATGGCCTTGCAATAAACCTTTCTCTGCTGCTCCAAACTCCGACGTTTCAGCTTGATTGGCCTCACCATGTATCAGGCACACGAACTTGTGTCAACAAAATGATTTAGTATGTCTTGCTCTTGGCAAATCAAAGCTGACTCCTTGATAATGAATACTTTCCTTCAATCCACTTAAAGTTATCTACTCACTATTCATTGTACATTATTTGCCTGAACTTGACATAAAGCTTACCAATTTGTCTTTTCTTCTTGTAAAACTGCATTAGTCAGTTTCTAGCTTTCTGGTACTTTTTACATTGCCCATTATTTCTTAAAGATTATTCTGCAAGTTCATTTGCAAGTTTTTATAATGTGCTAAATTTTGTTAAAAGGAAGACATTTTTGTTATTTGAGATTTTAATTTAGTATTAGTAAAAGGTAGGCTAACAGCTATTACAAACAATCCCCAAATCTCAGTGGCTTAACATAAAATTTATTTCTCACCATGAAAATTCCAATGTTAATGTTTACAGTCAGGCAACTCTACTGGAGGCTTTCCCTCCAAAGGTGACTTGGGGATCAGCTTCTTCCATCCAGTGGTTCTTTTGTGTTCTTGAGACCTCAAAGGTCCTGTTGGATTCTTTGCCTCTGACTTGCAGTCAGGAGAACAAGGAGGAAGCAAACTGAGAATCATGCAGAAGATTTTTGGAACCCAGACTCAAAACCCTGGCATGCAGCACTTTCACCATCTTGAATTGCTCAGAACTAGATGTGTGCTGGGAAACGTCTTTCTCTCTGTCAGGAGCAGCAATGAAATGGTTGTGCACACTTAGTGTTGTCTCAGCTAAAAACGTCTTTCTTGTTAAAGTTTCTTTCTACCTCCTCAGATTAAATACCCATCTTCTGCTGAAGAATCCAGTAAAAATGGAAATGAAACAGTTGTACTTTTTGTAAACCTGTTACAGTTCTTCCCTCAGTCAGAATGTTTTGAAATAACTCCTTTGGGTTGACATCTTCAGATTTTTGAATTTCATTTTATTCTGAGTATTGAACCTTCTGATTCAGTTCTTAAAGGGTTTTGCCTTTGTATTAAAGGGTGTGTGTCCTTCTTCTGTCTTCCATATGTGTACTCTTAAAAACTGGGTTTTCTGTGCAGCCACCAGTGTTCCTGCACACTTGTTTTAATCTTTGCTTCTTTACTCCTGTCACCACAGAGATATTCTCAAAATCTTGCTCACCTCCACATTTCAAACTACTGTATGCTTGCATTTAGAATCTAGTCTGCAGCAGCGAGTACTTTGCTTTTCTTTACCTTCTGCAACATGTCCATTATGGTCCTTACAGGTTATACTGTTCCTTGGCTGTAAATCACATGACCGTTAGCCATAAACACACAGTACACACACACCATCTGTCACACCATCTATCCACCCATCATCTCCCTCTGCACACACTGTATAGTCAGGACTCCTCACTCCCCCGCAGGTTAGCACTGCCATCTGTGATGCCTCACTGCTGGGAAGTTCTGCTGAAGGCTTTCTCCATCCTCCATGGAGATAAAAGCAAGTCTCTTGAAAACCCATATGTTCTTTTATATATACTGGCTTGTCTCTGTGTCCCCCAGGTTTCCTCACAAGCTACTGAGACTTCAAAGTTAGAGGCAGCCTTCGGGCACTGTAATTAAATAGAATGCATTTCATTGAGGTTGAACAGTTGCCCCTAGTAAGCAATACATCATCACCCTCAGTATATATTTGTAAGATACTTTGAGGCCCTTTCCTTAGAGGAAAGTTATAAATAAGGAGACCTTTTTTTCTGTAATCCTTCAAAAGCAAAACAGCATTGGTTAAAAGTGTTCTATACCCTTAAAATAATAAAATAAAGTTGAGAGTTGTAGAATTTTAATGACTGATTTTAAATTGAGCTGTTACCCAGAAGTAGAGCAACGGTCCTGAAATTTCTGTGTTCTTTTGTTTTCCCAGGTGTTAGCAATCCCTCCCGGCTTAACTGGCTCTGTGTTTATCCCATCCTTTGGATCATTAATAATGACAGTAAATAAAAGCCAACCTAGGAAGCTAGTTCTTTTCATCTGACAGGTACTCAAGAAGCAGTCACACCTCAAAATGAAGAAGTACCCACAGCCAGAAATCCCTAAGTTTCCCATGTAGTAACTGAGCTATTCAGCAATAAAATTCATTTTTCTTTAGATGCTTGGCAAGAGCCTTGGCAAAGAAGCCCACAGTCCCCAACCCCCTGTAGCCCTGGGCACCATCAGTACCACTCACCCTCCCTCTGCTGCTGTCACACCACAAGTGGAACTTCCCTGAAAAAGGTGGCATGGGAACGGTTTTTCTGATTGCTCCTTGGTCTTTAGAAGTCAACTCATTTTACCTTTATTTAATTTTAACATCTGTTTAACAGAAGACATATATTTTAGAAAAAATAGAAAAATTAGATAATTTTTTAAAATCACTCATAATTCCACCATCCAGAGAAAACTACGGTTATCAATTTAGAATGAATTGTAATAAAAACTTTCTGCCCATATTATTCCAAATACATTTTACAAGTACATTAATTTATTTACCCAAATGGGAATAATCTATAATTAATTTCCCATTTTTATTAAGAAATAAAATACTGTAGATCATAATAGGCAAGTAAACATCAATTGTCTAGCTAAGAAATAGAATATCACCACCATTTAATCACCATGTGGGTCTCTTCCTGGCCCCATCCCCCATATCACCAAGGAATTTGACATTTCTTTTTCCCTTGTTGTATTGTTTTCCTTGTGGTTTTACTAAAAAAAATATATGAGTATATACATAATGTATTAGTTCACTTTGTTTATATTTAAACTTCATAAAGATGATGCTATAGACTAAATCGTGCCCCCAAAATTCATATGTTGAATCTATGAACAGTGTTACTGTGTCTATAGGTAGAGTCCTTAGGAGGAAGTTAAGATAAAATGAAGTCAAAAAATTAGGTCCTTAATCCAGTAGGACAGTGGGCTTAGAAGAAAAGGGAAATTCCTCTCTCTCTCTCTGCCATGTGACAACACAGCTGGAAGACAGAGGTCTGTATGTAAGTCAGGAAGGGCGTCCTTAGCCTATTCAGCTGGCAACTTGATCTTGGACTTCTCAGCCTCCAGAATTGTGAGAAAACAAATTCTGTTGTTTAAGCCAGTCCATGGTATTTTGTTATGGCAGCCTGAGTTGACTAAGACAAATGATGTGATTTTTAGTGTTATTTGTAGGCTGCTTCTTTACTCAACATCATGGCTGTAATGTCATGCCTGTCGCAGAATTCTATTGCTTGACTATATAACAATTTATTTTTCCATCCTTATACTGATGTATCTAGGTTGTTTACAGTTGTCTGCTATTATAAACATTTTATAAATGTCACCATTAATCCACATCTTTACCAACACTTGGTATTGCTAAACTTTGGTTTTGGCAGTCTAGTTGGAGTGAAATGGTATCTCATTGCCATCTTTATTTGCATTTTTCAGGTTATTAAGAGACTGATTCTTTATCTCAGTCTATAGGTCACTTGCATTGCTTTTTCAAGAAATATGTGCTTATGTATTTTGTCATTTTTCTACTAGCTTTTTTGTTTACTTCTTATTGGTTACTGTGACTTACTACACTTTCTGGTTGTTTGTAAGTATTATATGATCAAAATATATTCCCCCCGTTTGTGGCTTCTCTTCTTACTCTCTATGTGATATATTTGACCAAAAGATTTAAAATGTTATGGAATAAAATTTATCAATATATCCTTTGACATTTCTGATTTTGTATTATATTTTTAAAATACTCCCTATCTAGAATGTATAGAGGCATTTTATGGTTTCAGGTAGAGAATACATTTTCCCCCACAAGGAAAATTACTTTTCCCAAAACAATATAGTGTATAGTTCATATTCTCCCTACTAATCTGTAATGCCATCTCTGCCATATACCTAATCTATCTATCTATATCTATCTATCTTCTATCTTTCTGTTTATCTATCTATCATCTGTGTTCTGTGTTGTTTCAGTACCTAATTTTCTATCTTTTACTTGACAGCACTGTCTTTAAAATAATATAGCTTTATAATAAACCTTGATATTTAGTAACACAATTCTCTCTTCTTCTTTAGATATCTTAGCTATTTTGGGTTCTTTGCTCTTCCTTCTATATTTTAGAATCAATTTGTCAAGACCTGAGGGGAAATCGTTGAAATTTTTACTGGGACTGCAGTGAAGCTATAGATAGATTTGTACAATGTATTGTAGCGAGGGAAGCCAAGATGCAGAAAACCATGGATACTCTGACGCCATTTTTATAAAATAAAGAAAAAGAGCCCTACAGGTGTACATGTATGTGTGTATGTGTCGGGGGACTTTTCTAGAGTTACTTCCTAACAAGTTATAAAATTTTCTAGTCCCACTATGGGATTTTGAAATTTCTCCATTTCTCCATCTCAGGAAACTGCCCCTCAGGTAATTATGGTCCCCCTTGTCAGGCACAGTAAAAGACCCTGTGGTGGCAGGTTTTTGTTTTGGTCTGGCTTTTCTTAAACTTCCAGCCAGAGAAAGCAATCCTGAACTATGCCTTCTGTTGCAGGGAACAGACTTTAAGTAGAAAGATCCCTCTCTTTTCTGGGCCCAAACCCAATGGCAGCCTTCATTCATCCATAATAAAAGACATTAACAAGGTCTACAAAGATATGTCCATTTATTTTCCCCGACAACAACCAGTTTCTGAGGGTGCTTAATTTCTGTGTGCACATAATAAATGCTCAATAAATATTTACTGAAAGAAGTAATATGACTTAATCTATACTAATTGTAGCAGACATTTCTTAAAAATATCTCTGGTACGTGGATGAATTATTCTGCATGCACATAATAAATACTCAGTAAACATTTATAGAAATAAAGAAGAAAGTAGTCTCACTTTATACAAACTATAAAAGACACTGCTTAAAAATGTGTGGTATGTGGATGTCTCACATAGTTTCAATGTTAATAAAGATTTTACCAATTTTTCTTGTTGTCATTTCTTTCAGTTTTTGTGAGAGGGAAAATGAATGCCTGCTCACGCATCATCATCTTTCATCAAAACCATTCATCTTTACTATACTGAACTCCTTAATGATATACACTTAATCTGAAAATGTAACACAAGTCATACTGGTTTTACTTTTTTCTTTTTGAGCTTCAGTGTGTTTCCCAAATTAATAAGTAGCATTTCTTAACCTCAATACTGTAGAATTGTTTTTGAAAGTTTTAAGGTTACTGTGGTACCAGAAATTTTTTCTAGTGCCCTCCAGGACACAACTTCATAAAGGGCTACTTTGGGCTCATGGACAGCTACTTTCCCCCCATACCACCCTCCAAAAGTGACATCCAGAAGAACTTCTCTGAATATCCAGTGTACTCATTGAGTAGCAGATAGAAGAGCTTTGCTGTTGATCTGACGTTGTTAGCTAGAAAATAATCTTAACCCACTTATTTTGAGGAAACTTTAATTATATTCAATTTGGTGATAAGTGACATAACTGAAATTAGAGTTGTCTGTGACCCTAAATGGAAGTTATTTCCTATGTGTTATTATATAATTGTCATATGTTATATTATTATTTTCCAGATTGTTGAGTCTCATTGCAAATCTTCTAGGGGTGGGATGAAGAGATACGTACTTTGAACAATCTCCTTTGGGTTTCATGCACACTAAAGTTTGAGGACCATTGACCAGCACTGTATAAAACTCAGAGTTGAAGATATAATAATTACTAAATAAATACTTAAATAAAAAAATATTTGGGCACCCTTGTTAATTTTCATTGATGAGAATGGATATATAATTAGAAACAAATTTGGGTACTGGAAAAATTATTTCTTAAAATAGCTGATTATTTTGAGTTTGTTTTCCTGTAATCCAAATTTTCCAGGTAAATGTATGCTTTTTCTGTTTAATGGTCTATTTTGGAAGGAAACATGAGATGAGAAATAGATTCAAAATATGATTTTAACTTCAGTGGAACCACAAAATCTAGACAATCCATTAAACTTTATCAACATTATCTGAATTATAATTCTTTTAAATTTTCTGTTTAATATCTTTTTTCCAAGTTCTTTGTTCATTCTTTCTAGCAACCATCAAAACTTACTTGATGACAATTCTTATTTTACCAAAACCTTGATTTTTAAAAAAATTTTTATTGAAGTATGGTTAACTTACAATGTTGTGTTAGCTTCAAGTGTACATCAGAGGAGTTCAGTTTTATATATATACACATACATACATATACACACACATATATATAGTTCAGATTCTTTTCCATTATAGGTTATTACAAGATATTTAGTATAGATCAAGAAAGATACAGTAGGATCTTGTTGTTTATCTATTTTGTATATAGTGGTTTGTATCTGCTAATCCCAAACTTCTAATTTATCCCTTCCCCCTTCCCCTTTGGTAACCATAAGTTTATTTTCTATGTCTATGAGTCTATTTCTGTTTTGTAAATAAGTGCATGTGTATCATATTTTAGATTACACATATAAGTGATATCATATGATATTTGTCTTTCTCTGACTTACTTCACTTAGTCTGATAATCTCTAGGTCCATCCATGATGCTGTAAATGGCTTTATTTCATTCTTTTTTATGGTTGAGTAGTATTCTATGTGTGTGTGTGTGTGTGTGTGTGTATCTCAATCACATCTTTATCCATTCACCTTGTTGATGGACATTTAGGTAGCTTCCATGTCTTGGCTATAGTAAATAGTGCTACAGTGAAAATTGGGAAGCATGTATCTTTTTGAATTAGAGTTTTCTCTGGATATATGCCCAGGAGTAGGATTGCTGGATCATATGGTAACTCTATTTTTAATTTTTTAGGGAACCTCCATACTGTTCTCCATCATGGCTGTAACAATTACATTCCCACCAATAGTGCAGGAAGGTTCCTTTTTCTCCACCCCTCTCCAGCATTTATTATTTGCAAACTTTTTAATGATGGCCATTCTGACTGGCGTGAAGTGATACCTCGTCATAGTTTTGATTTGCATTTCTCTAATAATTAGTGATATTAAGCAACTTTTCTTATGCCTGTTGGCCATCTGTATGTCTTCTTTGGAGAAATATCTACTTAGATCTTCTGACCACGTTTTGATTGGGTTGTTTGTTTTTTGATATAAAGCTGTATGACCTGTCCGTGTATTTTGAAAATTAATTCCTTGTCGGTAGCAACGTTTGCAAATATTTTCTCCCAGTCCATAGGTTGTCTTTTCCTTTTGTTTATGGTTTCCTTTGCTGCGCAAAAGCTTTTAAGTTTAATTAGCTCTCATTTATTTATTTTTGTTTTTATTTCCATTACTCAAAGAAATAGATCCAGAAAAAATATTTCTGTGATTTATGTCAAAGAGTCTTCTGCTTACATTTTCCCTGGGAATTTTATAGTATCTGGTCTTACATTTAGGTCTTTCATCCATCTTGAGTTTATTTTTGTCTATGGTGTTAGAGAATGTTCTAATTTCATTCTACTTTTACTCTAATTTCATTCATTCTAATTTCATTCTACTGTCCAGTTTTCCCACCACCACTTATTGAAGAGACTGTCTTTTCTCCATTGTATATTCTTGCCTCCTTTGATGTAGATTAATTGACCATAAGTGTGTGGGTTTATTTCTGGGCTTTCCATCCTGTTTCATTGATCTATATGTCTGTTTTTGTGCCAGTCATACTGTTTTGATTATTGTAGCTTTGTAGTATAGTCTGAAGTGAGAGTGTGATTCCTCCAGTTCCATTCTTCTTTCTCAAGATCATTTTGGCCATTTAGGGTCTTTTGTGTTTCCATACAAATATTAAAATTCTTTTGTTCTAGTTCTGTAAAAAATGCCATTGGTAATTTGATAGGGATTGTATTGAATCTGTAAATCGCCTTGAGTAGTAAGGTCATTTAAACAATATTAATTCTTCCAATCCAAGAACACGGTGTATCTTTGCAGCTGTTTGTGTTGTCTTCAGTTTCTTTCATTAGTGTTTTACAGTTTTCAGAGTATATCTCTTTTGCCTCCTTAGGTAGATTTAATGCTATCATAATTCTAGAGAAATTAAATTGTAAATATAAAGGTCTAAAATATGATTAATACACTTGTCTTATATGGATTAGACATAAAGCCAGCATCATTAGCAGGTTTCAGATATACTCTGATATATTTGGAATATCCAAAACAAAGACAATATATGTGTGTTGTCTTTAATTAATATGTATGTATGTGTGTGTGTGTACACTTTTGTGGGAAGCATATAGAACTATTAATCTCAGAAGATCAATACATATTACAACATCCAAAATATTAGCCAAAAAAGAAGAAAGTTATAATAATCTATCCAACATCAAAGTATGTGTTGAACATGTACTGTGTTTCATTGCTAGTGGGAATGACTTAAAATAATTTTTTATTTTGAAAATACAGTGTGGTAAGTGTTGCAGTGGAGATTGGCAAACAGAGGAAGTCGAAGGGATGGTGGGGACCAATAAAACCAAATTTCAGGGGCTTCCCTGGTGGCGCGGTGGTTGGGAGTCCGCCTGCCGATGCAGGGGGCGTGGGTTCGTGCCCCGGTCCGGGAGGATCCCACGTGCCGCGGAGCGGCTGGGCCCGTGAGCCATGGCTGCTGGGCCTGCATGTCCGGAGCCTGTGCTCCGCGGCAGGAGAGGCCGCAGCGGTGAGAGGCCCGCGTACCGCAAAAACAAAAATCAAAAAACAAATTTCATACTTCTAAACTCATTTCAAGACTAACATAGATCACTGAATTCATGAGGGTGACAATAGAGGGTAAGACTGTGTACATGGAAAAATGATGATCCAGGTCGAGCAAATCTGGTACCTGCTCAAGTTATCTTTTTCCAATTTTGAACATATATATTTTTAAAAAACATTCAAAGTAACAAGTCAGCTGCCCATCTGTTCTACCAAACTAAACAGAATAGAGTGTGAATAGGTCAGAAAGTATCCAGTGGGACCTCTTAGTTGGTTAAAGAAAACTGGTAGAAATTATTTTGTCCCCTTAAGGTAGTTTTTGTCATGATTCCCAGTAATTGAAATTTTCTATGGTTGTTAAGGAACCATTAAAAAGCCATTTCTTCATCAATTAGAATCTTGCTGCCAGATTGTATGACATTTCGTGAACCAGATTTAATTTGTTATACATTGTTCCAGAAGGTGAGATGAGATTAGAGGGACTTGTGTGTTAGTTGAGAGATGTATTTTACACTGACTTCTCATGGTCCCTTTCTAGTAATTCAAATATAACGGCATGATCTTGATTAGTTAATCTTTCCACATCAGCATTTTCAGATGGTACTTCATGAAATTTTCACTACAATTAAAAAATGCAATTAAAATGGATTACCTAAATCAAAGTCAATCTTTAATTACTGCATACTATCTAGATCCTTATTTCATGATAGAACAGATAAAATTCTAACAACTGCAGTGCTAATGCCTTCATTATTAAAAACATAATAATACCAGTCTTTTGAGGCTCATCTCATTTCCTATCAGTTCCTTTTTTATGTTGTCATCAAGAAGTTTGCTTCTTTTGACAACCTATTGCCTACTTAGTCCTGAGCTGGTTTTTATATACTTCTCGAAGAAATATTAAATTATACAAAGTTTATCTAATTAATCCAAGTCCTTTCATATAAAAGGGATGCGTGTCTCAACTGAACTTGCCCTAGTTCTCTTTCACTTTTACATTTTTTGCCATTGTTAGCTATTTCAAAAATCAAGTAAGAAAATTGTGGGAAGGGGGAGGAAATACTTGGTAATTCTACTCACTATCACATGAAGTCTTGGGTTCTAAACCTTGTCAGTTTGCATGCATCGATTCACTAGCACATTTTGCCAAGTTTTTCAGTAGTGTTAACATTGGATAGTGAGGTGAAAACTAACAGACCTAAAAGTCAAAGGGCCCCAGTGTCAATGTCCATGTATTAGTTATGTAACAGTGGGAAAGTTCCCTAAGCTATGTGAATCTCTATTTCCTCATCTGTAATATGAAGATGACAAAAGTACGTACCTAGAGACATTGTTGTAAAACTCAGAAATGATTTATATACAGTTCCTGTTGCATAGTAGGTACTCAGTAAAGAGTGGCTATTTTATCATGTCTTCGTATTTTCTGTGTTACTATACAACCTATCTGGCTATCAAGATAACATCTTAGTCTAGGAGTCTATAAATATTATACAATCAAAAATGTTATTGGTGGACTCTGAACTTAAATATGTTGGTATTTCTCCAATCTCTCAATATTTGCATATATAATAGTGCTTGTTAACCAATATCTGGTGTTAAGTACATGTAACCTGAAATGTCTTTATGAACTACCTAACAGAATATGGCATTACATCAATCTTTTTCTAAAAGCTAAACCAAAATAGCCTTTATCTTCTGGCAACTTAAACTCCAGCAAAACATTGATACAGATTGAGTTATTAAGGGATCAAAATAAATAGTTAACAAATTGGTTAAGTAGTATTGCATTTAATAAAAGACCAAATGATTTAAAGAGTGGAGAAATAATTTCTAGACCTGTGTATCAGTGGAAAACCCAACTGTTCCATGACACAGAGAAGGCTTACTTAGCAATATGGAAATTCTGAAACATCCTGCATCCTGTTATATTGAAGGCAGAAAAAATGTAGTAACATGTGGGTGCCATAACTTGAGAGAAAAACTAAATGAAAAATGTATATACTGTCATAAAGACTACAGAGGGAATTGGTCTAGTTCTGTGTGGTACTATGAATGACATGGCAATCAAAGGTGAGGATATTGATGTGGAAAAGACCAAGCGAGACATGGAGAAGAAAATATTGACAGTGAAGCTAAAAACAATGATTAGGATTTATCAATGCTAAAATTATTCAGTCTACAAAATGATAGGCTTGATTGGTCCAAGTTTATGCCAGTGAATTTATGGCTAGTTTTCTCTAAATTGAGCAGTTAATAGTTATTTTCTTCACGTGGCAGTTCTCTATAGTCAGCTTCAACTTGAGTTAAAGAAATAAATTAATCATCATTGTTGTTCCTTTTATCATGGAAGAAAAATAGATTCCTTGAGGATTACTGCCTTTTGTATCATGATGAGGCTTTAACTAAAATAAACAGCTCTTTCAAAATGTCTTACAGATTGACATTTTAGTTCTTATGCTTTCCTTGAAGATTAAATATTCTAAGAATCCAATAGCCAGGTATATTTTATAATGTCCCTGAATGCTGTATAAATACCAAGTTCAATGTTGCATCTCTTCAGTTCACAGAGGAAGTCCAGAGGCAATATTTTTTTTGCTGGAAAGAACAGCAAATAATCAATATACAACACAAAACTACAGGGTCTCTGGGTACATGAGTAACATGTTATCCAAAAATAAAAAAGACTACTTTTAAAATTACAGTAGCTTTTATGAAGAAAAATTTTACAGAAGAATTCCTCTTAGCTTAACTCAATTTGAAAGAAAAGACATTTCATAAATGAGAAAAGTGTGTGAATAGTAAGTAGTTAATGCATAAATTTCTGATTACTAATTTAATCTTAGGGATAGTTAGTGTAAAAGTAATAACATACTGCTTATGTAATAGGAGACGCACCCTTGATTTCTAAAATAAAAACAAAAATGTGTGCTTTTTGGAATGACCCAAGTGTTGAGCAGTTTTCCCCTCTGGTTAGCTTTAGTAACCTGACTGTGTTTTATTTTGTAGTGTATCCTTAGGTCAATGTTTGTGGAAGACTCTTACTTGGTATAATTTTTCTTCCCAGGTAGGAATGTTTTTCTATTAATAGGGTTTTATTTGAAAAAAAGTTACATAGTTAAACATAGTCAAACACTTTCAGTAAATACTAGTTTTGATAAAATTAGCATATGCTTTTTAACCAAGATTTCTTGGAAACTTCAACAGGCTAAGAGGAACTGTGAATCCTCCCCAAACCTGTTGTTTTGTTATACTTTATTAGCACTAAATGCCATAGGACATAAAAGCAAAAAACACCACAAAATGAATTCCTAATTTTTGTCAAATGTTTTGCTTGGTATGCTTATGCTATAAGCATGATGATTCATGAATATAAATCAATTTGGGAAAGACCTAAAGATGACCAAGTCTTTCATCACCAGTGCCCTATATGATACGTATGCTCAATGGGTACCTTCTAATTTTCCAAAGTGACTCAGTTCAGTGATTCTCCTTACCTGTTTTGACGACCACATATAGGTCTTTTCATAAAGAAAAAAGGCCCTTTTGTTTACTTGTTTGCTTGCTTGCTTTTTTCAGGGGAGTCAAAAATTTATATAATAAAGTTTAAATGTACTTGAGTCTTGGGTGGCCTCCTTTGATTTTTAGTATGCACATCACTGCGCACTTAACCTAGATGCGTGTTTGTTTGCTCAGGATTAGAGTCAGGCATTGCCCAATATTTCTTAGCGGACTAACACCACCAAGACTTAGCGTGGATATAAACAGCCATTTTTGAAGATGTGGTCAATCTTTTCTGCCTAATTAGGCTAAGAAAAGATTATCAGAGTTTTTCTAAAGCAATTATTGTTAGGAAACCTTTTTTAATTAAAAAATTATAGAGCCAAATATATTTAAAAAGGAAATTCTATCTCTTAAGATAAGCACAGCCTGTCTTGGCCTGGGTAGTGCAAACTTAACAAAATACTGTCCACCATGGCCTCCACCATTTTTAAAGGTTCAATTCTGGCTGGTATAGGCCAAAGAGATTAAATTTCTAAGCTAATATTTTTAGATGATGTTGCTGGGTGGGCCATACTCTAGCTTTAGGTTATTTCCTGGCATCTACCCTGCAATTTCTGAGACCATTTTAAGCCTCATTAAAAATTTTGCACTCAAGAAAGTATTAATCATGTGATTATCTGACCCTTAAAATGCCACCCACCTTGATTTCAGAATGTTCTGCCCTGACTTTGCTATCACCCTCATGAGAGCTGCTCTTCCCTTTAGCACCAAGCTCCAGGAAGACTGAACTTCATTTCTGATCAGTCTCTTCCTAACCTGCTTCATTTGCCACAAGCATATTGATTTATTGGGGAAAAAATTTAAGGATAATTCTATTCTTCAGTAAAGTTCAGCTTCTTCACTGCTGTTGCTAAGACAATGATAGAAACTGGTCTCCATATTTGCCTTGGTATTTTTATTTTGTTCCCTGCAGAACTCCCCCATTGTGGACTTTGCCATAAATAGGGTGACCATAAAATTTATTTTTCAAATGGGAGGACTTCTGAGAATGGAAAGAGGTGCTGGTGATAATTATGCCTGGACAGTAACCATAAACCAGGACTACCCCAGGCACACTGGGACATATCATCACCTTGCTTTAAATGCATGGGTACTAAACAGCAGAGTCATAAAGAGTCCTGGTCCACGAATAAAAGGCCATGAATACTCAGTATAAATGCATGTTTTTAATAAAGGTACATGGTGAGCTCAGAAAAAATTTAAGTAGGAATAGATTGTGTTTACCATACTCTCCCCCTTCTCCCTAACTTGGCTTCCTGTTGTACCTCCTTACTCATGCTTCTTTACGTTACACTCATGCAGCTGTCCAGTTGAAAATGTGCCCATGCAGTCATGTTAGAATATATGAAATAGAAGAAAGTGCATGCATGTTTTTCAAAATTCTAAATATGACCTGGGGAGCAGACCTGTTGGGGAGTCTTTGCAGGGACACGGCAGTCTTAGGACAACTTGTAAATTTACTCTTGTCTTTTACAGATGCCAAAGACTGGTTTAGCTGAATTAGTAGTAGATTGTCTCCTCATAATTTGGGAATAGGTTCCTGAAAACTAAGCTTACGCTAGCTAAGAGCATTACCAACCTTTTCGGTTTACTACTGTTACCCACATAGAGGAAATCAGACAGTCTATTCTCAGATACTGTATTTTACTAGTGAAAATAAGGTCTATGCTTTGCCTCCCAAAGAGCCCTCCGTACATCACAACTCATCACCCTGTCTGCAGTTCTGTTTCAAATGTGGTGCCTGTGGCTGCATGATGCATAATGCATCCAGATTGAATCTAGAAAGAGAAACTTTAATCCTCTTGGTGGTATCTTTCTGATAACAAAAACCTTTGTTTCAAATTTTCTATATCTCCATGAAAGATTTTTTTTTTTTGCTACGGTTGTGAAATATAAAATCTGATACCTCCAATCAGATGGAAAACCACAAAATTACATGCCTAAATAAATGAACCCGAGAGAGGGAGAATGTGTGAAAGATCATGTGGTTGTACCAAGCATAAAACCAACACAATGTGTGTGCTTGATTCAAAGAAATCTGAATGTAGCACAAGAGAATGACTAGAACAATTTGTTTTGTTCTGGCCAAGTATGATATCTGTCCATTATTGCTGTTCTTTTCTTAATCTCATAGATTAGGAGTGAGCGTGAAATTGCTCTGACCTAGTTATTATTCTGGATTCAATTTTCAGGCTTATGTTAATTTTCAGAAAATCAAAAAAAAAAAACAGTACAATAATCATATGTTTCCTCCATCCCAATTTTCAACTGCACTGGTTGCACTATTCAGATCAAGGTCAATGTCTGGGATTAACAGACCATATCCATCAGCTTCATCTTTAAAATGAGACACTCTCCTTTCTTTATTCTCTTAAAGTCATTCATTGTTCACGTGTCCAGATACAGCCTTTAATGAAAAATATTTTTTCTCAGCATCACTGTTTTTTTAAGTAAAATACAAAATCCCTTAAAACTCCTATTTTATTTCAAATAATTTACTGGTTTACACATTGCCTAAAATCAAGAGTATATGAACTTGTCAGTTTCCTGCATTTGAAATCCTGAGTGTAAATCTGTGTGTGAGATGGAATGGAAAAAGCAAATTATGGTTGGGCCTTTAAAAGAACAGATAATGAAATGGGAGGATTCTGAAAGAACCCTATTATTCTACATTAAGTCCTAAGTAAAACTGAACCTCTCTTTAATCTAGACATACTCATGAAAACTGATATAGAAATTGGATTTTTAGAAAAACAGTATTTAATCCTCTAAATATGATTGGTTTTATGTAACATTTTACAATTCTAATTTGCTTCTGTGAAATGTATCTAGACTCCAGATCCTCTTTTCTTCTTTGGCTACACTTCTGTCCAGGGAATCTCACCAAATCCCATGGATTTAAATAGCATCATCCTGTTGTTGGAGCCCAGAATTGCATCTCCCTGAATTCTGCCCCAATCAACAGTGTTTACCTCTGTCTACATGGGAATGCCCGTGTAGAATACCCCTGGGATGCCCATGGGAATACCCCTCCAAATCTGACATGCTAGTGTGGGGTTTTCCATACTATTAATAGGATGACATCCTCCACCTGGTTGCTCAAGTAAAACCTGGGTGATAAGCTTGATCTCTCCTTTTGCTGCTCTTATTTACCTCTCTTCCCCAATTCTCTTATCTGCTTTCAAGTTTACTAGCAAAATGTATCCTGAAACCAAGTTTCCTCTTCATCGAGTCTAAATCTAGTCAAAATCACTATTGTCATCCCTCTTGAACTAGTACAAAAGCTTCCTGGCTGCTCTGCCTAATGTTCCTAATATTTTCCTACTGTATATTCTTCACTTAGCAGCAAAAATACACCTCTTGAAATATAGAAAAATCATATTACTCCCCTGTTAAAATGGGAGGAGAAAGACCTATATGTTCATAAAATTCAATCAGTAAAAAGGAAAATAGAGATGTGTTAAAACTTTGGTGATCACCACTAAATCTGTCTAAATGTCCACTGAAATTATTTTAGAGAACAAAGTTTAAATACTATTGCCTTGACAAACTGAACGTTTGTCAGTGGTAGATAGATACAGGCATAGGTAGAGAGTTGAGTAGAGATATCTAATGATGTTATTACAGATGGGAAAAGAAAACCAGAGAGAATTAATTTATGCATTTTATTCATAGCAAAGTTTCATTTGACACTATTGAATCATCATACACCAGTTTTCACAAAAGGAAACTTGAAGAAATGGCAAATTTCAGAGCAGGGAGAAGAAAATTACAAGATGATGCTAAAACATTTTGTTGTTCCAAAACATAAAGAATTACTCAAAGAATGAAAATCCAGCAAAATGATAAGCCAGCCTGAAAGGGCTATTATTGATCAAATATAGGAAATCTGAGTATAAACATGACAATAAGGACAATAAGGAGTCGTAACCTGTTGAGTAAAATAAGAACACAAGAGCCAAAGCTGATAATAAGTAAACAAACACAGGACACACATACATATGTACAGATAGCAAATAAGTGAGACAAGAGAGTTCTTTTCTATGGTAGAATGACAACTAACAAACGTAAAAGGAATGAGTTAGAAAATAAGCATTTTGAAATCATTACAATTATTGACCCATGGTGCATATATAAAAATTGGTTACATATTAGAATAAAAGATCACTTTCAATTCTAAAAAGTAGAAAAATCACATTCAGCAATTTCTGATCTCAGTGCAATAAGAAACCAAAAAATCAATGATAATATTAGAAATGTAAGAGGAAGAGAAGAAAGGGGTAACAACACCTGGATATTAGAAAGAAAGAAAGAGAGAGAGAGAGAGAAAGAAAGAAGAGAAAGAAGGAAAGCAAGGAAGGAAGGAAAGAGGGAAGGAAGGGAGGGAGGATTCCATTTTTATTTATTTATACTGTTTTATTTATTGTGTCATAATTTTGTAGAAAATTTATCTCCCTGTATATCCCCTTACCTTACACTGTTTTTCATATAATTGTCTTAGATGTTTTTTCTGCATTAATTTGGAACCATATCAGTGTATTAATTTTTGTTTCAACTGTTAAATATAATTTTAAAAACTCAAGAGGAGAAGAAAAGTTTATTGTATTTACCCATATATTTGGTTACTGTGTTCGTTCTTCCTTCCTGGGGTCCCAGGGTTCTGTCTTTTATTGTTTTCTTTCTGTGTAGAGAACTTGCTTTAGCCATTGTAGCATAAGTTTCTGGTGACATATTATCTTATTTTTCCTTTATCTGAGAAAATCTTGATTTCCTATTGATTCCTGAAGGATATCTTTGCTGGATATAGGATTCTGACTTGTCACTTCTTTTCTTTCAATACTTGAAAAATGTTGTGTCACTTTCTTCTGGCCTCCATGCTTCCTTATGAGAAATTCACTGTCATTTGAATTGTCTTTCCTGTATAAATACTGCTTCTCTCTTGCTGCTTTGAAGATTTTTTTTCTTTGTAGTTTTAAAAAATTTCAATATGATGTTTCTTGTGGTGGATTTCTTTGAGTTTAGCTTGTTTGGAGTTTGCTCAAAGTCTTGAATATGTGATTTTGTGTCTCTTGCCAAAACTGAGATGCTTTCGGCCATTGTTCTTCAAGTATGTTTTTATCCTTGCCCTTTATCCTCTCCTTCCAGGACTCCAGTGAATGAGTGGTAGATCTTTTGTTATATGTAGCCCCATATGTCCCTGAGGCTTTCTAAATTTTTTGCCAGCCTATTTTGTCTCTGTTGTTCACATTGGGTAATTCTTCTTATTCTGTCTTTCAGTTCACTCATTCTTTCCTCTGCCCCTTCCATCCTACAGCTCAATCCTCTTGAGTTTTTTCTTTTTTTTTTTTTTTTCGGTTATGTATTTTACAAAATTTCTCTTTAGTTCTTCTTTATTCTTTCAATTCATTGATGAGACTTTCTGTTTCTTTGCTGAGATGCTCTCTCTTATTATTTGTTTCAAATGTTTTTGCAATTGCTCATTGAAGTATTTTTATGATTGCTGCTTTAACATCTTTTGCAGATAATTCTAACATCTCTGTCATTTTGATGTTGGCATCTATTGACTGTTTTCTTTGACTCCATTTGAAATCTTCTTGGTTCTTGGAATGATGCATAATTTTTGATTGACATCTGGGGATTTTGCATATTATGCTATGAGAGTCTGGATTTTATTTAAGCCTTCAGTTTCTGCTGGCTTCCTTTGACATCACTCCATCTGGGTAAGGGAGGGGCACTGCCTCATTACTAGCAGCTGTGGTATAAGTCCAGATCCTCACCCAGCCTGGGTTGACACTTTATTACTGCTGGCAGAATAGTCCATTAGGCCTCCCCCAAAACCTTTCTGGCTGGTAGAAGTGCATTGTTACTGCTCCACACACAGTCTCTACTCAATGTGGGAGGGATTATTACCACATTGTAGAGATAAAAGATAAGCACCCCTATATGTCATTCTCTGACCACAACCCAGCAGATGACGGGGTAACTCATTACCGTCTGGCTAGGTGGAAATTTCTAGGCTTTCCCATTCAGTTTCTGCTGCTGAGGTGGGGGAAGAGTTTTTTCTGTGGTGTTTGTCTGGAGTAGAGCAGTTATTGTCTAAAAGTTTCTCTCTTGCTAAGCTGCCTTTTTCCTGATCCTCTGGATATAGAGAGACTTTTGTTAGATCTTTTACATTTATATCTATTGGTGTTTCTAGGTTTCTGGGTATTCAACTTTTTAATGGCAAAATAAAACCCAGGAAACTTATCACTATGTTATTCCTTGTATCCTTAGCCAGTCTCCTTCTTTTCTCTGCCTTTCAGAGTAACCTTATGTTTGTTTTATGTATAAGGTCCAGATTTATTTTAATAGCTTTTAAAATTTTTATTTATTTATTCATCTATTTTTGGTTGCTTTGGGTCTTCATTGTTGTGTGTGGGCTTTCTCTAGTTGCGGTGAACAGGGGCTACTCTTCATTGTGGCATGCGGGCTTCTCATTGTGGTCGCTTCTCTTGTTGTGGAGCATGGGCTCTAGGCATGCGGGCTTTAGTAGTTGTGGCACGCAGGCTCAATAGTTGTGGCTCATGGGCTCTAGAAAGCAGGCTCAGTAGTTATGGCACACGGGCTTAGTTGCTCTGTGGCACGTGGGATCTTCCCGGACCAGGGCTCAAACCCGTGTCCCCTGCATTGGCAGGCAGATTCTTAACCACTGCACCACCAGGGAAGTCCCAGATTTTTTTAGTGTTACTTAATGAAAGGAATAGGGAAAATACACCTACTCCATATTCCTGGAAACAGAAGATCATACTTTTTTTTTAAACTATGAATATATTAAAAAATTCATTTACCTCATAAGAGTTTGGTGATGATAAGTACTTTTAAAATAAGATTTATTTTGTTGATTCATATTTCATAATACTTCTATACCCATGATAGAAATACTTCAACTCACAGGGAAAAAAAAGAAACTTAGAGATTTATGTAGTCTAATTTCATAGTCTTATTTCTGAAAATTTGCTTGACTCCTTCTAGTAATGATGATGTCATTCTCTACCTTCATTCTTTTATTCATTCAATTTATTTAGCTATTACTATTCTAGACACCTGAAATAAGTCAATGACACGATGATCCCTATACCCAAGAACTTACATTCTGCAAGAGGTAGGTGAGGGGAGGGATAGTATAGACAATAAGAAAATAAAGCTAATAAATAGGAATATTTCAGGCCATGTTAGTAGGTAATATGCTAATATGCTATGGAACTTTTAAAGTGCATGTGTATATATATATGGTAGGGAGAATCCATAGTAGAGAGATAGACTGCAATTTTAAACAGTGGAGTCACAGTAGGATTTGTTGAGAATGTGAGATTTGACTAATGACTTGAAGAAGGAAAGAGTTAGCCACAGAGAGATTGAGGAAAGAACATTTATAGCAGAAGAAACAGCCAGCGCAAACATCCTAAGGTAAGAATCTACCTCTGGTTGAGACCGAGAAGGAAGAGCATGGTGTGTAAAGTGGGTGACGGATCAGGATGTCAGAAGAAAATGAGAACCAAATCACTTAGGCCTTAGGAGATATTGAAAGATTTTTCCCTTTACTCTGAAAATGGAAGTCATTACAGTGCTTTGAACATAGGAGTGACATCACCTGTTCTCCCTTCTCACAGCCTCATTCTGGCTGGATTGTTGAGGATAGGCTATGCTGACAAAAGGCCAATTAGGAGGTCATTGCAGAAATCCATGTACAATATTATAGTGACTGAAACCAGAGTAGTATCAGTGAAAGTCATGAGAAGTGGTTAGGTTTTGGATATATTTTGAAGTTAAAACAAATAGGATTTTCAGACTGATTGGATATGCAGTGTGAGGGAAAGAGAGTTAGAGCTGACAAAAGACAATTCCAAGAGTTTGGGTTTTAACATCTGGAAGAAGAGATTGCCTTCAGCTGATATGTAGGAACCTGGAAGCAAGAGGGTTTATGTTTGACAGTCAGGGATCTAGTTTGGAACATGTTAAGTTTCAGAAAACTATGAGACATTGAAGTTAAGATACTGCTAGGCTGTCAGATAAGGGAGACTGGAATATGGAGTCTAAGGGCTGGACTGTGGGGCATCCCCAAATTAAGAAGACAGGAGGAGAAACTGATAAGATGTGACCAGAGAGGTAGGAGGAAAAGCCAGGCAAATGTGGAAACCTGGAAGCCACAGAAAGACAGTGCATCAACAAGGAGGAAATGATGTACTGTGTCAGATGCTGCTGGTGGTTCCAGGAAGGTGAAAACTAAGAATTGGTCATTGAATTTAGCATCATGGAATCACCAGACCTTGAGAATGGCAATTTTGTTTCAGTGGTGTCAGAGTAAAATAGTGATTTGAATAGATTTATGAGGGACTGGGCAAAGAGGAACTGGAGTCAGTAAGTATAGACAATACTTTCTAGGTATGAAAAATACACTAGAAGGAATTAATAACAGAATAACTGAGACAAAAGAATGGATAAGTGACCTGGAAGACAGAATGGTGGAAATCACAGCGGCAGAACAGAATAAAGAAAAAAGAATGAAGAGAAATGAAGACAGCCTAAGAGACCTCTGGGACAACACTAAACACACCACATTCGCATTATAAGGATCTCAGAAGGAAAAGAGAAAGAGAAAGGACCCGAGAAAATATCTGAAGAGACTATAGTTGAAAACTTCCCTAACATGGAAAAGGAAATAGCCACCCAAGTTCAGGAAGCACAAAGAGTCCCAGGCAGGATAAACCCAAGGAGAAATACACTGAGACACATAGTAATCAAATTGACAAAAATTAAAGACAAAGAAAAATTATTAAAAGCAACAAGGAAAAATGACAAATAACATACAGGGAACTCCCATAAGGTTAACGGCTGATTTCTCATCAGAAACTCTACAAGCCAGAAGGGAGTGGCACGATATATTTAAAATGATAAAAGGGAAGAACCTACAACCAAGATTACTGTACACGGCAAGGATCTCATTCAGATTTGATGGAGAAAACAAAGCTTTACAGACAAGCAAATGCTAAGAGAATTCCACACCACCAAACCAATTCTACAACAAATGCTAAAGGAAATTCTCTAAGTGGGAAACATAAGAGAAGAAAAGAACCTACAAAAACAAACCCAAAACAATTAAGAAAATGGTAATAGGGACATACATATCGATAATTACCTTAAAAGTGTCTGGATTAAAAGCTCCAACCAAAAGACACAGGTTTGCTGGATGGATACAAACACAAGACCCATATATATGCTATCTACAAGAGACCCACTTCAGACCTAGGGACACATACAGACTGAAAGTGAGGGGATGGAAAAAGATATTGCATGCAAATGGAAATCAAAAGAAAGCTGGAATAGCAATACTCATATCAGATAAAATAGATGTAAAAATAAAGAATGTTACAATAGACAAGGAAGGACACTACATAATGATAAAAGGATCAATCCAAGAAGAAGATATAACAATTATAAATATACATGCACCCGACATAGGAGCACCTCAATACATAAGGCAAATGCTAAAAACCATGAATGGAGAAATCAACAGTAACACAATAATAGTAGGGGACTTTAACACCCCACTTACACCAATGGACAGATCATCCAGACAAAAAATTAATAAAGAAACACAAGCTTTAAATGACACAATGGACCAGATAGATTTAATTGATACTTATAGGACATTCCATCCAAAAACAGCAGATTATAATTCTCAAGTGTACATGGAACATTCTCCAGGGTAGATCACATCTTGGGTCAAAAATCAAGCCTCAAAAATTTAAGAAAATTGAAATTTTATCAAGCATCTTTTCCAACCACAATGCTATGAGATTAGAAATAAATTATAGGAAAAAAACATAAAAAACAGAAACACATGGAGGCTAAGCAATACGCTACTAAATAGCCAAGAGATCACTGAAGAAATCAAAGGGGAAATCAAAAAATACCTAGAGACAAATGACAATGAAACACGACAATCCAAAACCTATGGGATGCAGCAAAAGCAGTTCTAAGAGGGAAGTTTATAGCAATACAATCCTACCTCAGGAAACAAGAAAAATCTCAAATAAACAATCGAACCTTACACCTAAAGGAACTAGAGAAAGAAGAACAAACAAAACCCAAAGTTAGAAGAAAGAAAGAAATCGTAAATATCAGAGCAGAAATAAATGAAGTAGAAACAAAGAAAACAACAGCAAAGATCAATAAAACTAAAAGCTGGTTCTTTGAGAAGGTAAACAAAATTGATAAACATTTAGCCAGACTCATCAAGAAAAAGAGAGTGAGGACTCAAATCAATAAAATTAGAAATGAAAAAGGAGAAGTTACAGTGGACACTGCAGAAATACAAAGCATCATAAGAGACTACTATAAGCAACTCTATGCCAATAAAATGGACAACCTGGAAGAAATGGACAAATTCTTAGAAAGGTATAAACTTCCAAGACTGAACCAGGAAGAAACAGAAAATATGAACAGACCAATCAAAAGTAATGAAATTGAAACTCTGATTAAAAGTCTTCCAACAAACAAAAGTCCAGGACCAGATGGCTTCACAGGTGAATTCTATCAAACATTTAGAGAAGAGCTAACACCCATCCTTCTCAAACTCTTCCAAAAAGTTGCAGAGGAAGGAACACTCCCAAACTCATTCTACGAGGCTACCATCACCCTGATACCAAAACCAGACAAAGATGCTACAAAAAAAGAAAATTACAGACCAATATCACTGATGAATATAGATGCAAGAATCCTCAACAAAATACTAGCAAACAGAATCCAATGACACATTAAAAGGATCATACACCATAATCAGGTGGGATTTATCCCAGGGATGCAAGGATTCTTCAGTATATGCAAATCAATCAGTGTGATACACCATATTAACAAACTGAAGAATAAAAACCATGTGATCATCTGAATAGATGCAGAAAAAGCTTTTGACAAAATTCAACACCCATTTATGATACAAACTCTCCAGAAAGTGGGCATAGAGGAAACCTACCTCAACAAAATAAAGGCCATATATGACAAACCCACAGGAAACATCATTCTCAATGGTGAAAAACTGAAAGCATTTCCTCTGAGATTAGGAACAAGACAAGGATGTCACTCTCGCCACTATTATTCAACATAGTTTTGGAAGTCCTAGCCATGGCAATCAGAGAAGAGAAAGAAATAAAAGGAATACAGATTGGAAAAGAAGAAGTAAAATTGTCACTGTTTTCAGATGACATGATACTATACGTAGATAATCTTAAAGATGCCACCAGAAAACTACTAGAGCTAACCAATGAATTTGGTAAAGTTGCAGGATACAAAATTAATGCACAGAAAGCTCTTGCATTCCTATACACTAACAACAAAAGATCAGAAAGAGAAATTAAGGAAATGATCCCATTCACCATTGCAACAAAAAGAATAAAATAACTCGGAGTAAACCTACCCAAGGAGGTAAAAGACCTTTACTCAGAAAACTATAAGACACTGATGAAAGAAATCAAAGATGACACAAACAGATGGAGAGATATACCATGTTCTTGAATTAGAAGAATCAATATTGTGAAAATGACCATACTACCCAAAGCAATCGACAGATTCAGTGCAATCCCTATCAAACTGTCAATGGCATTTTTCACAGAACTAGAACAAAAAAATTCACAATTTGTATGGAAACACAAAAGACCCCGAATAGCTAAAGCAATCTTGAGAAAGAAAAACGGAGCTGGAGGAATCAGGCTCCCGGACTTCACACTATGCTACAGTAATCAAGACAGTATGGTACTGGCACAAAGACAGAAATATAAGTCAATGGAACAGGATAGAAAACCCAGAGATAAACCCACACACCTATGGTAAACTAATCTATGACAAAGGAAGCAAGGATATACAGTGGAGAAAGACAGTCTCTTCAATAAGTGGTTCTGGGCAAACTAGACAGCTACATGTAAAAGAATGAAATTAGAACACTCCCTAACACCATACACAAAAATAAACTCCAAATGGATTAAAGACCTAAATGTAAGACTGGACATTATAAAACACTTAGAGGAAAACACAGGAAGAACACTTTTTGACATAAAAAACAGCAACATCTTTTTTGACCCACCTTCTAGAGTAATGGAAATAAAAACAAAAACAAACACATGTGACCTAATAAAACTTAAAAGCTTTTGCACAGCAAAGGAAACTATGAACAAGACGAAAAGACAACCCTCAGAATGGTAGAAAATATTTGCAAATGAATCAACGGACAAAGGATTAATTTCCAAAATATATAAACAGCTCATGCAGCTCAATATTAAAAGAACAAACAACCCAATTGAAAAATGGGTAGAAGACCTAAATAGACATTTCTCCAAAGAAGACATACAATGGCCAAGAGGCACATGAAAAGCTGCTCAGCATCACTAATTATTAGAGAAATGCAAATGAAAACTACAGTGAGGTATTACCTCACCCCAGTTAGAATGGGCATCATACGAAAATCTACAAACAACAAATGCTGGAGAGGGTGTGGAGAAAAGAGAACCCTCGTGCACTGTTGGTGGGAATGTAAATTGATACAGCCACTATGGAGAACAGTATGGAGGTTCCTTAAAAAACTAAAAATAGAACTACCGTATGACCCAGCAATCCCACCATTGGGCATATACCCTGAGAAGACCATAATTCAAAATGACACCTACACCCCAATGTTCATTGCAGCACTATTTACAATAGCCAGGTCATGGAAGGAACCTAAATGCCCATCAACAGATGAATCAGTAAAGAAGATGTTGTACATATATACAATGGAATATTACTTAGCCAAAAAAAGGAATGAAATTGGGTAATTTGCAGAGACATGGATGGACCTAGAGACTGTCATACTGAGTGAAGTAAGTCAGAAGGAGAAAAACAAATATCGTATATTAATGCATATATGTGGAATCTAGAAAAATGGTACAGATGAACCAGTTTGCAAGGCAGAAATAGAGACACAGATGTAGAGAACAAATATATGGATACCGAGGGGGGAAAGCAGGGTGGTGGGGTGGTGGTGGGATGAATTGGGAGATTGGGATTGACATATATACACTAATATGTATAAAATAAGATAACTAATAAGAACCTGCTGTATAAAAAACAAATAAATTAAATTTAAAAAAAAAGAAAGCAGATCAGTAGTTCCTTGGGGCTGGATGTGAGAATAGGATTGACTGAAAAGCAGATGCAGAGAAATTTGTGGAGTGACGGAGATGTTCCAAAACTGGATTGTAGGGAAGCTTGCGAAACTGTAAATTTGCTAAAAATCATCAAATGATTATAAATGGATGAATTTTATAGTACATAAAGTTTACATCAATGAAACTGTAAAAAGAAGTAGATTGCTGTAATAGATCAAAAACATGATTAAACCTTGTGAGATATGTAACCATCAGAGATAGCATTTGAAATATTATTCCATGTTATCAGTGTTTAGTTAAAATTACTGTGAAGAGTCAGTTTTATTTTTACTGCAAGTGTGGAAAATGGGATGATGGGTGTTTTTCAAAATTGTCTTTGGTGCTACCTTCCTGTACTGCAATAGTGTATCATCAGATTCTATAGAAATGACCGAAGTGTTTATCACTGTGGCATCCCCTCATTTTGAACAAACTCTCATTGGGCAACGACCTTCTCAGGGGATGGGTACCTAATCCATACTATTTTCTATTTGTTGTTTTCAATCCTTTCTTCACATGCCAATAGATCAGTGGATTAATTTGAAAGAGTGGATACTCAGGTTTTTCTACACTACAGCATAGGAAAATCTATATTAAAAAATATGCAAACAGAGTGTGGTGAGGATTCAAAGACACAGTAACTTTAAAAATTTTAATGGAATAGGCATATATAAAATGTTATTAGTATGAAATTTTCATTTACTATTGATTTTCCAAGAAAATAAAATATAATGAAAAATACATAATCACATATGTTTGTATATATACACCCACACATATATATACAGTTTGTATACATATACACGCACATGCATGTGCCCACACCCACATGCCTATAACTATATATACACCTACATAGATTTGTTTTATTTTCAAGTCTCTGGCTGTTACAGGGTGAATTGTGCTCCCTAAAAGTCTTATGTTGACATCTTAATCACCAGTACCTCAAAATTGTGACAGTATTTGGAGACAGGGTTCTTTACAGGGATAATCAAGTTAAAATGAGGTCATTAGAGTGGGCCCTAATCCAAAATGACTGCTGTTCTTATAAAAAGGGGAAATTTGGACCCACAGAGAGAGAAGATGATGTGAAGAAACACAGGGAGAAGAATGCCACCTATAAGCCAAAGAGAGAGGCCTGCAACTGAGTCTTCCCTCATAGCTCTAAGAAGGAACCAGCCGTGCTGATACCTTCATCTGGGCCTTCTAGCCTCCAGAACTATGAGATGGTAAATTTCTGCCATTTAAACCACTCAGTCTGTGCTATTTGTTATGGCAGCTTTAGCAAACAAATGCACTGGCCTAGGTAAGGCTCTGTGGAATTTAAACTGAAATGTTTTATGTGCAAATAATCTAGAGTTCACTTGTTAAATTCAAATTGATTTGCTCCTGAAATGCAAAGTAGAGTTGGAAATATATTGCAAGAATTGCAATATATTGTAAATAAAAGAGGAGAAAGAAAGATATATTCAATGTGTAACACAAAGTATGACAAATTTTAAGCTTGTCATCCCATATTAAAATTCTATCTGGCTTTGTAGATCGTGTTGGCACAGGAAGCGTTTAAGAGGGGGATTTGGGTGAAAATAAACAAGTCATTCATGTGAATCTACAATAGTTTGAATTCAGAATAGAAAGACATTGTCTCTAATTCTGACATTATTGTTTTCCCATGATATATCTCTGCAAATTCCTGTAAACCTCTGCAGTACAGTGCATAACATTCACCTGGGCAATTGCTTATCTTAGCAGGTATTAAATGTAATATAGCAACAAGGGTGGAGACATTTCTTGGAAACATTTTAAAGTGTCCCCCTTGTTAGAAAGCTTTTTGTTGTTTGTTAATGCTTAGAAGGGAAGCAAAGGATGCCTTTATGTGTGTATGTGTGTATGTATATATATATACATACACACACATACATACATTTATATGTGTATGTACAAACATACACATAGACATATTTTTGGGCAAATATTTTATCTGACCACTAAGAAAGAGTAAAAAGTACTCAGAAATTTATTTTAGCTATCTCTTCTTCAGATCATTTTTGTTATTCCAGAGTGGCAAAAGAGGAAGTATTCAATTATTGAACTGAAAACTTCCCGCTCCAAAATCCATTCAATTTCATCCTGTAATAGAGAAGGAAGGAAAAGATAAATTTTAAAGACATTGGATCTTAAGCTCCTAACTAAAATGTAAGATTCTGATATTTAAATTACTTTGGACAGGGGCTATAAATGGCGTAAGTATACAGCAGGCCCTCTGTTATCTGTGGGCTCCAAATCCATGAATTCAACCCACTGCAGATAGAAAATCTGTTGGTTGAATCCTGGGGTATGGAATCCAAAGAGAGTGGGTCTGAGTGTACTAGCCATTTTTTGTAAGGGACTTAAGCACCTTTGGATTTTGGTATCATGGGGGTCCTGGAACCACTCCCCCAAGGATAATGAGGGATGACCATATTAGGATGGCTGGCCTTACACTCAACTCCAAATCTATAGATTTATCTGTGTGTCTCTCTCTCTTCATCTGTCTTTGATCTTATTCTCTATGTAACCTAAATGAGTGTCATGATATTTGATTTCTCTACTACTCTGACTCACTGTCTTCCTTTCTCATTTCAGAATAGGAAGGTTTTATAGACACTATTGAATTGTTGTTCCATTTTTACTTGTGAAAATCTCTTGCTCAATGCTCTCCTATCACAGAGCCTCTTATCATATCATTGCCTCCTTGATAGCTCTTGGTGCCTGTCACAGAGACTTTAAACAAAACGTATACAAAAGCGAGCTTACGGACACCTCCATAGGCCCCTATTCTATCACCATCCTTTCAGCTACATATGTACAATAGAATATTACTCAGCCTTAAAAAATAAGGAAATTCTGCCATTGTGACACGTGCATGAATATAGAGGACATTATGCTAAGTGAAATAGGCCTGTCACAGTAAGATGAATACTGTATGATTCTGCTTATATGAGGAATCTAAAGTAATCAGATTCATAGAAACAAAGAGCAGAATGATGTTTGCCAGGGGCTGGGAGAGGGGAGGTGGGGAGGTCCTAACCAAGGGGTATAAAGTTTCAGTTATGCAAGATGAATAAGTTCTAGAGATCTGCTGTATACAACATTGTACCTGTAGTTAACAATATTGTACTGTATACCTAAAAATCTCACGAGAGTAGATCCAATGTTAAACGTTTTTATCACAACAAAAACAAAAAAGAAAAATAAGTCAAAACTTGCATCTTTTATTTAACTGCAAAATATCGATTGGACACATTGTATGGTGGATTCCATGAAATAAGTTCTCACACAGTAATGAGTAATTAGTCATTAATTAGACAAATTAATTTTGATTTGATCCTTTCTCAACTTGCAACACACTCATTTTAGACATTACTCATTAATCCAAGTATTATTGGGTTAAAAGTACCATATCTAATGGGTCAGATCAAGTTTGGTTTGCATCAGGCATAGTGTTTGATACTTTGCCATCACCAAGAGAAACAGAAAAAGGATTTTTAAAGGGTGCATTATCATTGGAAAAATATACAGTTCCACCACGATAGCCCTAAGAGAAGTATTTCAAAGTCAACACAAAAAATTTGTATAACATTGAACTGGAGCTAGGGCATTTTGAACTCAAAGTAAACTGAAATTCCTTACCTCACGAATAAGCTAGTAGTCCCAAACTCATAACATCAAATAATTTTTCAAATGAGAAATAACAGTGAATATTCATTTGAAAATAAAGACAGAATTTAAGCAGGTAGGATTTAATTAACCAAACTGGAATGTAGCCAGACCTCTTCAGCTAACATCTCTGCTCATTAATAGATAACATTATTCCTGCCCTGCTAAACCCAATGTCAGGAACAGAAAACATCCTTGCTTCCTTTCCTCATTGGTAAATATCCAAAATTAAATAGGATATTAAAATGCACACATTTCAAATAAAAAATGTGTTTCTCTGTAAAAGAGGTATAGCCACTTTTCCACTATTAAACTGTTTATATGGGAAGAATTCACATATCAGCAATAATATCCCCATACTTTAAAATATGAAGTCAAGTAATTTGTTGGTTACTGCATACTACAGTGGACTTGTCATCTTTTGTCTAAACAGTTCCTATTCCTTTCTCTGCTTCTCCAAATATCACCCCATTTAAAAACAACAACAACAACAACAACAACAACAACTGCTTCTCCCCTGGGCTTTGAAATGATGTGGTTATAATAGGAACTGCATCCTTGCCCACAGTGATAATCCAGCAATGCATGCACAATCCAAGCTAGGTTATTTCCCAAGATATTTCAAACTGCATCTAGGAGAAGAGCAGCCTTTCTCGCTGAAAGGGAATTTGGGACGCCATGTTCCCCATGGAGCTGGTGTGTATTCCAGCCTCATAGGAAGTTGTCCTGAAAGGATAAAGCAGATGCAGAAAATCAGCTGAAGAAATAGCTGGAGAGACAGTCAGAATGGTATGTGAAGATGTGATTCTAGTTCCTAAAGTCTCAGGAGCTGCCTTTATTTTTACCTTCCCAGATCTTGGTACTTTAGCTATTCCTAGAATAAAAGTCTGCTAACTGCTCCCAGTAGCTACAAAAAAAGAAAAAGAAAAAGAAAAAAAGTTGCTGTTTAAACTAATTTGATGTTGTCAGTTGCGATAAAAAAATTCTATTTCATCCACAAAGGACATAGGAGCTATATGAATAGGTAACAGTAAGTTCATTCCTATTTTTCAACATAAATGACATGCTGCTTAAGCGTGGAGGTCATGCAGTCACTGAGCTACAGGGTTGCATGGAAAACCATGTAGTACACAACAAATCCAACTCAAGTTTACTTCACAGAAATGTGACCCCACCTAGCCCCATTTGAGTTAACACCAAAAGTCATCCAAAAGAATGCAAATATAATGTCTTTGCAAAAATTTTCCTAAGTTAAGCAAATCAGACTAAGAATTTTCATAAATTCTTGTAATTTTTACATGTCCTTGCATGTGTGAAGGCGACCTTATCTTAACACATTTCAGTGAAAATGTTATTGGATGACCCTAAAAATCTTCAAAAACAATCTAGCATTTTCAAATAGAGTCACATCTTGGGAATTATCAAATACTCATGGATTACCTATGAGTAGATTCAGTGTGGGTTCACCATACAAAACTATTTAAAGAAGGTTAGGAAGATATCACTAAAATGACAAAAATCTAATTCGGTTGCAGACAGGCATTAGTCCCTTATTCAATAAATACTTATTCCACATCTATTTGCCAGACACTTTTAGAGGCAGTGAAGTTATAGCAGTGAATAAAGTTCTGCCCTTAGGATATTGATATTCCAGAGTGCTATCCAATAGAAATACGAGAGCCACAAATGCAAACCATGTATATAATTTTTTTCTAGAAAGAACACTTTAAAAAGCTAAAATAAATTTTAAAAAAATATTGCACATTACACAGTATATTTAAAATATTTTCATTTCAACATGTAAACAAAGTTTTTAAATATTAGTGAGATATTTTACATTTTTTTCATTAAGAATTTAAAATTCATTGCATATTTTATTCTTACAGCACCCTCAATTGGGACTAGCCATATTTCAAATGCCCAGTAGCCACAGATGGCCGGTGGCTACCACATGGGACAGATTATGAGAGCTAATGCCCTCTTGAAGGTCAGACACAACAACCCTAGGAGGTGTATTACTGTGACTATTGCTATTTTATCAATAAGGTAACTGAGCAAAGGGAATTGAACTTGTCTAAGGTCACACAGCATCTAAGTGTTCCAATGAACTATTGCTATACAACAGATTACCCTAAAACTTGGCTGCTTAAAACAATAATTATTATTCTTTCATGCTGTTTTGTGGGCTGACCTGGCTCAGCTGAGAGGTTCTTGACTGTTTGTAGAGGTTACAGTTGGGCTTGGAGTCATCTGAAGATCCGACTGGGATGGACAAAGATATTGGCTACTTTGCTCACATCTCTGGTGCCTCAGTGGGGAGGCTAAAGCAGCTGAGACCTTGTAGGGTTTATTTCTCTCTCTCTATGTGGCTTCCTTTTTGGCTGGTTTGAACTTCCACATAGCATTGAAGTCTCAGGGTGAATGTGCTAGAGAGTGTCCCCAGAGAAAACATCCCAAGAATTCCAGGTTGAAGCTGCAAGACTTCTTATGATCTGGCCCTGAAAGTCACTTCTGTTGCCTTTTGTTGTTTGAAATCTGAGTCACAGGGTCAGCCCAGATTCAGGGGGGAGGGGTCTAATGAGGGCCTTCACACTGGGAAGTATGTTTCATTGAGAATCTGTCTTTGGAGATTAGTTTCCACAGCAAGTAAAGGAGTAAGAATTTAAACAGTTATCTAGGCATCAGAAATAGTATGTTTCATAATAATGGTATATCACCTTTCATTTCAATATTTTACATATCTTTGCATTCCTCAGTACCTAGTACGGTGTCTGGAACATATCATGGGCTCAGTGGAAATTAAATAAGTAGAAGTTAGTTTATACATTCTGTTTATGTTTGTCTATAGCGTATGGGACCTTCATTGTGAGATCAGTGTAACAACAAGAATTCCTAAGTCATCAAGGCATTCAAATCACCATATTCTGTGCTATAGGCAATATGATAAAATTTTATACCCCTAGAAATCAGTAGACAGGTCTTATTCTTCTTGGATTTCTCCTTACTGAATAGCGGTTTGGTATTTATTTAGTATGCACTTGATATATAGGATTTTAGAAGGTACAAAAGGAAGTCTAAACAAAGATCCTATAGGCAAGACATATTGAGATACTGGCTGGGAAATATTGATTCAGACTTCCAGGCCATTATATAGGGAGACCTTAGATCAGCAGAAATGGTGTATATAGCAACAGATAGCAGCATATTATATCACCTTTCCTACTATGCATGTGTTTGAATTATCTACCTATCCAGCAGGTATCTGGAGAGATGCTGTGATTCATACAGCATATATAGTATATCATGTGTGATGTGGCTCCCAAATTCTAGACACCCATATGGTTTGTGTTGCCAGAGGTGCCTCAACTTTCTGTTCATCTTATAGTAAATGAAAGGGAATTGTGGCTATGTTATTTTCTTCCAAATATTAACTAAAAAGACTACCACTCGTCTGAAATAATTATCACTCTAAAATACATATAGGCATAAGACATGTAGATATGCCTCGAGGACTTTCTTATACGGAAAACGTAATAGCATTTCATAGAGACAAATAGAAACATTATTTTGACTGCCTATAGCAATAAGGGAAAACTTTACTGAAAAATTCCCAGTTTCCTAATTATCACTATATACAGACAGGAGCTTCTCCTGGATGGTTCCCACTGGGGTTTCATGCTAGAGCAATACAGGAAATCTTGATTTGTACCCTCTTTCTTTTTAATATCTGAATTTTTCCTAATGATTTTCAGAGAAACAATAGCGAACAGATAAATATAAATTTTCATACAGGACCTGTATAAGCCTAGCATAGCAGAAAGCTGTTACCCATCTTCTGATTTCACAGACAGCTAATTAGTAGCACATGAAAGTACAGAATCTCTTCACTCAGATAAATTCAAGTAATTTAAAACAATCACCACATCTATGAATATTAGAATCTTCCTCATGGTGTCACTGAGAAACACTGAGTTTATACTTTTAAACCACTAGGAACAGTGCTTGGCACATAACCATTAATAAATATTGAAAGTTATTATCATCTACATCTTTAAAATCATGTCTTCTTTAGCAAGGCTTAGATTTTTCAGTACAACTCTGATTTTTTTAAATACAGGCATATTAGTATTATTCACTATAATTTTCTTCTTAAAGCACTGTCTTTAAGTCAGCACTACTGAATTGGGTTTTAATTAAATACCCAAAGATGATATCCCATAATCTTCCATTTTCCAAAATGTAAAAAAGTATGGTTTCAGTCACAGTCATTCTCAGTCTGCACTATTGTCTGGAAATAAGCTTTCTGTCTAAAGCATACTGACCTGACGTATGAGAAAAATAATCATAAATAGTTTTTCATGGGTCTTCGCAAAATATAACCAATTATTGATTTGAAATCCTGCTTAGCTACAACAGAATACTCTGTAATCAATTACATTTGGGGGTTTAACCTGTAGATAGAAGACATGAAAAAGCTGAGTTAATGACTTTTTCAACTGGCCAAATGATATCCCTGGGAGGTAAAATGTCATCCTCAGACTGTCAGTAATTTCCAATTGTCGCTGCCACACTTGCTACTGGGAGAGCGGATCTTCCTATTACTGAGCCAACAAGCTACTCTAGACCATCACTTATGTTTCCAAAATAAAAGACCAATGCAAGCCATTTTTTCTGTCTCTTCCAAATACAACTGATCTTCATATTTCCATGGTAACCAACTCCTGCTGGCATGATCAAGAAAAAACTGATTTGGGATTTTAATTAATTGCTTAGAAATGGAAATGTAACAGGGACTGGCAGTTCAACTAAGCACATTTTGCAAAGTGAATAAAAATAGAGTTTCTGAAATACTTGAAATTGTTTCAGTGGCTGTAGCACATCTTTTGCTAGACACCTTAATTTATTCCATCCTCCAAAATAAATCTGCCGAATGTACTAAGCCATTTTGTCAACACAAATCATTTTGGCAAATACTTTAATCCCTCTTCTAAACAAAATGCATTGTAATTTTAAAAATCTAAACCATCGGTGTGAACCCACTGGGTCCCAACTGAGATATTAGTAGATCATGTTTAAAGGAGCTGTCATCTCCTATATGCAAAGAGCCCCTATTCTTGCTGCCTGCTAAGGAGTAAATTCCTTGAACTTCACCCAGTATGGCAGTGGATCCTACCACTAAGGGTAGCCTTAAAGACACTTTTTGCACAGAAGTTAAGAGCATGGGATCTGGAGCCAGACTGTTTACAGGTGAAAATCTTGGCTTCTCAACTTACTAGCTTTATTACCTAGAATAAGTCTTTTAACCAGAGCCTCAGGCTTCTCATCTGTAAAATGGGTAAACTTTTAAAAGATTGCTGCAAGGATTATATACATTAATAAATGGAAGATCCTAAAATGAAGCCTGCAAGATAGTAAAGAATTAATAAATGTAAGTTATTATTATTAGTATTTGTATCTTTTAGTCCATATGTAAACTCTGTTTTGTATTTCTTGTAATACTTGCTTTTAAATGTTTCCTTTAGAACTATAACATACGAAGAACTGGTCAAAAATCATCTCTCATTACAAGGTATAAACCGTTTTTCTTTAGAGAAATATTAATTCCTGCTATAAGATATATAAAACAGTGTCATCTAGGGCCAAGTAAATAATTATTAAAGATTTCAGTGTAAAAATTTCTCCCATAAAAAGAAGAGAAATGATGCAATTACAAGGTATTTCTGGAATAAGCTTCACTCTTGCTTGACTTGAAAGTGTTTTAATTGTACAAAGACACTAAATTGTCATAGGCACAAAGAAAACAATAGTCATTAAACAAATATTATTATTTAACACTGTCAGTTGATGGAATAATCTGACCAAATGCTCTTGCAAATGGAGAATTTCCATAGCTCATACATATATTAACATGTTTTTGAAAATGTATGCAATAAGCTCTATATCAAAGATAATTTAATATGTTCATAATTACTTGGAAGGACAGTTCCAATTAAATACAGCCCTCCTCACTTGTTAGCTGAGAACCTTGACCAAGACTTCTGAGTATCAGTTATTCCATCTATTATTATTATCATCATTATGAAACAAAAATAGGAACAAACATATGGATCTAGGCACTGTAAGGTAAAACATACGAGGGTGAGTAATATGTGCTCACCATTAAAAGAATCCCCTGGCTTCAGAAGAAATGTGCACAAACATTATAGACAAGTGAACCAATGAGAACAAAACTGGTAGGTGTTAAATATGGGTTAGTTATAGAACTAACCATCACTCAAGTATTGGCTTCATCCTTCAAGTCATCTCTCAGAGTAGATTTTATTTATTAGCCAGCATTTCCTTTACCTCAAAAGATCAGAGAAATGCCCTTGCTGTGTGTTTTCACAGAATCTTATACTTGTAACTCTGTAACATTTGTCACACTTGTAATTGCTTATCTAATGTGGATCTTTGTTGTTGAATTATCTCCATGAAGCTAGATTAAAATCTAGTTCATTTTTGCATCCTGTCTATTTTGCCTGGAAGAGAGTAGGGGTGGAATAATTTTTATGTGAAATGGAAATTGAATGATTAACCAGTCTCCAAAATCTGTCTTAATAGGCATGGCTATTAGTTATGCAGTATCTTACTAGAAGATGAGCTCCATGTATCCCAACTTCTAGAATAGGGCCTGGTGCAAAATAGGCACTTAGGATACTTATTGAATATATGAATAAATGAATGAGCATGAAACATATGAAAACATTGTCAGTATTAGAAGATGAAATCCCAAGCCATGAGGTAAGAGGTAACTTAGATTCATTGTAACTTAGGTAAAAGGTAAATTTCTTCTTTTCCTCCATCCTATCAATACTGCAATTAGTTCCTTGTATTCATAAATATGTAGGCTAAGGACATATTCTAGTGCATTCTTGGTGGCCTGGAAATCGAATTGCTCTTATGAATGTGCCCTAAGTAATACCTCTTTCCACGTATAGGATAACAATATGGTCAAGCAATTATATTATTGACTTGTGCAGCTATGTTTGCCTCCTACCATGTGATGGAGGGAGAGGCAAGAACGGGAAATCTCCAGGTAATTTTGGCATTTGAGAAAGGCATAAAACTCTCCCAGGTCATAGCAATGATGAGCCTTCTAAACTCAGTTTCTTAAAACCTTACTTATTGATAAAAGGATATATGTGGTTATATATTCTCCTGTTTACCTTCTCTAAAAAGTTTTATTGAAGTGTAATTGACATACAATAAGCTGCCCATGTTTAAAGCATACAATTTGATGTCCTGACATATGTATACATCCATGAAATTACCATCAAAATCAAGCTAGTGAGTATCACCCCAAAAGTTTCCCCATCCCCCTTTGTAATCTCTCCTTCTACTCTCACCCCTTCATCACCAGCCAACCATTGGTGTGCTCTCTGTCATTATAGGCTAGTTTGCATTTTCTTTCATGCAGTATAATTATTTTGAGATTCTTCCGTGTTGTTTTACGTATCAATAGTTCATTCCTTTTTATTGCTAAGTAGCTTTTGACTATATAGCTATACCACAATTTTCTGATACATTCACTTGTTGATGAACATTTGAGTTGTTTCCAGTTTGAGCTACTACAAACAAAGCTGCTATGAATATTTCTGTACACCTCTTTGTTTGGACTTATGTTTTTATTTCTTTTGGGTAAATAGCTAGGACTGAAATGACTGGGTTATATCATAAGTCTATGTTTATATTTTATAAGAAACTGCTAAACAGTTTTCCAAGGTAGTTGTACCATTTCTTAGATACTACTGTATTCTTTCCGAAGCACCTGAAAATAAAAGTGTTTTCAAATTATAAAACTAAAATAAAAATTTTTAATCTTTACATTTAAAATTGCATAATATCTTACTTTAAAAAGTGTTTTTCCAAGGTTTACCATGTTCAGCTTCTAACATTACTTAGTCTGTCAGGTACCAAAGAGGATAAAAATGCTTTCCAATTAACCATATAATAAGTTCTTTTTTTAATTCCCAAACAAAAATTATATGGAGCACTTTCAAATGATTGAGGAATAAGTACTTTAACTCTTCGAATTGTCCCATCAGCACAATTATCCACTCCACTCTGCATGCTCAGACACCCTACAATATTAAATTTTAAAATATAATATTTTTTGGCAAGCACTCTGTGACTAAATCTTGGCAACAAAGAGACACAGCAGATCAGAATATGATTATTTACTTTGGTAAATTAACAATACATGAAGATTATCAGATGAATCTAACTGCAGTACATTGAGGTAAACTGAGTAAGAGTTTTAAAGAACCAAACTTATTGGCTATAGTTAATGCCTGTAATCTAGATGTTTCACCTCTATGGTCAGAAGGTAGAGAACATAGCACAGGAAGAATTTCCAAGCAAACCCCTAAAACACCCTGTGATAATAGATGTAGGTGATAATAGGTCTACTGAAATTCGGAAAGACTCAAATCAGATCCCATCACAGCCCCAACCTCTAGTCAACTGATAGAAAATATAAGATTAAGAAACTCCAAGGTGAATTGGGATATAACACTGTGGAGATGAGTCACCTAACTTGCAAAGCAGGCTCGTCGACTAGGCAAGAGTCCAGTTCAAGTCATTCATCTTCTTTTTTTTCTTGTTTTTATGGAGTCACTGCTAGAAAGTGAGTGATGATAATAACTAACGTCAAAAGATGTTGCACCTTCAAAGCAAGGAAGCTACACTTCAGAAAATGATTATTAGCAAAGTGAAGAAAAATTCCAAAAGTTACACCAAATTTTTGTATGTGTTTCTACTCCCTGTGAAAGACACTTAAGAGAGAGCAAAACAAACTGAAATAGAGGTTTTGACTCTTGAAGTGAAAGAAGACAGTTCCTGGAAAGAACAAGCAAATTCCCAGCAACACCACTGTGTGGACCACTGTTTAGTAAGAAACAACAGGACCGGGCTTCCCTGGTGGCACAGTGGTTGGGAGTCCGCCCACTGATGCGGGGGACGCGGGTTCGTGCCCCGGTCCGGGAGGATCCCACATGCCTCGGAGCGGCTGGGCCCGTGGGCCATGGCTGCTGAGCCTGCACGTCCGGAGCCTGTGCTCCGCAACGGGAGAGGCCACAGCAGTGAGAGGCTCGCGTATCGCAAGGGAAAGAAAAAAAAAAAAAAAAGAAACAACAGGACCCTGTTGACTAGAGACAGGAGGTGTAGACTCTGCTCATGCTCTTCTCTGTGTTATGCCCCTTGGCAAGAACTAATGCATATAACAACACTACTGGATGACGCAATGGAACAGGAAGCTAATGGGGGAAAATAGACAAGGTGAATGAAACTTTTCCACATCTAAAATATTCTGGAAGGTAACATCAGTAGGGTCCATATTTTAATAGTACTCATTTTTATATTTTCAAACTGTTACGATTAATAAACCAGTTTTTAAGCAAACCCAGAACTTTAAAAAGAAGATATCATACATGCTCTTAATTAAAATGCTTATAAAATAAAACCTTTGAATAAAAACATCAAAAGTTGGTAAATGGCAAATATTAAAGATATAGAAACTAATCAATAAACATATGGCTGCAAAAGGCAAAAAGAATGATTATCCAGAAATCACAACAAAAGTCTTGAAGACATAAAACTATTTTTTAACATACAATTTTTGTTAAGAACTATATATGTAACAGCTCCCATAGGATTAAATACATATAAATATATATAATAGTATGTTTCTCTGTGTGTATATATCCATCCATACTACACATGTGTAATTCCAACCTAGGTCTTAACACACTGTTTTTTCTAATCCATGATGAGCAGGTAGATAACATTACAATCATAAGAATTAATGATGTGTTTTTATACTATACTTACTTCCCCTTATAGCCTGACATAACTTTTGGTTTCACTTCTATCCTTGACCTGGTAAAGCTTTGGATTTCTGAACTTTATTTTACCTTTTTTCATTTGTTTTCCTAGAGGGGTTTGAACCTCCTTGCAGCCATTGTCTTTCACAGGAGGTATGTGGGGTATGTGTGTGGGGGGGGGGAGGGGGAAGAGCGTGGGTGTCAGAGGAGAAGAGGGAAGAGAACTACAAATTTTGGGTGCTGCTACCATGCCAGGCCCTGTGACAAACTGGACATCTTTACTCAAGTATCCACCTATCAAATTCGACTTAAAATACTTAAAAACACAGAAGTTTTCTCTTTCTAGCATCATCATTTGACCTGAACTCTGTTTTGCCTGGTACAATAGAATGAGCTTCCATGTAGCTTCTAAATTTTGGGCATTCATTAACATATTCTTCCTAAAAATCACACTTCTTACCAAAAGGAGCCTGTTTGGAATTAAGAAATTTTCTTTGCTGTGATTTTTCTTTTGTTTATTCCATTTTTCCCCTGAAAGTACATTTTGAGAGTCAAAAGGAGGGAGTGTTCATTCTGGATGACTTTTACTGTAAGAGGAGGCTGCCCAGTTCAAAATACGTTAGGGACTAAGGGTGGTATGTGCTATGGATTTCTCAGACCTCTGTTTGCATTTCTTTTTTTTTTTTTTTTTTTTCTTTTTGCGGTATGCGGGCCTCTCACTGTTGTGGCCCCTCCCGTTGCGGAGCACAGGCTCCGGATGCGCAGGCCCAGCAGCCATGGCTCACGGGCCCAGCCGCTCCGCGGCATATGGGATCCTCCCAGACCGGGGCACGAACCCGTATCCCCTGCATTGGCAGGCGGACTCTCAACCACTGCGCCACCAGGGAGGCCCTGTTTGCATTTCTTGTTCCACCTCATCTCTTTCTTCTCTTTGCCTTGATTCACCGTAAAACAAACACTTGATAAAGGTGAGGCCAGTGAAGGTGGCTGCTTTGTGGACTATGTCAGGAGAAATCTCCAATTTCCATTCCAGACCATTCCTAGAGCTCTTGGTATTCTCATGTAGTATAACTTTCTAACTTATGCATAAGTATCTATTATGCGGTGGATTACTGACTCTACAATTTAGCGTTAATTTTAAAATGGAATACCCTGTGACATTGCTTTCAACAGTCTGTATTATCCAACATTATCTTTTAGTCTTCAAGTTTAAAAAAAAATAATAGGAACTTGGCTCTACCTAGAGTTAATAACTAAAAATTCAATATACTCCTACAGGATATAAATGTATGAGTCTCCCTGAGAAAGATGAAACTAATTTAAGAACTTCCCACATATTGAGAACAGTTCACAGAAATTTACCAGCTGCTTCTTTATGTAAGATAGGATCTCCTGGTTCAGTGTATGTGCTGAATGCCAATTAAAACATTCCCTACCTTGAGGGCATTAATATGGAGCAAAAGAGGATGACTGATGGGAAGGTCAAAATAAACTTAGCAAAAGAAAAGTAGTGTCTGATAAAGAATAACCTGCATTATATTCTACAACAACCCACCAACTTCCTGAAAACTATTGTATAAATATGGATGATGATAGTTGAGCTCTTTTCCAACCCTCAAGTTTCTGTGACAGTCAACTCCTGAATATAAGCAAAACTTCTTAGGAAACAAACTACACCTGCAATTCCTACTGGGACAATATAACCAGGTGTCTTGGTTCCAGAAGGAAATAAGACTCAGAGCTTATTGAATTGGCAAAAGTTGAGAGGTGAAGAGTAGGAGTGCATCATATTCTAGTTAAGAGTTTTCAATAGCCACAGAATGTATTGGCATTCTTAAATTAAATGTGCCTGCATTTAGTCTTTCCTGAAATAATTACAAATTTATAAGGTCCATGATAGTTATACTTTTTTTTTTTTAAGAAGTCCTCCACATCAGCACATTAACTTTGGAAAATAACTGCATATATTTAAGCAATCAGTTCTTTGTTAATACAGCTGAAAACAGTGGGTGGGCCTTTTTTTTTTTCAGGTGAGAAAAAAACAGGCTGAGAAGTGAACACCTCAGATTGCTTCTGTTTGTTTGAGGCTCTTATCCTCAGGGCTGCGTTCTCTTGGCTGGGTGTACCTGTTGATCACACTACTTAACAGTAATTATTCCAGACAGCTTTTTGGCTCATAGAGTTGTTTCATAGGCTTCATAAATCATACAAATTATTACCCAACAGAAAACTATAATTACCCACAAACCCTGACATGCCAAAATGTGTATTAATTAGATAAGGTAATAAATACTTTACTGCACATAGCTATAATTACTACCTCAAAAGTGACATATATACATATACCATCTTGATATTCTGCAAGAAATGATTCAATATGATGCTCAGTTTGTAAAGAATTGTTATCTAATTTGATTAATTAGTTAATGCTTTTGCAAGTTGTTTCAAATACAAGAAATGAAGTAGAATTGTTAAGTTTCAAACCTAATATTATTATCAAATGAGATCTAAACTATAATTTGCAGAGGAATTTCCTATGGGGATAATTTATAAAAGTTTATGTTTCTTAGTTCTAAATTTGGGTGTGTGTAGGAAGTCTTAAGAATGACAGCTACATCTTAAATTTTGCTCATTCCATTTCTATAATAGTATAAAATGATTTATTCACTATTAAAATGAGGAAAACTTTCTGATAGAAACAAGCATAATATTTCAAAATATATACTTTTTATGCACCAATCTAGCCTGAAATTTCAATGTAGAAAGAAATTCCAGAGTAGATTTGAAAGAACACACTTGATTAAGGAACATTCACATAAATACTCAGTTCCTATCATATTGTTCTTACATATTTTAATGATGTGTAAGTTCAGACCTATAGGATAAATAAGGTAGAGGAGTGCTATTATATTCAAGCCTCTACTATATCCTAGTTTATTCAATACAATCTGTTGTTTTTCAACTCAGTCTTTTCAATATATGCAGACAAAAATGGATCTTATTCTTAATGTTCTAAATATTGTGTACTGTATAGTAATCTATTTATAGCTCAACTGATACATGTGACACATTACATTGAAATAAAAATTTTCAGCCTGAAGAGCAAAGAGGAACATTAAAGATTATGGAAGTAGGAAATAAGTCAACTCAACTGTTGTTTGATTAAATCTGCCCTTCAAAAACATTAATACTGGCAGCTTTCATTTAAGTAGAGGTATTCTTAAGGAACCTTTAATATGAAGAAATGAAATATAATGTATCCCATATTTTCCTGTTTAGATAGTTATTTCCATGAATCATTTAAAAGTGAATTCAAAGACAGCTGACTCGCTTGTCCTCATTTGATTATTATTGGGAAATTATTAGGGAGCGTCATATGAAAAGGAAATCATGTTGAAGGTAACACATTAGTTATTCCACTGTACAGTTTTCTCAAAAATAATAGAAAAGAGACTCTGATGGAGACAGTTAAAGTAGTCTAGCTGTGTAACAAATTTCCTGTATCTAGCCTACTTGTCAATGTCTATCATTGCACCTAACACATACTAGGCATCCAATAAATACAGGCTGAATAAACTAATACAACTAAAGGGCATTTATCCTGGAGGAGAGGGATTAATTGACAGTGTACTTTATTTGGATAGTGGTATCATTACAACACGATGACTTTGGGAAAATGCAAATAACTCAAAGATGCTGCTAGTTCAGAATGGAAAATGGAACTATAAAGGTTATGGAAAGAATGAGGAAGAACCAGTTAAAGAAGATTTTACTTTATACACTCAAAATTTAGTTGATGTTCTGGGGATAAATTTGTTCAAAGCTCTTTGCATATGACAGAGAAGACATACTATTAACAAAGGAACCAAACTTTGTCAATGTGATAGCAGAATTTTTAGCATATTCTATATATGTTGATAACTATAAATATTAGCATATTTGTTATTTATTTATTATAAATATTAACATATTAGGTATGAAAATGTAGCCTATATACATATCTACATACTTGTAGCTTATTATGCATTTTTTAAAAGTCCAGGATACAGAAATTTTAAGGCATGAGCCAGTTCTAAGGTAGAATTTCTCTTAGAGCATCTCGTGGTAATTATCATGCTGACTATCACAGGAAGGTGCAATCCAAAAGAAATCCATTAAGAAAAGCTATTGATGATTCCAACTTCTGTTTCGGGGTTTAGGTGAGGTTAGGTTATTCATACCAATCCTTCTACTGAAAACAGAAAATATACTGGATAAAATATATTTTTAAAAATCTTCTTTGGAAGCATTAGAAAGCTGTCAGAATAGTAAGAAGTCACCAAGCCAGAATCTTAGAACAATCAGTAACCCAGAGGGGTAAGTGGAGGACTGAGAGCACATGTTAATTCAGGAAAATTTGAACTTTAGAGTAAAAGGAATAGAAATAAATAAAATCTCTACAACCACCCAATATTCAGAGTCTAATAAAAAGCATCCATCCCTCCATTAAGTTGGGTTCTGAAAAAGCTGTAGCTTCAGAAAAAAATGTGAAGCAGAAGAAAGCCACCCTCCTCATACCTGGACAACTGCAAGTTTTCTTGAGCAGAGCAAAGCAGGAAAAAAAGTGAGGGTGGGGGAGATACATGGTATACTTATTCTAAATAAAGTAGACTCACCTCTTGGCATCACACATGCTATAAGTTATGGCACTGCAAGTCATGTCTGGAAATCTCAAAGTTGGGCTTGATGTTCACACTTTTCAGTACTCCTATTTACTCTTTTAAGGGGAATGATTTATTCAATCAATCAACCACTTGTTCCATATATGGCCATAAAATGCCCTCTCTAAACAAAGTGCTATAGGATACAAAAAAGGTGGCAATTCCTACTATTATTCTCAAGATAATCTCTAATTTTTTAGCATCTAAGCCCAGTTGTTCAGGATATGGCAAAACTTCAAACAATTTCTAGATTGAGTAAATATAGATGTCCTTCCTGTCTTACTGAGAGACATTAAAATTTTCCTAATTTAATTGAATTCATCTTATTTAATATTAAGAATCAGCTGGGTTCTTTGGTCCCAAGTTCATAGCTGTCATGGTTTCTGCACATGAATTTATACATTTATGGGGTCTGGTAGAGAATCCAGGTCTAGTCATAAAATTCAGAGAGCTCAAGTCGCCCAAGAAATGGTGAACCTCCCAAAACACATTTATTGTCTGGGAGCATTTTAGTTACTGGCCATAATTTGGCTTATAATTGAATAAAGACCTTTGTTATAAGCTTAACATAGGACTCAAGAAACGAATAGGTGGCATTTAGAAATCTAAAAAGCCAAAGATTTCAACTTAGTATCAACCGAGATGCCATCATTAAACACGTATTAGTTCAGCTTCTGTGTCAGATACAATGCTCGTAATTCTTACAGAAGACAAGAAAAAGTATTTTCCCAAATAGAAGCCTATTCCAAATAGGCTTATGTAATCAATGTTTGTGTCACTCTGTTTTATAGTTAGTTAATTGTTGAAACAATATCATTTTTTAATTAAACAATTGTTTAGTACATGCCTATTTTTTATTCATCGCTATATCCTCCACACCTACAATACTATTCAGTGCATAGAAGATACTCAATAAGTATTTGGAAAATGAGTGAGTGATTTTAAAAAATGAATGAATAAAAGGAAAGTCTTCTTCAGACACTGGCACCTACCTATAAACCTTTAAAAGCTGTAATGTTCTGTCGGGGGACACATGAAAAAGAACACTGTAATTATTCAAATTCCATCTAATGATTGCTCATATTGTGGCTATTTTAAATGATGTTAATGCTAAGTGATTATTTCATAATGTTGTAACTGGCAGTTGCTGACATGATTCATGATTTCTGATTGTTTATCTAATCTTTGTTTCTTTGGGGGTAAAAGAAAAGCAACAAGAGATGAAAATAAAAAGAAGGAGACACAGGTTGTCATTCAGTTTTATGAGAACTGAAAGGTTTATAGTGAGGAACTGTTGGATGCAATTTCAGTAAGCAAGGATTTTGTGGATAGATTAGATCAGTTACAAATTGCTAAATCTGATGGCTTAGATAAAAATTTTACCAGAGGCTTTAAAAGAAGTAGAACACGTTTTGGGGAGAAGCAATTGCCTTCTGGAGAGCGCACAGAGTATATATTTTTCAAAGGAATTGAAATGTGGGGAGATTATGTAACTAGATCCTCAATGAGAATGAAATGATTGCATTTTCAGCTAGAAATCATCTTTAATGTATAGTTAGGCTTCTTTGTTTATGATCACTTTCCCCTCCTACTTCATCGTATGGCACTTAGCAAAATACAAAATATACATTTTAAACATTAACTAGAGAAAAGTAAAGCATGTATTATTCTTAGAAGAGTCTGTATAAGGTATTTTATAAATAGAAAAACAATGAACACATACATATGTGTGTATATATAAATACATAGATATAGGTATATATCTTACCTTTTCTTCCTTTCTAAGTAACTACATGCCATGCTAAGTTGCTGATGTACAAAATATCTAACATGCAAAAGGCTTATCATTTTTGTTTGAATTTTCTTTTTCTTTTTCATTTCTTCACTTTCAAACAAACTTTTGGTGATCTGTCACCTCCCCTGCTAAACTGTGTTGGAATAACTAGAAGATATTTCTTTAGATCCCTCTGATCACTTCAAGCATTCAACTGCATTGTGTCTGGTTCAGAAATTTTTCAAAATGTCAGAAGTGATCACGTTTTGGAAAGATAATCTCTTCTTAAATTCTTATTGGAGTGTGTGTGTGTGTGTGTGTGTGTGTGTGTGTGTGTGTGTGTGTGGTCTGATGAATGGGGAAGCAGGAGGAGGATGGCATGAAAAGTCCAAAATCCATTTCTTCCTGAAAAGTGGCCAGTGTTCCACAAGAACATAGGGGTAAGACAGGAATAAAGACACAGACCTACTAGAGAATGGACTTGAGGATATGGGAAGGGGGAAGGGTAAGCTGTGACAAATTGAAAGAGCGGCATGGACATATATACACTACCAAACGTAAGGTAGATAGCTAGTGGGAAGCAGCCGCATAGCACAGGGAGATCAGCTCGGTGCTTTGTGACCTCCTGGAGGGGTGGGATAGGGAGGGTGGGAGGGAGATGCAAAAGGGAGGGGATATGGAAACATATGTGTATGTATAACTGATTAAATTTGTTATAAAGCAAAAAAAAAAAACCATTCAGAATAAAATGTTGTTCAAATTGAGCAATTTGTCCTCAACTCATAAGAAAGTCTTAAATCTTCCTGAAATTGGGCACAACTTTATATCACATTCTTGGGCTTCAGCTTTGGCAGTTAACGTGCATTTATTGGCATGCAAAAAATTCCATTAACCTTTACTTATAGAAACCTTTTTTAAAAACTCCCTTAGTTATGAGGAATACTGTGAAACTTTTCACCTTGCAAACTAAAGAATCAAGTGGGTCTTCTTCATACTTAAATACAGCAAGTTGAGAACATCAGAGAATTTCAACAGTAACTATAATTCAAGAAAGCATATTAAGTGTATTAAATGCACTCAACAGAGACTCATCCTTCGTTATGGCTGAAGCCCTTGGGCCAGTATCTTAGAGCACTATTTCGCCATTTCTACTTTTGTTATACATACATAGCCTAATATGTATCTTACACACATCAGCACAAGCCATCTCTATGCATGTGGTCAAATTCAGTGACAAAACTGAGAAATTTAAATATTCCAAAATAAAAAGAAAGTGAATTCATTTTAGAAATGCACTAAAGGCATTTCAGTATGTCCTGCAACTCTTTTGAGTTAAGGACAAATGGGGTTAAGTGATATGCTTGCCCATTACACTCAGCACAATATCAGTAGTTACTTATAGTGAACACACTGATAGGAACAACATTAAAGCCAAATACATTTTTTCCAAGAACTTTTTTTCTTCTTCCTTTTTTTAGTGTGTAAAGTCATTAAGAGCTAAAGCTGGTGGAAAGGGGAATAAACTTTAAGTCTGGATAGTCTGATACATTTTTGTTAGAGTTATCCAATCCTCATTTATACTTTTTTTCTAATGTAAATAATTACTGTTTAGGCTAAGGCATGATATCATCAGCTCAGTTTGGGGTTTCTACAAAATTTGATTAGAAATTGAAGAGACTTGATTATTTGAGTCATCAGCTCTTTCTGTAGACCATTAGTAATAGCTATGCCAAAACAGAAAATATGTAGAATTGTTTATTATGTATATAATCCTGATAAAATGCCCAGCAAGAGTCATGCTTGTTTTCACAGGAGTGGCTAAGTATCTATCCCAGAGATGCCCAAAGAAGGCTGACAGCAATCAGCCAAGTACAAATCTGAATGTTTTCTAATGCTCGCATTTCTAGTTTCTTTGGACATACAGAACTTTTCTACTTCTGCTGCCCTGGGACTATGGGCCACAACAAATAGAAGGAACCAGAGCTCAGATCATCAAGGGAAGGTTAAGACTAATAAGATCATTGAGATCAAGTCTGTCTATAAGTTAGGCAGAACTGATTACGTTTAGAGCCAGGAAGGAGCCAGGGAGCCCAGGCAAATATGTGCAAACAGGAATTAAAACCAGGCGATTCAGTTTCATAATGCAAATGGGCTGCTAGAGCATATAAGACAATTTCTGGATTAGCCATGAAGCTTCCTATATGCTTTCTGCTGAGACAAGAACCAATTGCAAGAATTGTCCTGCAACTGAGTACAAGCAATCCCTGTTACGGAGGTGTTAAGAGGATTAATCAAGCTTGACTAAGGGATGTGAGTCTATATTTAGGTGAGAAAATGACAGTCTCTCACTCCTCTTGCATGTTTTACAAAGGAGGATGGGAAACGAACAGATTTCACAAGTTAAATCTGTGGGTCTGATGAACTGTTTTTCAAGAGACTTTGCAACAAGGCGACTTCTCCCATTAAATTCTAAGGACACTCCAGAGCAGCTATATGGTATCCTGTACCTATATTCTGTGTATTTTCTCTGCAGAGAACTCAGCTGAGACTATCCCCACACACAGACCGTGCTTTTGCTGCCTACATTTATAGCAAGCTTTTCTTAGACAGTACTTACAGGCTGAGCTGAGTTAGTCCCAGTGGGAAGTCACTCAGTCAGTTTCACTGTCTCATTCTCAATACTTTTTCTAATCTAGTTGCAAATAGGAAAAGTTAGACTTTTCCAAAATCAGCAGGAAAGAGTCCCACATAAGGGTGAGGCAAATTGAAATAAAGATTGTGAAATAGATGCCTTGAGCATCAATCAGAAATGTTTTTAAAGAGAAAGTATGAATAAGGAAGACTGAAGGCTGGAGGATTCTTCATTTGTGTCAGACTCTCTTGGCAAGAGCTGTTACAAGTTCCGAAATTAGGTCATGGGAGTTGGCAGTGGTGTCTAATATAGAATGAGTTTTTGGGGATAGCGTGCCCTCAGAAACAGTAAGAGTATTTATAGATCTAATAAGGATTAATAACTTGATCTGAGCTTTATAGATTACCTTTCATCAAAGACCTCAAATATCGTAATAATGATCTCTTCTTTTTTACATACAACATCCTTGTGAAGCAAAGAAGGCCCACTATCATTATACTGGTTTTAAAGAAAGAGAAATCAAGATCCAAGTGATTTAATAATTTGATCACACTTACACAACGAATCAGGGCTATCCAGACCCAGCTAGTTCATAATTTGGTGCTGTAGCTACAGAGGAAGGATCTCAATCCTGAAAAAGGAGGTTGTCCCAGAATTAAAATGAAGCCCCATTTCCTAATCCCTGTGGCTATAATCTGTGCATCCATTTAACTTTTTTTTTTTTTTTGATGTGGGCCATTTTTAAAGTCTTTATTGAATTTGTTACAATATTGCTTCTGTTTTATGTTTTGGTTTTTCGGCACAAGGCATGTGGGAACTTAGCTCCCCGACCAGGGATCAAACCCACACCTCCTGCATTGGAAGGCAAAGTCTTAACCACTGGACTGCCAGGAAAGTCCCCATCCATTTATCTTTAATGTGATTTCCTTTTTTAAAACTGTATATAGCTATAGCTCTTACTTGAAAATATCTCTTTAGAATTCTACTTATAATCAACAGATAATTTAGAAAAAATGATGGAATTAAAAAATCATCAATGGATGCTAAAACTAGTAGGTTAAGTTTTGGCGAAAAAGAGGATATTTTCATAGTCTCAAAGTATCTCCTCATAAATTGCTTATTAACTACAACAGGAGAATAGTGAAGATAAAATTGAGGAACCTGGTGGATAGCACCTTAATCAAGGGACTAAAAGTAAACTCATCGGTAATAGAATAAACCAACATCAAACCCTTGATATGATGCAGTGAGGACATCATATCACATCTGTAGTATTCATGCAAAAAAAAACCCATAAGGCGGGCTTCCCTGGTGGCTCAGTGGTTGAGAGTTCGCCTGCCGATGCAGGGGACACGGGTTCGTGCCCCGGTCCGGGAAGATCCCACATGCCACGGAGTGGCTGGGCCCATGAGCCATGGCTGCTGAGCCTGCGCATCCGGAGCCTGTGCTCTGCGACGGGAGAGGCCACAACAGTGAGAGGCCCGTGTACCACACACACACACAAAAAAAACCCATAAGGCATAATTTGAACCTTATCATAAGGGAACAACAGATAAACCCAAATCAAGGAACATTATACAATATAACTGACCTTCATTCTTCAAAAATGTCAAAGTCAGGGAAGACAGAGAAGGACTGAGCAACTTTTCTAGATTAAATGAGACTAAAGTCTCATGAAATGAAATGTAATATGCCATCCTGGACAGGATCCTATAAAGAATTTCACTGGGACAACTGGATTTGAATATAGACTGTGAGTTAGATAAGAGATTATATTCACATTAAACTTTGTTTTTAATAATTGTACAGTGTATTAGAGAGTATTCTTATTTTTTGGAAGTACAATACTTTAGTATGTATTTAGGGTTAAAAAAGCACAATGTCACCTTCGTCTTTCTCTTAAATGGTTCATATAAATGAGGAGTTAGAGAAAGAGGCTGCTAAGGCAAATGGGGCAAAGTGTAAATAATTGGTCAATCTAGGTCTTTATTTGTTGAATGTCTCAAGTCTAAAAAATCTTCATTAAAAAAGACTTGAGGGCTTCCCTGATGGCGCAGTGGTTGAACGTCCGCCTGCCGATGCAGGGGGCAGGGGTTCGTGCCCCGGTCCGGGAAGATCCCACATGCCGCGGAGCGGCTGGGCCCGTGAGTCATGGCCGCTGAGCCTGCACGTCCAGAGCCTGTGTTCCGCAACGGGAGAGGCCCCAACAGTGAGAGGCCCGCATACCGCAAAAAAAAAAAAAAAAAAAAAAAAAAAAGACTTGAAACATTCTACTAATAATTACCAACTCCCTGTTATGCATCAGAACCTTCTGTGGACAGAGGGGATATATTGATGGGCAGATATATAGAGCTGCTCTTAGGGTTTGAAAATGTTTACCTGTTTCCCAAAGGATATCCTCAATATTGAGTTCTCCATTTATACTAAAATATAAAGTAGGACAGAGACCAGAACTCTTTTTCTTGAAACCAATACCCTATTTCTCAAGTTCTAAAAATAAACAAGTAGCCGAGGCAGTAGAACACACAGATGTCTTTACTTTATGGCCTGTTCGTCTCTTGGCCCAGGCTCTATCTGTTGAGTAACAGTTGGTGTTTTATATTTTCTTTCCTCACTAAGAAGGATTCGTTTTATTGTTAAAGTCTGTAAGTGCTGTTTGACCGTGGTTCCTATCATGTCCTCAGTCTTGAGGATGTGTTGTATGCAAGCAGAGGAAAAGATCATATACACTGATATGCCCCTTCCTCCGTCCACTCAACTCTCCACACATAATCTGAAGTAATTCAGAGCAGTGGTAATTTCTGGATAATTCAAACAAGAATTGAAAAAAAATTTTTCTTACCACAAATAAAAGACACATTATAGACACTATTTTCTGTAAAATTCACACACTGAATTGGTCATACATAGCCTTTACTTAAAGCTCCAGTATCGAAACAGTCTCATAAAATCAATGATCATTCGTTATAAGGTGACAAGACAAAATTTTAATTAATTAATAACAAGTAAATACATGAACTTGATATTATCATTATTTTAAAATTATCTGTTCAGTATTCTGTAATCACTTAAACTAATTTCTAGACATGTACAGGTGTGTGTGTGTGTGTGTGTGTGTCATGGTTTACCAAATTCCACAAAAGTAGCAAATTGCATTTACTATAATATGAGAAGCTGTATGATTTTTAAACTGATTTCTTGGTCAAAATATTCAAAACAATGATTGTAAATGTAGATAATTCAGGTAGAGAATCACTTTGTCCAAACTTGCAACATTGATACATGCCTCTCTCCAAAGGTTTATAATAATCGGTGCCAAAAATAATGTTCATAATAATAATTACTATTATTGTCATTCAACAAATACTTATTGAGTTCTTATAAGTGCTGTGGACTTTTCTAAGTGCAGGACATATAACCTATATGGTCCACTACTCTCATGGGACTTAGAATTTGGTGAAATAATTACTATCTCTTTCTTATTCGATACATATTTTTAAAGTGATTAATATGAGCAAGATGCTATTCTAAATCTTTATCAAGTGCAAAATTGTAATCTTCATAAAAATTCTTGGAGGCTTGAGGTATAACTACTTTCATTTTACAGATGTATAAAATGAGGTACAGAGAGGCTAATGATTTCCCCAAGGGCATATAGCTAGGAAGTAGCAGAATCAGGATTTGAACCAGATGGTCCAGGTTCAAATTCCATTCTGTAATCACTACACAATGTTACCTCTCATGGTGATGATGATGGTCATCATCATCACCATTATAGTCATCACTAGCATTATGCTGAGCACTTCATATACCTTATGCCATTAATGAAGCATGTGACACAGTGTCTGGTATATTGAGACATTGAGTAGATGCTCAATAAATAGTTGCTTAATGAATGGATGAAAACAGTGTTTCAAAATTCCAGTGTTTTGTCCTTGAAAATGATGACACTCGTTAACTGCACTCTTCTTGTTTTAACCTTCTAAAGCCTTTACTATATATGCCACGTAATTTAGCATCCTTTATTATAGCATCTCATTCTTTAATTATTTAGTGGTAATATCACCTGTCTAGTATGCTTTCAAGTTACTTGAGTGTAGTGGTTATCTTATACATCTTTTTATCTCTTAAACACCTGTCAGGGTACCAGAATTCATGCAGAATTTAGTCTACATTACGCACGTACTTATGGACTGATGGACACTAGATTCTGGATCATAGTAGATTCTTAATTCTTGAATCCTTCCTAGAAAGTGGTAAGCATAACCATCATCCTGCTAACCTGAGAGAGTTAACTGCCCTCTGGGAAGAAACACTGAGCTACCAGGAAAATTGTACTCATCCTGGCTCACCACCGAGTCAGGCAATCAATCTTACTTGATTCCTGCTTCAGATTCTCATCACAGATATATTCATTCTCTTTCTCTCTCTCTCTCCCTATCACTGCTTCCTTCCCTCTTTTAAATTTTGCTTATCTTCCTATTTCTTAACAAACTAGAAAAAACTTCCAGGAGTGATAATCACAGACAGGTTTTATAAAAGCAACTCCTTTTAATCCTGAATTTCAGAAATAACTTGATCCAGCTGTCAACTCCAAGGGAAGAAAGTAGTGTTCCAGGGGACAGAAAGAAAGAGCAGAGTAAAAGTAAAAAAGAGATACAACAGCTTGGCAACAACTCAGTTATATCAGCCAGAGAGTGGAGAAAGGAGGAGAAGGAGAAAAATGTCCTACAAAGACACCACATTTATCAAAGCAGTAAGCAGTGTCATCTGAGAGCATGTCCCTCACTTTCTTGTCTTATCCTCGTCTCTCAGGCTCTCACCTAATCTGTGAGGGTCATCATTTGGTTTTCTATATCCAAGGTATTACACAGGCCTCAAAACATTTAGGAAGCCAAAGAGCACATGAATGACTCAAGGGAATTAAGTAGAAGATGGAGAACAACTTTCTAATCATCAGACCATCAAGTTCTAATTCCACAAGTAAGAGAGGCAAGAAGTATAAAGAACTGGGTTTTCTCTATTTAGAGATATTATTCAGGAAAAAAGGGGGAAACTATAACCACTCAGCTAAGATTGGATATCCAATATGTATCAATGATTAGAAAGTGAATCATTTGACTCTGCAAAGCTGTTGGTATTTAATAACGTTAATAACAGTGAAATGGTGCTTTGTGTTTTCCTACCTCATTTAATATTCACAGTAACAGTATGAGGTAGGTATTATATTACTCTCCTTTTATAGTTGAGGAATCAAAGGCACAGAGGGGTAAAAGGCTTGCCCGAGTTACCAAGTAGTGAGAGGCACAGTAGAAATTTGAATCCTAGGAGTTTGTCTCCCAAATCTGCAAGCTTAATGCATACACCTCCTAAAACACACATCCCAACTCCATGCATAGTAATCATATATCATATACTGTTATTATTTTATACATCATATACCATACATCATATGGTATACCATACATCATGTACCATAATGATTACTGATAAATCCTTTAGTGTTTTTTGCTAACTTTTATAATCAGTTCATGGCCATTTTATTCTGTTTGATTTTAACAAGACTCTTTTCATCTACTTTAATCAAAAAGAGAAGCTACCTGAGGTCCACTTAACTTAAGCCTTCTCTCTTTGCCTCCAGCTGTCCTGTCAGTTTGTCATGCAGGGATTGCTGAGAAATTCTTGACTACCATCCATCCTTCACAGGCTGGCAATGAAGGGAATGACAAAAGCAACTAGGGAACTCAGCAGCTTTGGCAGGATTTACCATTGCATAAGTTTTATTTTAGAGATGAAATAACAATGCCCTAGTCATATCATAAGAAACTTGAGTAATATCCAGATGCCAAACCCTCACTGAATTCTTGAAGAATGAACCTATTTTTTAACATATTACAGAAGTTAATATAGCTATTTTGGAATTCCGCATTATTTCCTAAAAATAAGAATTCAGTGTATCATATATATTTATTGTCATACAATAAATATTACACCTACTTTTTGCAAGATGCTAAAGCTACAATTATAAACAAGTCTGAGACCCTGTGTAGGGGAGCTCATGGTTTTGTCTGGAGAGGGGCTGAGGAGTTGCGGGGGGCAGGGAGGAAGACACAGTAGAGTAGATACTAACAATTAAGTACAATTAAACTAATTACAGTTGTAAATACAATATAATTAAGAGTGAAAAGAGAGAAATTCCAGGAGGTTATGGAATTAGAGGAGGAGCTTTTAATTATACCAAGAGCCAAGAATCTGGGGACACTTTTAGAGAGGTAAATCCTGTGTAAGACTTGAAAGATGAGTAGGAGTTCACCATGTGAATAAGGATAGGAAGATGGAGGATGACTTTTAGTTACTCAGCAAATAAATTTAAAATTCCATTTATGTCGTATATAAGTTAATACTTGTGGAGTGCTTCTTTTTGAATAGTGTTTGTTGAATACTATTGGAAATATTAGTTGAATGAGTATTTATTGACTGTTGCTTCTGACTGGAATATGCCATCATTCACTCCTCTCAGTGGGCTCTCAATCTACAACTGACACTCATAGCCATCAGGACTGGCCATCTTCAGGAAGAAAAGTATTGTAAATACTTTTAAATTATTGGGGTCTACATCCATTGAAACTCCTACCATAATAATAGTAGGTATGTGACTCCTACATTATTGGTTGGTGGCTGTGTAATAAATCTTATGTATCACATACAAAATAATGAAGGGTTCATCAAGTCAGATCTATCTATCCTGGCCCCATGAACTGTCTGGTTCTTACCACAGGTATGAGAGGTAGACTAAGGAGATCAACCACAACTCAATGACAGAAAGGTTTAATCCACAAGAGATATTTGGACTAATTCACAAGTACGAACCATAATTTATCCAATAAATTATCTAAATATATATTCAAATTCATTATCTATATCAGGTTTTCTCAACCTTGGCACTATTGATACTTTGGGTTAAATAATTCTTTGTTTTGGGGGACTGTCCTGTGAACTGTGAGATGTTTAGCAGTATCTCTGTCCTCTACCCACTAGATGCCAGTAGCAACCTCCCTTAATACAAGTGTGATGAACAAAATGTCTCCAGATATCGCCAAGTATCTCCTGGGGCTTAAAATTCCCACCCTGCTTAAGAGACACTGTTAAATTATTAAATTTCATAAACCTCTAAGGAAGATACTCTAATTATCCCATATTTTACAGCTTAAAAAGAAAAACCTAGGGCTTCCCTGGTGGCGCAGTGGTTGAGAGTCCACCTGCCGATGCAGGGGACACGGGTTCGTGCCCTGGTCTGGGAAGATCCCACATGCCGCGGAGCTGCTGGGTCTGTGAGCCATGGCCACTGGGCCTGCGCGTCCAGAGCCTGTGCTCCGCAACGGGAGAGGCCACAACAGTGAGAGGCCCGCGTACCGCAAAAAAAAAAAAAAAAGAAAAACCTAGAAAATTCAACTTACAAACACAAGTACCCAGTTATTTCCATAACATCAATTAAATGTCTAATCTAATGGGACTAAGGAAAAAGTCATACTTATATGCAGGTTAGAAGTTTCCTGCAAATTTTCTATATAACAAAAGATTTTTGAGGACACAGTTGGGCAGACAGTAGATGTCCCTTGCATTACATTGGAAAGAACAAACTTAAAGATCCGTGAAACTAGTAGCATAAAAAATTCAGCACATTATTTTTTAAATTAATTTTTATTGGGGTATAGTTGATGTTCAATATTGTGTTAGTTTCAGGTGTATAGCAAAGTGAATCAGTTACACATATACATATATCAGCTCTTCTTTAGATTCTTTTCCCATAAAGGTCATTACAGAGTATTGAGTAGAGTTCCCTGTGCTATACAGTAAGTCCCTATCAGTTATCTATTTTATATATAGTAGAGAGTATACATCAATGCCAATCTTCCAATTTATCCACTCCCCCGGTTACCCCTGGTAACCATAAGTTTATTTTCTACATCTGTAACTCTATTTCTGTTTTGTATATAAGTTCATTTGTACCCTTTTTTTAGATTCCACATATAAGCAATATCATATGATATTTATCTTTGTCTCACTTACTTCACTCAGTATGACAATCTCTAGGTCCATCCATGTTGCTGCAAATGGCAATATTTCATTCTTTATTATGGCTGAGTAATATTCCATTGTATATATTTACCACATCTTCTTTATCCATTCCTCTGTTGATGGACATTTAGGTGGCTTCCATGTCCTGGCTATTGTAAATAGTGCTGCAATGAACATTGGGGTACATGTATCTATTCGAATTATGGTTTTCTCTGGATATACGCCCAGGAGTGGGATTGCTGGATCATATGGTAGCTCTAAAAAATTCAGCACCTTCTAATAAATAAAGTATTTCCTACTTCCCTGGAATGAATGGCCTTAATCGGGCCATGTTTATGAGTTATCCCTTCATCAAAAATTATTTCTTGAACATATTTTTGTGAATCATTTTTCTATGACCTATGTGGACAAGATGCATAATTACAAGACATAATTATAAGGAAAGGCAAAGAGTTTTAAACAAAATGAATGTGGTATCACAAGATAGAACTTGACTAATTACCATTTGAATAATAGAGAAAACAATAGTTATGAATTCCAAAGAAGAGGAAATATTTGAGAATTTGATATCTGAGAAGGCTTCCTAGAAGAGGTATGACTTGAGTTACTTATTGAAAAATTAAAAGATATGGGTAGGAAGAAATCTCAGTGATTTAGTGAGCAAAGGGACAGTGAAGTGAGAAAATTCTAGGTGAATTTGGAGAAGAATGGGTAAAAATTTAGGGTAGAGTGGAGAATTAATACAAGAGATTCATGAGAAATGAGGTTGAAGAGACAGGTGGATTTAGGCTGCAGAGTTCTGAGTAATAAAGTAAAGATTTTGCTTTATTTTTTAGGAATTAATTTCTATAAAAGATCTTCTGGGAACAATATAACACAATGAACGTAGCTTTTCAGAAGATTAAACTGGTAACTGTCGTGTGGAATCTATTACAACAGAGGACTCAGAAGCGATAAAGGCTAGGGTAATCTGGAATATAACCCAGAAATAAGATTTTTTTAATTTAGAAAGGTAGTGGTAACAGTGAATAAACTATGGTCATTCAAAAAATGTCTGTATAATTAAGTGGATCAAAGCACCATTAATTCATTTCAGTAATTATAATCACATTGATTCTGATCCATATGCAGTAGAACTGATGATGGTCACATAATCATGAAGATAGTCCCAATGATCAAATTAGCAGTTGCAGTCAAACCAGTTAAGCTTCTCCTTTTGAGGTAGCTCCCTTGAAGTTGCTTTGCTTTTTTTTTCTTTTTTGGTACTTCACTGGTGTATCCTGAGGTGCCCTGTATTTTGGCATGCAGCCAAAGTTCTCCTAAAAGCAACCTCAGTGTTATCAATTTAACTGTGCTCTAGGGAGTATGACTCTTAAAGTTATCATCGTCCAAGGAACAGGGAAATGGCAGATTGAGATTATTATCTGATTTAAAGAATCCACTACTGTAAGTGACATCACCTAAACTAATGAATGGTACCTATAAATTAGCCTGAAGGATCAAGGTCATGTTCTCCATACCATACATTGCTTGGTCATATTTTTTGTTGATTATTCCTGTTCTTCTTCCTTTCCCTCTCTACACAATCTTGATTTTTCCATGCAAGGATAGGTAGAGGAACTAGATGAAAATCAGGCAGTGAGCACTGAAACATCTAGATAACTCTAGTGAAAAGAAATATAGAATAGGTAATATGGGAACTTGACTTATATTGTCCAGGACATTGAGACATTACGAGTTTTCATAGGTGATACTGGAGAGTGAGTTTCTGAATTTAGTGACATATTACAATCAACAACATGATACAGATGATGGTAACATTAGCAATGTCTGGAATAACTTTCTACGTAGACTGAATTGGAGAAGACCCACATAGTTACAGAAGCTCAAGAAAATCCCTCAGGCCACCCAAATAAATGTCCCATCTGCTTACTGGTGCCTGAAATTACACAGTGAGAGTTTCATTTCTTAGCCCCAGGCATTTGATTCCTGTTAAAATGCAGATCTCCTGGGCATGGCAATAACTCTAAGTTGTTGTTACATCCCAGAAAAAACAATTTTTTCAGAGACTTTCTTTAACACAGGTTTTGACAAGGGGAGAGTATGAGGCCACTGGAGCCTGGAAAGGGGGGCAACAGTACAACCTTAATGGACAGGGGCCAGGGATGGATGAGCAAAGGGAATAAGAAGAGAAGAAGAATGCCAAATGAAGAGGGAGCATGTAAAAAGACTTTACTATAATTTCTGGATCTAAGAGTTGATATTGCTACTTGAAACTTGCTTTCCTTATATCTGTTTGTATCTGTTTAAGGTGTTGGAGAACTCAGTGAATGTCTATCTCTGCAAATGGGTAGCTAGGGTGGGGATAGACACTCTTCCAATCTCATAAGGATGATTAATTGTGATAGAGCTTTACCAGTTTGGGTTGTAGCACATGGAAATTACCCTATTCCACCCCACCCCCCTTTTTGTAGATTTACAGTATTTTTCTTAAACATATGCAATCTAGTAATTTACTTGGAAAATAGTATGAATTTCTCCTTGGTCACATCATATACAGAAGCATCTCAGTTTCTCTTAACTATCTGCTGAAAGAGCACCACTAGTTTAGTCCATCATATTCACTGAATTATTATTATTATTATTATTATTATTTTTTTTTTGTGGTACGTGGGCCTCTCACTGTTGTGGCCTCTCCCGTTGCGGAGCACAGGCTCCGGATGCGCAGGCTCGGCGGCCGTGGCTCACGGGCCCAGCCGCTCCGCAGCATATGGGATCTTCCCGGACCGGGACACGAACTCGTGTCCCCTGCATCGGCAGGCGGACTCTCGGCCACTGCGCCACCAGGGAAGCCCCATAGGTATTTCTTAATCAATATACATCAAGTGTTTACTTTGTGAAAGACAGATGTCAAATGATGTCATTTGTGAAGGCTCAGTGGATGAAGTGGGAGGATATGAGAGGTAAAAATATGGTTGGATAAACCACAAACTCAGAAATCAGAACATTCTAGATTAAAATCTTGCCTTACTGTTTACTATCTACATAACCTTAAGCTACTGATTTAAAGCTTCTGAGACTCAGTTTCAACATCTAAAAAATGAGAATAGCACTTAAGTATAAGATTGTTGTGAAAGTTAAATAAGATAATGCACATGAAGCACCTAAAAAAATGCCTCATGTACAGTGAGCACTTAAACACTACTCTCTTTCCTTTATTTTCCTCATCTGAAGTTAAGGGAAATGACAATTAAATCAAAGAGATAGCAAAAAATCCCACAAATATCCTATTTAAAAATGGGCAAATAACCTGAATAGACATTTTTCCAAAGAAGACATACAAATGACCAAAACGTATATGAAATGGTGCTCAAAATCATTAATCATCAGGAAAATGCAAACCAAAACCACAATGGGATATCATGTCACACCTGACACTTGTTAGGATGGGTTTTATCAGAAAGACAACATATATATACATACATATACACACACAAATGTGTGTGTGTGTGTGTGTGTGTGTGTAAAATATCCATAAGAATGAAGGAAACTCTAACATTTGCAAAAACATGGATGAACCTGGAGGACATTATGCTAAGTGAAAGAAGCCAAATAGAGAAAGACATTTACTGGATAGTCTCACTTATATGTGGAATCTAAAAAAGTAAAATGTCGAATGCATGGAAACAAAAAGCAGAATGGTGCTTTTTAGGAGCTGGGTGTGGGGGAAATAGGGAGATGTTGGTCAAAGGGTCCAAACTTTCAGTGATAGGATGAATATGTTCTGAGGATCTAATGTATGGCATGATAATTACAGTTAATAATACAATATTCGTGTACTTGAAATTGAGAGAGCATGTAGATCTTAAGTGTTATCACCACAAACACGTGCACAAAAGATGAATATATGAGGTGATGGATGAGTTAATTAACTTGATTGCGGTAATTATTAAGTAATGTATAGGTATATCAAACTGTCATGTTGTATGCCTTAAATGTATACAATTTTATTGGTCAAATATACTTCAGCAAAGCTGAGGGGAAAAAAAATATAAAGTAAGGAGTCACAGGGCTTATATGTGCCCTGAATAGACTAGTTGGCCAAGAAATGAAGGCTCATCCATTGGGCTTAGATACTCTGTCTGTGCTTCTTCTACCTCAGTCCTCCTGAGCTCGTAGAAGATAGCTGATGCACTACAGTGAAAGTGAATACTTCCAGAAGGGCATAAGCCTGTATGAGATATACTCTGACTGCACCCAAAGAGGTGGCACCAAGGGAAGCCTGAAGTGTTGCCAACCCGTGTGTTCTTACCAGACTCCTGGGATCTGCTCTCCAGCCCACTTCCTCCCTAGCAGATAGAATATCAGTGGGGTGTGGTGGAGATGGGCTAAATATTTATCAATCCCCTTTGCTGTTTTTCCCCCTTGGGAAGAAGAGCTACATTGCCCAGCTTTTCTTGTACTTCAATGTGGCTACAGAAACGAGTTCTGACTCAGGTCTAACTAATGGAATATGAACAGAATTGCTTGGGGTCCCTTCCAGCCCTACAAAAGCTTTCTTCAATCTCCATCCTTCTCCTTCAGCCAAACAGTGCAGATGAGCAAGGTGACTCTGAAAGCCATGAAGAGAAGGAGCCTGGATCCTGAATTATTGATTAAGAGAAGTTCTTAGTTATCTGGACAAAAATAACAGCTGGTTATGACCCTACACAAATGTAAGAGGAAAATAGTTTCCTTGGTCACTACTCAAAGCTGAAAAGGCTATTTGAGCAGATAAGGACTGACTGCTGTAAAGAATTTGAGAAGGAAATTGAAGGCACACTCCTGATTAATTTGGGCTTTCTCATCAGTGTTCACCTAGACAGGACAGGAAACAACAGCAGCAGAATGATTTGAACAACAAAAGCACTTCCAGCCGCTAAATATGTCCTTAATTCTCACCCAGTAGACTTTTAGCTTCCCATGTTGAGAATGTTGAGGAGATAGTATCACAAAGACAATGCTCTTGCATTTTCATTCCCTGCACATGGTAGACACCAAATACATTCTTATTGAGTAAAAAGATGAATGAGGATGACTCTTTCCCAAAGCTGTCTCAATGACTACCCCCTGAAATCGAGAGCAAAACTATTTTTATTCACAAATGAATACAGAGTTGCTGACATTTTGTGACAGTCCAGGGATAATAAAACTCAGGTGGTGGGAGATTAATACTACATGGCATTCCAGGTGGGGCAGAGTTCAGTGGGAAGCTCCGATGGTGCCTTTCTCTCTCTATTGAAGAAGCATCAGGTACAAAGAGGGCAGATGTCAGAACGAAGTCCACTCAAGGAATACTCTGACCGTGGAGAGAGTTACTAAGAGTAAAGGCAGTTTCCTCCTATAAAATTTAGCTTCCAAGTGCCTTGCCAGCAAAGTGTTGAGGGTGGTAAACAAATAGAAATAAACCCAGTTAAATAAGCCCTGAGTTTGGATAGCACAACACTGAATTTAGGCCCTAATATATCAATTATTGCCATTCATAATATTGCACATAACTTGTACTGAAAATGAAAAGATATTAAAGAAATTTCCTTAGGAATGTGTATTTGGCAAAGTTCTTTGATCTTACATTCTAAATCCAGAGTTTTAGAATTTGAATGTATTTACTTCCCCATTCTGTGAAATGAACGGAGAACATTCTGTTAAATGATAATGTGGGATAGATGAATTAATAAATATCAGGTTTTCAGTCTACTTGGAAGAAAGAAGAAAGATAGGGCAAATGCAAAACTATTGATATTCAAAGGAAATGATAAATGCTTTACTTCAATATACCTTTTTGTGAATAGGAAACATTCAGTTGCTTTTTTTTTCTCTATCATTTATAGTTAGAGGAAGTTATCAACACACCAAAGGCAATAGGTCACTCTTCAAAACTGACTCGTTTCCACTTTAGCAACAAGTCCTTGAACTACAGAAATGCCATAAGTTGTCCTCAGAACCAATTCTAAAATGAATCGGTTGGAAGCACAGGTGTAAAAGATTCAAAAGCTGAACTGAATCCAAAAATATTACAACAATCACTTTCATTTTGCCAGATTCACCTGACTGCCTTTGATGACTTTATGCTTCTCCCTGAGCTTGTGATCAGATATGACTCTGATACACAATGATGAGAGTCAATAATTAGCTCTCTGGTACCAAAATACACCAAACGCCCTGCATTTTTATTGTTAAAATTATGGACAGGGACTTCTAACAACTGTGGCGTTCAGGAATCAGCCAGATCTGGTCCTGACTAACATCTCCAAGTGCACCTTCTTCTTTTCCCTCTATGTCCGCTAAGCATCATATTGTAGTTTCCAAATCTGCCCTTTCTCTGTAATTTCATGCCTGCCATTGCCTCTGCTTACCTAGAGTAGCCATTCTCTTCCTCCAGTTGATTAATTCCTACTACTCCTTGAAAATTTCCCCAAAACATCTTCTCAAGGAAACCGTCTTGAGCAGCCAGTATAGAAGTTTCTCTCCTGTCATGGTTCTGTCAAAGCACCAATCACGATGTGTAGTAATTACTTAGTAGTTTGATGGTAAACTCCTAAGGTAATAATGGGGCTCATTTAAATCTTTCTGAATGAACTGATGAATGATTGCAGAAATACAAATTTCAAATTAGTCTGAAGTATCATAATAAACTCAATAATAAATTGAAATGTAATTTTTGGATTAAAATATGCATCTTCCACAGGACCGAACCCTTGGAAGGCACCCTACCAAGCCCAATACCCAGAATAGAGAATGTATAAATGTTCAGTAAATGAATGTGATCACTTATCTTATTAGATGTAACATTATTAGTACTACCAGCAGTGGCTCAGAAAATAAGTGCAATCTTCCCCCTCATGTCTATGCAATAATACACTAACTCTTCTCAATATTTTATTCCATTTGCCCTTTGGTAAATAACACATCTATAAATCTTATACCAGGGAGCGGTTTGATTTTTGACGCTCTACTTTTATTAAAAACTTCTGAGACAGAAAATATTCAAGCATCCTTAAAAAGTGGAGTTAGGAAACTTTGCATCATACTAATTTCTATGTAGTCATCGAGTAATGCATTCATCTATTTATCTAACGAATTTTTATTGAGTGTTCAATGCACTATAATAAGCTGTGAGAAATAAAATTGGGAATTAGACACAGTCTTTTTTATCAGAGTTTACATCAAAAGGAGACAAGTGAACATACCTTCAGAATGTGGTTGAGAGCTATAAAAAGAAGTAAAAATGTTTAACCAAGCTAAGGAATGCTTCCACTTCTAATGTCTAGCAAACAGTCTATCCCTGAATAGAAGTCAGACAAAAATGGAGGCAGAAAAACTAGTTACAGAGATGTTTTAGTAATTTGGGTAAGATAGGAATTATTAGGCTCTCTGTGCATTTAGATGGTCACATGAGCAGGTTTAGATAAGTGTGTAAGAGGGAAATAAAGGTGCAAGGATGACATCTAGATTTCTAATTGAGTAAACAGTAGTGCTGTTCATTAAAATGGAAAAAGAGAGAGAATAGGATGTCTTGTCATTAGCGGGGCGAAGAGTTGATGAGTTCAGCCACATGCCTGTGGAACATCAGAGCAGAGGTATCCAATGTGCAGCTGGACATACGGATCTAAAAAGTTTATGGCTGGTAGTCACCAACTTATGGAAAATAATCAGAGCCATAAGGGTGAATGTGATGTCCTAGGGAGAGTGTCTAGTGCAAAGGAAAAATGGCCTCAGATACAATCTAGAAATATTTACATGTAGAATATGAACAGATGAATAGGGACCCTCAAAGAAGCCACAGAAGTAACAGTGAAATTAGGGACATTATGGTGTGAGGCAAAACAAGAAAAAACTGTATTTCAAGAAGAAATGCCATTTGAGAGGGAAAGTTTGGCAAACGCTGAAAACAATTCATTGGTTCTAGCAACAGCATGGGTGTTGATGCCGCTGGCAAAAATTAATGGAACAGTAGCATCATTGGAGGGAAAGAAATCTTACCAGGAGGAAACTAAAATCTACTGGGGAGAAAGACTTAATACAAAGCTATTTAAATCCTTTTAAAATAGAGAGACAATACTGTAAATAGCACCACTATGCTAATAGGGGAAATCCTTTCTAATCATAAATGTGGGTGACAACATAACCTTGTAGAAGAAGCACTCGGTTTGATTTCAGATCTCAGTTCTTTACATACTACCCAGCTGTGTTACTTTGGTGCATTGTTATTTGAGAGCTTCAACTTTTACATTTACACAAAAGGCATAGTGATACCAGCCATACGTGGGTACTGGAAAAATTAAAATATATAAGAGCCCCCAACATGATGCCTATTAGAGATTGGATCCTGAATAACATGAATGTGTATAAATTATTAAAGTAAATGGCTCTCATACAGCAGCCTGAGTAAATGGACTAAGAAAAGCAGACAGGAATTAGAAAGTTGTTTGGGACGTGAGAAACATACCGGGTAAGCAGATTAGAGAGTTGGAGAATAAGAGAAATGGTAGTGGGAAGAAGGCTGGGTGACCCTTGACTACTGGGATGAAGATTTTACATTTTATGTAGAAAAGGAGTGAATGCCTAAGAGAATGACTAAATAAAGACTCTCATAGCTGAAAGGTCCTTCCCACTGGTGTAAATCTCTTTGAAGCCAGAAAACTTGAAGGATTTAACAACAAACCGTCATCTTGATCATCATCGTCACTGTCATAAACATCACCAGTACTATTTCTTGAATGCTTTCCATGTGCCAGGAAAAGAGCAAAGCCTTTCCATGTATTATCTCATGCAACCCTCAGCACAATCCAGTGACGCATGTATTACTGTTATGCTCATTTTAAAGATAAGAAAACTGAGGCTTAGAACACTTATTTCACTCAAAGGGTATAAAATCAGTAAGGAAGAGACCCAGAATGATGAAAGTAAATTACAGTGCTGCTTCAAGTAAGGGGTATTCAAAAAATATTGAGTTAAAAACCGATTACACAAATCATATCACTTATTCTCTCAATATCCCTAAAACCAAAGTTATTTTATCTATGAGCAATCTGAAACAGAAAAAACAATGTATCCAAGCAAAGAATTTGAAAAGAACTAGTAGAACCAGGAAATGGCTGCTGACTCTTTTCTTCTGGGTGTTTTTCTTAAAACGTAGATCTTTTTACTGCTCATTAAATGGAGAGTGAAGATACATATTTTGCTTTAAAGCCTTCAAGGAGTTGTAATAAGACATGGCATGTATGATGTAGGAAACATTACAGTTTGCCTGATCTTTATAAGCACAGGGAGAATTCTGGTTCTTTTTTAACCAAGTGTAGAACAATTCTATTATTTTTAATAGAAATACAGCTCTTTCTAATGCTCCCTTTTGTGTTATCCTATGTCTTTTGCCATTGAGTGAAAATTTCTCTCTCCCTGCAACTTCCTCTCCCACATCCCTATGTGTGATGCACCTGAATTTATCACATAGCCCCATTGGTTTCCCTTTTTCTGGAGTCTTTCACTCCCTAATTCTATAATATTTTTATTCACTGAACCCAGACCCCACGGTTGATCCCCTGAGAACATTTCACCACCACCTGTAGCTACCATTAAGAGTTCTCTCCGACTTCCAGGTAAGATGGCGGAAGAGTAAGACGCGGAGATCACCTTCCTCCCCACAGATACACCAGAAATACAGCTACACGTGGAACAACTCCTACAGAACACCTACTGAACGCTGGCAGAAGACCCCAGACCTCCCAAAAGGCAAGAAACTCCCCACATACCTGGGTAGGGCAAAGCGGAGAGATTCCCGCACAGAGGAGCGGTGCCGAGCGGCACTCACCAGCCCGAGAGGCTTGTCTGCTCCCCCGCCGGGGCGGGCGGCGCTGGAGCTGAGGCTCGGGCTTCGGTCAGAGCGCAGGGAGAGGACTGGGGCTGGCAGCGAGAACTCAGCCTGAAGGGGGCTAATGTGCCACAGCTAGCTGGGAGGGAGTCCGGGAAAACTCTGGAGCTGCCGAAGAGGCAGGAGACTTTTTCTTCCCTCTTGGTTTCCTGGTGCGCGAGGAGAGGGGATTAAGAGCGCCGCGTAAAGGAGCTCCAGAGACGGGCGCGAGTCGCGGCTGAAAGCGCGGAGCCCAGAGACGGGCGTGGGACGCTGGGGCTGCTGCTGCCGCTGCCAAGAAGCCTGTGTGCGAGCGCAGGTCACTGTCCACACCGCCCTTCCGGGAGCCTGTGCAGCCTGCCACTGCCGGGGTCCCGGGATCCAGGGGCGGCTTCCCTGGGAGAACGCACGGCGCGCCTCGGGCTGGTGCAACGTCACGCCGACCTCTGCCGCTGCAGGCTCACCCCGCACTCCGTGCCCCTCCCTCCCGCCCGGCCTGAGTGAGCCAGAGTCCCCGAAGAGGCTGCTCCTTTAACCCTGTCCTGTCTGAGCGAAGAACAGACGCCCTCCGGCGACCTACACGCAGAGGCGGGGCCAAATCCAAAGCTGAGACCCAGGAGCTGTGAGAACAAAGAAGAGAAAGGGAAACCTCTCCCAGCAGCCTCAGAAGCAGCGGATTAAAGCTCCACTATCAACTTGGTGTACCCTGCATCTGTGGAATACATGAATGGACAACAAATCATCCCAAATTGAGGAGCCAGGAGTCAGTGCTGTGCCTCTGAGGTGGGAGAGCGAACTTCAGGACACTGGTCCACAAGAGACCTCCCAGCTCCACATAATATCAAATGGCGAAAATCTTCCAGAGATCTCCATCTCAACACCAGCACCCAGCTTCACTCAACGACCAGCAAGCTACAGTGCTGGACACCCTATGCCAAACAACTAGCAAGACAGGAACACAACGCCACCCATTAGCAGAGAGGCTGCCTCAATTCATAAAAAGTCCGCAAACACCCCAAAACACACCACCAGACGTGGACCTGCCCACCAGAAAGACAAGATCCAGCCTCATCCACCAGAACACAGGCAGTAGTCCCCTCCACCAAGAAGCCTACACAACCCACTAAACCAACCTTAGCCACTGGGGACAGACACCAAAAACAACGGGAACTACGAACCTGCAGCCTGCAAAAAGGAGACCCCAAACACAGTAACATAAGCAAAATGAGAAGACAGAAAAACACACAGCAGGAGAAGGAGCAAGATAAAAACCCACCAGACCTAACAAATGAAGAGGTAATAGGCAGTCTATCTGAAAAAGAATTCAGAATAATGATGGTAAAGATGATCCAAAATCTTGGAAATAGAATAGACAAAATGCAAGAAACAGTTAACAAGGACCTAGAAGAACTAAAGACGAATCAAGCATCGATTAAAAACACAATAAATGAAATAAAAAATACTCTAGATGGGATCAATAGCAGAATAACTGAGGCAGAAGAACGGATAAGTGAGGTGGAAGATAAAATAGTGGAAATAACTGCTGCACAGCAAAATAAAGAAAAAAGAATGAAAAGAACAGAGGACAGTCTCAGAGACCTCTGGGACAACATTAAATGCACCAACATTCGAATTATAGGGGTTCCAGAAGAAGAAGAGAAAAAGAAAGGGACTGAGAAAATATTTGAAGAGATTATAGTTGAAAACTTCCCTAATATGGGAAAGGAAATAGTTAATCAAGTCCAGGAGGCACAGAGAGTCCCATACAGAATAAATCCAAGGAGAAATACACCAAGACACATATTAATCAAACTGTCAAAAATTAAACACAAAGAAATCATATTAAAAGCAGCAAGGCAAAAACAACAAATAACACACAAGGGAATCCCCATCAGGATAACAGCTGATCTCTCAGCAGAAACTCTACAAGCCAGAAGGGAGTGGCAGGACATACTTAAAGTGATGAAGGAGAAAAACCTTCAACCAAGATTACTCTACCCAGCAAGGATCTCATTCAGATTTGATGGAGAAATTAAAACGTTTACAGACAAGCAAAAGCTGAGAGAGTTCAGCACCACCAAACCAGCTTTACAACAAATGCTAAAGGAACTTCTCTAGGCAAGAAACACAACAGAAGGAAAAGAACTACAATAATGAACCCAAAACAATTAAGAAAATGGGAATAGGAACATACATATCAATAATTACCTTAAATGTAAATGGACTAAATGCTCCCACCAAAAGACACAGACTGGCTGAATGGATACAAAAACAAGACCCATATATATGCTGTCTACAAGAGACCCACTTGAGACCTAGAGACACATACAGACTGAAAGTAAGGGGATGGAAAAAGATATTCCATGCAAAGGGAAACCAAAAGAAAGCTGGAGTAGCAATTCTCATATCAGACAAAATAGACTTTAAAATAAAGACTACTAGAAGAGACAAAGAAGGACACTACATAATGATCAAGGGATCAATCCAAGAAGAAGATATAACAATTGTAAATATTTATGCACCCAACATAGGAGCACCTCAATACATAAGGGAAATATTAACAGCCATAAAAGGAGAAATCAACAGTAACACAATCATAGTAGGGGACTTTAACACCCCACTTTCACCAATGGACAGGTCATCCAAAATGAAAATAAATAAGGAAACACAAGCTTTAAATGATACATTAAACAAGATGGACTTAATTGATATTTATAGGACATTCCATCCAAAAACAACAGAATACACATTTTTCTCAAGTGCTCATGGAACATTCTCCAGGATAGATCATATCTTGGGTCACAAATCAAGCCTTGGTAAATTTAAGAAAATTGAAATTGTATCAAGTATCTTTTCCGACCACAATGCTATGAGACTAGATATCAATTACAGGAAAAGAGCTGTAAAACATACAAACACATGGAGGCTAAACAATACACTACTTAATAACGAAGTGATCACTGAAGAAATCAAAGAGGAAATTAAAAAATTCCTAGAAACAAATGACAATGGAGACACGACGACCCAAAACCTATGGGATGCAGCAAAAGCAGTTCTAAGAGGGAAGTTTATGGCAATACAATCCCACCTTAAGAAACAGGAAATATCTCGAATAAACAACCTAACCTTGCACCTAAAGCAATTAGAGAAAGAAGAACAAAAACATCCCAAAGTTAGCAGAAGGAAAGAAATCATAAAAATCAGATCAGAAATAAATGAAAAAGAAATGAAGGAAACGATAGCAAAGATCAATAAAACTAAAAGCTGGTTCTTTGAGAAGATAAAATTGATAAACCATTAGCCAGACTCATCAAGAAAAAAAGGGAGAAGACTCAAATCAATAGAATTAGAAATGAAAAAGGAGAAGTAACAACTGACACTGCAGAAATACAAAAGATCATGAGAGATTACTATAAGCAACTCTATGCCAATAAAATGGACAACCTGGAAGAAATGGACAAATTCTTAGAAATGCACAACCTGCCAAGACTGAATCAGGAAGAAATAGAAAATATGAACAGACCAATCACAAGCACTGAAATTGAAACTGTGATTAAAAATCTTCCAACAAACAAAAGCCCAGGACCAGATGGCTTCACAGGCGAATTCTATCAAGCATTTAGAGAAGAGCTAACACCTATCCTTCTCAAACTCTTCCAAAATATAGCAGAGGGAGGAACACTCCCAAACTCATTCTACGAGGCCACCATCACCTTGATACCAAAACCAGACAAGGATGTCACAAAGAAAGAAAACTACAGGCCAATATCACTGATGAACATAGATGTAAAAATCCTCAACAAAATACTAGCAAACAGAATCCAACAGCACATTAAAAGGATCATACACCATGATCAAGTGGGGTTTATTCCAGGAATGCAAGGATTCTTCAATATACGCAAATCAATCAATGTGATACACCATATTAACAAACTGAAGGAGAAAAACCATATGATCATCTCAATAGATGCAGAGAAAGCTTTTGACAAAATTCAACACCCATTTATGATAAAAACCCTGCAGAAAGTAGGCATAGAGGGAACTTTCCTCAACATAATAAAGGCCATATATGACAAACCCACAGCCAGCATCGTCCTCAATGGTGAAAAACTGAAACCATTTCCACTAAGATCAGGAACAAGACAAGGTTGCCCACTCTCACCACTCTTATTCAACATAGTTTTGGAAGTTTTAGCCACAGCAATCAGAGAAGAAAAGGAAATGAAAGGAATCCAAATGGGAAAAGAAGAAGTAAAGCTGTCACTGTTTGCAGATGACATGCTACTATACATAGAGAATCCTAAAGATGCTACCAGAAAACTACTAGAGCTAATCAATGAATTTGGTAAAGTTGCAGGATACAAAATTAATGCACAGAAATCTCTGGCATTCCTATATACTAATGATGAAAAATCTGAAAGTGAAATCAAGGAAACACTCCCATTTACCATTGCAACAAAAAGAATAAAATATCTAGGAATAAACCTACCTAAGGAGACAAAAGACCTGTATGCAGAAAATTATAAGACACTGATGAAAGAAATTAAAGATGATACAAATAGATGGAGAGATGTACCATGTTCTTGGATTGGAAGAATCAACATTGTGAAAATGACTCTACTACCCAAAGCAATCTACAGATTCAATGCAATCCCTATCAAACTACCAATGGCATTTTTCACAGAACTAGAACAAAAAATTTCACAATTTGTATGGAAACACAAAAGACCCCGAATAGCCAAAGCAATCTTGAGAACGAAAAACGGAGCTGGAGGAATCAGGCTCCCTGACTTCAGACTATACTACAAAGCTACAGTAATCAAGACAGTATGGTACTGGCACAAAAACAGAAAGATAGATCAATGGAACAGGATAGAAAGCCCAGAGATAAACCCACGCACATATGGTCAACTTATCTTTGATAAAGGAGGCAGGAATGTACAGTGGAGAAAGGACAGTCTCTTCAATAAGTGGTGCTGGGAAAACTGGACAGGGACATGTAAAAGTATGAGATTAGATCACTCCCTAACACCATACACAAAAATTAGCTCAAAATGGATTAAAGACCTAAATGTAAGGCCAGACACTATCAAACTCCTAGAGGAAAACATAGGCAGAACACTCTATGACATAAATCACAGCAAGATCCTTTTTGACCCACCTCCTAGAGAAATGGAAATAAAGACAAAAATAAACACATGGGACCTAATGAAACTTCAAAGCTTTTGCACAGCAAAGGAAACCATAAACAAGACCAAAAGACAACCCTCAGAATGGGAGAAAATATTTGCAAATGAAGCAACTGACAAAGGATTAATCTCCAAAATTTACAAGCAGCTCATGCAGCTCAATAGCAAAAAAACAAACAACCCAATCCAAAAATGGGCAGAAGACCTAAATAGACATTTCTCCACAGAAGATATACAGACAGCCAACAAACACATGAAAGGATGCTCAACATCTTTACTCATTAGAGAAATGCAAATCAAAACTACAATGAGATATCATCTCACACCAGTCAGAATGGCCATCATCAAAAAATCTAGAAACAATAAATGCTGGAGAGGGTGTGGAAAAAAGGGAACACTCTTGCACTGCTGGTGGGAATGTGAATTGGTACAGCCACTATGGAGAACGGTATGGAGGTTCCTTAAAAAACTACAAATAGAACTACCATATGACCCAGCAATCCCACTACTGGGCATATACCCTGAGAAAACCATAATTCAAAAAGAGACATGTACCAAAATGTTCATAGCAGCCCTATTTACAATAGCCCGGAGATGGAAACAACCTAAGTGTCCATCATCAGATGAATGGATAAAGAAGATGTGGCACATATATACAATGGAATATTACTCAGCCATAAAAAGAAATGAAATTGAGCTATTTGTAATGAGGTGGATGGACCTAGAGTCTGTCATACAGAGTGCAGTAAGTCAGAAAGAGAAAGACAAATACTGTATGCTGACACATATATATGGAATTTAAGAAAAAAATGTCATCAAGAACATAGGGGTAAGACAGGAATAAAGACACAGACCTACTAGAGCATGGACTTGAGGATATGGGGAGGGGGAAGGGTAAGCTGTGACAAAGTGAAAGAGCGGCATGGACATATATACACTACCAAACGTAAGGTAGATAGCTAGTGGGAAGCAGCCGCATAGCACAGGGAGATCAGCTCGGTTCTTTGTAACCGCCTGGAGGGGTGGGATAGGGAGGGTGGGAGGGAGACGCAAAAGGGAGGGGATATGGCAACATATGTATATGTATAACTGATTAAATTTGTAAAATAAAAAAAAATTAAAAAAAAAAAAGAGTTCTCTCTTTTTATTGAAAAGTTCTACAAATTTTGACAAATATATGGTGTTATGTATTAGCCATTACAGTATCACACAAAATAGCTTCACAACTCTCCAGCTATCCCCTGTATATCATCTATGTAACCTACCTACCCTAGAGCCCCTGGAAACCACTGAACTGTACCATCTCTATAGTTCTGCCTTTTCCAGAATATCATATAAATAGAATTACACAGCCTTTCAGACTGGCTTCTTTCATTCAGCAATATGCATTTAGATTCATCTGGTATACAACAGTTTGTTTATCCAACCCTATATTGAAGGATATTGTGGTTGCCTCCAGTTTTTGGCAATTACAAATGAAGCTGTTATAAACATTGCAGGCACATTTTTGTGTGGACATAGGTTTTCTAATGGGTTGAGTAAATATCTAGGACACGGGATTGCTAGAAAATATGGTAAGGCTCTATGTTTAGCTTTGTTAAAAATTGCCAAACTCTCCTCCAACATGGTTTTACCCCTTTGCATTCCCCCACAAGCAATAAATGAAACTTCCTGTTGCTCTGCATTGTTGCCAGCAATTGGTGTTGACATTGGTTGAGGGGGTGTGGTGAGTAAGGGTTAGTCATTCTAGTAATTGTGTAGTGGGGCCTCATTGTTATTATAATATGCATTTCTCTAAGGGCAGATGATGTTGAGTATTGTTTCTTATGCTTATTTACCATCTGTATGTTTTTTCGGTGAGGTATCTGTTCAGATCTTCTGCTCATTTTAATTGGGTTGTTTGTTTTCTAATTGTTGAGTTTTAAGAGTTCTTTGTTTACTTTGGATCCAAGTCCTTCATCAGACACGAGTTTTACAGACACTTCTAACTTTAAATGTCCAATTTAACATTTTTTTTCTTTCATGGATTGTGCTTTTCGTGTCATATCTAAAAACTCATCACTAAACCCAACGTCACACAGCTTTTCTCCTGTTTTTTCTAGAAGTTTCATAGCTTTGCATTTTACAGTTAAGTCTATGATATGTTTTTATTTGAGTTTTGAAAAATGTATGGTCTGTATCTGGGTTTCTTTATTTATATATGAGCATCAAATTATTACAACACCATTTGCTGAAAATATCCTTTCTCTAGTGAATGGCTTTTACTCCTTTGTCATAGACCATTTGACAGTGTTTCTGTAGGTCTATTTATGGACTCTCTATTCAGTTCTGTTGATCTATGTGTCCATTCTTTCACCAATCCCACACTTTCTTGATTAATGTTGGTTTATAGTAAGTCTTGAAGTTGCATTTTTTCTGTTTCTTTTTTTCCCTCTTTCTCTGTCTTCTCTGGTTTAATTGAGCATTTTATATAATTCCATTTTATCTCCTTTTTTATGATATCAAATATATTTCTTCAAAAATTTAGTGATTGTTCTAGATTTACAATTTATGGTTTTATCAAAGTCCTCCTTCAAATAGCACTATACTGTTTTATGTGTAGTGCCAATATCTTATAACCGACTTCCAAATTCCTCATCTCCGTCCCTTCTGACATTCATTTCACTTATCTATGTGCTCTAATCACACAATATCTTGTTACTGTTATAACTTTAAGTAATTATCTTTTAGTTCAGTTAAGAAGAAGAAAAATAGACGATTTTATTTTGCCTTCATTTATCTCTTCTCTAATGCTCTTCTTTTATTTATATAGATCCCAGTTCCATACCTAAATCATTCCCTTTTGCCTGAAGAGCTTGACTTTTGTGTTCCATGTTACATCCCCACAGAGCCTGTGAGAGGAACTGGCATTTTGTTAGTGTTCAGTAATTATTTTATGACTACTGAGAAAGTCTTTTAAATGAGAAAAATGTGTCATCACATCATATTATTTACAACAGTCATTATCTCTCTTCCCCCGACAGACTGTAATTTCCACAAATATAGGGACCATATGTTTGTATATCTCAGTCACAATGTCAAGCACAGAGTGTGACACAACTCTGTCAATATCTGTTGAACTGCATTGTTACTGCAATAGAAGTATTAATAAATGTATATATGCAAACAAGCTTCTCAATAGCATATATACTTTTCATTATCACTTAGTGTATTATTACATCATTATGATAATATATCATTAATGTCATTTAAATTTTCTGAATGGTCCTCATGAAAAAGAAAAGCTTGGGGTACTTTTCTGCAGTTGGAGACTTGGACTGGAAGCTAAGAGTGGGCATGACTAGTAATAATTCTTCACGTTTGCCTGTTGTTTGTAATTTTGTGAATAGTTTCACATATATTATCCCATTAGAGTCCCATGGGAGCCATTTGCTTTCTCTCTCCCATAGAATGCTTTATTAGCAAATATACCTCTTTCCCTCTATGTTTCAGCCTCTATCGTCTGAGACAAAAATGATAAACAAATTGAACTTGCACAGGAGTCTCATGATTTCATAGCAACTAGGAAATTCTTGATACAACAGGGGAACATTATGAGCACTACATAAACTATCCCTCCAAACGTTAGAAATGACATGCATAATTACTGCTATAACTTAAAAATATTTAGATTTAAATTTAAAATTGAATTATAGAATTTTGATAAAAAGTTGTTATCTGTTTGGTGAGAGAATATTGCATGGAATTTGATATTCCCTGCAGGCTTGTCTATCTCTTGGTTGTCTAGGAAGTAAAATTAATAATCCATGAGCAAATTTAATAATCCTTAATTAAGTGCCTACAAAGCTAGTATTAAAATTTGTACCAAGTTCTAAATAATTACCTCGAAATAATAATTGCTCTTTGAGTTGTTCAAGAAAATTATATTCTCCTCAAAATAAACAATTGGTACTAAAGGATACTGTGGGTTTTTTTTTAATCTAGTAACTCTGTAGTCATTATAAGTCCACAGCTTCTTGAAGGTTGAAGATTGTGCTTCTCTGAATAGCAAGGTCATCTCTGGTGGTGATCCAAACTTAGGCTGAATTAATCATCTTCTTTCTGAAATACAAATAAGCAAGGAGTGTTTTATTTTTTGTTATAGCCATGAAGCACGTCAGTGATGCTTCAGTGTTGAAAATAGTGAATACTGATGATCACAGTCAAGAATAACCCAAAAATTAAGGGAAGATTTCAAAAGGTAAGTAATCTGATGGTCAATATCCTTCTAATATATTAACTTGAAGAGAAGGAAAAACAATAATTTGAGTAAACCCTAGAGATGATTGCAAACGAGGAGATTACACACTCAAGACTAGAAAGTTAAAAACAGAAAAATTGCAGATGGATCTTGCGAGTTTAAGATGTAAAAGAAAATCAAGTGAATGAGATTTAATTTAGATAGACAAAATGCCTTTATAAGAAGAATAATGCCAAAGGGATTTATAAATCAAGTAAATACCAATTAGAAACCAAAATAGAAGAGAAGAACCACAGAGAAGTAGCTTTAATATCAAAGTATGTAAAGAAAGATTTATATTTTGAAAAAATTCCATTCTTTTGCATAAGAGAGTAGACAATTTGAGAAAGGTTTTTATACTTTACATAAAAGGAGAAACTTTTACATTTGAAAGGGGGAGTACAGTAACCTAATATACTCACTCAGGATCTAGAATAATTCAATTTAGTTCAAAAAATGCATTAAGAGCTTACTGACTGTCAGGCATTGGGCTAGATACCAGAGGTAAAAATACTAATAAAATATGATCACTACCTTTGATGAGTTTAGAGTCCAATTAGGGAAACTGACAGGTAATTAGATAATCTCAATATATTATTGTAAATATTATGTAAATTATATACACTAAGTGAGATCAGAGTTAAGATGGGGTTACAAAGATGAAGCAACAGTGGTTATAAATGTTAGATTGTTTCACTGGATCAAATACACCTCCTTAACATTTTCAAGAGCTCCCTTAATCCCAGGCTTTACAGAACAAAGATTTGTTGATGGGAGCTATAAACAAATCACAAGCAAAAAAAACTATGAACAAGATGTAACCAACAGCTAATCACTGACATAAGTGTAACTAGGAATAAATAACAAATTTCACAAACTGTTTTCTCTGTGTTAGTACAAGGTCTGCTATAAATTGCTAAGCACATAGAGGTTTAAAATAGTAACTGAAAGAAATTTCTGAATTGCTCTCATTAAATGACAGTTTAAGACTTCTTCATATGACCAAAATGGAATACCTAAAATCAGATTTACCCTCAACTGGAAACAACTTAAAAATTGGACAAATATATGAAATGTTGGTTTTCAAGGCACAGGATCTCACGCAGTGAGGGACAATGACCAATGAGACTGGAAAACAGCAAAATTAGCATTACAGCTGCTCCAGCTAACCACCTTGATAGAGTTTCTTAGATGAATAAGACACCCAGGAGGATCCTGGTGGTCTCTGTAAGCTATGGAGAATATACTGGACATATTTCACATGGTTACTCTTCCCCTTCCCCTCTCAGAGCCACAAGCATGGACTGTCATCATGAAAACCTGGTGGGGTTTATGCGTTCCTAGAGGTAAAATGCACAGAAGTATATGTCCCCCTCTCCAAGACTGCAGCCCTAAAGGGTTTCTTACTCTCAAGCTAATTCACATTCAACTGCTAGCAATTTGTCAAAATTATTTAATAGTTCCTGTTATTACATTGTTGCAGTGCCTTCTGCTGCAGGTAAGCAGATCTTCGCTGAGACACTCTGGATGCATCTGTCACTCCATATTTCCAGGCTCTGAGACCTCAGTTCTCTGATGAGTCCAGGAAATGTCCTTGATGTGCAATTTGTTCAGCTTTTTCTTGTAAGGAAGAAGAGTAACTTCTAAGCTCTTTAATTATCAGAGCTGAACCAGAAGTCAGAAATTTACATATTAAAAATACAATTTAGAAAATAATTAAAATATATGAAAGACTTGGGAATAAATCTGACAAAAGATGTGCAATACCTGTGTACTAAAAACAATAAAACATTGTTGCATAAAATTAAACACTAAAATATGAGAAGACATACTATATTCATATGCCAGAAGACTTGATATTCTTTAGATTTCATTTCTCAACAAATTGATCTATAACTTCAATGCAATTCTAATTTAAAACTTAAAAGGTTCTTTTATAAAAATAGAAATTGACAAGTTCTAAAATTCATATGGAAATGCGAATGATTTAAGACATGCAAGGGCCTCCCTGGTGGCGCAGTTGTTGAGAGTCCGCCTGCTGATGCAGGGGATGCGGGTTCGTGCCCCGGTCTGGGAGGATCCCATATGCCGCGGAGCGGCTGGGCCCGTGAGACATGGCCGCTGGGCCTGCGCATCCGGAGCCTGTGCTCCGCAACGGGAGAGGCCACAACAGTGAGAGGCCCGCATACCGCAAAAAGAAAAAAAAAAAAAAAAAAAAAAAAAGACATGCGAAGCAACTTTGAAAATGAACAAAGTTGGAGGAATATCAATACTAAATTTCAAAACTTATTTTAAAGCTACAGTAATCAAGATGTTGTTGTACTGGTGTCAAGACAGACTGATGAAACAGGGAACAGAGTATGGAGTATAGAACAGAGCCTAAAAATAGACCCATGAATATAGGGACAACTGATTTTTGACATCTGTGTAAAAACAATTGAGTGAAGAAATACAGTCTCTCAATAAGTGGTATTGGAAAAATTCTTGTGCAAAAACAAAACAAAATAAATACCTTTAATCTATACTTTGAACCGTATATGAAAGTTAACTCAAAATGTATCATAGATCTAAATTTAAAACCCAAAACTAAAAAGACTCTTGGAGAAAATTTTTGTGACTTTAGGTTAAACAAAGATATATTAGATAAGAGGCCGAAACATCAACCAAAAAAAAAACAAAACAATTGATGAATTTGATTTCATCCCATTAAAAACTACTGCTCTTTAAAAGACACTGTTAAGAGAATAACAAGGTAAGCCACCAACTGGGAGAAAATATTTACAAATTATATCTGATTGAACACTTGCATGCAGTACATGTAAAGAATTGCCAAAACTCAACAAAACCCCAATAAATAACGGGCACAAATTTTGAATAGACACTTTTCCAAAGAAAATGTATGGATGGCAAAAAGAAATGTGAAAATATGCTCAAAATTATTAGCCACTAGGAAAATGAAAATATAAAATGCAGTGTTATAGTTGTACAGACTTCTATAATGGCTAAAAATGAAAAGCTGTCCGACAAAGCAGGGTTTGACGATCTCGTGGAGGACTGGAGTTCTTATACACTGTGGTAGGAAAATAAAATGGTGCAGCCACTATGCAAAACAGTTTGACAGTTTATTAAAAAGATAAGCATACACCTAGCATATGATCCAGCCATTCCACTTCTAGGTATTTACCCAAGGAAATCAAAACATATGCCCACACAAAGACTAGTACACAAATGTTTGTAACCGTTTTATGTGTAATGACCCCAAACTGGAAACCACTCAAATGTTCATCAACTGGTAAATGTATAAATAAATTGTGGTTCTTCCATATAATGGCATACTATGAAGAAATAAAAAGGGTAGACTACTGATACACACAACAAATAGTATGCATGAATTTCAGAATAATTATACTGAGCCAAAGAAGCCAGAAAAGAGAGCATACAAACTGCATTACTCCATTTACATAAACATTTTAGAAAACGCTACTAATCTATAGGGACAGAAATTATATCATCAGTTGTCAGGGGATGGGGAGAAAGTGGTGAGGAGGAATTACAAAAGGGCATGAGAAAATTTTTGGGAGTGATGGATCTGTTTACTCTCTTAACTATGGTGATGGTTTCATGGGTAAATAAACTTACTGAATTGGATATTTTAAATGTGCAGTTTATTATTGCCAAGTATCTTTAAGTCAAGCTGTTAATTTTTAAAATATATTTCAAGATAACAAATTATAAGACTTTTAAAAAATAATTTATGTAAACTTGACTATGCATTGAGAATTGTTTGAGTCTGTTATGGATTTAGTTCGGAAAAATTAGCTCCTGAGCTTAGTGCCATCTGGAAAACTTTTTTTTAATACTCTTTGAAGAGCTTTTTAATACATTGTGTGAGGTTACAAAAGAAAAAAGCAATCACTGATTTCAGATATTTCATAATTTGGAGAAAGGCTGTCCATGTATATCAACACAAACTCTCATGCAAACAAGCACAGTTTAGAGAAAGACACTATCAATTAATCTAATCGCCATTTGAAAACAGTGTAATGTTATCTTGTTAGGACATATTATAATTGATTTGTTAAAGTTTGAATGTTCTAACATTTAAATAAAGAGAGATAGACAGAGTATACCAGCTTTTTTCTCTTTGTATCTCTTTCTTCTTAGGTGACATCCATATATTTTTAGAAGTATGACGTGATGGTCTTTTGATTTGTCAACTCAACTGTGCTATTGTCCCTAGTTAATAAATCAAAAGTTAATCTGGGTGTTACCATGAAGGTATTTTGTAAATGCAATTAAAGTTTATAATCAGTTGGCTTTAAGCAAGGCAGATCATCCCAGATAATCTGGGTGGCCCTGGTGAAATCAGCTGGAAGCCATAGAGCTATGCTGAGGCTTCCTGAAGGACGATTGTACCTGTGGACGGTGGCTTCAGCCCATGCCTGGAGTCCCTGCCCGTCCCTCCCCACTGCCTGCCCTGTGGAGTTTGGACTTGCCTAGTGAACCTCCACAATGGCATAGAACAATTCCTTGCAAAAAATCTTTTCTTAAGAAGAAAAACAGTTTAAAAAAATTAATATTTAAAAAAATATATAAAATGTACCATTTTGAAGTGTACAGTTCAGTGGCATTAAGCACATTCACAATGTTGAGCAGCCATCACCACCCTCCCTCTCCAGACCTTTCTCATCATCTCAAGCAGAATCTCTGTACCCATTAAACAATAACTCCCCATTTCCCCCTACACCAACCCCTGCTAACCTCTGTTTTACCCGCTGCCTCTATGAATTTGACTCTTCTAAGTATTGCATAGAAGTGTAAACATACAGTATTTGTTCTTCGGTGTCTGGCTTATTTTATTTAGCATACTGTCATAAATCTCTTAACATATGTCTCCTGGTTCTGCTTCTTTGACTGAACTCTAATGGATAGAGATCGATGTAGATATAGAATAGATGTAGAATATATAGAATATATCTATATCTATATGTAGAATAACCCCAAATAAACTAATTCATTCAAAACACAACTTTCCTTGACCAGCCCATCTGGTAACACTCTTTCTAGGCAGAATCAATGGCTCCCTCTTTGCCTCTCCATGTCCCTTAGACATATTCTGTTATAGTAGTTGTTGCTTTGCAAATCCTTCTTCCCCATTTGATTGTGAGCCTTTTAATCTTATTCATCCTTACTCTCCCAGCACCTAAGAAATTCCTATTGAGAATTAATTCATTAATTAATGCAAATCTATGTATAAAAATAAGTGACTCAGCACATCAGTATCTTCTCTCTCACAGGGGATTTGACTTTTATTTTTTGCGAAGACAACTATAGTTGAATACAAGCTCCAAGTTAATCGTTTGTCTCTCTGTACCAATGATAATCTATATTTAAAAAGATCACTCAAAATTCAAATTAGCTATGCTACTTGGCTACAGTTACTTAACAATTCTGAGCTGAAGTACATAGTGTTCTCAAAACACCTGTGTTAGCATTCACTCCAAAAATACACACACCACCACACATTGCCAAGGACTTGCTACAACATAAACTTTAGAACATTCCTGTACCAATTCCAGGGCACTATGTAATTCTTACTTTGCTAATGGTAAACTTTACCTTTGAACTTTGACACAACAATGCAATCTGAAGTCTTCAAAAACATTTAGACAGTAGTTGTGATGAACTTTGACACAACAGTGCAATCTGAAGTCTTCAAAAACATTTAGACAGTAGTTGTGAAAACTGGGAATGGCCCAGAGGCATTTTGTACCACCAAATAAACACGCTTCTTATTGGACTCTGTATCTAACTTTTGGGGGATGGTAAATAAGACACGCAGGAGAGACATGACGTTTGAGCCAAACAGCAACTTCAGTTGCTGGAGCTGTGACTGTCCATCGGGAGCTGTTTGTGCTCCTTAGTCTAACCCCAGTTGAAATATTCCAGCTCATTTATTGATTTAAACTAGAAAACCTTCGACTCAGGGCATAGGTGATCTTACTTGTCAGGTTAATGTCTGGAGAATACTAGGAGGAAAATTTTATTTGTAACGAATTTACTTTTCTACACTTCTTTTTAAAAACTAATAATGAGGAAAATCTTAGTCTTTATTGCATGGCCTGCATGACATTGAAAAATAAAACCATGCTGATGTAAACCTTTTATACTATATTTCCATTTCTCTTTCACTCAGGCCCCATTCTTCGTGTGTGTGTTTGTGTGTGTGTGTGTGTGTGTTATTGTTGCACTTGTTTGCTGAACTGAGGCACTTTCACAAATTCTCTAAGTAGATAGTCACATGGAAATCAATAGGAATTTTCTGTATTGTATTTTGAAAAGCAAAAGTCCAGCAGAGTATATTTCTTACAGAGCTTACCTAAGAAAAGTTGGTCAGATCTCTTTGTCATCAATGTCACATCTGAACATCTTTACATTACTGTAATTGGCCTACCAGATCTTAACAGAAAAGAATATCCAAAGAGTAGTGAGTACCGAGTGTCACAAAAGGACATCCACATAGATTGTTATGTTTTATAATTAAAGTTTGCTCTATTGTCTTTCAAAGTAGTTTACAAGTTTATTTATTTAACACATTATTTTAAAATGCTGTCATTTTCACCTGTTCCTATCAGGGTAATGACAGTTGTCCCACTGAGACCCACCTGGTTTCTATGCTTTATTTTTCATCTTAGAAAATCTGCAAATAACTCAGATGAATGGTTTTTGGGTGTGTGTGTGTGTGTAAAACAATGAGGATTTATTTTTTTAATATCAGGAAATGACTCACTGAGATCTACAGTTTAAAGTTGATGAAGTTATAAATGATGAAGTCCCTATTTTCCTGAGTGCTATGTAATTCTTATAATTTCCAGGAAGGATAATTGTGCATCCTGAGTATCCCAATGTATTTGTTCGGATTTATGAGGTGGAAATGTAAACTCATTGCTTTTACTTGAAAGGGTGTGCGTTGACAGCTTGTCAGTGTTTGAACTGAGAAAACTTAAAACTGTCCAGGGACCACACCAGCCAACCCACCAAGAATGCAGGACAAATGGGCATCATCGTAACGAGTGCTAATTATTAGTGGACAGGATCATTATGTTCACTGGTGAATTAAAGAAAGAGGATGGTAAGATCTCTGGCCTCTGGCTTTATCAGTTCAAGTCAGAAAGCCATACATCAAAAGTCGAGGGTGCTTTCAAATATTTCACTAACCGAGAACGACTTTGGAGCACAGAGTAAATTGACTTGATACCAAATTCCTATCTGTACCCTTCTATTTAAATAGGTCTCACTGTGATAGCAATGACAACAAATATCAACAATTTGCCCTTTCCGATATCACTTTATTTTTTATATTTCTCTTCTTTTGTCTTTCGCCCCTTTGCCCAAGCAATTCTGCAGTGCACGTGCACTCTTTCTTAGCTCTTTATCACACAGTCATTGTGATAAACACACAGCGAGTATCTCCCGTGGACGTAACACTTTACTGAACACTACAGACACATAACTCAAAATAGAGAGGATTTCACCCTTGACTCCTAGGAACTCAGCTTATAACTAAAGATTCCAGATAAAAATCATTAATAAGAGCTGAAGCAACAGGATATATTCCAAACACAGATCGGTTCCTCCCAGGCTAACAGGGGCCTTGTGGTCAAATGATAGACAAATAACTGTAGGAACTCTAAGTGGGGAGAGAAAGTCCCCTACGATGTGATAAGTTGTTATCCTCCTGCACTCATTTTATAAGAGACATTGAACTTGATTCTGTAAAATATGCACTAAGCCCTCCACACGTTTACCAACCAATTGCTTGCCTAAATTTCCAACTGCTTGATAAATCCTTGGTAACTAGGTATCACAAGTATTTCTGTGGGTCAGTGAAAAGTGTACGGAACACAGAGAAGGTATACAATAAGGTATACTGGATGAAAATTGAATAACCATTCTCTTTTCCAATCATTTCACCTGTCATAAGTTTGGCATAGTCATCTCTACCAGAAAACATGTGCACGCGCACACACACACACACACTCACACACACATACATACACACATATGCAATGTCCACAGATGTATTTAAAATAAATTGCATATGTTTGAAGAAGGTAAAGAAATTGGGTGTTTATAATGTGGATCATATGTGGCACATATATACAATGGAATATTACTCAGCCTTAAAAAGAAACGAAATTGAGTTATTTGTAGTGAGGTGGATGGACCTAGAGTCTGTCATACAGAGTGAAGTAAGTCAGAAAGAGAAAAGCAAATACCGTATGCTAACACATATATGTGGAATCTAAGAAAAAAAAAAAAGGTCATGAAGAACCTAGGGGTAAGACGGGAATAAAGACACAGACCTACTAGAAAATGGACTTGAGGATATGGGGAAGGGCAAGGGTAAGCTGTGACAAAGTGAGAGAGTGGCACAGACATATATACACTACCAAACGTAAGGTAGATAGCTAGTGGGAAGCAGCCACATAGCACAGGGAGATCGCTCGGTGGTTTGTGACCACCTGGAGGGGTGGGATAGGGAGGGTGGGAGAGAGGGAGATGCAAGAGGGAAGAGATGTGGGAACATGTGTATATGTATAACTGATTCACTTTGTTGTAAAGCAGAAACTAGTGCACCATTGTAAAGCAATTATACTCCAATAAAGATGTTAAAAAAATAAAAATAAAAAATATATATAATGTGGATCATATATAATTCAGTTGGAGAAGACCCTATGGAAAATATGAGTTGTGAGCAATAGTTTAAAATGATGGATTGACCACAGTCTTCTAGAGAGGATGAGGGAAACGGTTCCAGGTACTACTTCATTTCCTTCTTTATCAGTGGAGTTTTTCAATCATCCTAATCTAGCAGAACATTTCTCCTAGGCTACTGAGATATATTTGCAGGAAACAACTTTCCCCTCACTTAAAGAAATAGGTTTAACTCCTTCATTCCTAGAATGCTATAATCAGGAAAAAAGTGAGTTTTCCATAAGGTATTTAAAGGAGGAAAAAGAGGTGACTCTATGTGGCAAATTAGATGAAGGAGTAGAAAATTGCATCTGCCATATAAGTCCAACTATGTATAGATTATTCCTCCATGAAAAACTGGAAATTTCATTTAAAAATGGTACTTGCAATGTCAGCAGCAGTTCTTAACAATGTCTTTCCTGCTGCTGACATCATATTTTTTTACCCCATAATAAGGGGTAATTTGGACCCATTCTCCTTTTCATTTAAAGCTGTCCCTTTCCTTATTTGCATTTCTCCCACTGCTCTTCCCACATGAGAGGTGATTGCATTACTTGTGGAATATGATGAATCACTTCAACAAGAAATACGTGGCATATGCTGAAGGCTCTTTCTAGAATATAAATTAAGCTTGAATGGCAGCTTGGTCAAAAATGTCCTTTGAAACTGGTCCCTGTGTGGCAGGTAGAATCAAGCATTATCATTTTATCAGCAGGAGGTTTTTCCAAGATAGCTGATGTCTCTAACCTTTACTAGAGAGAAGTGGGTCACCCCCCTCCCTGAAAATAATTGATGAGATGAAAAGAGAGATCTGGGTGAGGAAACTGGAGAGATGTATCTAATAACTAGGCTGAGATGAGAATTGTTAAAAGAAAAGGAAACACTGGTAACACTGAATGATACTGCAAAAAAAGATACCTATGGCTACAAAATAATATCCCAAAGAAGTAGCAAGATAAAGCGTAACCATTCAGTCAGTTGAGGCAGACTTGCAACTATTTTCCCAATTAAAAAAAAAAAAACCCAGTGGAATAAAGAGAGGCTAGACAAAAGATATTTTGCATCTCTAGTTTATGATTGTTTTCTGAATTGGAAGGTTTCTTTTTCCCTTAAATCTGTCTCTTAAATCTGGGAAAGGTAGAACCAAAATTATCAAGTTTTAACTTTCTGAAATCCCTTCACTTTGTTTACCTTATGATTTTTAAACATTTTATTTGTGGAAATAATAATTACTCTTCCATCAGGAAATTCAATGTATTTCATAGAAAAGCCAGCAAAGGAACAAAAACATCAAACAAGGGAAGATTCTCCGACATTCCACATGATGGCAGAAGATCTTTTCCTTATTAAGTAGTCAAAGCTTGCAGTTTTGTATTATTCTATTAAATATAGCAAGATAAGCAATCTCCCATATTCTCTAAGCCATTTGAGAGTAATTTGTTCTCAGGACAAACCAGAAGGGATGATGTGTTTTCTTGTGTGAAAAACAAACAACCTTGGAGGGAAAGAAATACCAAAGCCACCTTCCTCAAGTCTTCCTAAATAATGTTGAGATTACAAAAAGTGCCTTTCAAAATCACACTTAAAATGGGATCTTTTAGACTACATTCCCCAAATGTCAACGATCATTTTTTTATTGTTTATGTTGTTACATCACAGTAGACAAATCCTGTAAATGCACTTACGGAACAGGCTGCCTTGTACAATCCCCTTTGCCGATGGAGAGCTTCTTAGAGCTGAAGGTTTTTTCAGAAAATCTTTCTCTGATTTGCAGCATGGCTCTTGTCCACTCAGAACCTCAGAAAAGCACTGGGTTTCTTGCCCCACAACTAGATTTCTAGGCAGAACTAATCCAACAATACGGTCAGCCCTGGAAGATAGTGATATTTCCTGTGAGAATTTAGAAAACATGGGCTATAAAGCTGAATTTCTCTACAATTTATAAATACAGCACCCCCTCTTATGCCTTTTGGCTATCTAGTTTATTGTCTCTTCACTTTGTCTTTTGTTTGTTTTTTGTGACAATGATGGTAAAATGAGGAAATGCATTCTAGTTTCACTAGCCCTCTTCCTTCCTCAACTTCTTAAATTCAAGTTATGGTCTGTTCTCATATTTATGCTAATAAAGGGAAGCAATGTCTCCTATACAAAGTGCAGATTATTACAAAAGTAATGTGCACAATGTAACTTATCTACCTAAGTATGATATTCACAAAATATTAACTGAGCAAAGCTTAGCAGGGCAGTGGTTTACACTAATGCCTTCATTTAACTATGAGAAGAAACCAGCCAGGGAAAATAATAATACCTTCCATTTTTAAATTGCCTTTAGAGTGCTTACAATGGATTCGTACATCAACTATAGCATTTGATTTTCAAGCATAACCTTATGTTATAGCTGTACTTGTCAATTTATACATTTTGTAACTGAGACGTTAACTTCTTCTAAGATCATAGAGCTAGTATTTGAAAGGAGAGGAACTGAAATCAGAATTCTAGCTCCTATTTCTACTATATCAGTTGAAGAGCATAAAAATCATGACTATAGATAGTAACATATGTAAGTGATAATTTTAGTTTTATAAAAACATTTGGTCAAGTTTATTTTCAGGGAACTTTACACTGGGGATCAAGGGTCCCACAGTCAACTTGCTCCCTTGTGGCAATGTTAATTTCAGGATATGTTTATTACCTAGATTGAGGAGATGGTGACACAAATATATACATATGTCCAAACTCATCAGATTTTATACATCAATTAGGGGCTCAATAAAGCTGGGTAAAAAAAAACTTTGAAACTTATGATTTTTTCAAATAATTTCATTGAAATAATAGAAAATTTTTGAAAATAGAGATGAATTAAAACATTGAAATAAAAAGACCATACTTAGTTTGTGATGTGAGCACAGTCAAGATGCATAACTATTCAGTTTCTCTCTGCTGGAATATTTGTTTGACACCATAGATGCGTCAGTCTCACTGAAATGTCAATCTTAGTGTCAATCGCATTGAAACAACATGAAGCCAATCTTGGTGGGCCCTCCAGTAACTGCTCAGGGGCCCTAAATGGTTGCAGAAGTGACCATTTCCAACACTTCACTATGAAAAAGAATTGATGGTATGATCTTACCTTCAATGCATGTGATAGATAAAAAACTCCGGAAAAAAAAGAAAGTCACTACTCAGTGATTATATGGGAACAAAGCTATGAATTCTTAAAAGTGATTATTTCCTAGTAGAAAACATCAGGTTATTTGGCTCAGCTACTATGCTAATCTATCAATACTTTAACAGTGTTTTAATAAAGTGCTAACATAACGAATTATACAAGGCAGCATAATTAACATTAATATTAATGTCAACAGACCTGAGTAATATTGAGATTTCAAAAAGGATACCTTTCCCATGTTTTCCTAAAAGCAGTATAGATGCCAGTAGAGGATAATCCCACTTACTATTTATGTATTTACACATAAAAAGGAAAGTTCAGGATTGATACAGGTAATCTGAGCAAGCCATACCTGCCCAAATACTTTTTGATATTATTAACTAAGTCCCTTCCTTTGGTGCTTCTTATATTCTCCTACACTTTTAAAACTAGAGGTCCTTAAAGACCATTCAACTACCATTCCAACTAGGATTTTCTATTGAGGAAAATATAACCAGAATCACTGAGACTTGCCCAGGCAGAATGGAGGCTAGAACCCCACTTTTCTGACCACTATCAACTTGTTTTATCACCAGGTTATTTCACATACATTTCCAAGTTTATAACCTTGGGATTGTTTGTCAAAATATCATAGTGACATACTAGATTTCATAGAATTCAGAAAATTTTATGGCCCCTCAAGAAATTATTGCCAAAACCAAAACAAACCAAACCAAACCAAAACACGATTATAACACTGGTTTCTGTCTGCAATATTAAGACTTGAATAATCCTTCCAGACTTGGGGGGCAGTGCTGGAAAATAGAAGGCAAGTAAGAAGATGGGAAACAGAGCATACTGAAGTTTTTCTTCAATCCACTGGTGGATGAGAAAAATTGTATGCATAGAAACATGGGAGACGGTTTCTCCATCACTGTCTCTGAGATTATAGAATTTAGCATAAGATTGGATGACTTTGCACCTTTAGTGGGAGTTTTTTTAGTTGGGTGGTAAAGAGATCTCAAGGAAATCTTTAAGGGTCATGTCTCAGAGCTGCAAATCTGTCCAACAATCCTGCATAGATGTCCCATTTTACAGATGAGGAAAGTGAGTCAGAAAGTGTCATGGCCACTTAGGTAGTTGGGATTTAGTGATTAATTCCATGACATTTCATGTTCTGTTTACTAAACCAGCATCAATGTAAGATTGCCCCTCTGATGGTATCCCACGGGTTTTATCTCAAGTATAATGTCATAAACATTTTAAATAACTTTGAGTTAATTATGTATTTCCTTAATTAAAATCAGAGATCTGTACTAATACCCTGATAAATTATAAAATGTTCCTTGTACTTGTCATCTTTCCCTTTTTCTTCCACACCATTTAGATGTTGCTTTGTCACATGAATTTATCATTAGCATACAGAGTGCAGATGGGGGACCCTACAGTCCTGTGATCATTTAAATTGAGCAGTTTGGGTTTTTTTTCTAGCCCCACTAGTTTTCTTGAGGCCTCTCAACTAAAACTGCATGTTCCAGACATTTTGTGGTTTGATGCATGAGGGTAATAACAGGTTTAACTTTTAAAATTAATTCTCTAAATAAATATGATAGTTTGAAATCCAATTTTTCTTAAAAATAAAGAAGACAGTTATTACTTAATTTTAAGCAATTTTAAACAGTGTTTCCAACAGGAGTTATTTATTTTTCAACACACTAGTAAATTTTAAACAGCCTTTGATTTACAAAACTTCCATGCTTCATTTTGTGTGTCTTCATAAACCAAAGTGCAACTGTATCTTTCTTGACAATTATCACTTTAAAAAGTTTTTTTAATCTTAGACTGTGGTTCCAAATTTGAGTTGATGTTCCATTGCATTCTCTCTGTTGGCATATAGATCCTTTTAATGTAGTTTAAGAGAGAGTGATTGAGCACCTCAATGGGAAAGGAGAAGAGAGAAGAGGAGAGGAGAGCAGGGTAGGAGAGGAGAGCAGGGTAGGGGAGGAGAAGGGAGAAGAGAAAAATTTTAAGACACGGGATTTTGCAATGTACTCGGTATGTTGCCCCTAAACAAGAAATGTGTCAATATTTTGACATTTTATTTCAAACTACAAGAAGCAGAAGCTATTATCAACGTTGGAGTAGCAACCTTTTTAAACAGCATTTTGAAATATATTTTTCCATGCCATACATCTAAACTAAACACTTGTGCATGATTATAAAGTTAATGATTCTCATAGACCCACAGGGCCTTGACCTGAAAAGGATCTTGAAAGTGTGCAGAGCTCCTGGCTTTTGGCAAATAAGGTGATAATTATATCCATATTAAAGATAACGCACTGAGGAATCATGTGTGTAAGTGGTTTTTACAGTGTCCCAGAATAACTCTCTACCATCTGCGACTTGGTTTATATGAATAAAGAGGTGTTCATGTCAACAAACTATTACTTTTAGTAGAAGTCTATAGAGAGGTATATCTTCAGCATGAAAGGGGCATCTGATTTAACTCTCTTGATTTGTGCGATTGAATTCTTATATGTTAACTAGCACGACCAAAATTACAGGAATAAGAGATAAAGCCAAGGTCTCTTGATTTCCACCTGGGTGCTTTCTCCTTTACTCCACATATAAATTTGAAATGGGCAGCGATGGATGGGTTTGATGTTTTTTGAGTTCTGTGTCTGAATATAGTTATTTCTTTCTGATTTCTCCAGTATAGATTGCCCATTCCATTCCTGAACTACCATTTTTCCTTAGTTAGCTTTTTATGGCTTTTATAGCTTTGTCCCATCGTTCAATGTGAGTCTTTTGGTCTGAGAACAGGGTATTAAGTCAACTTGAATTACCCACAGTGACTGACATAATACTTTGTTCCTAAAAATGCTTAAAATGGATTTCATTGATTAGGAAGTTGATAAAAAGTCATTACATATGATACTGAATTTAGAATAAGATATTCAGTTCTCAAAGTATTTAGATTTAGTACCCTTTTTAAAATGCTAACATGACATTAAGGAATTAAATAAAAATCAAAAATGATTTTGCTTAAAAAGTCATTTGTAAAAAAAAAATTCTCTCCTGTGCCTTAAACTATTTCCCATATAATTTTTTGATAAGTATTTTTGATTAACATTTATCTTCACAAAAGGAAACAATGGATTGCATGAGAAAATAAATGGTATAAAGTAAAATAGTTGCTATGTAGAACTCTCAGAGAATAATCTTTCAGCATAATAGCTTTCCCAAATAATAGTTTGCCCCTTATAAGCAACATTTAAGAAAATAATTTTGATTAAAATATTTTAAAATACATCAAGCATTTCTTGATATTATAAAACAGAAGACTTCTAAATGGAATTTAACATTCTCACTAAAAGGCCCAGAAGCCTTCATGCTTAGTGACTATTTCTGTTTTTTATGATTATTTCCCTTCCCTTGAACTAAGACGTCAGCTATCACTTGCTGCTGTCAGTGTAACTACCCTTAGAAGTATATTTCCTCTCTTTAAGTTCTTGATGCGGGTGGTTTACCAGGTTTGTTAGAATTGAGTGCAAAGTATGTAAAAACACGCTCTGGAACCCGAGGGCTTTAAGTAGTAAATGAATTTTAATTCTTGGACTTTATGAGTTGGATATGGCTTCTCAGTGACCAGTTTTAACTAAATTTGTCATTCTTCTCTGTGTCCCAGATATAAGAGATTGATGAATTATCAGCGTTTAGGATAGCTGAACTGTAAATCTATCAGATCCCCGATATTGCAAATTTTACCTTCCTGATAAAATATTTGTTTCTTCTATGTTATAAAAGGCACTCTGTATGTTGTATTCTGATACTGGTTATATTATATTAGTTCGGGGGTCCCCAACCCCCGAGCTGCGGACCACCGGTACCGGTCGGCGGCCTGTTGGGAGCCGCGCCGCACAGCAGGAGGTGAGTGCAGGCAGGCAAGCCAGCGAAACTTCACCTGCCGCCCCCCATCGCTCGCATTACTGCATTACTGCCTGAACCATCCCCCCGCCCCTCCCCGTCCGTGTAAAAACTGTCTTCCACGAAACCGGGCCCTGGTGCCAAAGAGATTGGGGTCCGCTGTATTAGTTAATAGAGACTTTTATTGATAGAGTCTAATATTGATCTTTAATAGAGACTAATATTGATCTTTACTCCTTCTCAAGTGCTGAGTGTATCTTCTCATGGGTCTTGGCTGATTGCAAGTAATGCCAACTACTCAGCAGCCTAGGTATGTGTCACCTTTACAAAACTGCCCCATCAGTGCTGTCCAATTTCTGACAACACGCTTTTCCTCACCTCTCCCAAACTCTCCAACTTCTCAATTTCCTTCATCCAATAAGCTCTCCCTCCTTGTTTTGCTACAGGTTGGTAGGATTGATACTGTCAGTTTAAACATTTCCTCAACTCTGCTCTTATACGGTAGGTCCATGAAGGGCTGATGGAATAGGTTTTTTGTTTGTTTGGAGGAATTATAGATTCATAGTCAATGTGTTATATACGATGCATGGTATGGATCGAAGTCACCATTTTTTTTTTTTTTTTTTGCACATGGATATCCAATTTTTCCAGTACCTTTTATAGGAAGACTATTTTTTCTTCACTGAATTGACCTGACATCGTTGTCAAAAATCAGTTGTCCCTATATGGATAAGTTTATTTTTTGGCTATCTACTCTGTTCCATGATCTATAGTCTGTCAAAATATCAAAATGGTGGTAGTCAGTTTTTAATGAATATAACAGTGGCCCTTAAGCTCAAAGCAGTGATTCTCTTTTCACACAGGTAATCCCAACAAACTTGTTTTGAAGTGCTGCCTTTAATTACTGGCCCCAGGGTCTGGATTTTTTAAAGCTGTTTATATATTAAGTGCTTATGTTTGCTGAGACTCAGGGCTCCCCTCAAAAAGCACCATGAACCTCCTTTCTATCCAATTCTTTAGACACAAGTATGGAAACATATGTTGAGAGAAGGAAATATGGACATTTTAGCTTCAGGTAAATGCTTCTTTTTTTTTAAATTCCTTCAAAGTTCAGCAGGAGATAAAGATGGATATTCAAGTGAAGTTGAGGAGCTGGAAGGACTTTTGAGATAACATTGTTTAACATGGAGCAGACCATGGCTAAATGTGAGGGTCCCAAATAATGTTTAAAGATGCGTTGGCTTTGGAAAATCATTTGCAATGAAGCTCTGAACACAATATTTTCTAAAGAAAAGCCAATTAGATTCCATACATAATATTTTATGAATATTAACATGTGCATATATTACAATTAATTGCATATCTATTAATTCAGCATGCATTAGCATCTATACTTAGTCACTCTCAAATCTGGTTAATTCAGGAATTATTAAATACAAAGAAAATCTAGAAAAATTACATTCAACGTTGAATATAAATTCAAAATTTATGTAACAAATAATATACCAAAAATACAGTTACTTCTTCTACCCAAATTACAGTTCTTGTCTTCTACTTTATTAAACTATTTTTCTATTAAACTCTTTTCTATTCTATTTCTATTAAACAAATTCTATTAAAACTTCGAGATGTCTTGGGAAAAACACTATTCAAGTACTTTGAATAGACCAAATAAAATGAGCATACAATATCAGACCATACAATATTAGTAAAGTAACGATATAGTGGAATAATACTCTTTACAATGAAAGCACTGGGGACCAGGATGTTAAGTGACTTACTAAAAGATACATTTAGCTAATAAATTGCTGGGGCTGATAGTTACACTTCCACCCCACTTTTCTTACCCTTCCAAACGAAGACAATGAGTAGCGGTTAAAACCAATGTGTTAAAAGGCCTGTACTTAACACTTATGATTGCAAAGATTGGTAAGAATCTATCTCCACCCTCAAGAAGTTTAGCAGGAGATAAAAGGCGATGTACACATAAATATGGAGCATATGTGTATGGTATTTGAAAGTGTCGCAAATGGAACGGAGTTCAAGTAATGGGAGAAGGAAAGGAACAGAAAGAGGAAGAGAAGAAGGATGGGGAAGCAACCAAAAGCAAGTTCTCTTCAGATCGAGCCAATTAGTAGAGGCCCTTGAGGTAATTCTTGCAAGTGGGAATTTGAAAGCTGAGGGTAGAGAAGGAAAAGGAACAGGAAAACATGTAAAGATGAGGCAAGTAAGCCAAACGGGAAGACACCACCTTTCTCTCTGCCACAGCCCTCCACGCACAGACCTGCGCTCCCCAGAAACGTTACACTTTTGTGAAGCCTGGCTCTGCTCCCGTCGTATGACTGCAGCTGACACATGGCAGCAGGCACTTCTCCAGCCAATGTCTGCACCTTGAGAAAGGACCATCCTCGCAGGCACCATCCCATTGCAGTCCACCTGTGACGAGAGGAAAACGAAACTTGATTGTTTTGTGATCAGCATTTGTGAGAAACAAGCTTTGTGTACCATTCCAACACTGATTTTTACACTTTTCTTTAACTGAAGGTGGATAAAGCTTTTGGTAAAAGCAGTCCAGATCCCCAGCCTCATAGCATGAACGTTATGGCCTGGCTGTTTTCCAGTTTCTCCGTGATAGGAGACAAGCACCCTCCAATTTAATAACTAAATTCATGTTTTCCTCCTGCAGCAGCTTGTGCAATGATTGAAGTCAGAAGACCTTGGCAGCCTCTGGCACTGGCAAATAGAATGTGGCATTCTCATCATTTGATTAATTAATGTTCCTGATTCAGGGAGATATAGCACCGCTTTACCTCCCTTGTGTTATTGAATAACCTCACGCGCATTGTTTCGCAGGCACTTTTTACATCAGTGCAGGTAAATTCCAAGTAACCAGCCACAAAAGCCTAAGTTTCTGCTGAAGCCCTGCGTGAGTGACTTGAGGATATGCCTGGATGGGAGAGAAAAGAAAGGAAAAGAAGGAGGAAGGAGAACCTGTGTTAGCCAATCCATCGTGTCAGAGAATCGTTTTACTTCTTTTTTTTTTTTTTTTTTTTTTTGCGGTACGCAGGCCTCTCACTGTTGTGGCCTCTCCCGTTGCGGAGCACAGGCTCCGGACGCACAGGCTCAGCGGCCATGGCTCACGGGCCCAGCCGCTCCGTGGCATGTGGGATCCTCCTGGACCGGGGCACGAACCCGCGTCCCCGGCATCGGCAGGCGGACCCTCAACCACTGCGCCACCAGGGAAGCCCCTCGTTTTACTTCTTGCTTGTCCATGGTTTGCAGTCTTATTTGGTGTTTTGTTAATAACCTTTTTCCTTATTCACACGTCAAGAATGATAAAAATGGGACTTCCCTGGTGGCAGTGGTGAAGAATCCACCTGCCAATGCAGGGGACATGCGTTCGAGTCCTGATCCGGGAAGATCCCACATGCTGCAGAGCAACTAAGCCCGTGCGCCACAACTCCTGAGCCTGCACTCTGGACTCAGCGAGCCACAGCTACTGAGCCTGCGAGCCACAACTACTGAAGCCTGCGTGCCTAGAGCCTGCGCTTCGCAACAAGAGAAGCCACTGAAATGAGAAGCCCATGCACCGCAACCAAGAGTAGCCACTGCTCGCCACAACTAGAGAAAGCCCACTTGCAGCAAGGGAGACCCAACACAGCCCAAAAAAAGAAAAAGGTAAAACTAAACATCCCAGCAGACAGTCAAGAAACCTGCCTATGTGATCCTTGGAAGTTATACCAATTGGCCCCTGTATCAATGGTTTCAAACCATAAAGCTATTCTCCAGGGTCCAGCGAGTATAAATAGGATGCTTTGGAGAATCCAACGAGGAGATGTTATGGAACCAAGTGTATTCATCTCTCATTTCTAGCATATTCTGGACCCAATAAGGAAGAGGGACATTGTTTCGTCTAACAAGTTGTCTCAAATACTGCAAAACAAACAAGAAGGACAAATTTATGTCATACTTACTACTTAGCTTTTCTTCTTAAAGTTGAGTATTGAATTATTATAGTTGTACCTTCCCTCCCAAAAGGAGCAAATGTCTTTCTCCCAGTTAACTGAAGTAATGAGCCATTCAGATAGAAAATGATCACATCTTTTGAGAAATCTACTCTCTATATCATTAGAGACTTGGGATGTTATCCCTTCAGACTACTTTTGGGACTTCTAGGGCATCAGAATGCTCCAGAGAAGTCTCAGTCCCCAGTGAAGAGCTCATCAAACCTAGGAAACAGCCTCATCATGTTGAATGATTTCCCCGGTGAAAGGTTAGTAGAGAAAGGAAGTCAAGGAGAACAACAAATTGTGCCACAAACAGAAACTGAAAAAAAAAAAAAGTCCAGAGAATTGCCAGGAAATAGTAACCAACATGTGTAGTGTTAGAGAAAGAAAACGCATTTATTTATTTTTAAACCACTTTCCCACTCTGCCTTCAATATAACACACATCATAGAATCACTTTAAGTTTGCTTTTTTACCAAATTGAGATGCTTTCAAATGGAAAAAAAATACCTATATATGGGTAATATGAAAGAAATAGATACTGAGACTCTTGAATAATTCAAGAATCTGCTGAAAAGATTTTGAGAATTCTACTTTCACAAAACCCCAACATTGAGATCCTTAATTTTGCTTTCTAGTTAAACTCCTAGAGTACTGATGAGGATTATTGAATTGAGCTAAGGTAATTGGTAACAGTCATGGAAAGGAAAAATAATTCTGGGTAAAAGAAAATGACAGTCTCAGTGTTTCTCCTTCATTTCTTAGTTAAGTTATGCCTAGTAAAAGCACAGACTCTCGTAACCACATGGGCTTTACTGAAATATTATGTTTCTCAATCCTCCAATGTACTTTGCTTTTTATTTCTATTTTCTTCTAATCCCCAAATATTTTGTTTGCCTTTCTCTCTAGAGTTTAGTATATTTCTGTAGCCTCTAAAATCTCTAATGCATTTTTAACACTCAGTAAATTCTAATTAAATATAGAAGTAAAAATACATTCCAGAAATTAGTGTTTGTTTTCTACTATTTTAAAAAATTTACATGCCAGTAAATGCCAGTCAAAACTGAAAATTCTGACAGCATTGACTAGTGCTGGCTCAGGAAATACGAGTTCTCTAAAATTTGGACCCAAAATTGCTATGTGGCAAGGACAGAATTTTAACTATTCTTTGTTTTGTTTTGTTTTTGTTTTTGCGGTACGCGGGCCTCTCACTGTTGTGGCCTCTCCCGTTGCAGAGCACAGGCTCCGGACACGCAGGCTCAGCGGCCATAGCTCACGGGCCCAGCCGCTCTGCGGCATGTGGGATCTTCCCGGACCGGGGCACGAACCCGCGTCCCCTACATCGGCAGGCGGACTCTCAACCACTGCGCCACCAGAGAGAATTTTAACTATTCTTGACTCACTTTCTCCCTATTAAAAGAAGTAATTCTTCCTTCACAGGAAAGCCAAAAAGGCAAACATGATGCTAGATAAGTTTTGTTTTTTTCTGGGAGAAATAAGGTGTCCTCAAAATTCAAGGCATCATCATTATTCATGCTCCTGAAATCTATTATAATAGTAGAAGATATTATATTTAAACTTTCCTTCTGTTTTCCCCAAAAAAGGCATTTAAACTAAGATTATAGCCTATCAAATAATTATTATCAAGAAAAAGTAAGAAAAGAAAAGAATTAAGACCCAAGAAGCAGGACATGAGTAGTAAGTCTAAATACAAATTTGTGCTGCCACTGCTTATTTTTCTTTTCTAGAAAAATGCCTCCAGGTTTAATTATACAATGTCAATATTAGCAAAGTACATTAAATCATCATGTAGCTTATTATGGATCCAAAGTGGTTCTGAAAATAAACTTGCATTAAGCAGAATCAGTCATATTGGTAGTATGGAAATTTGGGTTCGGTTATAGTTCCCTGTCAACCGAAAAGTTCAGTGTTCACTGAGAAAATAATAAAAAATAAAAACCCACTGGGGAAAATTCTGCTCCCTTTAGTATGCAGAAAGCACATACTGGAAGTAGCTTCACCTGCCAGTTGTGATTAATTTGCTATTTCTTACAACGTCTCACTTTGATTATTAATGATAATGATTTGATTTATGAGTTCTGTTCACTGAATATTCTCAATTTCCAAAGATGTACTCTTTTGGGAAAAAGGAGAGGAAATAAAAAGCTGTTGGGGAGATAGCGACTCAGGTAACGCAATGTGGCATCATTTACCTCTAGATGGTGGTTCAAATCTATCTCCCCACATTTTCTTAAGGTGTACAGGGAAATCGAAAGGCCAGGGCAGAGATATTGTATATAATGAGTGAGAGAGGAATATTCCGATCCCACCTCTGTTCTGAGGTTTTTTCTCTTTATGTGTTATGGGAATGGAGAACATTTGGGACCAGGGCTTCTGGATTTTAATGCTTTTCTTTGTGCAGAATTACAACATGTAAACCCTGCGACATGAATTGCATATTAACATTTGTCATTCATGCATATATTAAGAAGCTGAGATGTTTAAGACTGTATGAAAAGATGTTGGTTCTCAGAACAGAATTATAGAGAATTAAGGCAATTAGAACTCTGAGGAACCATACATAGCGTTGTTAGAATATCATATTTTCTACCAGCTGACCTCCTCGTTGATCACAGAAAAGAAAATTCAGTAGAAATTAATTTGGAGCTTTTCACAAATGCAAAAATAACTCAGGAATAATTGATTTTTAAAGGTTGAAAATTACAAAGGCTCTCATCTTCCTTGAGAAATATCTTCTAGGAAAATAAGTGTAAGACAGAAAAATAATGTAATCATCTTTGCCCAGATCATACCCTCCACTGGGAGTCTGAGGACCTGAAGAGATTTCAGAGTCCTCAGCACTACCTCAGTGAAGTACCCACTGGGAGTTTTTGAGCTTCTGGCCCCACTAAGTTTCCATAGAAAAAGTATTAGTAATAGCTTATCTTATTAGTAGTAGAGCTTTCCACAGGCTAGGCACCTTAGATACATAATCTCATTTAGTCCTCACAACAAGACAATGAGACAGTTACTGTTATGCCCATTTACAGATGAGGAAAGTAAGGCTCAGAGAGATTAAGTGACTGTCCCAGGTCACACAGCCAGACATGGTGCCAACTGAGGCAATTTGATCCCACTGCTCTGTCGTGGCACCCTGTCTCTTCTTTATCCCTTGTAAAAGGACAGTAATGACATGGCTACAAACTCTACTCTCTAACACTACACTTTGTCATAAATGAATTCTATCTCCTGCTGACCACAGGAAAAGCCTATCCCTTAGAATGAGCTCAGAATGAGCTTTTAGCTGTTGGTGGAAAACAAAGAACAGCTGCTACTCCAGTGGCTTGTGTTGAGTCTGATAAGGTTCCTAAATCTGAGAAAAGGATCCCTCAGTGCCTAGAACTTTTTAGAAATCTCCTCTCATTTCCATGTCTAGAAGTTCTGTACCTAGAGCCAGCTAAAGTGTTCCATTCACACATAAAAATCTGGTTTACGATGCCAGAACACTGGTTCCCCCACCTGGAGTGCTTGTTCAAAATTCAGGGACCTGAGACACTCTCTGAGACTCTGATTATTAAACCCAAGTTTAAGACTCCACATTGGCATTTTAAACTCCCCTGGGTTGGGCTGAAATGAAGCAGAGACCCTGGAAAACTATGTGGGAGCATCCCCCTAACCTCTCCTTCCTGGCTGTTTTTTACTTCTTTGAGTCTAACAGATTGTGTTTCCAAAGCTCCATCATTCTACACTCTCAAAAGACAATCTCTTCCACTCTCTTGGTTTCAACTGCCCATGGATATGCTGGTGATTTTAAAAGTTTATCTTTCCATTCTAGACCCCTTGCTCATTTGAATCTCATGATCACATTTACAAAATCCACATCGTTCTTCCTAAACCTCTTCTTGTTCCTATATTGTGTTGCATTGCACCTTGATAAAGATCAGTTCTATCTCATCTTCTCCATCCAGACAATTAATGCTGTAACTCAGGTCCTTATTTCCTCTTACCTGGATTACAATGACGAACTCCTCACTGGTCTCCCTAACTTCATCCTGGTCACCCTGTCGCCAAGGAAACTTCACGTATCGTGTTGCTTCCTGCTTAAAATCTTCCCAAGATTCCCAAACCTTTACGCATAAAATTTGACCCTGCCTTTTTCCCTGGCCTAATCTTATGACAATCCCATCTCACACATTATACTAAGTAATTGAATACTTGCATATAACACCCTCCCTGCCTTCACTGAAGTTATTTCCTCTGCCTTGGAAACTCTTTCAACCTCTAACCCTCCCGATATTTGCTACTTACCCAATTACAGTGCCCTCAACAGCATGCACCTTAAAGCAGGAAGAAACACTTTGGATTTAAATTATCCTGAGTTGGAACCCCAGTTCTGCCTTTTCTAATTGTGGGACCTTATGTAACCTACCTCACCATGTTATGAACATGAAATATAATATGGCTGAAATATATAGTATTGCATAGCTGTGTGAAGTTGGGCAGGACACTCATCTCTTAGTGCCTCCATTTCTATGTCTGTAATTTATGTAAGTTGAACTAGATTTAGGAATTCTCTGAACTCTCATGATGCACAGCCAATGAGTACATAGGCATTTACTAATATTGGTGTGTTCAGATTTACCCTTTCTAAAGCACTTTCATAAGCACCTCCTTTGTCCCTTATGATGACCCTGTGAAGATGTTTACAAACAGTTAATTAACTAGTTTTAGGTAGCAGGGCCAAGAAGTGTGACTTAGTTCACTCACAGACCTGCAGGATTCCTAGCTCAGTACGTCTACACTCTACCACAGGGCTTTGCAGCAGGCTCATGAGTCACTGTGGAGAAGTCACATGTTGAAACAAAACAAATAAAATAATTCATTATATATTCATCTATTATTCATATAAATTTATTTATTTATTTATTTAAGTAACTTAAACCAAAACAGACTTACTCTGTTCTTATATCAAAGACAAGAGTATGTTTGATGTTTCTTCTGCAGTCTTTGGTGCATAGTAGTTACTACAGGGTTGTTCGTTATACTCCTGTCCCAGGCAGCAATATAAACAGAACAGAGTCCTCCAGGGAACATTTTGAAGGGCCCCAGGGACACCCCTGTTTTAGATGTTTCTCTGATTTTACAGAGAACATACATAGGTTACCTTGGGTGGTGGGGTGTCCTTCATGTCCGGTGGCCCTGATGGCCCTAGGAGATGCAGGGAGGCCGGGCAGTGCACAAAGCCTTCAGGGAAGCTTGTCCAGCCAGGCTCCCTGGAGGTCTGGAACGAGGATCAGGACATGGCAATAGTTTCAGCTGTCTGACTGTACGGCTCCATCCTTCATTACGCCTTCTCTCTCTACCTGCTTCAGAAACCCAGCTACCCTCCGTCATACACGGAAGCACTGCCCCTCGATCAGAGTTCTTGTGCCAGGCACCTCAGGGCTGAAGGCCAGATTAAAGAAGGCCACTTTGGGGCGAGAGGCCAATCCCTGGATGGATGAGGCTGCCAGGTCTCCTGACTCCAGTGCACATCCAGTCACTCCAGCCACTTCAGACAAAGTTCTTAAGGGGGCTGTGTGGGTGACAAGCTCTGGCGGCTTCCAAGGTTACTCTCCAATTAGAATTAGTTTTGGTTACTTAGCACAGAAGACCCAGAGGAAAATGGCTTAAAGCCCTGAATTTCCCACTTCAGACTCCTTTGGTTCCCAGCAGTAGGAGGGAGGAAGGGGTGTTCTTCAAACACGTGCTTCCCATCCACCCCTCCTTCGGGAGACATCCCTGGGTGCCCTGCATGCTTCTGCTCATGTCTCATTAGCAGAATGTCATCCTCTTGTTGCACGGGAGGCTGAGAAACAGGCTTTTACCAGGCCAGACTCAGGATTTGCTAACAAAGAAGCATGGATACATCTGTAGAGAACTAGCCAACTCTGGTACGTCAGTAGAGCTCCTACTCACACCTCACGCATTCATTTCCAGTTGGCTATTCAATAGTCATAATTCAGAGTAGAATACAGAAGAAAACAACTTTAAAAACTCAAAGTATTACCTTTCAGAAGTATTGAACTAAGAGAAATTCAAGCCCGAGAAGCTTAACTAAATTTATCTCACTAGCCAGTTATTCCATTCACTATCTTCTGAAAACATAGGCCACAAGATAGATAAAAAGTAAGGGACCTCCAGCGGTTGATTTTCAAGTAGAGGCTCAGACAAGCAGGTTCATAACATCAGGGTGTCCAAAGCAGGCAATCCACAAATGGTCTCTGAACCCTAAAATGAGGATAATCATGTCAGTATCATTGTTTTGCTTTTTGTGTGTGTGAAGATCAAAGTAGATAATACCCAGAGTAGCGGCGAGCACAAAACACGTTCTTATATCTGAATCTGCAACAATGTTTAGGACCACCTCTAGACAAAATTGTGGATGAAGCCAATTTTGTCCTCAGGATCCTAATCTCACACACACCATCCTCTAGATATTTCCCTTCCTTTATCTCTTTCTTAGGTGACAAATTACAATGCCTCTGGCCGACCAGAAGTCCCTCCCAGATTTGCTCTGCCAGGGCAGCCTTGTAAATCTGGGTTTTAAACCTGCCGCCATTCCCTCTTCTAGTATCATCAACTTTTGATCCCATGGTTTTAGCATATTGTCAAAATATAGAAGAAGGATGGATAAATTCCCTTATGGCAAAATTGCTATTGCATATAAGACTTTTTTTCTATAGTATTTGTATTTACATTTTAACTTAAAAGAAGTCCTTTGAGCCAAAAGAGGTGTATTTTAAGGTATATTTCAAACATCAACATACAGGGGGAATATATTCAATATGGAACCTTTCCAACATCCTTTAAAATTTCCCATACAGGTATAAAGTTTTCTTTCAATTTTATTAAGGTATAGTTAATATACAAAAGTTACACATACTTAATATATACATTCCGATGAGTTTACACATTTGCATGCACTCATGATACCATCACCACAAACAAGGAAATAAACATATTCATCACCTCCAAAAGATTTTTTGCATTTCTTTGCTTTTTAAAAACATTTAAATATTACTATTTGAATTCATTTTCTTGAGCTTCAAACTGGCTAGGTATTCTTTCCTCAAGAAAAACATAAGCTTAAAAAAAAAAAGAAAAAGTAAAACATAAGCTTGATGAGAAAGAATATCAAGGGAAGGAAAAGATAAAGACTCTGGCTCCTTTTCCTTGTTAAGGTTGTACCTTCTCATTTTTACATTTCCAAATATATGTAGCAATTTTGGCAAACTCCCAAATAATGCCAGTCAAAAGAAAACTATCATGATTTGTAATTTAAAAAATATATTGCCCATACTCAAAGTTCCAGGACCTCAGTTATATCATACCCCTTATCCTGAGATCACTTAGTTTTATTTAAGAGCTCAAGCAGATAAAATTAAAACTCTTAAAAATCTCAGGTAAAGGTTAGGGTGTTTGGGGGGCTCAACATAAGAGAACCAAGGAAGGTTCTCCCCAATCTTTCCCTTTGGATAAGGTCCCTTCCAGATTTCATTACTATCAGTGGGGTTTCCAACAGCCATTTTAATATTACTTTTTATAAAATTAGATGCAAATATGTGTATTAGATGAATAACTTCATAAACATTTAGGTTTGTTGCAAAACTGCTAAGAATGAGGCAGACAGAACAGTGTTCCTGTCCTAATGAACTTATGTGCTTCAGTAGAAAACCAGGAATTTCCTTGTTTTGCTCTTCCCCCACCTGTCACTGCCCCCCTTTAACCTCCCTGAAGGAGAATTAACACGGCCTAATCATGGGGCAGGAGACGCTGAGGACCTAGGAGCCTCCTTCATAAGTTGCTAAAAAGAAACATTTGTCACATTTTTGTTTAATTCATGAAATATCTATATACACTAATGCGCTTTACTATATTGGAACACTAATGCAGAAGAAAACAACGTTATGGTATAAGGACAAAAATAATTGATTAATACCAGTTACCTCCAATCATAAACTGAAGTCCAAAACACAAAGCAGAGATTTTTTTCAATCTGTTGAAATGAAATCAAAGGGAATTTTTGAAAGGCAAGCTCTCACTGCTGTGCACTGGGAACCAAGCCCTCGTTACACTTAATGGATGTTCCATGCCAAGTTCCCCAACCCCTGGGGGTGAAAATTTCCCCTAAAAAGACCTGGAAGGAATTCAAGGCTGCTAAAGGCTTGAATAAAACTTTACTTAATGTGTATTGTACATTTTTATTACCCTGAGATGATATGTTATAATTACGTTCTTAAATCATGTGAGAAAAAGTTAGACACATTATTAACAAATGATAATATTCCCAAACCAAACCAGATTGGTGCCAGTCTCTCTAGAGAAGAAGATAGTAGACAGTAAGCAGGCGAACAAAGCGGTAAACATGTCGGGAGCGGGAACAAATATTAGGCACCCTGGTTCTATCGAAGGCACAAGACTTAAGAGAAACAAATTAGCCTCTGCTGGAGCTATAAGGTGAAAGGCCAGAAATCATTTTGAACTTGCAAGAAATTATAACACGTGATTTTTGGATGTTCCATAAGTAATTAGCCAAAACAGAAATGTATGTTTCCCAGAATAAAGTGAATAGAGAAAAATATTCCACGAAGAATACTTATTTTAGCTTCTTAGAAAATAAGCTGAACCTTTAACATAGTTGAAATGGGCAGAATCAATTTCTGAGGGTGTTTGGGAATAAAAGAAATGAGAGTTAATTTGAATCCTTTCCTTCACCCTGCCTGAGTTGATCCAAACTTAAATATTAGAAATCACTCTAAGAAGGAACTGCCATAAGAATTCTTACGTTCAAATACACATTATGAAGTCTTTTAAGCGAAGCAACTTTTAAAGATCGTAGAACTGGAAATAAAGCTGGTAGCCAGAAGTGCATTGCTGCTGACTGGATAACCCTGAACTTCTTTTAGAAGGGAGATTGTCTCCTTTCCTGGCATCCTCCCGGCTGGTGGGACCCATGGTGCGCAAGCAAGCAGAGGCAGGTTCTCTCCAGGAGCCTCCACAGGGTGTTCTGGAAAGGGTTGGCATCCACCTGGAGTGAGGGAACCATAGGTGGAGGCTGGCTTCCCCATTGCCTGGTTGAAGATCAAAACAGATTTTGTTTTGGCAAATGACTTTTAGAAAGCAAAGCCTCAGAGCATTTAAAAATTATCCTTTATCAGTATATTAAGGGAGATGGACCAAGAGTCATTTTGCAGGAACTTGCACTGTTAAATGTTGGTGGAAAGAAACTGACATGATTGATAATGCTAACTGGTTACACAGGAACCTTGAGTGTAGGGAGATATTTGTATGAAGGTACAAGAGAAAGTAAAGGGCTTTTGCATTTCTGCCCTTGTTAAAGCTACACTGACTGTACCTACACAGATCTAATTATATGTGAATATTAGAAATATGAATAAAATACACCAGTTATTTCCACTTGCTTTGAGTACCTGTTTCTCCTAGACTTTTAAAATCCTGTATAATGAAAGAGATGCTGGACCCAGGAACAATGACTATTGAGTGGGGAGGACATAGCTCACAAGAGCAAGTATATTTTTTATCATGAGTATAGTGTAAATATTACATGTTTCTCAGTAGTTCGCAGTATAAAGAGAGGTTGATATTCAATTTATGAATCCCTTGAAAAAATCATGTTCACAAATATTTCTGCACTATTTCAGGAGATAATAGTAAATATTCCCTCTTCATAATCTTTCCTTTATTCCTTGAAACTTGTGATTAATCCAGGTTGGTCAGAACTGGCCCCTAAGGTCATCAAAAGAGATAATATCTGATGCACATCTATGCAGTAAAGTCAGTACTTTAATCTCTCAGAAGTAGGCAATAAAATATGCTATTATCATAAACTCACATCTAAACTGTCAATAATTCAGAGGCTTGAGCAATCATCTGGACAGCCTAGAAAGTCAATTTAGACAATTCTACAACCATATTTTATTAGATAATTCTGCTTTGCCAATGTAGACATGATCTAAGTTTATCTAAAAGTTCTCTAGGGAAAATTATATACCTAAAGCCAGCCTAAAACTGTGACCATTAGAAACTTGCATAAATTCACTGAAAATAAATTATACCAATCTCACTTTTAGTCAACATTACTAGAATGGTTTATCAGGGGAGTGCCATGACCTTTTTAAAAATTTTCTCATAATTCAAGTTTTATTGATAGCAATACCAAATTAGAAAGCTTTCTTTAAATTCCTGTAGCTCTTAAGCAACTTTTAAAAAAAATTGTTATTGGAGTATAGTCGCTTTACAATGTTGTGTTAGTTTCTTGCTGTACAGCAATGTGAATCAGTCATACGTATACATATATCCCCTCTTTTTTAGATTTCCTTCCCATTTAGGTCACCACAGAGCATTAAGTAGAGTTCCCTGTTCTATACAGTAGGTTCTCATCAGTTATCTATTCGATACATAGTAGTGTATATATGTCAGTCCCAGTCTCCCAATTCATCCCACCACCCCCTTCCCCCCTTGGTAACCATAAGTTTGTCCTCTGCATCTGTGACTTTATTTCTGCTTTGCAAACATCTAGAGACTGTCATACAGAGTGAAGTAAGTCAGAAAGAGAAAAACAAATATCATATAATATCACTTATATGTGGAATTTAGAAAAATGGTAGAGATGAAGAACTTATTTGCCATGACCTTCTTGAACTTCAGTTTTAGCAAAATTTTGGTCAATGTCTTTCAAAGTCATGAGGCAATGGGATATAGCAGAAGTAGAGATAAATGAACAGGATTCTGGTTTGAGTTCTTTCTCAGACATGATATGTAACTTGAAAAAGTTATGTCACCAGTTCTTAGACAAAGTGATAAATCAAGCACCTGTAGACCCCTTTCCCTCTGTTCCAAACACATGCACAATGCAGTTTTATGAAAATATATGAATCCGAAAAAATATGAATATATACACATATATTTAAAACAAATAATTTGGTTTAAAAGCAAGAAAGGAAATTTCCAGGAGTCAGAAATGGAAAGGAAATATTTCAGTAAATAGGAGCTCAATTTTTGTGGCCTATAGTGGTGCCGAGACAATGGGGCAGTTTTTGGAACTGTAGCCATTGGTTCTAAATGAGATAGGTTATTGAATTCCATTCATGAATCTGGGGTCCAGCAACTCACTGTTTTTGTTTGTTTGTATGTTTTGTTTTTCAAAAGTAGGAATTCAGAATATCCCCAAGCAAGGTACCTAGACCACAGCTAATGCAGAAGACCTGCTGCTGACCATGAGTAGAATTAGTGCCTCAAACCACATCAAAATCAAGAGTATGTGCCATTACAGTGTGTGGGACTCAGATCCATTCTATTCAATCTATTAGATTCTACTGATTAGAATATAATGACTCTATGGTGAAATATTAAATTAAAACCTAGTTTGAGACCTGTGAATTTTGCATGTCATAGACAGAGATAACTATGAAACTACTCCCAAAGCAAGGCTATCAAAACTATATCCAGTGGAAAATAATTACCATGAAAGGTGAGCTCTAAAAGAACCTTTAGAAAACATATGGGAATCTTTTGGCTTCCTGGACTCAATCCCAGTGTGTATGTGTGGAGGTGGGGTAGTGGTATGGATTTCGCCCACACCAACAAGAAGCAAAGCTCTGGACACCAGCTGGGTGTCCTACAATTCAACTAAATTCAGACACTATCTACCTGGAGATAGCACTGGATCCCACAGGTCAAAGGCTCAGTCTCAGAAGACTGCCCCTCCACCCCACCTCCTTCAGACACCAGCTGCAAGCCCAGGTAATTACCTGTACTTCTGATCAGCTGGCTATAAATCAGAGGTTCCCACAGCCCCCTCCTTTCTTGGATTCAATTAGTTTGCTCGAGCAGCTCATAGAACTCAGAGAAACATTTTACTCCCTAGATTACCAGTTCGGTAGGAAAGGATATAACTCAGGAAGAACCAGAGGGAAGAGATGGTAGTGCAACGTATGGGAAAAGGGCTTGGAGATTCTGTACACTCTGAGCACACCGCTCTCCTGGAATCTCCACAGGTTCACCAACCCAAAATCTCTCTGAACCCCATCCTTTTGGATTTTCGTGGAGGTGTCATTACGTAGTCATGATTGATTAAATCATTGACCACTGGTGATTGAACTCAATCTCTAGCCCCTCTCCCTTCCCTGGAGGTCAGGGTGGTGGGACTAAAAGTTCCAACCTTCTAGTCATAAAGTTGGTTCTGACAACCAGCCCCATTCTTAGGAATGGTCCAAAAGTCACCTCATTAGTATAACAAGAGATACCTTGATTGCTCTCATCACTTAGGAAATTCCAAGGGTTTTAGGAGCTTTGTGTCAGGAACACTGGACAAATACCAAATATATATTTACTATAAATCATAATATCACAGGGAAACTCTAGCATTTTTGGTCAGCTTAATTTATCAGTTTCTGAGAATGATAATAAAAATATCTCACTGTGACTGTGGTTTTCAATTTCTCAATTTTTCAGTTTCAATTTTTTTTAATTCTCCCCATTTTTACTTCATATTGTTACTATGTTGTTAAAGTCATAAAAATTCTGGATTATTTTGTTACTGAAAAGATATCCCTTTTCTATTTAATAATTATTTTATCCAAATTATGCTTTTAATGAAAAAAAATTATTGTTATAACTACATCACTAATTTTCTGGTTTTATCTTTATTCATCTCTTTACTTTCATTTGTTAAGTCCCTATATGTTAGGGTATTATTTATATAGATAATTTGACTGAACTTTCCTTTTTAATTCAGTGTGATAATCTTTGTCTCTCCACTGGAGAATTTAGCCTTGTATTTATATTGACATCTATTACTAACCTTTTATTAATTCTACCATAATTTGTACTTTCTGATTATTTGTTCCTCCTGTCTTTCCTTCTATTGTATTAATATTTTTTCTTCATTTACTTTTCCTTCTACTTTTTTTGAAATATATGAGCTGTGTCATTCTGCTCGTTTCTTATCAATAGTTACTCTTTGTGCTTTTCTCTACTATGAAAATATCTCAAAGATATAATTAATTTGCCCATCTCTGATGGTTAATTTTATGTGTCACCTCGGCTGGGCTAAGGGATACCCAGAGAGCTGGTAAAACATTATTTCTGGGTGTTTTTGTGTGGATGTTACTGGAATCCAGGTTATAGGCAGCATATCTGGGGCTTTTTGGCCTCCATAGTCACGTGAGCCAATTTCTGTAATACATCTCTTCTTTATCTACTATCTATCTATCCTATTGTTTCTGTTTCTCTGGAGAACCCCGACTAATGCACCATCTAAATGTCAATTTTCTCATATGTAAAATTAGGAAGTTGTTCTAAAGTCCTTTTCATATATATATTCCCTCTTTTTCAATAGGACAAAGAAAATTAGGCTAGATCAGTGATCTTAAAGCAGCTTTATCCAAAGTTTTAGAGTTTTATAATTCCCTTGACAACTTCAGGAGGTAAAGTCCTGAGAATAGGACCATGGTCCTCCCTCTGCTTCCAGAGCAATTCTACTCTCAGTCTTCATGAATGGGGTTCTGTATTGGAGGTCACTTAAACAGAGGTTCTTGAAAAAAAATTTTTTTAAGCGAGCAGTAAAACAAAATGAAATGTGAAATCCATTAGAGAGATAAAAATAAAATCAGGATAATTCATTGATTATTGACTAACTGCACCCAAGATGGTCAAACAGTAAGATCCATAGAGTTCTGTAGAGCTTTGCCTGTGCTTTTTATCATTTTCGTTATATTTCTCCATGGAAGTCTACAAAATATGCTTTTGTCATTTTGTTTATTATAAACTTGATAGAGTTGGATAAAATGCTAAGTAAAAAACTGAACAGGAAAAAAATCCAGTATCTTCAACAGCAATTTTCATAAATATTCAGTATTTGAGGACATTTTCTTATACAATTACTAAGAGAGGATGGGATTAATCTCAATAAAAGAAAACTCATAAAAACACATAAAATAGAGATTTCCAAAGATCTGAAAAGTTATCATGTTTATAAGGAACTAATTAGAGTGTCTTTGGAAAATAATACTAGAAAAATGAATAGGTGACTCTAGGTTATTAAAATAGAGAACTTTCTAGCAATCACCACTGCTCAAACTTTGGTGGGCTTTCATTTACAGTAGTTGGTTTATTCATCATTAGAAGCATTTGAGCATCAGAATTGCTGGGCTCTTCTAGACAGAATCCGCATCATCAGGGATAGAGTAGATAAAGTTAAAGATCGCCTCCAACTCTGCAATGCTGTGCATTGCAAATTAAATATCTGGAGGCCAGATGTATCATATTAATTTAGTTCACAATTTTAAGTCATTTTAAGAATGAAGCACAAGACTGATAAGTTCTCCTCCTCAACCCCAAAGACTCACATAACCTTGCCCACCACAGAGCAGCTCAAACAGCTGAAACCAAATTATATTAAGCTTTATTCTGAGTCTTCATCTAACAAAGTTAGTATCTTTTTCTAAAAATACAGCTACTCATTTGTGCTTGCTACTCATTTTTTTCAAAACTAAAGATATATTTTTGAGTCTGTATAAATAGGTGATAAAATTTTAAGTAAAATCAGGGGGATGATCAGCACACTGCAGGCAAGTGGTGCTCTTGACATTGGGAGGAGAGCACAATTGTGGAAAAGCAGAGAGGTTCTCAAGGTACTGGCAGTGTTCTAAATCTCAAACTGGATGGTGCAAACATAGGTTTGTTTTATAACCTTCTTTAAACTCTGTGCATAAATGTTACATGCTTTTCTGTATTATGCTACATTTCTTAATTAAATTTTAAAAATGTGTGATTTGAGTAAGATGGTTGTAATACCAAACTCCCTAAACAAAGCAAGCTGGGAATATTTTCACAATCCCAAATGACTGGACAGTTTCCCAGAATGGCAGGTCACACAAAATCAGGTTACTTCACATATTTAAATTTCGTTCTTACCTCTTGAGTTATGTCACCTTAGTTTTGTTAAAGTACTATCCAATTTCTTTTGTAGTGACCAGCTGTATTGATGATGCACTAATATGCAATATGGAAAGTTCCAATTTGGTGACTAAAATCAAGAGTGTAAGTAGCATCTCTGCCTTTTGATTTAATAGCATGGAATATAGAGGAAAATTAAAATTTGGAAAATAAAGCAATTAATATTTATGGCTTATGTATTGAAATCAGCCTATAGTTATAGATAGGATTAAGTAATTACAGGTTAGAAAGACAGGTGCAAAGATGTTTTAAATCTATCATAATTCAAGAATCCTTATATTGTAATTGAATGTTTGGTATAATAAGTATTTTTTATGTCTAGGCAATTAAAATGCCATAAAAAGTTTAATTAGCAAAAATGCAATGGATAAGAAGATAATTGAAACAAACTTTGGGAGAATATAATCATGTCTATGAATGTATATTTAAGACAACATCAAGAGTAGTAATTAAGTTAAGCATAATCAAAGAACATTGTTTTAGGAATATATTAATATAATAATTTCTTTTAAATTATTTTTAAACATTATATCTAAGTATCTTAATGCATTTTCTATTGCCAGTTAGCTCTGTAATAAAGCAAGTATTTCCCTTTGTTTCTATTATGATCTTGCTAAACTGAGTCAAAGAGGAGAAAATTGTCTACCTATTTCACAGAGTAGGGCAGTGGTTAAAACAGGAACAACTGTGATATCAGGTATGTAATAGCAAAGAACAGCCTCATGAGAGATATCAACTAGTATTCCAAAGGAGAAATACCTGGGAAGGATAATGGAAATAATGCCTGTCCCAGAGCCTCAGAGCTCTAGCTACTAATGAGGAGACTATGGATATAAAAGAAGTAGACTTGCATTTTATCCTGTGAGCCATATAGGACAGAAATCTTGTTACACAGTACACCATCAGCATACTGGAGGGCAACTGGGAGGAAGATGGTGGAAAAGCAATAGAAAATGATGGAAAGAGCATAAAAAGAATCAAACCTGGATCCCAGGCTTAACACAGTTTGGGAAGAGGGAGGAGAATTGGGAAAGATCACATGTGAGCTTAGGAAGAGAAGAAGAATAGAAAATATCAAGTGAACAGACTAAAGAATGAACCTAAAAGCAGATAGTATAGGATTCTAGACCAGATATATGGCAAGAAGAAGCCAACAATGCATAAACCCAGTCTTTATTTACTGTTTATCTCCAAAACTTGTAGAGATAATTTTCCAAATGTAAAAATGAGATCATCTCCACTTGGAAATATAATGAAGTTTTTAGGAAGGACATATCATGGAGAGAAAGAAAGGATAACAAGAAAGTCTAGTTTTAAAATATTACCACGTTCTCCCTGATAATCCTAAATCTAATTGAACTTTTAGAAAATACCTTAATCCCATAATGAGATATAAAAAATAAAAATGTAAATATACATGGGTGAGCATCTTTAGCTTTTACTAGTGACTTTATATACATCATCTCTTTTTTACCGAAGATCTACAAATTAAATAAGATATTAATTGCTCTGTTTCAGAGATGAGAATGCTTAGATTTCAGGCAATTTAAGTAATTATCCTAAGGTTATGCAGCTAGTACTTGATGGAGCTGAGACTGAACACCTTTTTCACATACTGTAAATCCAGCACTTTCGTACTACATCTCACTGATTTACTACAGTACACCTGCCTGGAAATAAATAGGTCCTATTTTGAAGGCAGGGAAGTACCTAGGCAAAGACTTTGTACTCCAGAAGAGAGAGAAACCTTTTGAAGGCAAACTCAAGGAACTCAATGGATGACACCAACATCCCTGTTTATCCAACTGTGGGTCTAAAGATCTCCTTGGACTTTCGGATTGCTATTTATAGAAAATAGAGATTAACACCTGCAGAAAAAAGTCTAAGGAGACTTCCTGCGAGGAAGACAAAGCTCTAACATAAGTGCATTTATCATTTTAAGATTAAAGGATCTACTTTGAGGGGGTACTAGATCTTGTGGATCAAGACTGACTTCAGAAACACATAGTGTTAGTTTCATTTGGCCAAAGCCACTAGCTTATTTTGGAGCTATCCAAGGTGCTCATCTCAGACCATAGCTGTCAGCTTACCAAACCTATGTAGCAAATTTCCTGGTCCTACCTGTGATATTGAAGCAAATGCCTTTTGATTTTTGGGGAGTTGAGGGTGGGGGAGAATCATAATATTTTATTTCACACTTGACTGAATTTTTAAAGGTCCAACTTTCATAAAGAATATAGCATCCCTGCTTTCAGGAGCAGTCAGTGGAAACATTAATAGGACCACATAGAGACATTTAAACAAATATTAGTCAGTGATTGACTGTGGTTTGTACAAACTGGATATTTAAAATCTTCAAGAGTCATATTTCAGCCAAAATGCTCTTCTATATTTCTGTATTTTTAAGGCCTGGTATTGCCAAGAGTTATGAAGATAAGAATGTTCTCAATATTTTTCTTTTGATTTTTTTACAACTTATAGTAAATGAAACACACACATAACTACTCACACACACACATAACACATAAACCCTATAATACTTTCTATTCTACTTAACTTTATTGGAAAGAAAAAGTTCTGATTATAACCCACTAAATTGATTTCAGGTCACACTAATGGATCTTGATCCACAGTATGGGGAAAAAAAAGAAACCAAAAAGGACTATTAATGACCGAGCTCACAGGATAGTCTCCATCACATGTCTTATTCACCATACCTATCTCCACCATCCTGCCCTGGACATGTGCTCAGTTCTGCCTCTCTTATCATATCTTTTAAAAATAACGTCACTGCCAAGTCCCTTTTGAAACCATACTCAATCTGATTTGGCTTCTAATAAACATCTTCCACTAACCCCAGACCACTTTCTCTCATCCAAAGTCAGGTAATGAAATTAGAGAGAGCACAGTTTGGGGAAAAGAACTGGGATCTGAATGAGGGGTGCGCCTCTAAAGAGAAAACCTGATAAAGACCAAAGGCACCAAACACAGCTAACCACTTGCGTCATTTTTCTCTCTTTCTCCTTCACGTTGTCCTCTTTCATCTCCTTTAGCAACATAACAGCAAACTTTTATTATTGCCTGTGTCTACCTGTCATCTACTGAGAATTTTACAAATGCCCCCTACTGAAATTAAGCTTCACAATAACTATCCAGTCTGTATTATTATCTTCATCTTTATAGATGTGGAAATTTGGCTTCCAAGAAGATAAATAACTTTCCAGTGATGAGATAGGATGTTATGGAAGCTGTTAATCTAGGATATTAATGGACATATAGGAATTATTTAGAAGTCCATTACATAATGCACCACGCAAGAACAGGAGCAGTTTAGATAGAACATTATAAACTAGCATGTATTAAGCAAGTAAACCATCCATCATTACCTAAAAAAGCTATTAGATCCTTAATCCTTGTACTATTGCACAATTTAATCACTGAGTGACATTATTTTAACAACTTTACACACAAGATAATCTTAAATAATCTCCTAATGAGAAAGTAAACGTGTCTGCTTCAGCTATAGCACAAGAATTTGAAGCAACTATCATTTATTCTGAGCATAGCAGAGATCAACTTAAACTCAACTTTAGTCATTCTTAATAAGAGGAACTGAAGAGGGGGAAAAATACCCAGTTATATTCCTCCCTCTTGTTCTTCCTGTGAACTTTCAAAAATACTGACAGATATTTAAATGATCAAAGATATGGGCAGCAAAAACATTAAGAACTAGAAATGACTCAGAGTTTTGAACTCTTAAGGACTTTAAGGAATAGTAAGACAAGGGCAGAGGGATTTATACGTTTCTGGATCTGTCAATGAGATAATTATTTTTTAAATAGTCAAGTCATAAAATATAAAAATAGACAGTAATTATGAGAGTCACTCTGCCAAGATAATGCATTCAGCTCTTTCTCATGGGGAAGCAGTTTCTAGACGTCGTGAAATTTGAGAAGCTCTAAAGGGTCACTGAAGTGAAAACTGAAGGGTTAGGACAGGGTTGAGGAGGAGAGGGTACTCGAGCTATTCTGGCAAATGAAAAGAAAGCACGTGACTGAGAAAATCTTCAAAGCAATTCATGTGCATTGTAAGCAAGAGGCTGGCTATGTTCCATTCCCACTTTAAAAAATGCCCTAATTGCCTTAAAATAATTTACGTTGGACATATGTAAAGACCATTGCATATTAGCACAGACCGCAGACACGAAAAGACTCTTTATCTCTAAAATTCTCAATTAGAATATAAATGTAAGGTGCACAGAAGGAAAATAGGTGATACAACCTATTCCAAGGTGAAGTTTTATTGTGGTGACAAGTGGCAAAAACAGTGCAAATTCCCTTATTTCTAGCATTTGTGTTTTCTAGAATTATGGCTCTACATAACTGAAATTTCCCACACTGTTGTGAATGCAATTATAATTTGTCATGTAGTTTGTACCTTTAGCAATAATATATTTCATACCTGGTAGTGGCATAAGATGAATAAAATATCCTCAAGAAAATAGACGTTCATCTGAATTTCAGAAACATATTGTTTTAAGGGCCCCGAAGTACTGAAGGCTGTGCCCTGATACTGTCTCCATAGAAAAGTTCTATTACCTATATTTGTATATATGTTTTACTCAGAAACACTCAAAAATCAAACCAAAGCCGTACATGGGGCTAAAGAAAGAGAATATACTGCGACTATGGATAAACACAAGTACCTTACATGCATGATCTCAATTCATCCTTTAACCAAATTTATGAGCTTAGCAGTATTAAACCAATTGTTTGGCTAGTAAAATTACAGTACTGAAATTCAACCACAGATCTCTAACAGTGTAGCATCTAAAACACTATTCTCTACTACATCTCTTCAGAGACAGACATCTAAATGAATATTTTAAAATAACATAAATTGTGCAATAAACAATCTGATAAATCAATAAAGGTCAATAAACAATCTGATAAACCAAACTTTAAATCCTGGGAAATATATTAGATTAATTAAAATCCATGAGTTAAAGACTTTTTTTAAGTCCAGGGGAAATCTATGATTATTTTATCAGGGGAGGAAAATGTAATAAGCATTTCTCATCTCAAATTCTCTGATACTAGAATTGTTATTTAAATATATTTCTGGAAAAAGGCCTTTACGTGGCAGACATTTTTTATTGGTACAGTTATCTGATTAGTTTTCTAAGAATGTCAATCTAAATAGAAGGGAACATATGCATCTTAACCCTTAGCAAAACCAAAAAGAATTAAAATAAAATAAAATACATATATATATATATATATATATATATATATATATATATATATATATATATATATATATTTTAAACCCTGGCTTACATATGATGTTAATAAGAAACTCTATGTCATCAGTATTTCTAAATGTATTACCAAATAAGTAAGAGATTTTAGATAATTTTCAGTTCACAGTACAATTCTTTGAAATTAACCCACAAATTGGTTTTGCCTCATATTTTATCAAACCCATCTTTCTGACGTAGGCATTTCTTTTCTTGGGATTCTTACAAAGATAGTTATCATGCACAGAGTACACTTTAGCCTTTGGTGGTTTTAATCTCACTTTAACATCTTTGTGTTTGTAAGTACATTTCTTTTCTTTCATCTGATCATGTACATGTTAAGATGTCAAAACTGAAGTCTACTGACATATCAGCCATAGGCTCTAGCAATGTTTCAAATCCCTTAAAGTTTAAAATTCAGTTTAAACAAGAAATATTTTTAATTCATCATAATAAAATAGAATTTTGAATCTTAATGTGTGAAACTTATAGTTGGGTCTACAGCAAAATATGCTTTAAAAAAATACAGTTGGAATTGAATGTATGTTCTACAAAGAGGCAGTGATGAAGCAGGTATTTTATTACAGATTGTCCTGTCAACTCACAGGGCAATTCATACTTCGATTTTAGTGCAATTCAAGTACAACATTGCTTGGTCATTGAGCTTTCTCAGGAAGGATTTTGGACTAACATGTCTATCAGTAATAAAATTTACTTAGAACACAGTTTTCTGGAAAACAGGCTGGTTCATGTGTTTGTGAATGAAGCTAATTTTTATATTATATTTGCTCTCTGCACAATGCATTTCCCCTAAGGAACTAGCAAGGCTTTCCCATATTGGTGTGAGGTTGAAATTTCACTTAACTGAAAAACAAGAAAGGCAGCGATTGCATTTACAGTTAGTTGAACTTCAGAGGTGCTTAAAAGACAGAAACTGGGAGATTCACCTCTTTGAAGAAGCTCATAACAGATCTCCAGACCTCCTTAACAGACAGCTCATTACTACAGACTGTCTATGTAAATTGTACACTGACTATGGGCCTTCAGGGGAGGGTTTTTCTGTTTTCTGTCTGTGGTACTAACCTAGTATAACTGCCATATAACTGCCCTCTTGCCAGTAATGTTAATGATGGTGATTATTAGTAATAACTCTGAGAAATGAGGTTTTCTTCCTTGTACTCAAAATAATTGCTCCACGTAAATCCACAGCGATTTTTTTTTTCCTGCGGTATGCGGGCCTCTCACTGTTGTGGCCTCTCCTGTTGCGGAGCACAGGCTCCGGACGCGCAGGCTCAACGGCCATGGCTCACGGGCCCAGCCGCTCCGCGGCATATGGGATCTTCCTGGACCGGGGCACGAACCCGTGTCCCCTGCATCGGCAGGCGGACTCTCAACCACTGCGCCATCAGGGGAGTCCCCACAGCGATTTTTATGGTGCACTAAAGATGAGTAACATTAGAAACTTGGCAAATCTTACTTACAGAGGCATTTTACCTAATGATCTAATCCATCAGTTCCCAGGCTTGACAATCTTGAGACTCACTTAGTACTGAAGGATCTCCCCTCTTCATAGTAGCACTAAGAAACAACTTAGTCACTAAACTATATATTTAAGATCTTTATTAAAAGGACCTTGAAAGTATGATCTCTAGTTTAAGCCAGGGAAGACTCTGAGTGTAGAAATATATAAAATGTACTGGACCTTAGTCCCATGGACTGAGCAAGACCTTAATTAATCACTAATTAAACATTCTTTAGTCTCAGAAAGAAGTTTAATATTTTGATTTCTAAAGCAATTCAAGAGTAATTTCTAATCATGTGAAACTTGTAATTTATTGATTATGTGAGCTAAAGTATGAGAGTGTCAACAAGGAGTTAGAAATATTAGCTACGCCTTTGGTTTTCTCAATCTCCTCACTTCTAAATGCCCCAGAATCTCCCATGGGAAAGAACATAGTAGGGAGAAAGTTACTCACCCACCGCTATTGGTCTTTCTACCCAGTTTTTCTCACTTGACAGTCAGTTCATTCTGAGAAAGATGTAGGACCACTGATTTCAATGAAGAGGGAAGGGAAGAGTAAGGCTATACATTTTGGCTCACTTGTCTTACCTTGATATTGTGCTATTTACAAATAGAACTAGGCTGCCCAGGAGTAAGAACTCAAGTTCAAATCCAACAAGATATCTTCTTGGTCCAAAGGGAAATTTCCACCATTGTCATTCCCCCTAGAGCCTTTGATCAATCAGATCTTTTCAAAATATGGAAGGTAGAGTGGGTAATATTCCATGAATTTTCCTACTTCATTAAGTAGTACTCAGAACGAGCAAGAGTATAGAGATCCATAATCCACTGGTAATTCTACATCTGTTGTACATGGATTTTCCACATACGTTTAGGTTTATTTATGTTCCTATTCCAACATTATCTCATTTTATTCATTACAGTGTTAGAGCAGGTCTTGATATTCAGGAGGAGAAGTTATACTTAATTTTTTCTTTTCCTTTCATGATGTCTTAACCACTCACCACATGAATGTTAGACATCTTATTAAATGTCATGAAACCTTCTGTCAGTATTTTTATTAGAATGGCAGATTAATTCAATTGGAATATCCATCTTTGTGATTTTTGTTTTCTTATTGTGAACATGGTATATAATTATTTATTTCCAATATATATATATATATATATATATATATATATTTTTTTTTTTTTTTTTTTTTTTTTTTTTTGCGGTATGCGGGCCTCTCACTGTTGTGGCCTCCCCCGTTGCGGAGCACAGGCTCTGGACGTGCAGGCTCCGGACGCGCAGGCTCAGCGGCCATGGCTCACGGGCCCAGCCGCTCCGCGGCATATGGGATCCTCCCAGACCGGGGCACGAACCCGTATCCCCTGCATCGGCAGGCGGACTCTCAACCACTTGCACCACCAGGGAGGCCCTCCAATATATATTTAATTCAAAAAACAATTTGATTTCCTTGATGCACTCTAGTATTACTTCATTTTCTACTTCATTTTTATTCTTATTTTTTATTTCTTATACTCTATGTTTTTTATATTTAATCTGGTGAATTTTTCTAGTTGGACAAATTATTTTCAATTTTTAAAATTAGTTTAAGTTGTATATTTACCTCTAAGGATAACTTTAACTACATCTAATAAGTTTTGTTAAATAGCACTTTCTTATAATAGTCACTTAGTAAAAACTATTTTTATAAATTCCATTGAGATTTCCTTTAAACTCGTGGGTGACATAGTTATGTATTGTTTAGCTCCCAAATATATAGGAATTTCATCTCCTTTAATTGTTATTTTCAAATTTATTTTCACTATAATCAAGTGACTAGATTCAGTTTCTTGTTGGAGAAATATATTTGTGCTCTTCTGTCTTCCTAGACCTCTAACCCACATTATCTCTATAAGCTGGCAGCAATATTTTTCAGCTTCCTTTAAGCAGGTAGCAGCCCTCAACATCCAACTTTAAACCGAGAAACTAGCACCTGTCCTCTTTCTGTTATAGAGTCCTCTTAGTTTTCATCACCCCATGGGAGTGATGCCTAGAAGTAGTACAGTACACCAGAATAATGAATTTTGTACTTCAGTTCCACTTATAGTCCAGAGAAATATTTAACTTTTCAATCACCTAGTTATGACATTTATAATTTCTTTTTAAAAAATATTTTAACTACAGTCACTAGGTATTTAGAGTATAAACAAGCACATCAACTCATGAATTTACTCTTGTATATTGGCTGGAAATCCTAGATAATATTAGTAAATAGCTACATCAAGCATCTGAGTTAGATGTTATTATTCCATTACGTAGATGGAGAAACAATCCTATGGAAGTTAAGAAACCTGCAGTTAGACTTAATTAAGCCCTTAAAAATAAGATGTGGTCTCTCAAGAAAACATTTTCACATAAATGTTTCAAAGAAAATTTAAAATTTTGACAGTTTTTTAAAATTCTCCTTTAAAATAATTGCTTTTCAAAATGCTGAAACTCATGCTTGGCATAGCCAGTGAAATACCAAGATTAAAAGTCTGTTTCTAATCTCCCAAATCTTTTCCTAGGCTTGAGTAAACATATACAAACATACATATCTAGAGTTTACTTTTTTAAATGGGTCATGATTTATGTAGTGTATCACAACTCGTTTTTCTTAATACCTTATGAATATTTTTTGGTGCGCATTGATGTAACTCACTTCTTTTTAATAGCTGCAATGGCATTCCATAGAATGTATATATAAAGTTTTGTTATCTATTTTATTAATGGATATGTGGAATTTTAGAAGGTTTTAGGAAATTATATTTAGTATTGTGAAATTCTTCCAATAAAATCTATATAGCCAACTCATTGCCTATAACTTGACCCTGAATTGCTCCCTCTTTAGATTTCATGATGTTTCCACTCTTCCTTATACTGTATATCTCACCTCACATGTCTGCCCTTGAGTTAGTTGTACTCCTACATGAAAGGCCAAGTGACTGGGGAAAAATAATAAAACAGCACACCTCAAAACAACTTACAAATTTTCCTCAAAATATTTCTACTAGAATTGAAGAAGCTTTCTGAATTCTAATTTCTGAAAGAATTGTTTTTCAGTTGTATTATGAATTGTGTTTTAAAACAGGGGAGTTCTAGGAATGACTGTTTGTCATGGCTTGTCAAATTTGACCTTCCTAAATTTACTAGGAAAGTGCTGTGAGGGTTCTCTGGGTCATGCAGTCCAGCTTTCCCATTTCATTTTACGAAGTATAGCAGTGCACTCACTGGTGGCAGGGCTAGCAGAAGACTTGACCTACTGATCTAAAGAAAGGGGAAACTCTCTCACTTGAACAGACAATAAAGAACCTCCTTCTGAAGGCTAAATGTGGTTCAACACTAATTAAGGGAAAAATCGTAGCTTAAATATGAATTCCTTGAGTCCTTGACCTTCTTTACTTAGCATTGCTATCTTCTTGAGTCCCTTTTAGGATTCACCTAAAATATTGCTTCTAGAAGCATCCACAGAAAATGATTTCAAATTTTTAAATAATTTTTATACAGCAATATTTTATAAATGGTCACCCTAATTTTATATTCGCTTACAAACACAATGTGAGCCAGGAAACAGCAGGGTGTTAGAATGAGACAATAAATGCTAGATACCTAACTTTACCTATGCAAGCAATAAGATACATCATTAATACTGAAGTGAAAAGGCAATAACGTAAAATCAGAGAGGGTATCAATATTCCTTAATTTAGTTGAACTATAATTATGTAATGAGAACATTGGCTCTTTTGAAACAATTTGAAAACTGTGCTGGGCTCTCTTGTCACTTGGACCAATGGATCTATTCATCCCAAGACTTGATTTCCTGTTCAGTTTAACATACCATTAGCTGAAGGTAATTGTTGAGAGGATACTCTGTTACGAAAGCTACAGAACTCTCAATCATTCCAGTGCCGGATAGGTGCCCTGGATAAAGGATCCTGTTTCCCTAGTGTCCTTCATTATGTTTGTCTCTTCACACAATTGTGTGATTGTATACTGCTAAATAGTTATTTGGTGGTAATGGTGCATTTCAAATTGGTGACTCAAATAACAAGAATGGAGGAAAAAAAGGGAGAGAGTATGATCTTTGCCGAGCTATACACCTGCAGTTTTCAGCTGAGTCAATCTGGGAACAGAATCCCATAGTAATTAATTTCAAGACCTTTTGCAATGACTGAGTGAAATAGTTCTGTGAAGAAAATATTTGAAAAATATTTAAATATTACAAGACTCAAACTCCGATTACTTAGACTTGCAGGTGCTGTCTTCCTAGGTATGCAACCTCCTTCTCACTTCTCCACATTCAGTTCTTTGAATTGTGGAAGCAAGCAAAAGGCTCATCAACATTTTCTTCTTCAAAGACAGAATGTGATCTTCTGGACTGGCATCTCTTTAAATTTGTCTTCCATTTTAAAGAGAAAAGACAGGACGTTTTCCCACAATCACGTTCAATAGATAAAGAAATATAGCTCCTTTCAGTGCATTAGCTTCAATACATTATAGAGGTGCAACGGTAGGAAATGTATGTTTCTTATGTTTGCTCTTCTTTTTAAATTACCTTGCACTTAATTATGTAGAGTGTTTGATAATTAGCAGATGTCATGCAATTTGGTAAACAGCATGAATTAAATATTGCCTTAAACAAGTGGGCCTTGAATATTGAAATATTTTTCATACTTTTTGGTGAAATTTTACCTGCACTGTATATGAATTAATACCTATGATGGAAGCAACTAAAGTTAAAAGCACTAAACATATGTACTTTACATTCTACAATTTTGTCTAGTAAACTAAATAATGGAGGACAAAACACGTTTCATTTAGCACTCCAACGTTTTAAAATTAGGAATATGCAATCCTGAAAAAAAAAAGAAACTTTAAAAAATTTCAGACTAAGTCTATGAATGACATGAATTAAACATCCCTGTGTGAGAATTAAAGGATAACTACAAAGAAATCACTCCTTCATTTGCACAAGAAGTAAGATGTGGATGTGATTTAATCAAACAGAGTTGATTGATTCATTATCTTTGACCAGCATCATGATAAATGTGTCTGTCACTCAAATCTTAAGCCTTTTAAACCTCAGTTTATGCTCTAGTCACTTCAACTTAATAGCACTTACCTGTGTGACAGGCTAGTAGCTTTGGCTTCACCAGCTTAAAATGCTAGGAACTATTTTGTAAAGTATCAAAGAGTCTCTACCCGTTAATATGTGAACATGGCACTCCAATTATTCATTTGATTTCACCTATTCCCATTTAAATCGAAATTTGAAATGCCTTTCTGTGTATTAACAAGTTGTTCTGCAAGAAAAGAATTACCAAAATGCAGAGTTTTTATTTCCTTTCCTCGGTCTGTCTGCAAAGATATGGCAGTGAGTCATGCATAGGAAGCTTATTTACACTTGCATGTTACACAGAGTTTCCCAAAATGTACTCATCTGCAAATGTTTTCCCCAGTTTTTCAAACAATTACCTTGGCCAGAACAATAGTGCATCTGTGTCCTAAAGTTCAGTCACCTGAAGAAGTAATAACTTTACAAATTGCCCAGTGATGAATTTATTGACTGAAAATTAAGAAACTTAATCAAAAATATCATGGTGCTTCAAGAGCAGTAGGAAAAGAGAAATTTTATATGAAATCCGGACAGAAGTCAGATTTTTCTACTTGAATGTACTTTTCCCCAGCAAACTCAATAATGCAAACTTAATAGTTAAAGGGCTAGAGAAGATTATCCAAAATATGGCAGAGAGTCAGCCTGCCACCTCTAAAGTCAGCTGTTTTACACCATAATTCTTCAGGGCCAGGCATTTGTGAATAAAGATGCATCCAAATAACTAAATGGTGAGACTTTTTAAAATTAAAATAATTCAAGAAAATAGGGCAGGGCCTCTCCTGGTGGCGCGTTGTTGAGAGTCCGCCTGCCAAGGCAGGGGGCATGGGTTCGTGCCCCGGTCCGGGAAGATCCCACATGACGCGGAGTGGCTAGGCCCGTGAGCCATGGCCACTGAGCCTGCATGTCCGGAGCCTGTGCTCTGCAACGGGAGAGGCCACAACAGTGAGAGGCCCGCGTACCAGGAAAAAAAAAAAAAAGGGCAAAGGATCTACTCTTCTTAAGATGTACTTTGTGTTTATTTTTAATAATATAACAAAGCCATAGAATTCTTTAAATAGAAGAGTAGGTAGACCAATAACACACCCAGAAACTGTAAATGGGATGCCAGGAGTAATGGGCCTCCGTATTGGCTCTGTTATAAAGTGGCCATGTCACACTGGGGAAACAACTTTGGGGTCTTTCCCCTCAATAAAATTAAAGGGTTAGACTAGACGATCTCTAATTCCCTTAAATCATTAAAATGATCACTCTTTATCTTACTGGAGTAGGATAATAAACAATACTAAATTCTATGAAGACTAAAACTGCCTTTTAAATATTACAGAATAAAATAAATTATTATTTATTAAATATTCTGTTCATCTTTTTTTAACATCTTTATTGGAGTATAATTGCTTTACAATGGTGTGTTAGTTTCTGCTGTATAACAAAGTGAATCAGCTATACATATACATATATCCGCATATCTCCTCCCTCTTGCGTCTCCCTCCCACCCTCCCTATCCCACCCCTCTAGGTGGTCACAAAGCACCGAGCTGATCTCCCTCTGTTATATGGCTGCTTCCCACTAGCTTTCTGTTTTACATTTGGTAGTGTATATATGTCCATGCCACTCTATCACTTCATCCCAGCTTACCCTTCCCCCACCCTGTGTCCTCAAGTCCATTCTCTACATCTGCGTCTTTATTCCTGTCCTGGCCTTAGGTACTTCAGAACCATTTTTTTTTTTTTTTTAGGTTCCATATATATGTGTTAGCATACGGTATTTGTTTTTCTCTTTCTGATTTACTTCACTCTGTAGGACAGACTCTAGGTCCATCCACCTCACTACAAATAACTCAATTTCATTTCTTTTATGGCTGAGTAATATTCCATTGTATATACGTGCCACATCTTCTTTATCCATTCATCTGTTGATGGGCACTTAGGTTGCTTCCATGTCCTGGCTACTGTAAATAAAGCTGCACTGAACATTGTGGTACATGACTCTTTTTGAATTATGGTTTTCTTGGTGTATATGCCCAGTAGTAGGGTTGCTGGGTCGTATGGTAGTTCTATTTTTAGTTTTTTAAGGAACCTCCATACTGTTCTCCATAGTGGCTGTATCAATTTACATTCCCACCAACACTGCAAGAAGGTTTGCTTTTCTCCACACCCTCTCCAGCATTTATTGTCTGTAGATTTTTTGATGATGGCCGTTCTGACCGGGGTGAGTTGATGCCTCATTGTAGTTTTGATTTGTATTTCTCTAATGATTAGTGATGTTGAGCATCCTTTCATGTGTTTGTTGTCAATCTGTATGTATTCTTTGGAGAAATGTCTGTTTAGGGCTTCTGCCCACTTTTGGCTTGGGTTGTTTGTTTTTTAGATATTGAGCTACATGAGCTGCTTGTATATTTTGGAGATTATTCCTTTGTCAGTTGTTTTGTTTGCAAATATTTTCTCCCGTTCTGAGGGTTGTCTTTTCGTCTTCTTTATGGATTCCTGTGCAAAATCTTTTAAGTATCATTAGGTCCCATTTGTTTATTTTTGTTTTTATTTCCATTTTTCTAGGAGGTGGGTCAAAAAGGATCTTGCTGTGATTTGTGTCATAGAGTGTTCTGCTATGTTTTCCTCTAAGAGCTTTATAGTATCTGGCCTTACATTTAGGTCTTTAGTCCATTTTGAGTTTATTTTTGTGTATGGTGTTAGGGAGTGCTCTAATTTCATTCTTTTACATGTAGCTGTCCAGTTCTCCCAGCACCACTTATTGAAGAGGCTGTCTTTTCTCCATTGTATATTCTTGTCTCCTTTATCAAAGATAAGGTGACCATATGTGCGTGGGTTTACCTCTGGGCTTTCTATCCTGTTCCATTGATCTATATTTATGTTTTTGTGCCAGTACCATACTGTCTTGATTACTGTAGCTTTGTAGTATAGTCTGAAATCCAGGGACCTGACTCCTCCGGCTCCGTTTTTCTTTCTCAAGATTGCTTTGGCTATTTGGGATCATTTGTGTTTCCATACAAATTGTGAAATATTTTGTTCTAGTTCTGTGAAAAATGCCATTGGTAGTTTGGTAGGGATTGCATTAAATCTGTAGATTGCTTTGGGTTGTATAGTCATTTTCACAATGTTGATTCTTCCAATCCAAGAACATGATATATCTCTCCATCTGTTTGTATCATCTTTAATTTCTTTCATCAGTGTCTTACAGTTCTGTGCATACAGGTCTTTTGTCTCCTTAGGTCAGTTTATTCCTAGATATTTTGTTCTTTTTGTTCCAATGGTATGGCAGTGTTTCCTTAATTTCTCTTTCAGGTTTATCATCATCAGTGTATAGGAATGCAAGAGATTTCTGTGCATTAATTTTGTATCCTGCTACTTTACCAAATACATTGATTAGCTCTAGTAGTTTTCTGGTAGAGTCTTTAAGATACTCTATATATACTATCATGTCATCTGCAAACAGTAATAGCTTTACTTCTTCTTTTCTGATTTAGATTCCTTTTATTTATTTTTCTTCTGTGATGACTGTGGCTAAAACTTCCAAAACTGTGTGGAATAATAGTGGTGAGAGTGGGCAACCTTGCCTTGTTCCTGATCTTAGTGGAAATTGTTTCAGTATTTCACCATTGAGAATGATGTTGGCTGTGGGTTTGTCATATATGGCCTTTATTATGTTGAGGTAGTTTCCCTCTATGACTGCTTTCTGGAGGGTTTTTATCATAAATGGGTGTTGAATTTCGTCACAAGCTTTTTCTGCATCTATTGAGATGATCATATGGTTTTCATCCTTCAGTTTTTTAACATGGTGTATCACATTGACTGACTTGCGTATATTGAAGAATCCTTGCATTCCTGGGATAAACCCCACTTGATCATGTTATATGATCCTTTTAATGTGCTGTTGGATTCTGTTTGCTAGTATTTTGTTGAGAATTTTTGCATCTATATTCATCAGTGATATTGACCTTTAGCTTTCTTTCTTTGTGACATCTTTGTCTGGTTTTGGTATCAGGGTGATGGTGGCCTCATAGAATGAGTTTGGAAGTGTTCCTCCCTCTGCTATATTTTGAAAGAGTTTGAGAAGCATACGTGCTAGCTCTTCTCTAAATGTGTGATAAAATTCACCTGTGAAGCCATGTGGTCCTGGGCTTCTGTTTGTTGGAACATTTTTAATCACAGTCTCAATTTCAGTGCTTGTGATTGGTCTGTTTATATTTTCTATTTCTTCCTGGTTCAGTCTCGGAAGGTGTGCTTTTCTAAGAATTTGTCCTTTTTTTCCAGGTTGTCCCCTTTTTTTTGCATATAGATATTTGTAGTAATCTCTCATGATCCTTTGTATTTCTGCAGTGTCAGTTGTTACTTCTCCTTTTTTATTTCTAATTCTATTGATTTGAGTCTTCTCCCTTTTTTTGTTGATGAGTCTGGCTAATGGTTTATCAATTTTGTTTATCTTCTCAAAAAACCAGCTTTTAGTTTTATTGATCTTTGCTATTGTTTCCTTCATTTCGTTTTCATTTATTTCTGATCTGATCTTTATGATTTCTTTCCTTCTGCTAACTTTGGGTATTTTTGTTCTTCGTTCTCTAATTGCTTTAGGTGTAAGGTTAGGTTGTCTATTTGAGATGTTTCTTGTTTCTTGAGGTTAGATTGTATTGCTATAAACTTCCCTCTTGGAACTGATTTTGCTGCATCCCATAGATTTTGGATTGTCATGTTTTCATTGTCATTTGTTTCTAGGTATTTTTTGATTTCCTCTTTGATTTCTTCACTGATCTCTTAGTTATTTAGTAGTGTATTGTTTAGCCCCCATGTGTTTGTATTTCTTGCAGAATTTTTCCTGTAATTGATATCTAGTCTCATAGCATTGTGGTTGGAAAAGATACTTGATATGATTTCAATTTTCTTAAATTTACCAAGGCTTGATTTGTGACCCAATGTATGATCTATCCTGGAGAATGTTCCATGAGCACTTGAGAATAAAGTGTATTCTGTTGTTTTTGGATGGAATGTCCTATAAATATCAATTAAGTCTATCTTGTTTAGTGTATCTTTTAAAGTTTGTTACCTTATTTATTTTCTTTTTGGGTGATCTGTTCATTGGTGAAAGTGGGGTGTTAAAGTCCCCTGCTATGATTGTGTTACTGTCGATTTCCCCTTTTATGGCTGTTAGCATTTGCCTTATGTATTAAGGTGCTCCTATGTTTGGTGCATAAATATTTACAATTGTTATATCTTATTCTTGGCTTGATCCCTTGATCATTATGTAGTGTCCTTCCTTGTCTCTTGTAACATTCTTTATCTTAAAGTCTATTTTATCTGATATGAGATTTGCTACTCCAGTTTTCTTTTGATTTCCATTTGCGTGGAATAGCTTTTTCCATCCCCTCACTGTCAGTCTGTATGTGTCCCTAGGTCGGAAGTGGGTCTCTTGTAGACAGCATATATATGGGTCTTGTTTTTATATCCATTCAGCCAGTCTATGTCTTTTGCTTGGAGCATTTAATCCATTTACATTTAAGGTAATTATAGATATGTATGTTCCTATTACCATTTTCTTAATTGTTTTGGGTTTGTTATTGTAGATCTTTTCCTTCTCTTGTATTTCCTGCCTAGAGAAGTTCCTTTAGCATTTGTTGTAAAGCTGGTTTGGTGGTGCTGAATTCTCTTAGGTTTTGCTTGTCTGTAAATTTTTAATTTCTCCATCGAATCTGAATGAGATCTTTGCTGGGTAGAGTAATCTTGGTTGTAGGTTTTTCCCTTTCATCACTTTAAATATGTCCTGCCACTCCCTTCTGGCTTGCAAAGTTTCTGCTGAAATATCAGCTGTTAACCTTATGGGAATTCCCTTGTGTGTAATTTGTTGTTTTTCCCTTGCTGCCTTTAATATTTTTTCTTTGTATTTAATTTTTGATAGTTTGGTTAATAGGTGTTTTGGCATGTTTCTCCTTGGATTTATCCTGTATGGGACTCTTTGTGCTTCCTGGACTTGATTGACTATTTCCTTTCCCATATTAAGGAAGTTTTCAACTATAAGGTCTTCAAATATTTTCTCAGTCCCTTTTTTTCCTCTTCTTCTTCTGGGACCCCTATAATTTGAATCTTGGTGCATTTACTGTTGTCCCAGGGGTCCCTGAGACCATCCTCAATTCTTTTCATTCTTATTTCTTTATTCTGCTCTGTAGTAGTTATTTCCACTATTTTATCTTCCAGGTCACTTGTCTGTTCTTCTGCCTCAGTTATTTTGCTATTGACTCCTTCTAGAGAATTTTTAATTTCATTTATTTTGTTGTTCATCATTGTTTGTTTGCTCTTTAGTTCTTCTAGGTCCGTGTTAAATGTTTCTTGTATTTTCTCCATTCTATTTCCAAGATTTTGGATCATCTTTGCTATCATTACTCTGAATTCTTTTTTGGGTAGACTGCCTGTTTCCTCTTCATTTGTTTCATCTGATGGGTTTTTACCTTGCTCCTTCATCTGTGTTTCTCTGTCTTCTCATTTTGCCTACCTTACTGTGTTTGGGGTCTCCTTTTCACAGGCTGCAGGTTCGTATTTCCCATTGTTTCTGGTGTCTGCCCCCAGTGGTTAAGGTTGGTTCAGTGGGTTGTGTAAGCTTCCTGGTGGAGGGGACTAGTGCCTGTGTTCTGGTGGATGAAGCTGGATCTTGTCTTTCTGGTGGGCAGGACTGCATCTGGTGGTGTGTTTTGGGGTGTCTATGACCTTATTATGATTTTAGGCGGCCCCTCTGCTGATGGATGGGGTTGTGTTCCTGTCTTGCTAGTTGTTTGGCATAGGGTGTCCAGCACTGTAGCTTGCTGGTCGTTGAATCGAGCTGGGTTGTAGCGTTGAGATGGAGATCTCAGGGAGAACTCTCACCATTTGATATTATGTGGAGTCAGGAGGTCTCTGGTGGACCAATGTCCTGAACTTGGCTCTCCCTCCTCAGAGGCACAGGCCTGACACCCGGCCAGAGCACCAAGACCCTGTCACCCACATGGCTCAGAAGAAAAGAGAGAAAAAAAGAAAGGAAGAAAAAAATAAAATAAAGTTATTAAAAGAAAAAATACATTATTAAAAATAAAAAAATTAAAAAATAATTTAAAAAAAATAGACAGAACCCTAGGACAAATGGTAAAAGCAAAGCTATACAGAGAAAATCACACAAAGGAGCATACACATACCCACTCACAAAAAGAGACAAAGGAAAAAAATATATATATATCTTCTGGGAATTCTGAGGACTCTGCCAGCGTTCAGTAGGTGTTCTGTAGGTGTTGCTCCACATGTAGATGTATTTCTGATGTATTTGTGGGGAGGATGGTGATCTCCACGTCTTACTCCTCCGCCGTCTTGAAGATCCTCCTGTTCATTCATCTTATACAAAAAATGCAGCTAGTTGTTGACATTCTCTCCTTTAAAAAAGCTGCTAATAACCTGATTTATTTTATACTTAGCCTTAATTTTATTTATAACTTTTGGTCTTTAAAATGAGAGAAAAAGAGAGAGAGGGATAGAGATAGAGACAGAGACAGAAAGAAACAGACACAGAGAGACAGATGCAGAGAGCTTTAGGGAAAAGAAATCCAGGACATTGACCCTCTTTAAGTGTCACTATTTTATATAAATTCTGGATGAATTTATAACATATACATATAACATAGTCTTATGAGAAACACATACAAAGACTTATCTCTTTAAAAAAGGCAATTTTTATGACCCATCTTCCTTAAAACAGAAAAATTTTTTTACTGCAACTACTAGCTAAGACCGTAGGATTAAAAAGAACAAAAATGACTTAAATGCAATTTTTCAGATTGCTTTAAGGAGATAGCAGTATTCCTTCATTTGAAAGCAATTTTTTTTACTGAATTAAGTGATGACAGAAATATAATTTTGCTGTAAAAATACTACATGCTCTTTGTATTACTGGAAAATGTACAGGGTCTCCATTAATAAACATCATGAGTCAGGTCCTAGTGAAAGAACTTCCTAGGTGGTCTATGTGCTTCTACCAACAGGTAAACTAACCCAGGAGCCCATTTTAAAGGGAATGTTTAGACAAAAGTGTGTTTAGGTAATTGTTTTTAAATAGGAATCAAATTCTTTCCTGAGAATGTGATATGTCTTTGTCATAATTCAAGGGAAGGCCAACTATGGGCCAGGTATGACATGCAGGATTAGAGAACCCATCATTCAGTTCACTGATTTGATAGTTCCTAGGTTTGTCTCTTTCATTCCTGTATCTACAGTTGATCAAGGAGAGCTGAACTTGCACATAAACATCATTCCTGCCTTCAACCAACCCGCCATGACTAGATCATTAATGGAATTCACTTAAAGTGACAAAAGGCCTTTTCCACCCTAAGCAGACACCACTAAATGAGATTTTTTTTCCCCCAGCAATGCAACCTATATGTACAAAAGAGCATGGGTATATTTAGGCCACTAACCAAAGCAATCATTTTACCCATTTTCAATAGGCCATTTAGAATTAATCCAAACAAACCCTGGAAAAGTTATGGAAAAATAAAAATGGTATTTCTGAAATCTTACAGTTCAAGAAGACATACATGTTTAAGAGTTTTATGCCTATACCCCAGAATAACAAATCAGTAATTTTCTCCCAAACTCTAGCAGAAACTAAATTACAATTTTGAATTCCTTTATCCAGAATAAATGGTAGCAACCAGTACCTTTCAGAAATGTTTACAATTGGCTTTCCTTTTGGACTCTTCAGTGATTGATTTGAGGTTCAGCAGTAGGTAAACATTGTGCTATTAGCAGCCTGGTCTTCATTCAGACATACACCAGCCTCTGCACAGCTCAGAGGATATAGCATCTTTGAAAGTTAACTGGAAACTTCATTAGCTAAAGAAATAACTAACTCAAAAGCATCTGGTGGTGAGAGCCAGGGTCTATGAATTAGGGTCTTCCAAAGAGATGCATGAACACTGTTGATTAACAAGACGAAGGTTTCCAGAAGTTCCTTGAGATACCACATGCTTGTAATAAGTTGACAGTCAACAAGTTGCTAAACAATAAAGTCCATACCGTATAAGATAGAAATTAAAATAGTTTTATTATTTAATTGCTTTCCTGGTAGAACACTATGATCATAATGAACATATGATGAATTAAGTTAGGTCTCTGCAATTTGACTTACACTGATTGGAATGCACCCTTCCCCCCACATCCTGCTGCAAAATAATCATCATCATAGTCATCTTCATAGCAATACAGACACACATCATGTTTCTGTAGCAATTTGTAATAGTTTTCTTTAATCCTCATGATACTCCTAGGAGAACAAGCAAGACGTAGTGGAAAAAGAAACAAAGTAGAGTTAAAATCCATAAGAGCTGGTCTTGAATCCCTGTATCATCTTTGTAAATTTGGGGAAATTATTTAACCTCTATAAATGTCCATATCTAAATATTTAAACTGTAACTAAATAATATTCACCTTGTAGAGTTGCTATGGCCTTTGGAATCAGGAAATAGAAATGTAATTGTTCACATATAATGGATGAAGAAGTTTAAGTGTAGAGAATTGAGGTGACTTGTATAAAATCACACAAGTAAATGGCAGGACCAGGACAAGAATGCAGGAATTCACGAATCCAAAAATTCCACTGTTTATATTTACTTCAGTTCTTATGATAGGCTCTCAACTACAAGCTCAAAGAACACCTCTGCCCTGAAAATTGTGGGAGTAACTGTTACTCTTCTAGTCCATAACAGCCTTTCATTTTTCTTATGTCTTGTAAACTATCTGTGTACCTTATAAGGGACCTATTATCACATATTATAAAAGATAGGAGAATTGATATAGAGACAAATGGGTAGATGGATGAATAAATATATAGGCAGACAACATGAAAGAGATTTTCTTTACTTAAATGTCCAGTACCATACAAAGACAAGGAATCATACTTATGCTTATAATGCATATGCTTGATATATGTATGATGCTTTGACAAAGTTTTTCTACCAAATTAATTTAAAATTGGATTTTGACATACTTTTTTATTTTTTAGGATGAGAATGATAGTCAACAAATGTTATAAAATGCCTATTAAATTTTGTCAAAGAAATAAAACTTGTAGTGAATTTCACCATAAATTGTAATGACTCAGACTCCCCAGTATTCAGAGTTTTCCCTACAGTGGCTGATGTATCTTTCCATAATAATCCATACCACACAGGATGAATAATTGCCTCTGAAAAGGAAAGCACTCACATTCATGATGAACCTTTTACTGCCATGCCCTTGGAATGATTTAAGTTCTTGAAGCCCAGAAACTGTTCTTAACCCAAAGCGTGATGTTCAGGCTGAACAGCATATTAAGCTCTTATTAACATTTTGGGTTGGATACAGCAATGGCAGCAACTCCTGGTTCCCACAGAGTTCAATAACTGGACTCATCCTAAGTTATTTTTTTACATTAATGGATATTGAAAAGAGTTGACTAGGCAAATTAGTCCATATGTAAATCATTCCAAGCCAACTTTAAAGATGGTTATGCAATGTTTTGTCACAGTTGTTAAATCCTCATGCTATTTTATCACTGAAGCCAAGTAGTTATACCTTGGGCCTAACAAAAGGTCATGTTTTATTTTGTGTTTGCCCCAATCCAAATTCTGCTTGAATATCCAAAACAGGTAATTAACCTTCCCCTCATAATAATTACTAAAAAATGAAGATAATTATTAAAATAACCTTAAGGGGGTGTATTTTTGACAAGTCAAATGCTGTTTAGCATCTAATATACATAATTTACCCCAATTTTTTTATTGAGTTGGAACAAATCTAGTTACAGCCTGATCATACACTCTTGTAATCATTTCTGAGCTGAAAAGGACTTTTCTTAAGCTAAACTATGCCCAGGTTTAACAAATGGACCCATGTGGCTCCTAATTCAGAAGGGATGGAGTTTTTCCTGTTTGCTAGTTAGAGTCTTGTTGTTTTTGTATACAGGAAGTATACTAGGAAGGTTGAATTTATAGCAAAACAAAATCAAATTTCCTTTTTGGAAAAAAATATCCCTCCAACCCATTTCTAGTGAGTCTTCTATAGATTAATGGAATATATGTTATCACATTAACACAAAATGTGTTTAGTTTATTCCTCCAATTCTAATAGAATGGAAAATGCCTAAAACCCACTCACATCAAAGTGCGCTTACTATGTGATGTGTGTAGTAGAGATTCATCTGCAGTTAGAATCCCATTTACTTTACAAGGAACTTTTCAAATGACAGAAGAAGAACAGCCCAACCTCAACCGTGCTTCACTGTTCTAGTTCCAACCCAAACCAAAGTGTTTAACCAATTTATCAGAATTCAGTTAATCCGCATGTATCCTCAGAGCCCAGCACAATGACTGCAAGTGAATAAATAGTTGTCAAAAGAGTGGGTGGCTGTATAGATGAATTGGGGATTTAGAGGCAAAATATGCAGGAAGTTATTATTATTTATTATTATTATTATTTTATACTTTATAAGGTTTACTTTATACTTTATAAGGTTAAAGACCTTAACATTGATAGAGAATAGCCATAAATGTGGATGTGAAACACAAATCCAAATCCCACTCTTATTCAAGCAAAGCAAAGAGTGTTACAGTTTTGGTGATTTTAGACAGTCTCGAGTTTAATGCTATTTTTTAGTCTCTTATTTCTTTAATAAAATTTTAAAACCGATTTATAAAATGCACACGCTTTAGATAAAACTGAACTTTTCTTCAAGTATCTAGACTTTAACTTGTCACATGATTAGCAATGCCAGGATAAAACTACCCTGATATGTGAACGGATCTTAGTTTTCAAAAAAAATGTTTATTTACTCCATTTTCTTCTCTTTTATTCTATCACATGCAAAGGATGCTAAATAACTCTCTTTTTCACAAAGTATGGAGTTTTTTGCCTTATATTTAACTTTTCACAGCTCACTTATGCCAATATTTAGCTCAGATTCAGGGGTCTCATCATTCTGTCCACAATATGATTGTCTCATACTAATTTCTGTATCTTTGCTCCTGTCGAATCTTTTAACATAGAATACACTCTCCTGTTCACAAGGCTCCAATGTAATTGCCCTCCCTCATCCCTTACTGCACCATATAATTTATCATGCTATTCTTTTACTGGCTTTGTGATCGTTTCCTGTTTTTCCTATCTCTCCAACTATATCACAAGAATTTGAGAATAAGGACCCTGTCTTTTGCTTCTTCTGTGTTACTCAGATGGTCTACCACAAACTAACTATATAATACATGCCCAATAAACAGAGCATTTATTGCCTTAGGAGGGAATTCCACAGAACAATAGCATGTGTATTACTTAATTTTATGGGTACCAAGCATAACATCCTGTTTTACTTAGAAACGATGCTAAAGAAAACCATGTAAATCCGGAATATGCCTGATTTTGTATCTTGTGTTTTAAATTACATTTGGAAGATGAAGGAAGAAATACAGAAGTTTACTTATTTAAAAAATAAAAAAAGTGGGAACAACATTTGCTTAAACTTTTCCAGACTGCTTCCTTGTGCTTAAGGCCATTTCTACCCAGCTTTTTAAACAAGGCATTTTAATTTCTGTTAGGGACAACAAGTCTAAACACAACAAGTAGAAGAAAAAACTGTGTAACTCATATTAAAGAATCAATTAATATGTGTATGATGGATGCAGGCTCCATTTTACAAGCAGCAGCTTGTCCCTTCCAGAACCATATCAGTCTGTTACCATCCATCATAAGTCAACAGTAAAAACAGCCAAAGGGATATTCTAGACCATAAGTCAATTCTGACTACAGTGACTACATCTGTTTTACTTATTTTGTATTAGTTGATGCTCATGTACTTTTATGACTGTGTTACATTAGAGATGGTCTTGCTGAAAGAGAAATGCACCAGCATCCCAGGAAATCTTAGCCTCCAATATGTGTCTTGGTCTGATGCAAAGCCAAGGCTAATGATGGTGCCTAACTTCAATAAACAATTAGTAGGTGAACTGATTTATTCACAACCCTTCATATTTGTTGAATGTTTATTCCATTTTTCCACGAACATGCATGAATATGTTTGAGACATAATTTCCCAGCAGCAGTAATGGTGATCCAGTATGTAGCAATGTGTATTAAGATTCTCATTCATTTTTGAAAGAATTTCTAATCACAAGGAAAAGGTTTACATGAAAGTACATGAAATGACTACATTTTGAAGGGTCTTTCATAGGTCTCATTAAGTCCTATTACAAATGTCCTTTATGTCACAGCTTAACCATCCTCTTCACTCACTTCTCACTCTAATGACCTCCCCGCATCAGCCCAGTGCAACCACCATTCCATTTCAGGTCTCCTAAGCATGATGAGCTTCCTCTCGGTAAAATGTTTCCTCCTACAACTACCAAAATCTAGACATTTTTATAAAATCCCAAAGGCTCAGTAGTTGTGACCTTTCCTTTGCATCCTGCAAGTCCTCTGGTACAATTAAAGTCTCAATCTTGCCCTCCCTTCCCACGTCACAGTTGTTCCAGCTAATGTGCAAACAGTGCAAATATTTTGATGTGGTAAAGCTGGTTCTCCATCCTCTGGGAGAAAGGGTACCTGCCAGCCTCACTGAACTCAAAAGGCAGCATAAATGTCTCTGTGTGACCCAGGCACCCCCTTTCTTGCCAGCATTCTCTCTCCTCCAGCTCATCCTACCTTGTGTACTTTTGGAGAGCAGCATGTCTGCAGAATGGGCTAGCGCACCTAATATGAGAGTGTTTCAGACTGTAATATTCAGCGTTCCGAGCACATGTTATCCAGAAGAAAGCAGGTTAAAATGAATATGAAGGGAAAAGAAGTCTTTCAATAACAGTTTGCAACCTGAATGCAGTAAGTAGGAAAGAGGAGCATTCTTTTACCACCATTTGATTTGCACTTAATGGAAAAAATGTTAACTAACTGCACCCAGAATAGTGCCTGCCACAAGTGTGCAGTAAACATTTTTGGACCAAATGAACAGTCTGACATCATGTATATGGTGAGCCACTCACTGGCTGATAATTGCCTAGGACTGGGGCTTGCTTTGCTGGGAGCCATCATGCAATAATGGGGGAAAGGAAGTTTGGAGTTTAGGCAGCATGAATCCTAGCTCTTTTGATTGATAAATGTGAGCTCTTGGGAAATTTACTTATTGGTGCTGTTCAAAACTTTGTTTCCTCAACTACAAAATGGGAGTAGAAGAATGTTTCTATTACACAGTTGATATGAGGATCAAATGAGTTGATGAATGTAAAAATTACCTAGCACAGTGTCCAATTAGACATTGCTTTAGTTCCTTCCCTACCATCTCCTCTCATGACTGCCCTCCAAAGAAGTGGTCCTGACCTAGATAATGGACTTTCAGATGAGTCTGACCTGCCTGCCTTCCTGGATATATCAATCACCTCTTATCACAGATCCTAATTTTTGTGTGTACTTTCTGTCAATCCAGGCCCATTACTCATTTTTTTAATACCAAAAATATTTACTACCATGCCTTCTGTGCACCTGGTTCTGTACTAGGCAAAGAGATGGATTGTTCTCATGGAGTTTTTCATCTTGTGGTGCTGGAAACCCTGATACAAACTTCTCTTTGTGCTGCTGTTTCTTCAGTTATCGTGTTCTGCCACTACCCTCAGTTATCTATCTGCCATCTGTCAGACCACATCTGACTCCACTCTATCTATCCTTCTACCCTGGGCCTCTTTTAGCTTAAGTGACATATCTGGATTAAACTAGTGACCTCGTTCTGTATGTTCTATCCACTGCAACACATTTGTCTCTGCTCCAAGCATCCACCCTTCAGGCACTCAGTACTTTTTTTTTTGTCACCTAATGATCTCAATGTGTGTTTTACTTTGTGTAATTCTAAAATGGTTCCCCAAGATTTCCTGTCTTAATCTCCAGGACTGTGAACAATGAAGAGCTAAATCACTCCCATGATTAAGTTACATGGCATAGCAAAAGGGATTTTGCAGGTGTACTTGCAGTTACTAATCAGTTGACTTTGAGTTGATGAAAAGAGGAAATGATCTGGGCAGGTATAATATAATCATAAGAGGCCTATAAAACTGGAGGTTTTTCTCAAGCTAGTAATAGAAGAAGAAGTCAAAGAGATTTTAAGCATGAGAAGGAATCAAGTTGCCCACTAGCAGCAGAGAATAGGCCTGCTGACAGCCAGCAAGGAAATGGGTACTTTAGTCCTACAACTACAAGGAAGTAAATACTACCATCAACCTGACTGAGCTTGAAAGAGGTCCCTTCCCCAGAGCCTTCAGATAAGAGCACAGGCTAGCATCTTGAATTTATCCTTGTAAGACCCCAAGCAGAGATCCCATCTGAGCCCAGCTGGACTTCTGACCTACATACTGTGAGATAATAAGTGGGGTTGTTTTTGGCTATCAAGTTTGTGGTGATTTGTTACCCAGCAATAGAAAACTAACACAGCAGTGTTTCTTCCCCTTCTAATTTAAAATATTCTCTTTATCACTGGTTTTCAACAGTTCGATTATAATGTGTCTTGGCACAGTTTCTTCATTTTACTTCTGTTTAGAGTTCACTGAACTTCCTTTATCCATAGATGTATAATTTTTAGTCAGTTTTGAAAAAATTCCATCATCTTTTCTTCAAATATTTTTTCTGTTCCCTTATCTCTTTCCTTGTCATTTAAGACTCTAATTATACAGATGTTTGAGCTACTTGATGCTGCCTGAAAACTCACTGATGAGTTATTTTTCAGTCTTTTTTATTTCCCATAGTGCATTTTGGATAGCATATTTTGCTATGTTTACAAGCCGACTAATTTCTTCAGCAATGTCTAACTTGCTAGTAATCACATCCAGTTTTATTTTCATTTCACATATTTTATTTTTCATCCTAAGATGTTAAATATGCAGCCATATATATATATATATATATATATATATATATATCTTCTTGTCTTTTGATTATATTCTTTCTTTCCTCTACCTTCCTGCACATATGAAGTACATTTATAATTTCTGTTTTAATATCCTGGTTTACTAGTCATCATCTCTTATTTTTTGGCTCTATTAATTGATTTTTCTTTTGTTTATGGGTTACATTTTCCTGCTTCTTTGCATGCCAGATACTTTTTGTTGGGTACTGGAAATCACAAATTTTACATTGCTGGATGCTGATTTTTTTTTTCAATTATTTTTGGGCTTTTTGCTATGATGCAGGTATGCAGATATGTTACTTGGAATAAGTTTGATTCTTTTCAGGCTTGCTTTTAAACTGTGCTAAGATGGGTCTAATCTGGCACCACTGCTGAGACTGAACCTTTCCGAAGACACTAAGCAATCCTCCCCTATGTTAGGAGATCTTCTCACTCTCTCTGGCAGAAACACACAATATTACCATCCCTGTGTGTGGTCCATGGTTATCTCACCTGTTTCTTTCTAGCAATTCTTTCCCTACTCTGTCTCCTTACACACATGAATAGATGAGTCTGTAGCCAAAGACTCCAGAGACACTCTGCAGATTTCTAGAGCTTGCTCTCTTTCTATGTGTACCAACCTTTTCTCTGGGACTCTGCCTTGCAGATTCCCCCCATAACTCTGAACCCATCTACTCAACTCAGTGAGACAACCGGATGCTCTTTGGATGTCCCCTGCCTGATGTGCGTGCTGGTGACTCTCCCAGCAGTGAGCTGAAGTACTTGTGGGACCCATCTCGCTCATTTTCCTTCTAGGGAATCAGTGTTCTGTGTTGCTTGTTTTCCAGTATATGAAACTCATAGTTTTACATACTCTGCCTGGTTTTCTAGTACTTGTTTAATGTATGAGGGTAAATTCAGGCCCTGCCATCTCATTCTGGCACCAAGTGCAAGTTTTAGGCACTCAGTATTCATAAACACAGGACCATATACTAAAAAAACCTACAGAGGCCAAGCAAGTAATGCAAATTAATTAAGGGATATCAGTGGGAAAAAAGCAGAGCTTTGACCAATACTTTGTACTTAAAAAATAAAATATGATGCAAAAAAAATTTATGGCTGCATCCAGCAGGCCACCATTTTGTGCATTCAGCTCTATGCCCTCTCTTCCTATCCCACCTTTGAGTGTAAATCAAAACCATTAGAAACTCCTCTCTTTCAAATCTCTGATAGGATGTGTATCTTTAGTGTGCATTTAATTCAATACATTAACTTTGAAAAATGTTTGCATTTTCTACCTCCACTCCAATTATGCAGTACTTCTCAGAAAAATTGAGAATTTCTGGCAAAATTTGAGGGAACTACTATTGGGAGATGGCATATGAGAGTGGAATGGGGAATGGGAAGAAAGCAGCGTTAAAAAACAGAAAAACTCCACTGAAAACTCTGAAAATCCCACCTACTTTATCTTGAACAATAGAATCGGAAGAACAATGAGTCAACGCTGAATACTGTAGCATGAGTGCTGATCGTTGTTATAATTCATTTTTTTCAGAAGATCACTGCAGTCTTCCAGCTAACTGGATGATCTAATGAGCTCTGAAGGATTAAAATATAAATGTGTGCTTACAAGTTGTAAATACATATTTATAGTTATTCCTAATTTGTTTAAAATTCACTGCAAACAAGGCACTTTCAAGAACATGTCAAAATGACAGTGTAAAAACACTATCTTGAAAAAGCAGTCATTTTTTAAAAAGTCACAAGGAAGTGGGTAATTCTTGTTCACAAGCATCCTTAAAATTTGATCTACTATTTTATCTCTATCTCACATACATGTAGTAACCAAACCATAAAATGAATATCTAGGGGAGCATTATCTAGATGACTATCCCCATCTATGAATTACAGCATCAGCAGCAAAGTCAGAGACAAAGGCACCTTGTGCCTCGGTGGAGTCATCACGTCCCTCCAAATTCTGGAGGACTGAAAAGACACCCGGTAAAATCATCTGAGAAACATACCTAGAATGGTAGATTTCATCAGTCAAATTCTGTGAACTGGAAAGGTATTTTACACCTCAGAAATTTGGGGGGGATTTGGTGGGAACAATAATAACTGTCCAGTTTCCACACCACCACCCTGGAAAATGAAAAACTGATGTTTTGCATACTTCAACCTAAAAGAATAAATTTGTGAGAGAAACGCAGCTCTTAAGTAAGAATACCTGAAGGAACATATCAGCCAACAGATGAACGATCAGTAACCACTGAATTCTCACTATGAGAACCTATTTGTCCAACATGAGCTATACATCCCATTGTTTCCACGTGAAGGTTGCTGGGTGCACATGGCAGAAAGAGTCATTCATTTCAATAGCTCTATGCAAATTATTTTTTAAAAGCACCACACGAGAATGAAGCCTAAGCCTTCTCAGACATAAAGCAAATGAAATTGTATACCAACTGCCATTATTTTAATCTAGCCACGGCCTTCCCCAGAGCTAATCTTAGGAGAAGCTGAAAGTACTTGGTGAGATTTAAGAGCAATCAAATAGCACCAACCACTCTTAACAAATTTTTAACAAGCTATTCATATATTTCCTGCAATCCACCAATTGCAGAACCATGTTCGTTAACTAGTATAATGTGTATTTTAAAGGTGAAGTATTTACTGAAAGTGCTAAGGCCTGGGGAATGATTCAGGCTTTGCTATGAATTATGTTAATTAAATTCAGATATATCCCCATTTCCCTCAACTATTCAGCAATGAAGCCCTGTTGATCCCCTTCTTGAATTTTTTTTTTTTTTGGCTCCATTCCCATTACAAATGCTCTAGTTTAGGGCTTCATCATTTCTCATCTGAATTACTACAGCAATTTCCTAACGGCTTACTTCACCCCAATCTTATTTTGTCTTAGCAGTGTATTTTAACGTGATGTTTCTCTGCTTAAAATCTTTTGATGAATGCTTAATACAAACAGATAAAGTGCAGATGTTTAATGAAGACTATAAGGTCCTGAATAATCAGGTGACTAACTTTCTCAATTCATCCCCCACCACTCTGGCCAAATGCTCCAGCCAAAACCCAGCTAACTAGAATCCCCAGAACAGCTCGTCATCTCCCCTCTTCTGCACATGCTATTTTCTCGACAGAGATTTCTCTGTCTGGCTCCCCGCATATCTCCCTTCACCCTGGCTATTTATTCCTTTGACATAGTAGTTAACTCCTACTTATCTTTCAAGACTCGCCATTGATTTCACCTCTTTGAATCCTTCCTGATAATGCCCACGGCACCCCAAGGCTATGGGAATTTATCTTCCTCTATACCCAAAGCCTTGGCACATAATCTAATCAGAGTAAAGACAGTAATCATGTCTCACAATGAGTAGCAGAAGCTACTTGAGGGCAGGATTGTGTATTTAACTTTCCCAGTGACTCACATTGTGCTTGATAAAGATTTGGAGTGAATGAGTGACAAGGCTGGGAGAAGTTACTTTGACAATAACAAAATCAAACCCTTGGAGAGGCTACGAGTACTATGGCAAATTATATTTGTTTTATCCTTACCACAAGCTTTTCTACAGATTCACTCATTTATTTATTTATTTATTTATTTATTCATTCATTCATTCATACAATAGTTAGTGAGAACTTATAATGTACCAAGCTTATGCTTGGGGTTCAGTAACATATCCATGAGGGCCTGGCAGGAAACTGAAGGAAAACGCAAATTGTATAATTTGGGGAGAACTTAATATACATGGTAACTTACCAAGGTGTGAGGAAGGTGAAGGTGCATCACAAGTGCAGTGCCCATAAACCCACACCTCTGTAAATAATCTCCTTGCTAATAGAATCTCCTTGAATTATCCAGGTTTGGGTGCACCATCTCTTGGCTATTGAGACTCTGATTGGTGCAAACATACATCCAGCATTCAGTCATTTCCCACCTTCTTCAAGACTGACCTTCCTAGTCCAAGCCGCCACATTCCTCGATCACCTATAGATGCTCTCTGATCCCCCTGCTTCCTGCCCTCCTCATTCAGTTTTCCACAGAGCCACGGAGAGGATTTTTTAAATGCTGATCAGATCATGTCACTTTTTGGGTTAAAGCTCTCTGATGGACCACCATCACATTCAGAATAAATGTCAAATGCCTTCCCTCTTACTCCATCGCTATCCTTGCCTTCTTCATATTTGTTTAAAAGTGCCCAGCTCCTCGCCACTATCAGGCTTTACAGGGAGTGATGTCCTCCAGATCTTCGTACAACTCTCTCTCTCAGTGCCTTTGAGTCTCCACTCCAGTGTCACCTCCTCAGAGAAGCCTTCCCTGACCACTCCACCTAGAACAGCTGCCCTGCCCATCATTCACTTTGTCCTTTTCCTGTTCTGTTACTTATTTGATTATTTATTTTCAGTTGTAATATCATTTATTATCATTTGTAGTATCATTTTAATACTTAAAACTACCTTTGTTATGTATTATTTGTTTGGTTTGTATTTGCTTATTTTAATCTCTCTGATCAGAATACAATCTGTAACTAAATTAACACTGTAGTAATTAAAATAACAAAGATCTTGACACAGAGTAGGCACCCTATTTGAAATACTCTTACAGATGGGCATAATGTGAGTATTATTAGTAAAGTATATAGGATGCCAAGTACAGTGCTTAACATAAAGGTATTCAATAAATGATAACTATTATCATTATATATAAAACTAAATATAAAAGCAAAATAATATCTTAGAACAGCCTTACAGTTTAGTTTTCAGTATGTTATGAGTTAATGTAACTCTCAAATTCTTATTTTTGAATTCATACCTAAGATTTCAAATAAATTTGACCAAGTGTAAATGAAAATCAACAGCATTTTCATTGATGTGTGTGTATGTATATGTACACACACACACGTGCACAAATATGTATGTATATTCTTACAGTATTTGCAATTTAATAGATGCTCAATAAATGGTTCTTATTACTATTATTTCTTTAGATGAATTTAGGGAATATTAGCATTATGACAGTAAATATAAATATTAGCACTGCAAATGTTATGGGTTAATGAATAAGTGCTACAATTAACTGAATATTTACCACCCTTTTATTCCCAGGGAAAATGAGATTTTTAGCATTTTAATATGCTGATGATAGTGGATTTACTTTTCATAATTTTTTTTAAGGACAAAGGACAATGGATTGTCATTTCCATCTAATTCTCATGGATTCAGTAAGAGTTTTAAGTTTTAAACCACATATTTGAATTTTTTAACAGGGCCCATTTACCAAATCTCGAGTATTTTAACCTGTTTGTGATAAACATGGTATCTTATTTATAGAAACAAAATATATGTGTTGTGCTTAAAGACTGTAGTTGTCTTTAAATAATATTAAATTTTAAAATACCTTATCATAAATTTAAATAGGATCATATTTTTAAATCTCGGTACAACAATATCCATGAGCTTCCTGTTTTACCACTCTGTGTGTATAATCTTTCCTGCCTTTCATTTTTAAAAATTAAATTTTATCTTATAAGAAATGTTTTCTCTCATGTGGTCAAATTAAATATGACCATCCATTCATTCATTCATTACCACAAGGACATCAAGTGATAAATCTATCCTTCCCTCTTCTTTTTTCTTTTCTTTTTTTTTTTCTTTACCATTTTCTTCTCTACAATTTTGAAATGTAAAAAATGATCTTTTTTTTTCCCAGGCAATTTAAACAAGGCAATAAATTAAGAAATCAATATAAGTCAAGTTGCAGCATATGCCCTGAAAAGAGTTAGGTAGGCATATAAATCAAGTAAATTTAAGTCAGTTAAATTCAATATTATTAAAAGGGTAATACAAATATAACTGTTATACCCCTCTGCTAAAGAAATCTCTCTAAGTGCAGTGGATACTTTTATAGGCAATAAAAATCCATTTTACCAAGTAGAGAAGGGGCTCCTTCCATCACGGTGTAAACTCTTAAAATCTCATGTCTATATCTTCCTCAACGATCATTTCATTTTATACTATTATTATTGAGAAATTATGTATGGTACACTGCAAATTCTACCATCTGCCTTTAGAAATTCACCAGAATATCTTCCAAAGATTGATAAATTATTCATTTCCTGAAGTTGTGTATCAGAGCTTTGCAGTTCATAAATAGTATATAATAAATTAGGCAGGGTATACCTTACAAACATGGATTCATAAAGAGACCCTGCATGTGCTATATTCTTCATACAGGAAAAGTGGTTTCATTTATTGGTATGTTTTGACATCCTTCAGGTGATGATAAAACTTTATGTTATCCAACAATTTAATTTGCATCCAAATAGATAGTAGATTGGACCAAATTTAGTTATATCAAAAAACTGTCTTCCAGTAGCATTTCCTCTTCATTTTGGAAAAGGCCAGTGTATAGAAACCTTTTGCTTCATATTCTTTTCTGGTCAAGCCCTAGACTTCATCACATATTTATATATTGGATGGCAGAAATTTACCCTTAGCACTTCATTTTTCTCATGTAAATTGCAATTCTTTTTCTTTTTCTGATATGAAATGAGGGGTTGTAACTTAGATTTTTGACTACAATCATATTATGATTCTTTTGGAACATTTAGACAAAACTGGGCTCTTTGAAGTCCACCCCCTCCTCCTGTTCTGACCCCAAAGATAGGAAGGTTTTTCCTGTTAGAGCCTCCTTGATGTTTGTCGAGCTTAACAAAATATATAAATAATATATAAATATATAAATAATAGCAGGGGAGGTTTCAACTACCAAGTATCAAATCTAGGTCTATCAAAAAGCTATCTTCCAGCAGCATTTAATTGTTCTGTATGGCAGAGCAGTCAGTGACTTCAGAAAAGCAGCCAGTTTTTAGAACAGTGCGAGAAACACTGGGATGTAATGGTGAGGACGATGCTGTGCTCCTCAATTTGGCACAAGTGCAAAGCATAGACTCTCAAACCTGCTGTAAAGCAAAACCTGATCTTCACTTTATATCGGTGTTTAGCTCCTGCATTTGAATCTGTGCAAGATGTATCTTTCATCTGATAGATTTCAAGAAGTAAAATCACCCTGCTATGTGTGTCAGTTTCTGCCACAGCAGAGCAGTCATTTGACTGTGTCCCAGAAATTCAATCCTAAGTATGTGCCCAAACAAGATAGGTACATATTCACCAAAAGACAGGTACAAGAGTGTTTGTAGTGGTATTATTGGTAATAACCAATAATTAGAAACAAACCAATGTCCATTACCAATAGAATGAATAAATAAATTGTGGCATCAATGGGGATTGGTTCCAGGACCCCCCAGTGGACACTAAAATCCACAAATGCTCAAGTCTCTTGACATAGTAGATGCATGTAATCTATGCACATCCTCCTATAATCTTTATTTTTTTAAAATTTTTATTGGAGTATAGTTGATATACAATGTTGTGTTACTTTCTGCTGTATAGCACAGTGAATCAGTTATACATATAAATATATCCACTCTTTTTTAGGTTCTTTTTCTTACTTCTTACTTTAAATCATCTCTAGGTTACTTATAATACCTAATACAATGTAAATGCTATGTACATAGTAGTAAATACAAAGTAAATGCTTTGTAAATAGTTGCTGGCATGTGGATAATTCAAGTTTTGCTTCTTGGAACTTTCTGGAATTTTTGCTTTCAAATGTTTTTGATCCTTGTTTGGTTGAATCTGCAGACATGGAAACTACAGATACAGAGGGCTGACTGTAAGTCTATGCAATGGAATATTACACAGCAGTGAGGATGAACACAATAACGGATTAATCACACAACATTAAGCAAAAGAAGCTCAACACAAGAAATACATATGACATAACTCATTTAAATTCAGTTTGAACACTAATATATAGTATCAAAAATTAAATAATGATTATTTCCTCTGATGGGAAAAGTTACTAGGAAGGATCAGGAGAGGCCTTCCAGAATTCTTGTAGTGTTCTATTTCTTCATCTGGGTGCAAGTCACAGAGGCACGTTCACTCTCTGAAAATTAATTGAGCTGTACCCTTTTGATTTGCCCACTTTTCTGTGTCTGAAAGTTTTCAATAACAAGTTTTAAAAACAAAACTTTTTTAAAAAAAAGGTCCAAGAGCAAGCAACTCAGATCAACTAGAAGAATGAATGTTTCCCCAAGTTATCAGCCCACCTGCAATTCAGGAACTAAAACTCAATGAATTATCAAAAAATATATATATATAGCATGCCTACCTTTTATGTCATCAGTTTGAAATTGCCCCAAAAGATTGATTTTATCTGAAGTTTCACATGTTTCTTTCAGAACAAATTGGAGTTCTGATTTAGCTGTATCAGTTCATACAGTGCTTTGCATATGGGTTTCAGACTCTGAATAATTGTACAGGTCATCATTTAGAGATGGACAGAGATCAGGTAGGGGAAACTTCACTTTTATATGTGCTGTGGCTGTCGTGCTCTCATAATTCAAACAAGAAACAAATCAGAAACTAGAATTCTGCCCTATGCTTCTTACACTAAAGGTCAGTTTGCCCTGTTGACGAGATCTGTACAGTGATGCAGGCACAGCATTCTTGAGAAATAGCCCATTCTTGTGATTTTTTGCAGATCTCATCACTCTTCCAGTGATGTTATAATAATGGACTTCATCAGAGCTATTCACGCCAATCAATAGCTGATAAAATTAAACTGTCATATGTGGGGCAAATGAAATTCAGACTCTTTGTTTTGTAAGGTTTGCTACATGAGTTTCTGATCCCTTGGAATGGTTTTGAAGCAGCAAATTCAGTGATGAGTCTCCTTCTGATTGAATTAGCACCCCAATAGAAGTCTGATTCTTTAATCTTCCTTCCACTGTCTACTATCCACACGCACATGAGGATTTCAATTTAGAGGTGATCAAGACAGCAACATCTAGTTTCAAGGAATAATTGTCTCTTTTGATGTGATCTGTTTTACATAAAAATGAATGAAGATGCACATTTACAGAGAAGCACTTGCCATTTGAAAGCATTTGTATAATAAGCTAGCAATTTGCCTCCTGAGTCTCTATGTAAGGAAAATTAGTCTTCCTCCACCACCACCACCCCTTTTAAAGACCCTAAATACAAATGATGTAGACAAAACTTGAATAGCAAGTTGCTGATAAAGCCAAGTCTAGGACCAGGGGCCATTTTCTTGAGCTCTTCAAGTTGAAAGCATTTTTGTCTTGTGATCTCACTTAAAAAGACAATACAAAACAACACAGTATGTACATGTAACTGCATCTTTACGCATCCTTCTCTGTTTATGTTTCCTTCAACATATTGTCTATCTGTATAAATGCATAACATTTTCATTCCAATCATTGTGGGGACAAACACACAAATTTCATATAAAGTTTAGTATGTCTTAGTCCATCAGGCTATATGTTCTGAATCTTAACCAGAAGAAATGTTTATCTTTTCAACTCCTGCGCCACTCCCCAATACCAAGGAAATTAGGGGCAGGAAAAAGATTAGTGTATCAAATAGAAAAATGTATTAAATATTCAAAATGTTCTACTTTAAATATTGCACTTTATCAAATGCAAAATCTACACATTATAAGTAGAGTAAGATCTACTTTGAAAGTTCATTAAATTTAACAAGCAACCTTGATCTTCTAATGCTGGTATTTCTGCTCACTGCATTCATATTCTTGGGCTTTTTTTTTTTTACAAGATGTTAAAGTTGAGATCAACACACAGTGAATTTTTATTATTTTGAAAAGTAAGAAACAATGATAGACACTCCTGATTAACTCAAAACTTGAAAATATATACATAGCAATTGGAGAAGACCTCTTACAACTTTTTAGCACTTTTTCTATTAGGGTGGTAACTGCTATTGAGAATGATAAAGAAGGAGAAAATCTCCATGTCACATTTCCTATTTCCACAAGTAGGTTATGCCTTATATTTCAGATCTATCTTCCAATCCTTGAAGGTTAGAACTTAAAACCTTTAAAAGTAAAATTGAAAATGGCAAGATGCACAGGAATAAAAATGAATGACTCTTACGTCACATAAGCAGAGTATGAATTGAGAGATTAGCCATTTTTATTTACATCCCTTAAATATTGGGGATTTTCTATTAATTTAAATCATTTTATAATTGGGTAAATTTATTTCATCATTTTGGAAATACATCTGCTGCATCTTGATAAGCACGCTCCTCAGAATGCTCAACTCAAAAGATGCTTCTTTTTTTTTTTTTTTTTTTTTTTTTTTTCTTTTTGCGGTATGTGGGCCTCTCACTGTTGTGGCCTCTCCCGTTGCGGAGCACAGGCTCCAGATGCGCAGGCCCAGCGGCCATGGCTCACGGGCCCAGCCGCTCCGCGGCATATGGGATTCTCCCAGACCGGGGCACGAACCCGTATCCCCTGCATCGGCAGGCGGACTCTTAACCACTTGCGCCACCAGGGAGGCCCCAAAAGATGCTTCTTAATAAATGATTTCTGTGTTGAAGTAAAAAGTAATAAATGTACTTAAGATTAGTCTTAGGACCACGCCCCTTCTCTCCCTCAGTTCAGTCAACACAGGCTCCAGATGACCAAACAAGGATCAAAAACATTTGAAAGCAAAATAAAATATAATAAAGGGCCTTGGTCAGCTCCTGGAGAGGGAATAGCCTAAGGGGTCATAGCAGAAGCCATCTGATATCTTCTAACTCAGCCTGAAGTCACACAGCATCACTTCCACCCCACTCTATTGATTACAAGAGAATCACAACAGGTATCACAGAGTCAAGGGGAGGGGAGTTAAACTCAGCTCCTGATGGGAGGAATATCAAAGAATTGATGGCCATCTTTAACCTGCCAGTCAGGCAGTCACTCTTGAATAAATGAGTGGCCTTTACTGAAAGAATAGTTAACCCTAATTTTAAAAGAGCATATCTGAAGCACAAGCTGTTCAGTGGGTCTTTCAGATCTTTAGAGAACCCTCTGATCCATGGCTAGAGTGGTCAACCATGGTTAATAGTTAGTCATATATATATATATATATATATATTCATTTTCTTCAAACAGCAATACTCTTGATTCTTTAAATACTCTTATCTAGCTTTCTTAACCACAGTGAACTGTTTGGAGACACACTAAAATGACTAGATGATGAGGAGAAACCAAAGGAAAAAGGAAAAGCATCTAGATCATCTTCTCAAAATTGGTGGGGTACAAGATGCAATTAAATATGTGAGTTTCTCAAGAAGAAAGCCCTTCAGTTTAAGCAATGGGGACATTTCATAATGGAAATTTTCCATGTGGAAAAGAAAGGTGTGGTACTGTTAGGGTGTAAGGGTGTGGTCAGGTATTGTGGGAATAAGACTGAGTCTCAAAGTATTGAGCTTCAAAGCGATATGGCTGCTGCTAGTTCACACCCCTCTCTTCACCTGGTCATAAAACATTTCTTCAGATAGTGGGAGGAACTAAAGCAATGATTAAGTGCTTCCTACATACTGTTTTCAACATTAACTGATGTTTTAAAGTCTTGGTTAAGACTGAAATTATTCTTGCCCTCAATGGAGCTCATTCACATAACCAGGTAGGGTCTCTCTATGGCTTAATGTTGAATGAGTATCCTATGAATGGGAGAGGAAGGAGAGAAAGGAGACACTTTGTAATGAAGTGAGTGGGTGCCTCCATAAAAATGGGCTCATAATAACACATTTGCATGAAAAGCTAATGATTTTCTGATGCTTTCTGTGTGCCAGGCACCTTGCTATTTGCTACCTGCATTATGTTCTTAAATTTTTGCAGAAGCTCTACAAGGTAAATATTTTGCTATTCCCATTTTACAGATGAATTAGTAGAGACCCAAGAAGATCAAATTGTGAAGCCAGATAACACATATACTGTATATTTATTAAATCACAATGAACGTAATTGTACGACTTCAATCACATGAGGCCAAGTGCTTCATTTCTGGATGATAGATTGACAGGGGTTGCATTTTAAGAGAGGTTTATTTTCTCAGGACACCTAAGCTTCAAACAAGGGTGTGTAGAGTGGGCTTTTCCCTGGAATACTGAAGATCAAATGACTCCTGCTTTTTTATCTGGCACTTTATAGGTGTGCCATAACATTGTCCATACCACTCTGCAGCATTCTTAGCAGGTATCATCATCCCAGTAAAGGAAGCTGTGTTTTACTCACTCCCAAACTTCTATACTGCTGAAGATTTACTGTCAGCTTGATTTATGAACTTCCTTCGCTCCAGTCTGATATCATTGGAATGCATGACCCTATTTTGTTTCTATTCAAAGTTTTCCTGAACATAAAAATAAACTGTGTTAGATAAAAATGTATGTGATATTCTCTTTGAGTTGGAAGATGGGTCCACAGAGTAGGGGAGAGAAGGTCATCCAATGAAAAACACTGCAATTCTGAGATTGAAAGGTATTCTATTCTGAACTATATCAGTAGCTAGTTGTGTTACCTTCGATAACTCATTTAACTTTGGGGTCCTCAGATTCCTAATGGTAACATGAGAAAAATACTTCCTGCCCGACCGTCTTTACACATAGTAAATAATATATGTTAAAGTGCTTTGGAAGGAATAAAACATTGTACAAAATTATAGTAACTTCTGTAGTATGCATCTTTGCTTCCCTTTCTGGAATATCTCCCACATCCTATAAACACTACTTCCCAACTCTTCATTTATCTATATCCTCTTGATACCTCAGCCCCTGATTTTACAGCTATTCTAGTTTAAAGATCACTGACATTGAAACAAAAATTTTGTGTAACCTGGAGAATGTAATTTGAGGTCTCTGAGACAGGGGTTTTCAAGGAACTAACCATATTATAAAGTTGATGTGTATTCTTTTATATGTTTAATTCATACCTATCTATAAGCATTATATAGAACTGTTTTATATGTTTTAAAAATTACTTAATTGATACCACACTCTCTATATTCTGAAATTTTGTACTACTTAAATTTTGTTTCCCCAGGTTTATCTATTTTGAGGTATTAACTCTAGTTTAATAATTTTAATGATGATACCCAATTGTGTGACTGTCAATTTTTAAAATTAATTTCCCTTCTTATTAGGATCTTAGTTTTATAAATCATGCTGCAAAAAAACACCATTGCACATGTCCCCTTTTGAACCTGAGAGATTTTCTGCTAAATTTTAGAGTCAGAGTTAATTTGCATGGTCAACTGTACTAAATATTGACAAATTGTTCTGAAATGTGATGATACTTACTTCTACTCTCACCAGAACTGTGTTAAGTGTCTTTATTTTCCATGTCCAGCCAAAACATGGTGGTATCATACTTTTATCTTTTTCCTTTGCTATGAACTATATGATATATACAATATCATACATAAAACATACATGCATTTTAAAATTAACATTTAATTTGGGGATAATTCACATTCAACTATAAGGAATAATGTAGTGATCTCAATACCCTTTACCCAGCCCCACCCCCCAATGGTAACATCTTACAAAACTGTGGTACAAGATCACAACTAGGATATTGACACAAACATGTGAAAGATGCAACACATTTCCATACCACAAAGATATCTCATGTTGTGCTTTGATAGACACCCTATGACCCTCCTGTCCTCCTTTCTCTCCTATGCATTGTTAACCCTTGACAACTACTAATCTGCTCTCCATTTCTATAGTTTTATCATTTCAATAATGTTATATAAATGAAACCATACAGTATGTAGGCTTTGGGGATTGGCTTTTTTTTAACATCTTTATTGAAGTATAATTGCTTTACAATGGTGTGTTAGTTTCTGCTTTATAATAAAGTGAATCAGCTATATATATACATGTATCTGCATATCTCCTCTCTCTTGCGTCTCCCTCCCACCCTCCCTATCCCACCCCTCTAGGTGGACACAAAGCACCAAGCTGATCTCCTTGTGCTATGCAGCTGCTTCCCGCTAGCTATCTATTTCACATTTGGTAGTGTATATATGTCCATGCCACTCTCTCACTTTGTCCCAGCTTACCCTTCCCGCTCCCCATGTCCTCAAGTTCATTCTCTATGTCTGCATCTTTATTCCTGTCCTGCCCCTAGGTTCTTCATAACCTTTTTTTTTTAGATTCCATAAATATGTGTTAGCGTATGGTATTTGTTTTTCTCTTTGTGACTTACTTCACTCTGTATGACAGACTCTAGGTCCATCCACCTCACTACACATAACTCAATTTTGTTTCTTTTTATGGCTGAGTAATATTCCATTGTATATATGTGCCACATCTTCTTTATCCATTCATCTGTTTATGGGCACTTAGGTTGCTTCCATGTCCTGGCTATTGTAAATAGAGCTGCAACAAACATTGTGGTACATGACGCTTTTTGAATTATGCTTTTCTCAGGGTATATGCCCAGTAGTGGGATTGCTGGATCATATGGTAGTTCTATTTTTAGTTTTATAAGGAACCTCTATACTGTTCTCCATAGTGGCTGTATCAATTTACATGGGGATTGGAATTTTTTAGTGCAGCGTATATTCTTTTGAGATTCATCCAAATAGTTGTGTGTGTCAATAGTTTTTTGTTGTTGTGGAATTGTATTCCATAATATGAATATACCACACCATGTTTAACCATTCAACCGTTAAAGAATATCTGGGTTCCCCCCTCCTAGTTTATATTACATAAAAGCTACTATGAACATTTGTGTTACTAAAATAAAATAATAGTGACAAACCAAATGCTGGAAAGAATATGGAAAAGCTGTATCGCTTATACATTGCTGGTGGGATTTTAAAATGATCTAGCTATTCTGGAAAACTGTTTATTCGTTTCTTTTTATTTATTTATTTATTTATTTTTGGCTGCGTTGGGTCTTCATTGCTGCGCGTGGGCTTTTTCTAGTTGCAGCAAGCGGGGACTACTCTTCGTTTTGCTGTGCGGGCTTTTCATTGCAGTGGTTTCTCCTGTTGCAGAACATGGGCTCTAGGCACACAGGCTCAGTCGTTGTGGCTCACTGGCTTAGTTGCTAAGCGGCATGTGGGATCTTCCCAGACCAGGGCTCGAACCTGTGTCCCCTGCATTGGCAGGCAGATTCTTAATCACTGCGCCACCAGAGAAATCCCTGTTTATTATTTTCTTAAAAACCAAACATTCAACTACCATACAACCCAGCAATTGTACTCCTGGGCACTTATCCCAGAGAAATGAAAACTTGTGTCCATACAAAAACCTGTATATATATATGCAATTTTGAATAGTGATAATATGAAATAAACATTTACATGCCCACAACACAAAGTAAGGAATTGAAGTTCCCCCCCCAACCCCCCTCTCCTGCACTATTCTGAATTTGATTTAGTCATTCTCTTGGATTTTTTTATAGTTTTAGCATTTTTATAAACAAATAAACAATATATTGTTTAATTAGGTTGTTTTTGAACTCCATATAAATGGCAGATAACAGTATGCATTCTTTTATATCTAGCTTCTTTTTTTTTTTTTTTTTTTTTTTTTTCTTTTTGCTGTATGCGGGCCTCTCACTGTTGTGGCCTCTCCCGTTGCGGAGCACAGGCTCCGGATGCGCAGGCCCAGCAGCCATGGCTCACGGGCCCAGCCGCTCTGCGGCATATGGGATCCTCCCAGACCGGGGCACGAACCCGTATCCCCTGCATCGGCAGGCGGACTCTCAACCACTGCGCCACCAGGGAGGCCCTATCTAGCTTCTTTTGCTCAATGTTGTATTTTAAATATATTCATGCTGTTGAGTATAGCTTTAGTATATTTATTCTTACTACTCTATAGTATTTCACTCATAGAATATAAACAATATATTTAGCCACTCTACTATTAAGTGGTATTTGACTCAGGTATAATTTTTTTAATTTTTTGCTCATCTTTTTCTTATGTTACTTCTCAGTGTCATAATGATCCTGAGGAGTTCTTTGTATTGTGGATGATAGTCTCTGAAGATGGCCACCACCAATGTTGTCCTTATCTGCTTTCAAATACTGCTGCAGTCATCAAAAGATGGGTATTTTCCCTCTGCTAGTATCCGGGCTGGCCATGTGATATGCTTTGGTCAACAACATGCAGCAGAAATAATACTGTGCCAGTCCCAAGTCTAGGTTTCAAGAGGCCCGGCAGCTTCCACTTTCCCTCTTGCATTTATTTCAGTCTTATTCTTGAAAGATAGTTTAGCTAGGTATAGAAATCTAAGCTAAATTTATTTTCTTTCAGGACTTTGAGGATATGATTCTACTATCTTTTGGCTTTATTGTTGCTGTGAGAAGTAAGCTGTCCTTTGTCATTCTTTGAAGGTAATCCCTTTCCTACCCTCACTCTTGGATGCAGTTTCACAATGCTATGTCCAGGTGAGAATTTCTTTTATTTACTTAATATTATGGTTTTATCATGTATTTATTTTTATTCATGTAACCATGCATGTATATAGGTATGCATGTGTGTATTGGGATTTATTTGACTTCTTTAAACTGTGACTTGTTCCTCATTATTTATAGAAAATTCTTAGCCATTATCTAAGAAAAAAAATCTTCTTCCTTAGTCTCTTAAAGGTTCCAGCTTAATATGACAAGAGTCTCTTAATAGTTCTGGGCTTTAACTTATTCATTCATCATCTATAAGGTTTATATGAAATGAAGTCCATCTTTTCCAAGATGATCAAATGATTTAAGGAGTGAGGCAGCTTGAGGGCTCTGTTTACCTCTCTAGGTTCCCCTATATTTTCACCTGGTAATTTCTTGCTATATGTATTTTAATAGTTTAAAAATATTTTTATCTGTCATTTAAAATTATTTTCAATGACAGGGTTTGTCCAAACAGCCTAGCTTGCCATGTTCTCGGAAACAGAAATGCACTCATCAATAAAAAATTTTTTATTTACTGTATTTTTCATATCCACATGTTCAATTTCATACTTTTCAAATATGTTTGGAAACGTGTTTGGAAAAAATGTTTAGGTCTCTTGTTTATGATGTTTTGTTTTCAAACCTTCTATTTCTTTAATAAACTAAACAAAATATTTACATTCATGTTATCATTTCAATATATGAAATCCTTGCAGATCTGATAGCTAGGATTGTTCCTATGGACATTCATAAATCTTATTTCCATAATTTTCCAATGGGAGCTAATTTCCTTGAAACTTTATCAGTAGAAGTATTCAATGATTTGAATCCTAGTTTAAAGTATATTTCACTGGAAAGCCTTTGTGTTTACTTCTCCCAGGCCTTTTGAGATGTTTTCAACCTGGCATGACTAAATTAAATTTTCCCCTTGATATTTTGTGAGTCATGCAAATATTGTGAATTCCATCCACAGCTATAAGTATGGGCTTATAATTAACACATTTCAGGGAGGATTTTTTTCTACTCTTGTCAGGGCAGCAGTTGACACATGTAGCTCTTCTTTAATGGGTGCATTTTTCTTTAGAAAAATTGGTTTCTCATCCTATGAGCTTCTCACATGTTGCAGGTTTTTACTTAGTGGAGGAGTCTCTGATTTGAACTCTCACATTCCTGGGACACAAATTTTCTCTCCTATTCTCCACACATATGGCCCATCAAAATTCAGCCCCAAGCCCACCAGAAATTGGCAAATCTTTCAAAGCCAAAACCAACCCCCCATACTACCTTACCTCTGCAGAACTATTCTCTTTTCTTAGCTCTGATTATTTCTCTTACTTCTTTATTCTTCATTCATGCTGTGAAAAGAGATGTTTCATATATTTTATCTTTCATTTTTATATGTGCTATGTTGGAAGGTATTTTTTCTACATATCAGTGAGACATGTTCTGGAAAATGGAACTCCTCATACCCTTTAAAAACCCTCCTGCCTAATTACCTTACTTCATACTGCCTGGCCCTCCTCAATACTCATTTTTATATCCCATTCATCATACTCACATAGATTCAAATCTCACTGAATATTTGGTGAAGTAAATTATTGCTGAATGGTAAAAGAAAATGTGTTAATTATTTTTCCAAATGGATAATATTTTATCAGCAGAAGATTAGTATATGAAAAATACCTTCTTTGACCAGTTTTCAGTTTTTAACTTTATATCTATATACATATGTAGGTATATTATTTATTTGCAAAACTAGCAAGTAAATCAATTGTTTTATGAGTTGTACATCTTCTATTATTTTTTGTGTGTTAACATGAAGTCACATATAACCTTAAAATTTAACTTACAAAATAATATATATATACATCTGGCTTCCTTCATTTATTATAATCTTACTAGTCTTCCCCTATCAACGTAGTTATTAGATGTAATGTCCATTTTAGCAAGAGCTGCTTCCAAAATCTAAACGGGTTTTGGGGCGGATGAACAGTTGAAAAAGTGTGATCCATTGGCTTCACATTAGTAATCTCAGGTCAAAACCAACATTTGCTACCCGAAGCAGCTTCAGATATAAATAAACATGTGGTTTATGCTCTGTCAAGTCCATGCATTGACAATTTTATTCTGCTAAGGCCTAAGTATGCATGGAGATTTTCCAATAAGGTATCCTTCCAACTATATCTCAGATAAAATTCTGAGTGGGTGGTGGGTTTGTGAAACGTGAGTGTAAATGTATAATGACTTACCCTTTTCACTCAGACACATAAAGAACCTAGAGCCATGCCTTTACTCCCAGGAATCTGTGAGGAACAACAGAATGCCTGCCTTGGAAAGCTGGGTAAGCTGTGTAATACAGAAAACATTACTGAGTCATCACAGAAGTTCCTGAGGGCATTACTCCCAGACAATGATGAGGATCCTAAGAAGAGACTGGGAAATTACTACCATAGATACGCTTTTCGCAGTTATCGAAGCGCCCAATTTCAGCATATTTTAATTTAAACCTCATAATCCATAATTTACTCAAACTTAGGAACTTTTTACAAGTAATTAGAATTTTAAAATAAAATGTCTCAACATGTTTATGTGAAAAGGAAGAGTTAAGTGGAATTATGTTATAATGGAAGCTTCCCACTGAAAATTAGATGAGCCTGGGTGACTTCAGCTAATTATTACATTTTCCCCATTCTTAGCTGGGATGTAGGTGCTGCTTTGCTAGCCATTTTCTAAAATAAGAAACACGTGACTCTTCCCAGGGCCCAGCGATCATGCATATGCATATGAATTCAGTGCTGAACAGAACATTTCAAGTTCTTACAATTTGCTTTAGTGGGGATACTACTTGATGACAGTCTAATGCGAATTAGTTAAAGATCTGGTTTGTTGTTTCACTAAACCTTAATCTTTCAGACAGTTGTGTTTGTCTCCCTTTAATCCAAAAAAATAAAAGCCTCTCTACACCATCATCTCTCCTTCAGAAGTAGAAAAAAAAAAAAAAAAGCAGGCTTATAAAAACAAGGATATTTTAAGACAGCGGTACTTGACTTTTCCTGCCTAAGTGAGAATTTCCTGTCGAGAGAGTTGACAAAGTGGGTTTGAGACAGCTTTCCTGTAATTAATTTTCTTTGTGTGTGAATTTAATACTGATGCAAAGGTGTTACTCAATTGACAGCCCCAAGGTTTAATGTCTAACCATCCAACAGGAAAGGAAGAACACGACTTCCCAGAATTCCTCATTAATTAGCTTCAGTCCCCACTTCATGGTACTCATCCACTCATCTAAAACTGCTAATTGTTATCAATTGAATGATTTTCAGAATGCAATCAATACCTAAGAAGAATATAACTCATTTGACATTGCTTGTTGAACATCTAGGTGACAAGAAATGCTCATATTTATGACTCCCAGCCAGATCTGAACTTCTTGTCAAACAGGGAGGTAGTATTATGTGGTGCAAAGAACATTGAACTTGAAAGAACAATGACTGGATTCTCATTTTACCTGATTGTGGATAAATTAAATAACCTGAGGGCTGTGAGTCTTAATTTCTTCAATGGCGAAATGAGATGAAGTCAAAGTCTTTTCTAATGCTAAAAAACGGAAAAGAAATGATTATTTCCAAGGCACTAGGCAAACTCTATGGTTTTGTGTGCTAGCGTGAGACTGAAAGCTATGTATTTTGGAGTATCAGGACTATTGTGTTAAATATTTCTCCACGTGAGTCTTTAAGAATCGAGGGGAAAATAGAAACTTTGAAATATCTACATCTATTTTTATTTTCTTCCTTCTACTCAGTGCTTGGCTTTTATGGTGAAACTGAGATATTTGAGAATATGAGGATTTTGGATGAATGAACATTAAGTGACTGAATCTCTCAGGAAAGAATTTAAAACTCTCAAGGGCATGCAGCCATGTTATACAAACATATGTTGAACTGTACCATCCCATCCACAGCACTGGCACCACAATCGTATTAAGTGAAATTCTATCCAAAAATTGGGAAAGTGTTCTGAGCTTGTTGTCTGCTCCTCTGTTCTTCCTCAAAAAACTTTAGTGAAAACTCAGGTACTGTAGACAAGTGTGTCCAGCGTTGAGGGTCCTAAGCAGACCAAGAACCTTGTAATTTCAGCCAACTTCATCAAAACTGCCATTCTAACCTCAAAATGATTCCTGGGGAACACATCAGAATTACATTAACTTTTCTAGATGCTCGTCCCTTTGAACTCAGAGGAAATTTATTCTTCCTTCATTTTCCCCCTTCCTTTTTAAAGAAAAGATGGTAGGTAAAAAGGAAAGGGTCATAGTTACATCTCTTTCTAACTTCTGAAATCCATAAGACTGTTTCTATGCCAGCCTATTATAGTTGTCATGAAAATGCATTCACTTATCTTTTATGCATGCCTCCCTTGCCCCACCAACTAAAATAAAGTTTGTATTTATTTTTCTGGAAATACCCAAAGTGGCCCTGGCTAAGCTTCAAATCTATTTTTCTATATGCTGTGGCTTTAAATTTTGCTGTCTGTACTTGGCAAAAGGAGATAACTGGAGGAAGCTCAACAATAACTGAACTTGAAAAAAATGCAAGGGCAACTGACTTCCTAAAAGTCAAATTATGATTTTCATTTGAAGAATTGTAAAATCCTTTGATGATGCTAGTAAGGCTTCTTGTACTTATATTGCTTATATTTTGAAATAATTGCTATGAATTATTTGTTTTACCCAGGCCTTAAACAAGAAAAATGCATCATTTCTGTTTGCATGCTATATACCATACGGAATTTAAGAACTCACCCTTTTGTTACAAATATTTCTGAAAAATTATTTTTACATTCGTTTCAACGACACAACAGTCCTTGGGTGAAGAAGTAGACACTGAGGCTGTTACCTACATTTCAATGAAATGATATGATATAAATATTCACAATTAAATTTATCTGCCCAGAAAAGGCCTTGAAACGTCATCTTCTCTGTCACCTTCACCACGCTTAACATCTTTAATCATTTAAACTAACTTAGAAAGACATTTTAAAATCATCTTTTCTTTAAAGAATTCAGCCACTTCTCTGAGCCATAAGTTCAATTTCCCCCTCAGATAATCTTCCTATGTCTAACTTGAATCCTTCCTGGCATTCTTATACTTATTTCTTCTTATATAAAATAAAGTAATCCAAGTTTTAAATCTATTCTTATGCTTTTGAAAAATATATATATATAATCTCCACTGTTTTTAGAGTTCTAATTATTTAAAAGATCATGTACACATATCTGAAATGGAATTGTTTAGAAAAAAACAAATAGTGATGTATGATCACAATATTTGACTTCTCTTTTCAACACTACCTCACATCAGAAGTGTTACTTTAGGCAAGTTGCCCAATCCCTCTGGTCCTTGATTTATTTGTCTGCGGAATGAGAAGCTTGTTTCTCTGTGTACTTGTTTACTGTCCATGAGAGAACACACCTTGTTGGGCTCATTCACTGCCACAGCCCGCTTGTCTAGAAGAGAACCGGCAACACTGCTGCAGGGATGATCGAATGAGAGCGACACTTTTTATTTTTAGATCTGGTGGTTTTGTTACATTAGTTTTCTTTGTGACCCAGCAAATATACACTATGAGTTTGCAGTTGATTGCAAGCTGAATTTTTGTGAGGCATTTAATACAATCTGTCTTTAGGCAATAATGGTAGATTCTCAAAAAGAAATAAACGCCCTTCAAGATATTTAGGAAGAGACCCTAAAATGGAAATTTACTGTACATTCCATTCTGTAACTTTTAAAAAATACAGTCATCCCTGAGCATCTGTGGGGAATTGGTTCCTGGAGGCCCCGAGTGTACCAGAATCCATGGGTCCCCAAGTACTGTAGTCAGCCCTCTGTATCTGCAGTTCCATATCTGAGACTTCAACCAACCGTGCAAGGAAATTTTGACCCACAGTCGGTTGAATCCTCAGATTCCAAACGTGCAAATATGAAGGACCACCTGTATATTTATTGAAAAAAAATCCGTGTATAAGTGGACCTGCACAGTTCCAAATTGAGTTATTGAGGGGGCAACTGTGTAGCATAATACTTTGGAGGTTGATTTTTTTTCATGAAAAATAGAACAAAATTGTTTCTTACTTTCCTGAAAGGGACTACATATACCTAAATTGTCCAGGTTTCCGGTCTTTATTTTTGTTTACTATCTAACAGTAATGGAAGATGGGTAAACAAATAAAAACAAATCACGGGATTATGTGGTACATTGTAGAAGAAGGAGCCATCGACTTAATACATTGGAAGTTACACGTGTTCAGATGAAGAGAGTGGACATTCAGCTGCCTCTGCCAAGTCACATCTCAGGAGAGATAATGGGAAAGCAGCCGTGGGAAGGGCATGAGTTTACTTGGAAAGTCACTGCAGTGAAATTTATATATGTGCAAAGAGCAAGAAGGGAACGTGAAAACAAGAAAATAGTTTGTGGGGAAAAAAAGAAAATAGGAGTAGTGAAAGTAACAATTTGTATTTCTTCTATACTTTTCCCTTATTGCTAAATGTATACAATAAATCAACAGAGAGAACATCCTTTTAATTTAAAGAATTTTCTTCTGAAGACATAAAAGTTTACACATTATTTCCTCTTTTTACTCTTAAGAATTTGGGATGGGTTGCCTGTTATTACCCCTATTTACTAAATAAAGAAATTAAATCTAAGAAAAATTTCAGAAAGACTCAGGAGTGAATATATTGGGTTGGCCAAAAAGTTGGTTCAGGTTTTTCCGTAAGATGGAAAAACCCAAAGGAACTTTTTGGCCAACCCAGTATAAATGGTGGCTCAGACCCACACTATTGGGCAGCTGACCGCTTTTTTCTCTAGGGTTTCACAGGTATAAAACATTGTTTTAGAAATAAAACATTGGTCCCTAAAATTAAAACACTCATGTTTGTTTTTAACCAACTGTACTGGAATACAGTTTTAATTCTTCAATATTGGTCATTATAACGTGGTTTTTCACTATATAATTTATTAAAATACTGTTTCCATCCTTGAATCTTCCTTCTTCTTGGCACCTTACAAGGTTTGAGACTTTAGAGGAATTGTGAAATAGAAAAAAAAATGAAAAACTAACGGTCTGCAGCAGTGAGAAAGCTCTAGCAAATTGCTTTGACTCCAACGGAGGTGACTTGTGTGTGTGAAAAGCCATGTAGAGGCCTGAGTTAGTCACCAGACTGATAAAGAAAAGGCCAGTGGCCATCGACAGCTTCACCAAGCTAAGTGCTAACTTTACTGTACCCACCTCAGCCTTCACTGGAAAAACAAACTTACTGTGAAAGGGACTCCGACATGAACACTGTCAGCAAGTCTACTTACATATGCTTCTGTGATGGGCATCTGAGCAAATGACTAAGCTGATCAGCCTTTCTCAGTCTGAAGGAAGAGGGACCTGACGTGTCTCTGGTGTTTAAAGCACGCATCTTGAAACACAAGAAGCATAGCTAACATGCTGCTCCAAACGTCCTCTGTTACGTTTCTGCTCCAAAATGAGCCTTCGGTTTGGAGGGAGAGGCAAACAGCTGGCTTGTCATACAGGCACAGGTACCCAGCCCAGACTCATTTTATAGTGTCGGGCAGGGTTCCCTGCATATGATGCAGGGTGTCAATAAGCCTGTGACATGGGGACTCAGACAAAAGTCCTGGATACTCTCACCACCATCAATGCCCCCAAAATGTTCGTCCATGGGGCTTCCCTGGTGGTGCAGTGGTTGAGAGCCCGCCTGTCAATGCAGGGGACACGGGTTCGTGCCCCGGTCCGGGAAGATCCCACATGCTGCGGAACGGCTGGGCCCGTGAGCCATGGCCGCTGAGCCTGTGCGTCCGGAGCCTGTGCTCCGCAACGGGAGAGGGCACAACAGTGAGAGGCCCGCGTACCGCAAAAAAAAAAAAAGTTTCGTCCATGTCAAATATTTCATTCAAGGGATGCTCCAACCCAAGTAAGCTAAATGGACTGCCTGTTGTCCTAATCTGTCCTGCCTTACTCTGCAGACACATCTGTTAGTAAATAGGAGTAGGTCTACACCGAACTCTTCCCCATCTGCACAAGAATTGTACTGCATTTCCAGTATCTCTGCAACGTGCACCCTGCCTCAGTCTGTCATTGCATTTGGTGCGTGCTTGCTGTGGAGGTCTGCTGGCAGCTGAATCTGATTTCAGAGGTCAAACTACATCCCAGTTCCGATCTCACTCGAAGGTGGTATCCACCTTCCCACAACTCTCCTGGTGATTGATTGCTTAGTTAGCCGGCCCGTTTGGAACGCCTGTGGACAGACCGTGGTTTCGAGTACAGCATGTTTGCAGATCTGCACTGGAAACCAGTGACTGACTTACACTTTGCTTTGCAAAAACATTCTGGCCACAGTTTCTACTCTGGAAAAAAAAAAAAAGAGCTAACACAAAACTCACGAATCACTTTTAACCAAACCCTGGCTCTATCCTCTAGACTTCCTACTACCAAAAACACTGAATAATTAGAGTTGAGGGTTCTTCTCTCTGTTGTTTTCAGCCTTTTATTCTCAAAGTCTGAGGAGAGCTTTATAGAATAGCTTTTTCTGAAAATCCACAGCCTAGAGAAAAAGTTCAACTATAAGTTCACCATCAGTCTGAGTTTTTTTCCTTTCCACCATGGATGAAAATGTAAAGTCACCTTTATTATTAGTTTGAGGGAGGAAGAGTTTCAATCCAGTCAATGTGAAGCGGCTAGTGTTCTGGAAAATGAACCTGGGGAACTTTTCTCACCATCGTGAGCTGAGCTAACCTGATACGCTGTGGGAAAGGACAGCATATTACTCTGGGTAAATGAGAAGCACACAGAAAATAAAATTGTTAGGTTTTGCTTGGAATTGAAAATTGTTGAAGGTTGAAGACTTTAATGTAGGGAGTTTATCAACAGCAGCAGAATCAGTGGCTTTATCAGACCAGCAGTAAGGTCTGCAAAAAGGCACTTCCTGCTGATGAAATTATATAACAAGAGATTTGGGTCCAGATTTCATACTCAGGAAGCCCTTGAAAACTTGTTTGCTGCTGTCATGCTGAGGGAATTAATAGATTAGACATTAACCACTAACATTTTTGAGGTATCCCCCCAAATACAGCATTTACCAAGAGAGCAGAGCATCCCTCAATTTCCTAATAAAATATGAAAAACTTCATTTCAGATCAAGGTTGTTTGCAACAGCTTCTGAAGCGATGTTTTACATGGAGGAGTTACCTCATAAATGACTCTGAGGCAGTCCACTCATAAGTGGACTCTGCCTTTAAATTAAACCTGAATTATTACCAGTAAAAGGAAAAGGGAATAAGTGACAATAGGCAAAACAGATTGGATGCAATTACTTCTGTTATATATTTTCGGGGTTTGTTAATGTATTATAGAATCATGTAGACTTCCATATATACTTTTGAAACTATTTTGTACATGTTAAAAGTATTTTAAAAGGAACAAATAAATAATTTAGAAATTCAAATTATACCCCTTCAGGGGATATAATTTAGATTTCTACATTTTTTGCCTGTTCCCACAAAAACATTTATTATCCAGTCATCAGGTATTTATTAAAAATTGCTACATATTAAAGTTGAGGGGAAATAGGGAGAAGTTGGTAAAAGGGTATAAACTTTCAGCTATAAGGTAAATAAACTCTAAGGATCTAATGTATGACACAGTGACTATAGTTGCTAATGCAGGGAAAAAAAGAAATAAAATTGTGTAAGATAGGCAAAAAATAAAATGATCAGAATTGCTTTAAAGGATGCATTAAATTCAGAAGAATCTCTCTTGTAGCTACTGGACTTTATGTTATATATAAGGTATTTGAGAAATCATGGAGTTGAACACTTTTTTCATAAGTCAATCAATATCAGAACAGAGTCCCAGCCCTCAAAAATATCAGAATATTCTAGAGGAGACACAGAAGTAAAATAATAATCATAATATTATGTAATACATTTATATTACAAATATGCTCCAAATAGTAAGGAAGTTCAGAGGAAATGTTCAGAAGAGGACACTTAACTCAGTTGAAGAACTTCCAAAAGGAGATGATTCTTGAAATAGATCTTAAAGGAGTCACAATGGGAAATAAGTTTATCTGAACAAAGGGAAAGCACGGTAGACGTGGCATTCGAAACTATAAACAGAAGGGTTGGACTAGATAATTTGTAGTAATATGATGAGAGATTTGGTTAGAAATGTGGGCTGATACCAGAATATCAAGGACTCCTTGTAAGTCTAAACTTTTTGCTAAAGTCAATTAGGAGCAAATAAAGGATTAAAATAAAGGTGTAAAAGTTTATTTAAAAGTTTGGCTGAAAACAATATGGAGAATTAATTGAAGGGAAGCTAAATTGGGACAAGGAGACTAAATAGAATGAGAAGAATTTTATAGTTCTTCAGAAGAAATTTATAACTTGTAGCCAGTTATTTTTAATGGTATGTAATACCTACAAGAAAGACTAGCAAATTCATGAACCAGAGCTTAACTTAAGCTATTTAGTAGCTTAAGTCACGTGCTGGCTTGAGTAAATTGATATGCATTGACTATGTCTGCAGCTACCCCAGACTTGACTTGACTACCCTCACGTCTCTACTATGAACTGCAAATTATACAGTTGATCCTTGAACAACTCAAGGGTTAGGGGCATCGACCCTCCCTGTGGTCGAAAATCCATGTATAACTTTATAGTCAGCTCTCCATATACCCAGTTCCTCTGTATCCACGTTTCTGCATCAGTGGATTCTACCGAAGGCAGACACTGTAGTACAGTTGACCCTTGAACAACATAGTATTGAACTGCATGGATCTGCTTATACAAGAATTTTTTTCGATAGTAAATACAACTGTACCACACAGATATGGAAGAACCGCATTTACAGAGGGCCAACTATAAGCTGTATACGGATTCCGGTCTGTGCAAAGGGCTGGGCCAATGATACTGTACAATTTACAATTAAAAAAAAAAGTATAAGTGGACAGTCCAAACCCATGTTGTCCAAGGGTCAACCATATTCATTTCAAATGCATTTTGAGAAATGTAAATAATCGTACTCATTTCTAGGAACTAATAACTGGAAGAAAAATACTTCATTTTCAATACAATATTAATTTTGGCAAGATTAATTAGCAAATTTTTCTTCCCTCCTGTGGAATATCCATCGTTTTACCTTCAGATGTTCTACAAACATCACATTATCTATTTCAAAAGTGTTCCTACAATTACTTAAGGTAGCTAAAGTAATCCCTGGTAGAGCTGCAGTCAGGGACATCTCTAATGTCATTCTACACGGAACTATTCATTTAACTTTTTACTAAAGAGTCAGACGAATGGGTTAAAATCTTTTTCTATGCATTATCTGTATAACTTTGGACAAATTATTTAAGCTCTCTGTGCCTCAGTTTCGTCATCACTAAAATAAATATAACAGATGCCTAATTGAGTTTGTGTAAGGATTCAACGAGATAGCCTCTATAAGGTGCTTAGCATAGTAGCTGTCACTCAGTAAGCACCCAGTAAATAAATCTGAGGTTTTATTGGCTTTGGAGGATAGAATTTTTCTTGGAAAAAAAAAATCATTAAATGGAGAAAAAAAAAGAGCTATATTCCTGCTGTATTCCCACAGCAAGGAATGAACAAGCATTAGTGCCCATTTGAAAATATTGGCTTAGAGAAAAATTAGAAATCTTCTGAGACTAGCTTCACACAAGATTTACCTTAAAAAAAAATTTTACCTTAAAAGAAATGACCTCATTGTAGGAAGAAAAAAACAATCAAACTAGAAAGATATAAATATTGGAATTCATGTTATTCATGAAATGTAAAATCAGAACTTTTAATCAAGGAATATAAACATCATCAATATCTCTAGTAAGTAGTAAGAATAATGCAATTCAATCTAAGAAAGAAAGATAGACAAAAATAAACAAAAAGGGAAATAATTCTCCAGTGTTAAGGTACAGATCCTTGTCACCAACAATTTCAAGAATTTAAATCTGCTCTCAATTATTTTTCCAAAACATTAGTATATATGAAAGCTACATCTTGATAGTTTACTTAATATTTAATGAAAAATATATAAACTATGAATTCATAATACAGTTAATACAAAATAGCTTTCCCTTATATTTTCAATATTTAAATATGAGGAATTCTTTTAAACATATCAACCATACAGAAATGGATTTATTTACTTTCTGTTTAGTTATAAAATTTCTTAGACAAAGATTGAAGAACAAATCTAATAAACATAATTTCTTTACAAGAACAAAGATTGTAATTGAAAAGATTAACATCTTTTTAGTTTTCTTATTTTTCGTTTCTAAATTGTAATTATTGCATCATGTATAGTACATAGAATTGATTTTCACATCTGTGATGGTTTTTATAGGCAAGACATGCAAATAAATGACTGGCCTTCTCAGAAGCAAAAGGCAACCGGTCTAACAAAGTTCCAGAGTTAAAAGGAAAACTTCCCAACGTGAAATTTAATATAATAGGGGTTTGTATGTTAATAAATGTGTAGAGCAGTTTTCTGTGGAAGCAGATTTATTTGTGTACCTGCATAGGATCACTTATTTATAATCCTTTACAGCACAGTTTCCAAAACTTACATCATACTAATGCGATCCTACTTCATACTTACACACGAGTTTTTGAAGTGATATTCATACAGGGTTATTAGCCACAGTCCACATACACACTAAATGATGCCTGCACACAAAAATAAACAGAAGTTACTTTCCCTAGGCTGCATACTTACCAGGCTGCCCAGAGAACACAGAAATGTTAACTGCTCTTTTGCCTAATAGCATATAGGAAAACGTATATCTGAGACCATCTGGGAATCAAACTAATATGATTCTTTACAAACAGGGATTCGGAATCATTCAGAAGTTGCCATTCTCCACTTTTTCACCCTCAGCTTCAATTTCAGGTGCTGTCGTAGGGCTCCTCTGAGTGTGCACTAAATATTAAGAATGTCTTCTGTCATCTCTAAGCTGTTTGCTTGTTGCAGAAAGCACATCATCTTGGAAATAAAAATTCACTGAGCAAAGAAGTTCTCCACAATCTCTTCTAACAGGAGTGAGTTTAGGAGAGCAGGAACCCTGCTACCCAGTGACTGCTGAGGCATAAATGGTCCTGGAATATTTTTCAAGCCCAAATACGTGGGAAATAGCTTGCTTCCATTGTTCAGAACGACTGACATTTTGAGGCTAGCTGTAAGTTTAGGAACATTATTTCCATTTCAAGACGTGGCAATCAACTCCTCATTTACTTATTGCTAGTAAAGAAGTGGACTTTAGTATTATCATTTTATTTAGTCACCTTCATTATATGCTGGCTAAGACATAGGTTACATAAAAATCAAGTTTCATTCATAAGAACTTCAACAGTTTAGCCCCAGACTGATCAGATTGCAAAAGTGTTAAAAATACTTCACTGATTTCATTAACTAAGAATTTAGCAAGACAGAATTTAATTTTTATTTTACCTTAAAATTTAAAGTAAAGCAAATACCATAAACAAGTAAGTAATGCTATATTTCCAAGGTCAGATATTAAATTAACATTTTGAAAAGAATTTCTACTGTGATTATTTTGGAAGGCGAGTGGGGGAAGGAACATTTCTATGTTATGGAAAGATTGGTGGTGCTTTTGTTGCTGTTGTTCCTTCTGTCCGTCTGTATGTCATGGGTTTCTGTTCCCTTCTATTCGTCCACTATAATGTGACCAACTGGCATACAGTGAATATTTGCAAAAATCACAAATTCCCTTCCTTTGAACAGATAGAGTCTATTTTTACTCAGATTATGAGAGGTTCTGTATATGTTCAGAACGACATAAAGAATTTCACAGATAAATCTACTTTCCGTGGTGTGTACCTTTTAGTTGCAATGTAAAAACTGGGATAGGTGAACACAATTCTTATTCATAAATATGAATCGTTATGTTTTCCTGTGACTTATACTTTCTTGTGAAATAGACTGCAGAAATCCCATAGCCTTTTTCAGGTCTCTAATTTTCGAAAAGTACAAATGAGAAATACGAGAAAAGAAACTACTGCACAGTAACTGAAAAGTAGTTTTTTTTTTCCTCCTGGAAACAGCTGTTTTTAGAGCAGTCTGGCTTCCCCTGCTGGAGCTGATGAGGTCACCATCACCTCCATCAGCAAAGGAAGTTAAATTCCTTCAATGGCTTTGTGTGCCCAAATTCTCAATTTAGGAAAATAAAATTTTAGTTTAATTTAATTATGAAATTATGAATAATTCACATTCTAGCCTGTGCAACCGTGTGAAGGACAGTGTCAGTCTACAGTATGGTCTTCTTTCTCTTATGCTATGCATGCAAATTTGAATGTGTGGCTTATAGACTGTGTTTCATGACTTATCAGAGCTTTGGATCAATTACAACAAAACCTCATCTCTGGTCTTATTCCCGGAGATTTACTTACAGGCAAACTGAGGTAAGGAAGCCAGTCTTTCAGGTTCATAAAGTTTCATCAAAGTGAGTGTTCTAAGTCATTTCTTGCCAGGTGATCACAGTTTTTTTTTTTATGTTTTAGCCTCTGTAGAAATTTAACAGTTGTGACATTTCCTTTAGATATTTTATTTTCCTAAATTGAGAATTTGGGTGATGTTTTAAAAGCAAAACAGTACCCCCAACTAAATGATTCATATGAATAGGTATATAGAGAGTGCATTTCATAACATAAAATTATATATAAGCACTATTTTGTTAAGACTTCAGATTTAACTCAATCCTTGAGGCATGGTCTGTGTAAGATCTATAGACTTCAGTAACAAAAGGTGTTACCTTCAGTGAAATAACATAAAATCAATAGATGTTTTAATACATATTTTACATATTTTTGTGAGCTTCTAAAAGTGCATGCAATTTTTGTGCTGGAAATAGTATATTAATTCACATTTCCTAAATGTTACCTAGTACAACATATCACATCTGATTTATAGGAGAAAACAGCCTCATTCTCTCTAAAAGCATTCTGGAAACATTTTGTGTTTTAATAATTAGGTATCCCTTTTATTTAAATGGGTAAATAAATGCCTTATATTTACGACTACATTTGAAAATGAGAAAACTAAGAATATGTCTTGATTTCTCAAGAAAGAAATCCCACTAGACCTTCAGGACCACTTCATTCATTGACTCAATGCATTCTACCTCATTCCTTTTTATATTTTAGATAATTAGAGGATCCATCTCCTCCAGCAGCCACGCAGCGTGGCAAGAATTAATGAACATGCAATGAGTGAATGTGACAAGAGACTTCAACACTTTACTCTGCCTTACGAAGATCAGTTATGAGCAGGAAGACACATCTGAGATGGGGAACTCAGTAAATAGTATGACCTTGGAGTCGTTTTTCTCCTCTGGCCCAAATTTCCTCACATTATGAATGATCGGGTTGGGTGGGAATCCCAAGTGTCAGATTGGTGGCTGGTGGGCTGAACTAGCCAACAAGATGCTCTGTTTTGTCAAATTGAAAACGTGCTCACTGCATCAGAATCCCAGAGACCTTGCTGCTGTCTTACCTCTAGTCACCCACACACGTACAGTTGCCTAATCTGGCATTGGGTTTACCACTTTTGTACCAGATGATGTTTAAAGACCTCGCCAACCCTAACACTCCAAGATTTTTAATTCACCACACTAATTTCCAAGCTAGAATCTTATCCTGCAAAATTATGTACAAAAAAGCTTCTATACAGACTGAGATCATGTACTTAGGAGACTTTAAAAATTTGTTCCCAATATTAGGAAAGCAATGAACTCTATATCCAATTGAATGAAAGAAACTGTATAATTGAGGAAATTGTTGCTAACGTGTAATTGCTGAAAAGTTAGACTTTCTGTGGGTAGTGAATCTGTTCATTAATTGGAGAAATAGAAAGCATTTTCAAATTTCTGCAAATATATCTGACTTTAAGGGAAAACAAACATGTACAGTAAGCTTAGTCCAAAAAAGAATGCTGTCAATGACAGGAAAAATCATAATGATGACTGAGTTCAGCCTCTAAAGAAGAGATAAATAAGTTATTCTACCATAACTTAAAATACATTGAATCTCATTTCAGAAAAATTGCCTTTCAATGAATAACGTTATGAAGAGAAATTTGAATGAGACAGTAATACAATGGAAAAAAGCAAAACAAAATTATTCATATTAATTTTATAACAAATAGGGAAGGTGAGTGTTAGGATATACTTGTTTTAAAAGCAATATAATTCATCTTCAATGAATGTTGACAAAATAGCTTCAAAATTGCATCACACTAAGGCATGTTGTGCAGGCATTTAGTTAGGAATTTCCTGACTTTGGCCCCTAGATGACCTCACAGCTAAATGGTTAAAGCAAACTAAAAGGAACTTAAATCTTGCATGTTTATGGTGCCATTCCTACTTTATTTATTTATTTTTTGTTAGCTTGGATTAATAAAAACCAGGTATTATACTGAAGGGCAACTGTAATTCTTTGAAATGTTACATTGGACAAAAATCAGATACTCTTTTCAGTTTTCATCCCTTTTTTTGATGCTTTTTTTGTCAATTTAAAGTGTAACAGCATTAACTTAATGAAGCTGGAGCCACAGCTTAAAAGAATATCATAAATTGACTTATTCCCTAAATTCAAATGAAAGTTGACAGTTGAACCTCATACCATAAGAGAATTCTTTATTCTATTCTATGTTAAAGAATTATTTAAAATATATTAAAAGTTAAGTGAAAATAGAAAATAGACATTTTTTTCATTTGCTTTTGTAAGAATGGTCATGGTAATGTAATTCTTAACCAACCACAGTTTGTCAGAGCATGAATAACACAAAAGCGGGTATTATTTGATGTATTTGGTATATAGAGAAGGAAAAAATATCTTCTGTATAATATCTGTTGCATCTGGAGGTTCATAAATTTCTCAGCAACATTCTCACACATTTAGATTGACAGTACAAACAATATTAGAATTCAACAGAAAAAATTCAACGTTCTATTTACTAATCTTTAATGAAATATTCATTGAATCTCACATTTTTAAAAAAGAATATGATCTTCCAACAACTTCATCAGAAACCATTTGAAAATCGAAGTTTCTATCTGAGAAGCAATTTTCTTTAAAGCACATTTCTATCGTTCTAAATTCCCTTGAGCCTTATTTTAAGAAAAGATCAGATTCATCTTACCTAAAGAAGAGCTATTCCAAGACTCAGGAAAGTAAGTTTCTACCATTTCAACCTGTAACATGGCCTTAATCTTTTTCATTTGCATTTCAAAACTTCTCGGTCTCAAAGGAAAAAAAAAAAAAAAAGGCAAATGTATCTTGTTTATCCCTTCCTGCTGCCTTCAATTTCAGTGTATCTAGTCACCAAAAAAAAATCATCATTTATGGCATTAACATGTATCGTTAAGGACCCAAGGCCATCTGTGCACATTCGTTTACATTCGGAAGGCCCAGAGCCTATCTTTAATACCTGAACGGTCACATCAGGACCAGGTCTAAAGTACTGAACAGATGAAGCCCAAGATACCAGTTGCCCTAGTTTCAAAGCAGCCACAAGTGATTTATAAATCATTTTCAGAGAACCCTGCCAGTTTCCACCAGCTAAAGAGGGACCCCGGGCATGTCACGATATGGCAGATAGTGCGGTAGCTAAAATGAAAAAGAGCTCGATTCAAACCTGGGCTACAGTCATGGCAAAATACACTTAGCTCTCTGCTTTCCCCTTCGGTCGGTGCTCTGTACTGAAAGAGGAGTCCATAAATGTTAAAGACATTACAACTTCAAACTTTCACTTTTAATACATAGTCAAGAAAAAGAGAGTCAACCACTGCCTTCCTTAAGAGTTTCTAGAGTGGATAAATAAAAATTAGACAAAATCTATTTTACTGTATACTCTCTGGCACAGTAATTTATTACAAATGACTTTCAAATGTACATATATCACCTCATGTAATTTTATACCCTGTTCTCATATGTAGGCATGTCTCTTAGCCCCAGTTTGGGGACGAGGAAGTCAAGACAGGTGGTTGAATTTCTTAGGGCATGGAACAGTGGTTAACTCAAGCCAAACCAGGTGTTTTGGTGCTAAGCTCTTTCCACAACACGGTATTTACTTTCTACGATAAATAGCCCACCCTGATTAATTCCAAGAATCAGAGGTTATGTAAATCAAATACTAGAATATTGAAAATTCTGCTTCCACTGGTTTAATGTCTGTATGTAAATAAATTTGCCACTCTCTGTTTGTTCTCCAGTTTCCTGACTAAGCAGAACCCTATGTCTCTCATTCATTTTTAATATTCTTGAGATTACTCAATATGTGGGTGGACCTTATACATATATTCATTTCTCCTGAGGTTTCACTTCTCCTATGTCACTGTTTTCAAAGTGGGTACCATAAGGCTCTACATGTTTTTCAAAGGTACTTCAGGGACCACTGTGCAAGATCAGTTGTGGGGAGCCAACCAGGAGAGATTTGGGCTACTTCAACTTTTCTTTTATATATTGAGGTTTATATATACTATATCAGTTTACAAGAGGATTTCATAGGAAGGAAGGAGGGAAAAGGGGAGGGAAGGAGGGAGGGATAGGAAGGGAAGAAAGAAAGCAAATAGACACTATTCTAGAGGGTGTTAAGGTTAATGAGAAATTTGAATTTGGAATCAGGAAGCATCAGTTTTGAGGTTTTCATGATAAGAAATATAAAAAATAAGTCAGAGAGCGGGATAAAGTATTCATAATACTGAATCCTGTTCCATGCAGGTTTGATGACCTGTCTGACATCTTAGGAATACAGGTAAGCTCTGAATGTCTTAAAGGTGCACCAAAGAAGCTTTTCCTCTCAGGTGACAGGCTTTACCAAAAGAAAAGTCTATGCAGTACTTCAAAGAGTGTCCAGCTTCTTGGATACCTCCAGGGCCTGGGATCCTGCAAAAGTTACAATTTTGCTAATACAGGTCTCTCCCACACCTTTGTTTCTGGCACCAAACATGCTTATAGAAGCTCCAAAGAATGTTCATTATTTTCTATAATATGCCAGCAGGGGTTAGCAGTGAGAGGTATCACCTAAAACAGTGGTTCTCAGCCATGGGTAATTTTGCCATCCCCCACCAGCCAGGGGACACTTAACAGTGTCTGGAGGCTAGTATTTTGGGTAGAGGACAGAAATAATGCTGCTAAATATTCTACCTGCACAGAATAGTCTCTCCAAACAAAGAATTAGCCCGGCAAAAATGTCAATGGTGTCAAGGTTGAGAAACTCTGATCTCAGATCCCAGAACTGTGAACTTGATTCTAAAGTCATTACTTGGACTCCTTCACATAATTCTATGTTCTCCACATCTGAGCTTCGTTGTGAATTTATAGAGGATATCTGCTACAGTTATAATTGGTTGTGTATGGGGCAAGAGGAGGCAGGATGAATTAAAATGTATCTGTGTTCCAGGGAGACCTTAGGAAATTAAAGAGAAAGTATGGAGGCAAAATGCCATTGGTCCAAATGGCTCTAGCGTTGTCAGTCATTTTGGAGACCATTTGAAACAACATCCCCTAAAGCTGTATTAGTGGGTTTTGCATATTATAGAAGTTTAGTTAAATTGAAAATGTTCCTCTTAACACTTTTTGACATTCTTCTTTGACATGCTTTTTTGTTTCTGAGATTCATTCATGTTGTTTTATATATATATGTGTGTATAATTTTTCAAATTTTATTGCTATATAGTATCCCATTGTATGAATATACTCTAGTTTATTTTTCTGTTCCACTGCTGTGAATATTTGAGTTGTTTCCAGTTATTTACCATTAAAAAAGATTCTGTTAAAAACCTTTTTGTTGGTGTCTTTTGGTACACTTATCAAAAAAATGTTTTCTTAGGTATATATACCTCAGAATGGAGTTGCTAGGTCATAAAGTATAACTATATTCAAGTTTATTAATTATCTCAAAAGATTTTCCAAAATAATTGTGTCAACTTACATGCTGACAAACAGGTCAAAAGTGTTCTGGTGATCTACATCTTTATCAGGATTTGATATTGTCTGACTTTTAAATTTTTTAAATTTAACTCATTTTGTTTTAATCTTCATTGCTTTGATTACTAATTGGGTTGAGCTTTTCCCTTTATATGAATTAGCCATTCTTGACTTTATTCTTTTTATGTGTGTGTGAGGTGCCTGATGGAGTTTTTGTCCAATCTTTCTAATGACTGCATCACTTTGCCTAGTTAATTTGTAATTTGTACATTCTAATCCTTTGTTTTACATGTTGCAAACATTGTCTTCAATGTGGTGGCTTGTCTTTTTACTCTATTTCTGTTAACTTTTGATACAGATGCTCTTTTTTATATGTTAAAATTTATCATTATTTTCTTAAATTGATTGCACTTTTTGCATCTTGTTTAATAAATCCTTTCCTACCTCAAGGACATAAATATATGCAAATATATTTTCTTGTAAAAGTTTTATAGTTCTGCCTGTCACATGTTGGTCCTTTATTCCCTAGAATTAATTTTTGTGAAATGTGAGGTAGGATCCATTGGGTTCTTTTATATTAATAACCAATTCTCCCAGCCACATTTAATGAAAAAGTTATCAGTCTGCACTGATCTATAATAACAGCTTTGTCATAAATCAAATTTCCATGTTAAATGAGTGTGTCTCTGAGCTCTATAGTTTGTTCTATTGGTAAATTAATCTATCCTTTAATTAACATCCTACAGTCTTAATTACAGTAGCTTTGTAATTAATCTTGATATCCAGAGGGTAAATTACTCCCACCTTTCAGTTCCTCTTTGGGATTTCTTGTGCTGCTGTTGGGCCTGTGCTCTCCCATATCTATTTTAGAATGCACTTGTCAAATTCACATAAACACACACACCTGGGTGCACTGGTTGGGATACTGATTAAGTTTGCTTTGAGTGTTGAGATTAATTTTTGTGGAAAACAGGCTTCTAAGACTTTCTTTTTCATAATGTCTTTTTCATAGAGTCTTTTAAAGTATTTCAAAAATATTTTTATATATTTATTCCTAGATAATTTTAATATCTAAAGGATTTAGAAAAAGTATCAAATATACTTTTTGCTTGTTTTGGTGCATTTGATTGCATTTGAAATGCAGCTGATTTTTGTATATTAATTTTGTATCTAGTCACCATAAAGGCTTTTATAATTCCAATGATCTAGCCACTAAATTTTTTACAATTTGGAAAACAATGCCATTTTTATTTCATCCTTTCAGACCTTATGTCAATTATTTCTTTTTCTTTTATTACTATGCTCTCTAGGTCAATATTATCATGAAGTTTGCTCTAGTTTTGGGGAGACTGAGGGGAGAGGGTATATATACCATTCATAAAAGTAAGAAAATGACTTTCCTTTTTTTGTTTATCAATGTTTTTGGTTTTGTTTTATCATACTGCATGTTGAACTTTTTGATATTTTATCTATGCATTTGATTTTTTTCCCTTTAATCTGTAAATGTGGTAAATTGTACTATATTAATTCTTAATTAGCCAAACATAATAGTTCAAACACAATAGAAGTTCCAGTTCCAGCTGGTAATTAGGTTGCAAGATTCTCTTCTCTCCTCCACAGAGCCATTTAGAGACAAGTTGACAGTGACCCTTTAAACTTCAGTTCATGGCCTCTAAAGTCATTCTGGTGCCAGTAATCCTGATTGCAATCCATAGGAAGAGGTAAGGAACTTGGTGAAGTGCCTGTGAGGGTGGGGAGAGGGGTATAGGCCAGACTAGGAATTTGCACTTACCAGTTCCTCTCACATTCTCTTGGGTAAAATTCAGCCACATAGGATATAATCTTTAGTACCCAAGAAGAAGTAAGCATAAATTGAGTGAGAAACCACCCTGCTATATGAGATGAATCATCTGAATTGATTTTCTAATATTCAGCCAATCTTTTATTGATAAATGGGCTCAACTAGATGTATTACGTTTTAAATTCTAATCTTGATTCAAGTAGCTAATAATTTTATAGGATTTTTGCACCTTTTTACAAGACAGAGATTGGTCAAAAATTTCCTGAACTAAATAAGACTTTACAATTATTGTTTGCATGGTCAATATTCAGTTTTCTTTCTTCATATATTGACTTTTATCCTGCTGGGTTTTCATGTTTATTGGGAATCTTTTTCTTTTCTGAAGAAATATAGAGTTAGAGATATAGTGCAAGTTTACTGGAAATGATGTTTTTGATTATCTTACTTCATTTTTGAAAAATATTTACACTGAGTGTAGAATCCTAGGCTAGCAGTTATTAGTTTCATCTTGTTAAGTATTCATTCCATATTCTTCTGCCTTCAATCGTTTAAGTTGAAATGTCAGCTATCAGTATAACTATTCCCCCCTGAAGGTAATAAGTCTTTTTCCTCTTTATGCTTTTAAGATGTTTCTCTTTGTGTTTGGTTTTCAGCATGTATTTTGAAACTCAGTTATCAATAATATACATACTTAGAATTATTATGTCTTCTTGACTCACGAAAAGGTACATTACTGAGCATAAAGATGAATATCTCATAATGCATACTAAATTGTCTGCTATTAATATAGTGATTTCAGATTTTCTTTGATTTCTTTTTGCATAGTATATTTTTTCCATCCTTTTAGTCTTAGTGTATCATTTCCTTTTATCTAAAGTTTGTTTCCTATAACCAGTACATAAGTTGATTCTTGCTTGTTTTATCCAATATGATTTCTCTGTCCTTTATTTTACTCTGATAGAGTAAATCCCTGTGACACACATAGGAGGCCCACAAAGTTTTTGAGAGTATATATCAGTAGACACTCTGCCGGCATGCTCTGAAAGGGACAGAGAGAAGACAAAAGGGAAAAAAAAAAAAAAAAAGACCATCAGATTCCCAAAATTCTACATGCAGGAAGAAGGCTTATGAAACTACTCAACTTTGTACATGTTCTATCTTTCATGAGAAAGGAAGGATGACTCCAAGTGGGGAGCAGTGGGCCCAGAAGGCAGAGCCTCAGACCACAAAAGATTATTCCCAAGCCTTGAAGTCCAATAGGATTTGGATCTAATAGGGTTTGCCCAGTTGGATTTCAAAATTGCTTGGGACCAGTGACTCCTTTTTTCCTTTAATTTTCTCCCCTTTTGAATGGGGATGTCTATAAAAAGAATTGAAGAAACTTTAAGCAGAAAGAAACCAGGATTGATTATTTACCATGCAATTTATTTCTTTGTTTAACTTCATGTTATCATCTAGTATCATTTTTCTTCTGCCTGAGGAACTTATTTTAACATTTCTTAAAGTATGGAGCTGCTAATGTCAAATTCTCTCAACTCAGTATTTCTGAAAATATTTTTGTTGCATCTGTAAATATTAATTTAATATTAATTAATTATAATTATTTTAAAATTATTTGATAAACAATTCTTGGTTGACTTTCATTTCAGCATTTTAAAGTTATACTACTACTTTCTTGCTAATGGATTTCAGACAAGAAAGGCATAGTCATTTTTACCTGTATTCCTATGTTCATAAGGTGTCCAAGTAGAAATTTAATCAATATCTTTACCTTCTTTCCAAACTTTTGAATACCCACACTCTCTCCAATTTCTCACATACCTTGTGCTTATGATAGAGCTGTTATGTATTTCAGTGCTGTCTTATGTCTTATTTTTACTCTTTATGCCATTAGTATTGTTGTTTTAAGAAGTCAATATTTATCTAGAATTACCTGTGTAATTCTCAATTTATTTGCTTTTTATTTCTTTTTTCATCACAGACCTTCCATTTGGAATCACTTTCCTTCTGCCAGAAATAAACTGGAATTTTCTCTAGTAGGTTTGTTTGTGTCAATCTCTCTCACTTTGTATTTGTTTAGAAGCTTTAGTTTGCCCTTTCTCTTGAAATATATTCTCAGTTTTCAGTTATTTACTCTTAGAACATTGAGCATTGAATATGCTTTCTTCGGTCTTCAATTTTTTTGAGAAGGAAATTGTTATTGCAATTGTGACTTCTCTAAAGCTAATCTATCTTTTGTCTCTGGCTGCTTTTAAGATATTTTTTCTTTGTCTTGGTGTCTGGAATTTAACTTTGATGTGTCTGGGTATATTTTAAAGTTTTAATCTTGCTTAGGAATCATGGTATTTTTGCCCCAGTGCACTAGTTAAAGAGCCTGAGCTGAAACACATATTAAGTAGTCATGTTTTAGTTGGGAAACAATACCCCAGAATGGAAAGAGTGAGGGGAAAAACAAAGTGAGGCAGGGAAGGATGGGAAACAATGCAAGGTGATGCTTCACCGTTCTGGCGTAGGATTCACATGGTGTTGCAATGTGAGACAGCCAATAGTTCAGCAGGTATGTCTGCTCAATGACTCAGGACTTCTCAGATTGGCTAGTGGGGGAAAAAGTGCCTTAGAGCAGTACCTTAGAGGGGAGGAAGCATAATTGTACAGATTGCTCCTATTTCTTGTATCCCATTGGTAAAAATTTGCCCTAATTACAGTTTAAATAATCCAGCCCCATTGACAAGAAGCTTAAAAAGCCAGATCACCCATCCTGCTACAGTGTAGTAGTTGATACAAGTCAAAAGTTTCAGAGAGAGCCAGAGGTTTCAAGATCCCTCTGGCTGTGCAATGTCAGCCAAAAGCGAGGGCTAGTATTTCCAAGCAGGTAATTGGCTATCCAGGCAATGGATCTACCTAGGTCCACCCAGTGTCTATTAGCTGTGCCAGTGCTTGAAGTAGAGTCAAGGGCTAAGCATCAAGGAGACAGACAAGGCTGAGAGTGTCCAGGGGAATATATTAAGATGTTCCTGACACAATTAGAATTCTTCTATAGGTGGTGTCATTCAGTAATTCTAGAAAATTTTCAACCATTACTACTTCAGATGTTGGCTCTTCCAAGTTTGCTTGTTCTCTCTCTCCCTCTCTTTCTCTCTCTCTCTCTCTCTCTCTTCCCCTTCTGGAATACCTATTGAAGCTTATGTTAGCATATCTCTTTCAGATTTTCTGCCCTTTCTCAGTGTTGTGTTCTAGATAATTTCATCAACTCTAACTCCCTGTACACTAATTTTCTCTTTAGGAAAATCATTATCTGTCAAACACTTTCAGTTTTTTATATCAGTTATTATATTTTTATTTCTTGAAGTTCTATTTAGATGTTTATCTATTTAGATCTTTATAAAATCTGCTTTGTCATTTTTTATACACCCAAGTTTTTACTAATGCTAATTGGCACCAAGAGTGCCAATCCTTTTTTGATTCTTTAATTATATTATATATGTTTAGTTTATATTATGGAAGTATGAAATTCTCACAATTACAACTTCTGGCATATTTCTGTATATAATTTTTCTCTGTTTTGCTGTAGCCTCTCACGGTTCCTTGTTTTTTGGATTTTTTAAATTTTTTAATAATTTTTATAAATTGAGCTCATGCATCTTGGAATTAATCTGTGAAATTCTTTGAGGCTTGAGATGAAGTTGTGTGCTTCTGAAAAAAAGGATTTGCAATTATTTCTCCGAGGAACCTGGGACAGTATAAGCCCAAGACCATTTAAGATGTTTTGTTTTTTTGTTTTGTTTTGTTGCACCAACTAACTAGTATGGATTTCCATTGCAAACCCGTGGTGTGAGTGATGGCTGTAGCAATGAATTCTTAAGGAATTTTTTTGTTCCTAGTCCAAGGTTTGATACACCACTTTTCATTTCAGACCCATGATGGGAGGAGTGTTAAGTTTATGTATAATTAATTAAATTGAGAGTATGTACTTTGAGTGCCAATTTTAGGAGTGCTCACTTTAAGTTTTCTCCATTGAAAGGGACCTGGGTTTTGTCTGATGTCCCTCAAGCCCCCAAATAAGCATAAAAACTGAAGTTTAGCCCCCAAATAAGCATAAAAACTAAAGTTTAAGTTCACTTATGCCATCTTCAGTATTCATCTTTTGACTGGCGTGTTCTGCACTTTCTTGCCAAATTATTGAGACACTTAAGAAAATTATTTTAATATTTCTTCAGCATGTTTAATTGTTTTCAGCCAGAAAGTAAACAAGTCAGGGGTCCTAAAATGCTTCATCCAAGGAATTGGAAATCTACCTCACTTTTAAATAGCATATTTTTGTCATAGAGGCAATGAACTAATCAATAAATACTATGCCTACTATCTATATTTTGGTGAGGTTATACCATTTAAAGTATCAGAGTAAGGATATCTTTCATATTCTGCAAGAGAAATTTCTAGTCCAGCGTTTCTACCACTTAGGTCATTGTGATACTTAGAAAAAAATTTTTCTTCTTAATTCAAGATAGAACAATGGAGCTTGAAATGGGCAAGTTATTTTTTTAAAGGTGAATAAAAAGAACATATCAGAAAAAGCCAAAGTAGTAAAATGGAAAATCCCAGTCAACCTTCAGACACACTCATATTCACCCAACGAGAAACAATTGTTCACTTGCAAATTACGTTTTCTCAACTTGCATAATGATTTCTCATGAATGAACTATCACAACCTAATTTTGCAATGGCACAATTGATCCTGCATTGCATCCAAGTGAGTCATTCTTCATAAGGTAGGCAAAAGATTTGAAGTTAAAATACCATGACCAACAACAGCTCAAAGAGATCCTGTCTCAATGTCTTTAAAGGAAATGAGGTTTATTTTCTATCGGTGTTTCCATACTTAGGAAAGTTAACAACTTATTTGAGATGGCACTCCATAACCAATGCTTAACAGGAAGACATTGCAACATTACCCAAATATAACCTATTAACTCTTAATGAGCTCTATTTTTTGTATAACACTCCATGAAAATGTGAACCCTCCAAAAAGGTAATGTGTAAAATGTAATTTTGCTGTCATTTTTAATGTAAATTAAGTATAAAATTTCCTGTATCCCAGTGGGTATTTTCGTTTCCCCGATTAATCAGGCTGTTTTGTTATAATGTACACACCTTGAAAAGAAATTTCATGAACATGATAAAAATCATCTCACCGAAGTAGGAACCAAGTACTTGCCATGAAACATTAATGCTAATATCTTAGTTGTTGCTGATTAGAGTGTAAGTTCTACACTGAGCTCACTTTGCTTGCTAAATTTGTACGTCAGGGGAAACTATCCCAAACCCTTCAGAATATTGTCTTACTTTTGTCACCTTTATTACTGAATGCTTTTATTTGGTGCTCACAAAATACTAAATATTTGGATCAGATTTTTAAATTTCAGATGGCAACACAGAAATACTGTCAAACTGACAACTTAAATTGAAACAGAGCACAGCTTTTATAGCATTTAAGAGACCTAAAGATTAGTTAATTCATGTCCCTCACTTTACAGATAAGTAAATAAAAGTCCAAGTTTGCAGTGTTGGTAATGGCTGGAATTAGAACCTAAGATTTTGTGTACTCGGCACTCACTATTTCATAAACCATATCATATCAGCACCGATTCAAAATCACATCATTTCAAACCTACCAGATGTCAGTCTCACCTGTGCTTCTGATTGAAGATTTTCCCACAGAGACACAGAAGAAATAGAAGCCTGAAAGTGAGGCGTGAAAATCAGAGGTCTTTTGCATTAAACTTAACCTGAATTCTGTATAGCCTGAGGACCTTCAGCAATCACTTTAAGTATCTACCCTATATTTGTGCTAAAACAAATCACTTCAGGCTTTGTGAATTTATAGGCAGCAAGTGGCATGAGGGGAAAATGAACCCAGTCTACCCTCATTGCTTTGATTGGTTCTAGAAACTTCCTTGACTGACTTTTTACATAAATTAAATAGAAAGAGTGCACTAACCCTTATCCAGAAAACATCCTTGTAAAATTACTATTTTTTTTGTGAAAATTCATGGAATCACAGAACATTGAAAGAACTGTGAAATAATCTCATGAATCTACTTGATTCATTTTATAAGTGAGAAGACAAAAGGACATAAAGGTAAAAAAGAAAAGGACGTAAAGGTTAAGGTTCTTGTTCAAGTTTATGCAGTTAGCTATTAACAAAACTGGAATTAAAATGAAAAGCGTCAGACGATCTGGACAGGTTATTAATTTTCCTGTTTTTAGAAACAATGAAGATATTAAATCATGTGATTTTACATCCCCTCCCATCATTCTTTGGAATGCACACTGTTTCTAGTTCAAATGATGAAATGATTGTCCTGGTTTTTAATCTCAGTACCCAGATGATATTGGTGTTATGACTAAGGACTCAAACTGTTTTCTTTATTTTTTGAACCTGCTCTATTACTGATACAGACAAAGAGTTACATTTATAACATTTTCAAAACTGAGGAGTCCTCTGATGCTTAATGATCAGACTTCAGTTTGTACATCCCTGAAAACAGAAGCAAGGCAGTACTATTCTGCTTGCAAACATTACATGAAAACATCCAAACCAAAACTTGTTTTAAATTTCATACTGCAAATGCTTGCAAGATGCTTTCCTTTTCCCACCATGCCTATCCTGCCTGGTTTTATTTTTTATTTTTTTAATTTATTTTTTAATTAATTTTTATTAGAGTACAGTTGATTTACAATGTTGTGTTAGTTTCAGGTGTACAGCAAAGTGAATCAGTTATACATATACATATATCCACTCTTTTTTAGATTCTTTTCCCATATATGTCATTACAGTGTATTGAGTAGAGTTCCCTGTGCTCTACAGTAGGTTCTTATTACTTATCTCTGCCTGGTTTTAACTATTTGACTCAAATGAGCCAATTCCCATATTCTTAGATTCAGCTTGTGTGAAAGTTTTAATTGGCCTGTCAAAACATAATACTTCTATATTGGTTGATTTTTATACTCTATTTATGAATACACTGAGCTAGTCAATATGAAGATATCCTTAAATTTCCTTGTGACTACTGACTGGAAAGTTTTGCAAAATTTGATGTACACTGACAAGCACAGTAGTCACATTCTTGTAACCACAGCTGTTACATTAGTTTTCTTCTACCCAAAGCCATTTATTAAATGTTATAGAAAGTCAGTAAAGGTTTTTTTAAAAATATGTAATTTAATATACAATTTTATATTGTATGCAATCATTCAGAAACATGTCTAGTGAGGAAAGTTGCATGAAACCATATAGCTCAAATGAATAAAAAGTCAGTCAAAAAACTAAAATATTTCAGTTATAGAAAGACCATGGATTTCTAGGCCACAGACCTTTGTTCAGTCTTAAAATCTTGACTATGGAAGCAATTGTACAGAGGCTTGTATTAATTTCCTAGGGCTATTAAGCCCATCCAATGAATTTTTCATTCCAAATTCTGTACTTTTCACTGTTAGAATTTTCATTTTATTCTTTTTTACAGTGTTTGTTTCTATGAGAATTCCCATCTGTTTACTATTATCACCATTTTTCCTTTAATTCCTTGTAAGTCCTATCTGCTAAAACCAACATCTTAGTCTTGAGTCTATTCCTTTTGACTGATTTTTCCCTGATTGTATTTTCCTGTTTCTTTACATGTCTGATAGTTTAACTTTTTACTGGAAATAGTAGATGACACTTTTTAAGAACTCTGAATTATAGAGACTCTGTAGATTTCTCAGAAGAGTGTTGATTTTTGATCTACCAGGCAGTTAAATTTCTGGCTGATCACCATGTACTTGCAGGGAGATGGCTTTACTTTGCTGTTGTAGCTCTGAATTGTTTTTTCCCATCTTCTAACATGAATCCCTTGGTACTGAGACAGTGTTTGTTCCTAAGGCATAGCCCTTCTGGAATTCCAGTGAGTTCCTGAGGTGTTACCAAGCCATTCTAACTGGGCAGGCCTCAAATTCCAAACTCAGTCTCCCCTGTGGTAGGCAAGAGCTGAAATCTCTGTTCAGTTCTTTCAGCCTTCCAGCTGTGCTCCATTGGTCTTCTCGCACTCCCCTCCTAAATGCACAATGCCAGCCAAACATTGGTTGAGTATTTTAAGACAGGTTTTGGAGCTCCTTTCCTCTCCGTTTCCCTTCTAGTTAAGACTTCCTCTCTTCACTTCCAGATATTATGAATGTCCTGAAATCTGTTCTCTAAACATCTCAAATCAGCTGCACGTTTTGGTTGAGCTTTAGATGCTACAGCTTAGGGACTGGAGAGTGCCTTCGTGGAAAAAATTCTATAAACATGGTGCTATCACAATGTGGTTTCCTTCTTTCAAGGGTTGAATCCCTTCCAGTTTCTGCCTACTTTTGGTCTCTTTCCAATACCTTCAAATAGCTGCTTACCTTCTCTTTAATTTTTTTAAGTGTTTTCAATGCTATCCTATAGAATGCTTATTCCTTTCCAAGCATTTGCACCATTGCTCCTTCTGGACTTATCTTGAGTGAGAAATAAATAAACTTTGATGTAATTTAATCCACTATTCTTGGGTTTCTGTTATGGTGGAGCCAAGCCTAATCCCAAAAGACACAGCTGGGGGTCAGAATACTCTCCCTAGGGAATGGACAATCAGTCTCATGATGAACTTGAGATAGGAGGCAGAGTGGGTTCCCTGGGAAGGCAGGTGATTCAGATGCCATTGCAGGACTGCAAAAAGCAGCCAACAGACAGAGAAAAAGAGGCAGTTTTGCCAGCTTTGGCAGTAAAACGTTCTCATAAAATTATCCCATAAGTATGAAACAGAAAAAAATTAAATGGGACACTATTTAGTGTCCAACTTATTATCCCATAAGTTTTTTACACATTCGATGATCACAGATTCCAAATTCAAAAGATTTTCAAAACATAAAATATGCTGTCCCTAAGTCATATGATCTATTCTGACTGTCCATGCCACCGAATTTTTGGTTAGAAAAACATGCTCACTACCCCTACACACCGTTAAGAATGCAAGATGACTTTTCTTTTAGATTGGATTTATTTTTGTTTTCACTTTCCTAAATATGTTAGCCAAATGGCTGCACAGAGTAATTTGCTCCTAACTACATGTGCAGATCCACGGATATGCACTCCCACAGAGAATGTCCTTCCCTGGGATTCCCAACTAAGACCAGAAACAGAAGCTTGGACACAGAAAATGATCAAAAACCACTGGCTAGTGCTACAGTCCTGGCACCAGGTTGGAATACCCTCAAAGCTTTTACACTGTATTTATCTTTCACTCCCGACCAGGCATCAGAAGACAAAGGGGACACAAGACAAACACAGTGAACTGGATGATGTTTTCCTAGTTGAAAACTATAAGTTGAAAGAGAGAAACAATGACATTACAGAGTTGTTTATATCTACCAATTTTCTTTTCTAATTTATTACTAAATAAGAAAGTGATTTGAGTTGATCATATGCAATCAGATTTGCTTTCTGAATAGGTTCGGCCCCCACCACAAGTTTGGGAAAGCTCTCTTTATCAAACTGAAATCTCTTCATGGAAGTATAATGCTATTTTTGTTATTGTTGTTATTGTCAACTGTCTCCAAGAAATTGAGAGCGGTGGGAATGTGTTTCCTATTAGACAATATTATCCTTAGTTCAATTTCTCGTGTATCTTAATGCTCTATGGTCCCCCACCTTCTGTCACTATTGCCACTTTGTACTAAGGAAAGTCTCTAGGAGAGGTCTGTATGGGGTAATGTTTATTGACATCTTCCTACCCACCCCTCACACAGTCACCCTGTAACCAGAACATTCTTCTCTAGATCTTTCTCCCCACTCCACACACATACACACCACACACACACACACACACACATACACACACCAAAAAAAATAACACCAGGAGGGTTCCTTAACCTTTTTTATTTCTGTCAGTAGAATTGGAAAGCAAAGTCCTTGGTTTATCATTTTGTATAAAATATTTCCCAAAGCATTGCAATGTATACCTGTTATCATCAGCTCCATAATTCTTCTCCCTGCCCGCAGTCTCTGCATCCTGGCAGTTTATCATCTCTGCATGCTCTGTGCTTTAGATTCAGTCACCTCTGAAGCACAGGCAAAGCCTGCAGCAACCAAGCAGGGCATTGCTTCAGTCTGTATGTAAGAGTTAATTGCAGTGCCACTCCTTGAAGTGCTGCCACAATTCCCTGCTTCACTGAAGAGTCTTTGATATCAACCTACTGCTCTTGGGAAGATTACAACTTGTGCATTTGGATTCTTCTAGTCTAAGTATGCAAGAACACCGGGTCTGAAAGCAAAATTGCTTTCTGTGCAGCATGTAATCTCCACACCTCTCAATTCCCATGGTAGGGGCACTGTAAACTGAGGAGCATGCTTGTCTCTGAAAAGTAGCTCTTCACTTGTAGTTTCAAAGCAATTTTTCAGTCCCGGAGGATAAACGTCCTGCATATCTGCTGCAACTTGCTGAGAAGTTATGATCTTTATACACTACGCTATTGACCCACCACCAATAGGATATGATCTTTTGAGACAGTATTTCCAAAAGAAAGCATCTACACATATTTCCAAAAGAAATCCTCCACATTCATTTCTGGATTGTGTCTTTGAAAAAAATGGAAGTCATCTCCCGAAGAGCTGAAGGTGGGTTTTCTTTGTTGTGTATGGATATCGGACCTGATAATTTAGGGCATTAGGAAGAGTAAGTGACATAAGAAAATTTCAAAATGCCTTCACATGTTTGAGAGTCTATAAAGTTTAAAGGAATTTAAATTATTTTTAGTCTTTTGGAAATTTTAAGGAAAAAAAGGCCTTTTTCAGGGGCTTCCCTGGTGGTGCAGTGGTTGAGAGTCCGCCTGCCGATGCAGGAGAAGCAGGTTCGTGCCCCGGTCTGGGAAGATCCCACATGCCACGGAGCGGCTGGGCCCGTGAGCCATGGCCGCTGAGCCTGAGCGTCCGGAGCCTGTGCTCCGCAGCGGGAGAGGCCACAACAGTGAGAGACCCGCGTACCGCAAAAAAAAAAAAAAAAAAAAGAAAGAAAAAAAGAAAAAGGACTTTTTCTGGAAGAGTTCTCATTTTTAAAACATTTTTGTTTCACTTTTTGACTAAAACCAGTAGTAATTATCAAAAACTCTGTTCAAACGTTAAAACCTCAAGTGCCCTTCACCTGGATGCCAACAAGCCCACGTGGATTACAACAGAGACCACACAGTTGCTTTGGAAATTGACTTTCAGATGTGTCTTCAGCACATTACTTCTCAAATTGGGGTGAAATTTAACTGGAATTTTCCAGAAAAATGAATATGCAATAAAAACCTACTACAATACATTTTTAAAGCACCAAAATCATTCTACCTCTACTTGGTAGTTTTGTTAAACTCTTCTTGAAAATAAAAAATAAGCACACTGAAGCAAAATATATTCTTGCATCCTTATGTTCAGAGTTAGTGATTAGTGATTGCTTTTTCTTTTTTTCTTAAGACCAAGCAGCAAGTTGATGACAGAACTAGGAATGAGCCTGGAAATATCAGTATTCTTTGGGATTTTACAGCTCTTTTCATCTTCAAAGCACTTTACAAAATTTTCTAATTAGGCTCACATGTCCTGTCTCCTAGTTAGGCTCTGTAATCAGAAGACAGCATACCTGTTCTTCTTTCCTTAGCTCTAAGCAACTTGCTATTCTTAATCATTTCTAAATTAAAGAAAAAAGTGTTTGTAATAATGTCGACTTAATTAATGACAAATCTGGACATTACTCTAAATACAGATCCAATTGCCTGGGCCCTAATCTGTATTAGCAAAGTTTGGCCATTATTTATTCAGAGCAAAGATAACTTTTAATTGTAAAATTATCTGTAATGAAATGCCATGGTTAGAGTAGTTGTATTTCTGACCAACCTAAAATATTATTCGAAAGGCTTTCACTTTATTTCCATGAAAAATATTTTGTTTTACATATCCTTACTATTTTAAAAATCATTTTTCAGCGAGCTGTGTTTTTAGTAAACTTTTAAGCAGGCGTGAGATAGGTTAGTCTTTAAAATAAGAACTAAACATGGAAATGAGGAAATCTGTATTTTATTTGTGTTTCTGTCACTAACTAGTTGTATGATTTCGGACAAGTCACTTATTGTTTCTGGATCTCAATTTCCTCCTTTGTAAATCAAAAGGGTTTTTCCCCCCCTCTGGCTCTGTGACCCTAAGAGTAATTGTGTGCATCTCAGGATGTCCTGCGTGCATGGGTGCTTGACTGTCTAAAGCCCCTCTGGTACCTGCTGTCATCATCAGGTGTATGTAGAGGTTGAGTATCAGAAGTAACTCCCTGGTCACCAGGCATTTCATCCCTCAGCCATAATATGGCCAATTAAATAGCAATAGATCAGGTCAAAAATAGAAGCATCTGGACATCAGTCTTCACTCAAAGCATCTCTTTGGTTTGACCCAGTGTTGTATGGAGAGAGACAACAGACTCTTGGAAGACTTTTCCTTCCTGCCATTTCTCCCAACCCTCCACCTCTAACAGGGGCCTTCTTCTGAAGTAGTTTCTTTCTTTTGTGAGGCTTGTTAGGGAAACGTGAACATAAACCACCATTTTAAGCTTTATCAAGTGCTTGCACCTTTGAGTGAAGGGGCTGTTGTATCCCTTCCTGAGAGCATGTGTTGAGCCTGGAGAGGAAGGTGAAGCTTCGGTTTCGGGGAGCGTGGGTGTCAAGGGAAGGAACTCAAACACCATCAAACCAAAAGAAAGGATCTCCATCAAACCAAAAGAAAGAAGGAGAATGTGAATGACGAAAATGAAGAATGCAGAAAAACAAACTTCACATGTTATCATTTAGGAAGGGGATAGCCCTGCCTGCTCACATGATACTAGCAGAGCTATAGGGCCAGGCCATAGGACCTCTAGGTGTAAATAGGATTCCCTGCATTTGCAATGTCTTGAGGGCATATTCCTTTCAGGCCCTAGAATATGTATTGAAAAAAAATGTATCCCAGCAAGTCTAAGTTCCCCAGCTCTATGACTCCGTGTGTGTTGGTGAGGAGAGGCAAGGAAGAGAAAGCAAAACACAAACTCCTAGAACAATCTCACTTTAAAACAGCATGTTACTGAGTGGAAAGGCAGGCAAACAGAAGGAATGCATCTTCCTCCTAATAAATGACAGTGACTTGAGTTGTAGCAGAGCATAATATCTGCATAGGTCATTGTGTTTGCCCGTTGTTGGCGCTGTGAATTCTCCCTTTGATATAATCTATTTCCTCGAGTATCTCAGGTTGGAGATGGTCTAAACAAATACTGCTAATAACTTCAGAAACAAACTAGGAATCCAAAATATTCTGATTCAGTGTTTTACTCAGAGTGGAATGTTTTGTATTGGAAAGTCGCCGCGATTGTTCCTCTATTAGTGAGATGATTAAAGTGTTGCATTTTTCTTTCAGGAGAATATTCAGTTAGGTGTTAGTACTGGTGCTTTGGCCAAACACTTCACAACGGATCTATATTCATGAAACCCAGTCTGTGAGCAATGACAATGTTAGGGTAACCATATTTAGCAAATAAAGATATGAGATGCCCATTTGAATTTGAGTTTAAGGTAAAGAACAAATATATATTTTACTACAAGTGTGTCCCACAAAATATATGGGGCATACTTATACTAAATTAATTATTGTATTTATCTGAAATTCAAATTTAAACAAGTGTCTTAAATTTAATCTGATAACCTTGAGTGGTTTTCAGCAGAAACATGAACCCTTTTAGGCTACTCTCAGTGGTGGCTTGGATTGCAGTATGGAGAGAAACTCTGTTCCTAGGATACCTTTCACATTGTCTTATTTTACAAAAGAGCAGGAGGCCGACAAGTCCCCATAGGTTTGCAATTAAAGTACCGAGTGTGTGACCATGTGTGAACATGACCTCTGATCCAAAGTCATCGTTTTAAATAATTATTTCCAAACAAGGGGATGGTGTTTGTAAATTATAGAAAAGTTGCATAATTCTCATACTATCACATTTAAATTTAGGTTTAAATGAGTAGTATTGAATGATTTACTGATGCTTTGTTTACCACTGGAATTGTGGAATTGTATATTTTTTCCGTCTCTGTTTTTTACACTCTGTCCATCTTCAGGAGACACTGTGCATTGTTTCCCTGTGTGACGTGCTCCCTGCTCCAAGGCTGCTTCGGTCACGGTCACAGCAAGGGCTGCTCCCAGAGCCCCGAGGACCCAGTGTCGAATCCTGAAAGCAGCCATGTGCTCATGACTTGAACAACTTCATTCTGAGTTTGCACCATCGGTAGAGCCTCTTAATAGATTAAATTGACTCATTAAATTTCATTTCAGCAGCTTAAATCTTCCACCTTCTAAGCAAAATCTATGAATAAGGGAAAAATACTCAACTGGGAAATTTAAAAAGCATAAATCGGTCCTAAAGAGTCTTCCCCAGTCTCCCTGTTAGTCTCAGTAGATACTTTCCCTTTCAGTGGCAGAGAGAAGCGCCTTCAGGTGGGAATCACTCTCCACCTTACTCCCCGCCCGCCTCCTCTGGCGCTTAGACAGATATAGAGTAAGTTTTTCTATATGAAGATTTACTTCGTTATAAACTTTTACATTTTGCTTTTCTGTAATATTTTTTGGTCTAAATTTATAAATGGTCAGTCTAATGTAGTAGAGATGACTCAGTGACAGACCTGATCATATACTTTATCAAACATCCAGTTAGCCATAATAGAAACAGTATTTATTGACTGTTTACTAGGTGTGAAGTGCTCTGTTAAACAGTTTACTTAAATTATCACATTTAATCCCAAGAGTTACTCTCTGAGGTAGGTAATATTATTTTTCAGGTTTTATAGATGAGGAAATGGGATTTAGCAAGTTTAAGAAACTTGCCCAAGGTCACACAGCGTATAAGCAGCAGAGGCAAATTCCAAACGTGCTTCAGTTATACCAGGATCTGAGCTATCAGAGGAACTATTTTGTTATTATCACTAAGAGAACCTGCAATTCCTGAGGCCACATCAACTTAAATATTTTTAAGTAGCATTGGGTTATTTCCCCAAGTAATTTCTCACATTTTCATTTCTGTTCAACACCTTTTTTGGCCATCTGCTGTCTATAGGGCCCTATACACGCACCTGTAATCAGGAGTTAGTTGCTCAGAGAAGTGAAATTGGGTGGCCATTCCTGGCCCTTCTTAGCTTATTGCTAGAAGCTAGAGTGGGGAGGGGGTTGTGGTGGGTTGTCCTTCTTAGAGTCAGTTATCTTAATAACAGGAGAAAATCATCTAAACCAACATTGTTCTTTAGACTCTACATGCATGTAACCCATAGACATCTCGGCTAAATGCTATTTGATGTTATTACAGAAAGAAGAGCAGAATGAAGTTCGTAGCCAGATCTAAATGCAATAGTAAAGTATTTCAAAGAGAAGTTCTCCAACTGCTTCACAAAGTAACCATAATGGGTAGTTATTTTTCTGGAAGACTTGGTCCATCAGTATATATTTTTTCTTTGGGCACTAGGAAAATTTCAATTAAATTTAGTTTTCAGTTGTCATAAGAATCTCAACCTTATGTTCCTAGACAGTTTTTTTTTCAAAATGGTTTCCAAACTCCATTTTTAATTAACTAAAATCTGCCTTGTTTTCCATATCCTTTCATGTTGAACAATGTTACAAACTAATATTTAGTCATGCACAATTTCTAAATAAACAGACAAGCATGAACATCATCAGTAGACAATATTTACTTCTCTCTAAGGTGTTTCGTTTTCATCTTTTAAAAATTCCACTTTTTAAAAACCACATACACACACATTTAATCTACAATCACAGTGTCTTTCTCTTTAACATGTCTTAGTTGAGACCATGGCCCCTGCACTTGAATCACTTCAATCTCCTTCCACATGGTCCTCTCCCTCCCCCAGTCCTGTACTGTCAAGTCACTTCCTTGCTAAAAATACTTCCAGAATTTTCCAGATATTCTGACTCTTTGATTTGATTCACAAAGTCCTGCCAGATCTGGTCGTCTCACCCCAAAATATCTCTTTCTATCCTAACACTTCATATTTGGGCTGTGTTACAACTTTTCATTTGTGGTACTATATACACAAAGTATTTGGAAGATTGTGCTGATTCTTAGTAAGAGCTCTCTAAGGGTTATTCTTGGTGTTGTTATATATAGAAGTGGTTTTTAAATTATTATCCAATATGTCTCCATGATAATTCTTCTCCTCAATTAAAAAATATAGTTATTTTCTTTTATAATCAGTTACCAGAAATTCTTTCTGGATCAAAGTAAGAGATTCATTCCTTTAGACAAATGTTTAAATGTACATAACACTCTTAAAAGAGATGGGTAAAACACTTGATAAAGACCAAAAATCAGATCATTTTCTTATTTCTTTTTTTGTGCTTTTTTTCTTTCAAATTTGAGATTGGGAAAGAAGCTTAGAGAAAGTTGAAAGCAAGGCAGGAGAAGAGGCTCCAGCAGGGTTAGTTGGATTGATCTCTTAGTTTGAAGCAATTGTACACATAGTACATTTTATATGTGTGCTTATTGCTTATATACTCCAGTCAGTATATTCATACTGGTAAGAAAGTTCCTTACCTTCTACAGAGTCTCACATGATAGGAATACAAGCTTATTTTCAAATTAGAAAATAATCTTTCAGTGCATCCACCAGTATGTGCTGCCACGTAAGTGCTCAAAACTAGCAACAACAGCAAAAACTGCAGAAAGGAATTAAGAAGTGTTTTCAGTTACACAACAGATTGTGTATGTACTTGTGTCAAACTGCTTTCACTGCTGAACAATATTTTAACTTACAGGACATGTATGTCATTGGTTAAATGTCCTGCAATAAATCATCTCTGTGAAATCAAACTAGGTTTGCACTTAAAGCAAAATTTTCAAGTTTGTTAGATGCTGGTAATTGTATCTGTGTCAAAGATTTGTGTTGCTCTGGTGATAAGGACTCATTGTTAAACTAGATTTTTAAAAATCAGTGTAAATTAATTACTTATTTTTAAGTGATAATAATCTCAAAAACTAAGTCTTTAAAAATGGAACTCCGGGCTTCCCTAGTGGCGCAGTGGTTGAGAGTCCGCCTGCCTATGCAGGGGACAGGGGTTTGAGCCCCGGTCCGGGAAGATCCCACATGCCGCGGAGTGGCTGGGCCCATGAGCCATGGCCGCTGAGCCTGCGCATCTGGAGCCTGTGCTCCGCAACGGGAGGGGCCACAACAGCAAGAGGCCCGCGTACCACACACACAAAAAAGAAAAAAAAATGGAACTCCATGAACAGGAAAATATGTCTGCAGGTACTTGTCTCAGGATCCCAAATCCTGGTTCTCCTTTCCTTTAGTTGAAAGGTTATTTACCTGTGGTTCATGGACCTTGCAAAGTTCATAGAAGAGCCTTTGGAGGTCTGACCAGGGAGCCCTAAAATTAAGAATAATATTTGGTATGTATGCGTTTTGAATTTTTTCTCTTTTAGGAGGAGGACCTATAATTTTAATCCATTGCACAAACCCTATTATAATTCATATAATTCACTCATAAACACTGAGAAGAAAGTAACAACTATAATTTGGGTAATTTATTTAATAAGGTTAGCCAATGAGTCAGTTATAACTTGGACCATTATTTGCTTACGCCAAAGGGCAAAATGGCAGCCAGAGTTTAATCAAGCTACTACATGAGCTGGCGTTGCTCCGTCAGCAGCACAGCATCCACAGCTCAGCTGCCTGCATATGGAGCTGAGCTCACAGCTGAAGACACAAGTCACCTCACATTTAATACCTGCGACAAAAGATAAAAGACTGTCTAAAACTAAGGTGCTATCTACTTTTTCTCCCAACAGTTTGGGGGTGGAGGAGGTATCAGAATAGAAAGGGTATCAGTAATAGAAAGGGAAGAATGTTGAGAAAGAGCAGGGGTGAGCTGTTTTTAGACATTTCACATGTTATAAATGGTTTGTGGGAGTTGATGTATAGAATTATTTCTTCTAAAATAAATATACTTTATACAGCAGCAATTCTTCCTTCACAAATTCATGTATAAAAGAAATTAGATGAGTCTTATAAGAGCCTTTAGGGAAGAAAATTTTAATGATTCAGGGAAAACAGTACCCTTTTCCTTACCCTCTAAAAAGTAAATTTTGTGAATTCTGTACGATCTAACTTAAGACAGATTGATTGCATATCCTGTGGTTTTCTTTTTCTTTTTGAGGTGAGGAGTGGAGAGAGGGAAAAAACATTTACATTGAGGCTTTTCCTTCAAATTGTCAGTTGATAAACATAATTTCTCCGTATTTTTGCTTCACTGATCGGAAAGGCTAGTAGTTAATGGCCTTTTATTACAAACTTCCTTTAGTACGCAGCCCAGCAGTTAGGCTTGAGCATGCTCCATGACCCCTCACTGCCTCGCCACCCGCTTTGATCAGAATTTTGCTCAGTGACACACATCTAATAACAAGGAGTGGCATGAACGGAACCATCAAGACCCTGATTTATTCCTCAACCCACATCCTCAGCCAAATAGGGGTGTAATTAGCTATTATGCCAACTGCCAATATAATCTGACCTTGTGTTCAGGCTGGGGCAAAAACAAAACAAAACAAAACAAAAACAAGAAAGGCATGCCTCTGTACCAACCAAAGCATGAAGATAGCACAGCAGGAATTCAGCCTCTGGGACTAGCCAGCACAGTAGCCCGGAAGCAAACAAATTTTGCAATCAGTTTTGTTGCTTTGTTTTGCATAACTTTTTTATCTAGTACAATAGCACGAAGAAAAGACTTATTTGGAATGAAGACTTCAGATGACGAGCAAGGTTCTTCTCTAACATTCCAAGCTGTATAATCCAAAATTATGAGCCTGTGATTGGAAAGAGCTCTTCATGTAGAAAAGGGTGGAGAAATGATCGCCAACACTTGTTTTTAACTCTTCACTAATGGATACAGGAAAATGAAATGGCTCTGACTTACAGTACCTGCCGCAACTATGCAACCCCAAGGGCAACATAAAACAGGCCAACTAAAAGTCCTATAACTGAAAGTTCTGCATCAGTGGTCTAGGACTGTAATACTGTAATGTTTCACAAATCACCTAGGGATCTTGTTAAAATGCAGATTCTAATTTGGTAGGTCTAAGGCAGGACTGGAGTTCCAACATTTCTAACAGGCTCACGGGTGAAGCCAGTGATGCTGGTCCCTGAACCACACTTTGACTAGATGCTCAGAGAGTAAGCATTTTTGGCCTGGTTAATCCTCAGCATGGTCTCAGTTTGTCACTTCATTTTGCATTTAAAATATTCTGGAGTTTCCAGTTGCCTCCTCCCACTGGATTAGAAGTATCATAAGCCATTTGAAACGAGCTCTGAGGAAGATAATTAAGTACTCTTCCATAGAGAATTTAAGAATAGGACTTTGTGAGATAATTTATAAAGATTTGTTTTTCTAATTGTTGTGGAAATTTTGGAAGATATAAAACAGTAATCAAGAAAACAAAAATCACCCATAATCTCATCTTTCAGAGATGGACTCTTAGCATATTGTTGTATATTTCTCATTAGAATCCAAGATACTTACATATTTTGGACCTAATTCTTTTAACTTAACGTTTTATTATATACATTTGCTGTTTCATCTGAAAATGAGATTTAGTATTCTGGTCTATGGAGGCACTATAATTTATTGAATGGTTTTCTTTCATTCAACGTTTATGTTGCCTCCAAAATTTCCTTGTTTAAAATATTCAGAAATATAGTAATAGAGTTTTAAAAATATAGTCACTGTTACAACTTACTTTCTATAAGTCTTTTAATGGGGAAGATTTCTCTTCATCCACAAGGATGTTCTCTTATGCATTTTCTTTTCCACTCTCTAAAAGAATGTTCTCCAGAAGCCAAACCTACTGCTTTACTGTCTCTGTACTTCAGGTCAGAGGAAAAAAAAAAAATAGTCACAACCGTTTTCCCACCTGTAGTAACCTAGGTGCATCTTAACTGAAAACCATGAATAATTCTTCCATTTCTTTTCAGTTTTAGTGATTACATTCTTTTTCTTCTGGAGGATATCTTTTAGCTGTTATTTTTCTCTAATTTATGTTTCAAAAATATCCCATTCTCAATTTATACACGTGGTGCTACATTATTAAGCCATTCTTTTAGGATAAAAATGATCATAATGAAAGAATATGTTTTATCACGTATTCTTCCTGAGACTCAGAGTACTATCACATCATCGAATTTACTTTCTCTCCCATCTCCTCCTCCCCAGGCACACATAGCCTTCCCCTCCCAGCTCCTAGGAGAAGGGGGTGGTAGTTTTGCCAAAAATATCACCTTAATGACCTGGTTATTCTATATGAACTACATCAAAATAGTTGGTATTAGATGGGATTCTGTTGGCCTCAAATGATAAAAAGCAATTCAAACTAGCTTTAAAAGGAGTGGTAGTGGAATTTATTGACTTGTGTAACTGGAATAATCAAAACGAGAATTAGCTTCAGCAACTGATGGATTTCGTGACTCGACTAATGTCATCAGGGCATATAGCCACCAGAAAGTCAAGGTTTTATACTCAAAAGGGAGGGTTCCTTTCCTGGAAGTCCCAGCCAACCATTTCCCCAGTGGGAGGGGACACCGAAGCCCTGGCCTTTGTCACATTCCTACTTCTGAACCAGTAGTTCAGAACCAGTGGTGAAGGGATTCAGTAGTCTGGCCATCTCCTGTATCATGTATGTGTCGCTGATGCCATTAAATAGGGTTCACACCACCTAATCCACATGGGTTTAGAGTGAGAGTATGGTTCCCTGAAGAAAAAATTAAGACACTGTTATTAAAAGAAAAGGAAAAGGATAGCAGGGAAGCAAACTAACAGATGTCCACTGTAAGTATGGTGACCATATTTCTCAGTTTGCCCAGGACAGCCCTGGGTCACACCTGTTTGCATTTGTATTGGATATTTTCATTTTGAATGTGTTAGTATTGATAGTCGAAAGAAAGTAAGTCAGAATAGATTAGATAGACCTCTACTCTGTACAGATCTTCCTTGACTCAGGATGGGGTTATGTCCTAATAAACTTACAGTTAAGCTGAAAATATCACAAGTTGAAAATGCATATAATACACCTAACCTACCAATCATTATAGCTTAGCCTCACCTACCACTAGTTACCCCTGAAGTTTTACAGTTGTGCTCTGTATTGCCTCAGCTTAAAGGGTATGTCTTTGGATGATTTCCCTTCTATGTACTGAATAAATATATTCAGTATATATATTTATTCAGTACATAGAAGGGAAATCATCCAAAGATAAATAGCCTTTAAGCATATGCAATATATATTCTATAACAGGATAGAATGAGATTGAGAAGTGCTAGATTTCCGTAGCATCTAATTTATGTGAAATGTTCAAAAGAATCATTAATAGGGACAACTTGTATGATAAGTTTTGACTAATAAAAATATGATCCTTTTAATGTGTGTGGTGTTTTTGTGTGTTAGAAAGATGAAAAGAGAGAGAGAAAAAGAGACCCTTATTTCTTCAAAGAAACACAAACTGTGTTAACCATGGCGGCCTCCAGGTAGTGAGATGGAGGAGTCTGAAAGGTAAAGAACATAGTTTTTATTTTGCATTTTACTATTTTAAAAAGTTATCTTGAGTATACATTGATTTTATAAGAATAAAATTATGTATATGTATAACAGATTCACTTTGCTGTACACCTGAAACTAACACAACATTGTACATCAACTATACCCCAATAACAATTTTTTTTAATCTTGCAGAAAAAAAATAAAATTATTTCTGAATCTAAAGACATAGATAAATAAAATATTTTGAAAATATTGTTCTACCGTCCTTCATGGGTATTAGAGAGAAATTTAGAAATCTTTAAAAATCCAAGTTAATCATTTTAATGGTGAGAATTTTGCAAACTGTTCCTAGCCTGAGAACGACATGTCTAGACATTGGTCCAGGTTTTAAGTATTGTCAAGGTGACCATTCATGTTAACAAACATGTCTTGCTCACAGGGCTGGGATTTTTGTTGATAATTTATTTTGTTTCCATATCAGCCACACACAGTCACAAAGGTCAAGTTCTTTTCCATGGAAAAGGAAAAATAATATGTTAATCTTGGAAGTAGGTAATTGACTATTTTAAGGCTGGAGAATTAATAGATATTACCATCATATATTTTACTACCAGTGTAATCTCAAAGGAAAGAATGAGCAGAGTAGCTACATTTGTTGAACTTACCTTGGCAGCAAAGAGCACTTTTTCTGGCAGTGATCATGTACTTAGCTGATAAAGGAAAAAATACGTTTGGGAGACCACATGTGAGCATTAGAAGCCATTATTTTCCTTGAAATCTTCTTGGTCCCAAAGAAACTGCTAGTTGCCCTCCAAACTGCAACCCAAGTGATGCTTTGTCTCTAAGACCTTTTATATCTATAAATAGATAAAGACATAGATGTAGATGTAGATAAAGGTATCTTGCAATATTTAGGCATTTGATGCTAAGTAGATAGAATACTCAACAGACAATTGACTGATTTTTTTTCCACACCAGATGGCTTTGCATCATGACACAACCATAATTTCTTTCAGGAGACAAACAGTTTCGTATCTGCAAGGGTATAACTCTAGATAAAGTGTTAGGTCTCAGAAGAAATTTAAAGTTAACCTCATCTATCCATACACTCAATTCTAAGAGAATGTTTTGTTTTCCTAGCTTTAAGAGGTATCAGTTCTCTCTGTGACACCATCCCAAACCATTTTAGTCAGAAACAGGTGAAGCAGAGAATGTTATAAAATAACCAGACTGGATGAATTTCATGAGCCATTGACAGCCATGACACAATCCAAAACCATTTTACAAAACATTTACATTTCGCAAGAATTAGTTTCATGAGTTCAGAAGGTTTCTACTGGGAAACTTGCTGAGATTCGGTCATGAACTTTGAATAATGTCAAGAGCTTGACCTCTGAATGTGGTGACTAGGTTGACATTCTGCTGGTGCTCTCATGTGCTTAGTCACTGTGCAACTGAAAATGAGGATATAAAGGTAAAATGTCATGACAGCTTAGCTCGAGGCAATCGTCCATGTGAAATAAAATGAGAGCATATGCAAAATTATTTTATCCTGTGGTGTGCCTGGACTCAAGGAAGCTACAGTTTCTTCTTCCCTTTTGAAGTCGTGGTCAGGCATTTAGCTAAACATGGTCTCTTCTCTGTTCTCAGAACAAGTGTCTCCAAGTGCACTCCAAGTGCAGTGAAACACCTTCTCTCTTTTTCTCACATATCCCCTCTAGAATAGGGGCTATCCATGACCAAGAAAAGAATCAGCTCACGACTGAGCCTCCAAGAAGGAGTTTTCTTATACAGCTGCTTCTGCTGAGCCATGGGTGGGGTGGATGTTGAGGAGAGGAACGTAAAGGACAGAATTAAAATGCCACCAGAAAGCACAGGACTTGGGGGCGGGGTGGGGGGTGGGGATGGGGGAGTAAGCAGAACTCTAAGAGGGCCTTCAAGATTTCTGCTGCTGATATACGAACCCTGTATAATCTCCTCCCCTGGAGTATGGGCAAAAGTCATGGCAAGAATAATTTGAGAGTATTTTACACTTTAAAAAATCCTGAATTTTCTTTTAGTATCAAAGCTAAAGTTTATGCCATAAATGATAGATGTGGGAAATATATTTGGTGATAGAAGAGACCATTTTTCTGCCCCAGACATGATCATTATCCCATGATCTAATACAGTCAGCAGGGAGCATGCTGGTGAAGTCCTTGAGAAAGTTCCTTGACCTGCCCCCTCCCCCAGCAGGGTCTCAAGGCCAGAGAAGCAGATAACTAGCTTCCCAAGAGGCTTGAGAACAAGCTGAAACCCAGCTGTGCTTCAATTCCTACGAAGCTCTTTGTGGGGAGAGGGGTGTGGAGGGGAAAACGTCACACAGAGACCCTCCTCATCTATGTAGCATGGCAGAAGCACACAGAAGCAAGTGTGGAGCTCCAGGAGGGTGCTGGAGAACTTCCAGAATTTCTCATGCACAGAGAAAGACAGGGAATGATTGCATTCAGAAGACTTACTGACCCTTTGTCACCGGGTGATCCCCCTGCCTCTTCCAAGTCTGATATTCCAGGACTCCATAACAGGTACCCTCAGCAAGGCTGAGGAGGGAAACTAAAGTTGCAGTCAAGTGACTGGAGCAAAGATTAGCTCATCCTCTTCAATGATATGGTATGTCTCACCCTGCTGTTGCTCTTAGCTGTTCATTCCCTGCCCTAAACACACGGTGGAAATTTGAGACAGCGTAGATTTCTTTCTCCAAATGCCCTGTGTTTTATTTTCCTCTGCCCTGTCATCCAGTATATTACCACACTCCTTAATTGGCAGTTTGGGGCTTTCACTTCTTTCTTTCCACACCTAGATTCTTCTAGGAAATCCACTGGTTCCCCATCCCTTCGGCAGTGCAGTGAGCCACAGAAAGATGACTTACAGGCACGTGGTACCTTCCCATTTTGATACAAATTACTGAAGTGCATATTTTTTCAGTGGTGTAGTGGGATTAGCGCTCTGTGGCAGGGCTCTAGAAATGCAGATCAACTCAAACTTGTTAAAACAGTGGCCCAAATCCCAAAAGAGACAATTGGCCTTTTGTGAAGCAATTTGCAAGTATCAAGTTCCACCTTTAAAACTTACTATGCCCTGTTATTATGTGATTACCAGAGTCAACAGCAGCAGCCATATTTTCACCTAGTTCGCATACTTTTACAACATCACAAATCAGGCTTTGCATGTGGTTCTGAAATACGATAGTTCTTCAAGATCTATCAGTAACCGGCCCACTGTGGCAATACCAGTGTGCTCTGACACAGAGCATAACCATGGGTGGTACAGACAACAGTCACCAGCACCCTAGATATGGCTTATGCAACATATGTTGATATTATGAATGATAAATATTAACTATCTCTTACAGTAAAGGCAGATTATAAAAATGTGCCAAGTTAGATTATTTCCCAGGCTATTGTTTTCTTTTCAAATGCAGAACAGAATGCTCTGCAGTTTTGGACTACACTCAGGTGGTTAGTGAATAAAAAGCTTGAGCAAAACTTGAGAGAGATGCTTTCCCAGATTTGTGCGATGCAGTGAGGACGGAGGAAAGAAGGTGTGTGCATTGGTTATAGCCTTTGTGCCCTTCAGTATTCTGTCAAGAACATCTTCAGTGTGTACATTATCAAACATTTATTTCCATATATACCAGTCACCACCCTCAACTGGATGGTACCTCTTTTTTCTAAACCCCTTTAGCTCCTTTGTATACATAGTTTATGGCCCTTAGAAATTCTGTTTAGTAGTAGAGATATTTCCTCTATGTGATTTGAAGCAAATTGTGGGCAGTGACATTGAACTGAACATAATTTATTGAATGTACTGCTATTCGGTGTCTAGCGAAATTCATTGCATGTATTTCTTGCTCAATAAATATTTTTGAATGAGTGAGTGAGAGAGTGGATGAGTGAATGGCTGAATGAATTTCATGTAAACCCAAACGGCACAGTGAGCTCTACTCGGGCTGTCACTAGTCTTCACTCAGTGTGTCTTTGACCAGCTCCCATACACTGATAGCAAATACACGAAGGAAGCTGAAGACAAAAGTTCCTAGGTGACTATCCAGTAGGTTGGATGCATGTTAGGTCCACCTCTGCCTTGTTCTGCATTTTATACTCATGACCCCTTTCAGCATGGAAGAATTACTACATTGCAAGGTCAGTGTGCTAGTAAAACAAACTTGGTGTGTGGTTAATGTCTTAGCAGAAGTAAGTAGGTATCAATAAACTTAATTCAAAAGCAGAAGGTGAGTGGTAATTTCTGACAGTAAGCAGCAACATTGCACCTGCTACTGATGCCTTCCCAACGAACTCTTGCAAAACTGCTCATTTCACACAATATACTATGAATGGGAGATCAAGTCCCATTCATTCCCTTCAGACTTGAGGTTGCTTCTTCCGGGTTCTTCTCTTCAATATTTGGTTTACGCTCCCGTGTCTACAGAGAAAGTTAGGATCACAGGATGGTTTTTGTTTCTTGTTTTATATGTATATGTTAATGCACTTGGTCAAGAAACTCCTTTTCAATGCCTTTCTGTGTGACACACATAAGTTAGGTGCTGAGGAACAGTAAACAGAGACAGAAAGCCCTCTCACAGTTTTGTGTAGAGGCACACAGGTTCAAGTAAACTGCCAGTCTCCAGGATTCTTGACACTAGCACTCAATTTTTCTTTAAAAAATGAAGTTCTCATTTCAGACCCAAAAGATGAATGACAACATCTTCATTTCAACAGAGGATTTAAAACTTTTGAGCAAATCTGGAAATAAAAAGGACTCCATTCTTCGGTGCCACTGTTTGATGCCGATAGTAGAAATATTGCTTGCAAATGTGGCTTTACCTCTCAAAATTAATTAGAGTACACTCATAGCAAAAAAAACTCAGGAGCAGTGAGATCCTCAGATAATGTGTAAGAATTGAGTGTGTTTTATTTTTTCTTCTGAATGTACTATGTCACATTAGGACGTAAAATGAGTCGTGTCTTTAAAGGTGGCTATTGAAAAACGCTCTTATCTATCTTTTCATCTATCAGCCAACCGGAAGCATTTCTCAAGCTGTGACTCAGTAACAAAGTTCACAAGAACTTTCGGTACAGAATATTTTTGAATGAGTTATGTTTGTCTTGATAGACCTTTTAGGAAATTGTTGTTGTGTTTCTTCCCCTTGTTGTTATCCTATTTTTTCCTTTGTCTCCAGTCTGAAATCATTAGCGATCCTTCCTATAGCTCTGCAAGAGAATCACCAGATCTTATCCCAAAGGATGACACATGAGAAAAGTGCATGGGTCTCATCTAGAAGAAGCACAGACCCTTTCCTCTAACATATGACTGTCTAGAACTTAGTCACATGACCTCACCTGAAGCAAAGGAGCCTGGGAAAACATATTCTAGCTTGCAGGACACTTCTATTTCACATGGAAAGAGATGAGATGGATTTTAATAGACAACTGTAGTCCCTACCACAGCTGCATGTTTACGGTATCTTATGATACTTATGGCATCCTCCTCTGAGGAGCAGATAGGAAGATGAAAACAGACAGAAAATATTTTTTTTAATGAGGCACAATAAAATAGATTTCACATGACAAATCTATTTCGTTAACCTACTGGAAATTGTAATCTTATATGGAATTAGGATGAGAAACAGACCCAAAAGCAAATTATGTAAGAATTAACATAATCCCTTTTCCTTTATTCCCTTAGACCTGGGTTATGAAAAACCCTGAAGGTTTCTTTGAAACCAATAGCTATGTGATTTAAAATGTAGAAGAAAAAAATGTAAACTTCTAAAGTCAATGTTTTCTATTCTTCAATGCAGATTTTTACTTTCCACAAGTAATATTATGTCACTGAGCTCAATAGTCCTGAGAAAGGAACCAACTTCTTTTATGGTTGTACCTTCCTCCTTTAGGCCACCTTCATCAAATATACAAAATGTTATGTGCACAGAGAAAGGATGCTGTCATTTTCATGGCACAGTACATCAATTTTGTTTTCTAGATAAACGCTATATGAACTTAACAGAAAAGAGCAGTTTTTTCAATGAAAATGCGTGACAGGAGCCAAAAGGTTTTAAAGCAAACACACAAATGTGTCATCTAATAGTCCATCAACCAGCCCTTGTCACACTGATAAACCTTTTATCTCCCGTTCCCAGATTTTAATCAGTAGCTTGGTTTGCATGTTTCTTGTGTCACTGCAGCAACCAACCTAATGGGGATTCTTTATGCCTTGAGAAATCAACTCATTTGGGCCTAAATGAAACATTTCACTGCCTTGTTTTATCTCCTTCTCTATTCACATTAACATAATAGCTTTTAATTGGATTGTATTTGTGATTAGAGTCAGCAAAGGTGGCATTCTCTCAAAGGAAATTGACTGCAAGGCAAACTGCTGAGACTCCATCTGGGAACATGCTTTCAGCCCTTGCCTCAAGGAGACATGGCCTCAGGAAATACAGCCTTGGGAGTCACCTGATAACTCATTTCTCCTAACAGTGGAGTCTACTACATTTATGATCAAGGCTTACACACCCCCATACCTGAAACATTTTGTTAACATTCAAATACATGTCCTCAAAAATAGAGCATTTACAAAAGGACATGAAAAAATGGGTGAATTCTTATATAATTTTAGAGGTAGAGGAGGCCTTCCTAGGTCTGATTTCCAAAGCAGAATCTAAAGAACAAATGACGGCCACGTATAATTACAGACACATAATATATCTACATATCAAAAGACTATAAATAAAATTACAGCAAACTGAGGAAATATCTGTAATTTATATGAGCACCAAAGGGTTATTATTTTTAATATATAAATTCTTACAAGTTATATAAAAAGTACAAATGGTATATGTGAATAAATGGTAGAAGAAGAAATTTGCTAAGGAAGTACAAATATCCAATAAACACATGACAAAAATTATTACTCTTCAGGTCTGGAAGATGTTTAAATTAAGATGACATTTCTTACCTGTTGAATAAATAAGTAAATAACAAGGAGTTCAGTGTATCCAGAAAACAAAGTATGAATACCTTTGAATATTCAACATACTTTGAAAAATTATTGCCAGCAATTAGATAAGAAAATAAAATTAAGGGAATGTAGATTGGAAAGATAGAAGTAAAACTGTCTATTCACAAATCTATGTATATATTTACATAGAGAGAAAATTCTGAGGATTCTACCAACAACTTTTTCTGTTTTTGACCACACTGTGTGGCATGCGGGATCTTAGTTCCCTGACCAGGGACTGAACCCATGTCCCCAGCAGTGGAAGTGCAGATTCTCAACCACTGGACCACGAGGGAAGTCCCTACCAACAACTATTAAAGCTCATAAATGAGTTCAGCAAAATCTCAGAATGCCAGATCAATATACATAAATCACCTGTATTTCTATACTCTGGCAAAGAACAATCTGAAAATGAAATGAAGACAATTCAATTTATAATAGTGTCACAAAGAATAAAATACTTAGAAAAAAATTTAACAAAAGAAGTGCAAGATTCGTATATTGAAGACCATAAAATCATGATGAAAGAAATTAAAGGAAACCAAAATAAGTAGACAGGCATCCTGTGTTCATGGATTTAAAGACATAATATTGTTGAGATGGCAGTGCTGCCCCAAATCGATCTATTGGGTCAATGGAATTGGTGTCAAAATTCTAGCTGCCTGTTTTGTAGAAATTGGTGAGCTGATTCTAAAATTCATATGGAAATTCAAAGAACTCAGGAGGCAAAATAATTTTTAAAAATAATAATTTAAAAAGAACATACTGAGGAACTCACACTTCCCTATTTCCAATTTACAACAAAGCTACAATTATCAAGACAGTGGTCCTGGCATAAAGATAGCCCTATAGATGAATGGAGTAGAATTGAAAATCTAGAAATAAACTCTTACATTGATGCTCCATTAGTATTTGACCAGGGAATGAATGCACAAGGGACCAGATAGTATCATATCCCATTTAAAAAATATTATTTCTCTGTTCTCCCTAAATCCCAGTGCAAAAAATTCTCCTCCCTTTTATCCAAATAACAACAACAGAAGTCCATCACGGAAATCAACTCAGGCATATAGATGCCTATCAGCCCCACCTCCCCCAACATTGCATCAGACACACAGAATAACCCATGTAGAGAATTGTCAGAAAAGGAAAACTTAGGAATATCTTAATCATTGAAAGTTGATCCCATTGAAAGATGAAAAGCCAAAATACAACAAAATTTAGAAGTTGAATAGTTTCCAACAGTAATTATAACAATTAAATTAGATTTTTTTTTCTATTTTTTGAATGTATTCACTTATTTAAGCCAAATGCATTTTCTGGACCTACTATGTATCACATGCTAGGCTAAACACTAGGAATATAAAGAGGATGCTATTCAGTCTCCATCTCCAAAATGCTCACAGTTTAGTCACAGCCAAAGAATTCATTCACTGAGCATGTGCTGATTTTGACCTAGGTCAAGAACCAGACACTGTGCTTGTTTCTAAGGATATGAAAACATTTAGGACACAGTCACTGCCTTTAAAAAATAGTTGGTCCTCTGCAAGAGTGGGTGAACAGATAGGTAGGTATATAGATGATAGATGGTTAGATAGATAGGTAGATAACGAGATACAGATTGGTAGGTAGGTAGTTAAATAGAAATAGATGTGTTCAAATAAGTATAATAAAATTGCATAGATGTAGTATAAACATCTTTGCAGAGTTTGGTGTGGTAACAAAGGTGGTATGGTCAATCCTATGGACCAGAGAGAATCCCATAGTCGATGGTAAGTCTCCAACCCAGAAAGGACAAATTTTTGCTCTGGCCTGTGGTCCAGAGGAATTAAACACCACTGACTTCATGTCACTACAAGTGCAAGTGACATTATTTCTACCCTGTAAAAAATAATAGCAGCCATTAGAAAGATTTTTCCTAAGCTTTATTAGCAGTTGTAAACTAAACAGATACTTATAAAAAATGGCCACTTAAAATGTTAATTTTATGAATGTTTACAATAATCAAAGTAAAAAAGGATTAACAAGCCTTAAAAGGACAGTGATAAAAGATGGTAAATTTATTCAGTGTCTTAACAAAGTATGAACGAGTCATAAGTATTTACAAAATAATAATACTTTGTGTTTATTACATTTTACAGGAGAAATTCAAAAGTTAGGAAGTTTATTACTAAAAAAACTGAGAGTCAGACTATTTATTATTCAAAATCTTTACTGGGGCCAATGCCAGCTGGAAGGTACTTGTGTCTCCTGGGCTGACGGTCCTCTCTGTTTCTCACCAAAGGCTGTGCAGTTTTCCCTTTTGACAACTGCATGAGACAATACCACTGATATTTCAAAAGAATGCCATTTCAAGTTTACTTTTAGCACAGTCTAACCTTTCTATGTGTTACTCGCAAATTGACATACTCCCCAATAAGTATAATTTGTGATTTCTGATCAAGCATGCTGAATTTACAGACATCCTTTGGCTAAATACTGTGCAAACAGGTTCAATAGCCATAGAAGTAACTTTGGTATTATCATACACGATCCGTCCATTCCGTAAGAGTGTCATGACAAGCTAATAACACAGTTATAGTTTCACCTTCTATGTGAGTGAATTCTTCATGTTCAAAATTAAAAAACGGTGGCAGATTCTGTCATGATAGGATTTTCTTAATATTCTAAAAAAGACATCTCATTTTTCTTAAAACTTAATGGTATAATTAAAGGAACAAGATTATGTTTTCTGAGACCCACAGTCCAAGGACCATTTATATTAAGGAAAGGCTGCTGTCAAGGACATGGTGATAATTGCCACCATCTTTTTGAATGTCCATTGTATGCTTGGCACTAAGGCAAGCGCTTTCTATAATCTCAAGTACATTTCATATGACCCTTAAAACAACTCTCTATAAGGGAAGTATTACTACCTTCATTTGACAGAAAAGGGAGCAGGCTTGGAGCTTGGAACATTAAGTGACATTCCAAAAGTTGCACAAACAAGTGGCAGAGAAGAGATTCAAACCTAGACCTACCGAACTCCAAAGCAGGTTTTCAGAGAGTTCACATTAATTCCACATCACTGATGAGTTGGGTTTTGGTGTCAGTCTTTTGTCTCTCTTGGCCTGAGTTGTATCATCTGGTAAATAGGTGAAGGGTGAGACTCACTACACTGATGCTCTTTTAAGTAGCAACGAAGGAGCTACAGGAGTCACCGTATAATTGCTAAGTGGTGGTAAACACTGTAGCGCAGTAATTGTCACTGACTCTTTTTTTTTTTTTTTTTTTTTTTTTTTTTTGCGGCACGCGGGCCTCTCACTGTTGTGGCCTCTCCTGTCGCAGAACACAGCCTCCGGACGTGCAGGCTCAGCGGCCATGGCTCACGGGCCCAGCCACTCCGCGGCATGTGGGATCCTCCCGGATCGGGGCACGAACCCATGTCCCCTGCATCGGCAGGCGGACTCTCAACCACTGCACCACCAGGGAAGCCCGTCACTGCCTCTTTTAACATTCAAACATCAAGAATTTTAAACTCTGTCATAAACTGAAAGATAGAAGCTGTGTCTATGCATGCAAGGTTTAATAAGACCATATAATAGGTTCTATCCAATTTTTTATGCATGGTTGTGAGATGACATAACTACAGAGTGAAGGATAGTGACACGATGCCTAGTTGCATCACCGTTTTAAGTAGGCTCTTGATAACCAAGTCTGCAAATACAAAAAGGTCTCTGATCAATTCAGAGTCCATGTCTTTCCAAGTTTTTCTCCCCACTGGTCCTAGTGCTACCTTCAGACGCAATTCCCTCTTCCATCTGACAGTGTAGCAAAACTTTCAAGACTGGTTTAAAGGTCACATCGGTTTGATGTTTTCTTTTCCTATAACGATTCCTCCTTCAGGAAAACAGCCTTTTGTCATCAATAATCAGTATCTATTAAAAAAAATAGCAAGCTTGAAGTTTCCCTGCCGTTCTGCATTCCCTTCTCTTAGGTAAAAGCTGTCCCTAACACAGTCTGTTTTATTTCTAACAAACTTGTGTTTGCCTTTTTGACCCTACTTTTCAGACAGATAAAGAAAAAAAAATAGGATGGGGAAAGTAAGAGTATTGCTAGAGGCATGAAATCACTCCCAATACTGCATCTCAAAGATCCGTCTGGGTTTTTCTCCAAGGGATGCTCAGCATCCCCCTAAACCTCTCAATCTCTAGGTCTTAGAGGTTTTAGCAGTTGGTCCATCAGATGAAAATTGGACACATATGTACTTCTGTTCATTCATGAATTTTCCACTGGAGAATAATTCCTTGAATAGGAAAAATCAAGCCAGTTGGAACCTTTTTCTAGTGCAAGCTTCTTGTGCTGTAAAACAAAATATAAAAATGGAAAATCCAAGTTTTGACCTCCTAATCTTTATTATCATGTGGATCCTAATTTTTAAAACTTACCTTTAGATATTCTTCTCATTTTTCTACCCCTTGTTTCTATCATTTTTGATAGCCAAAGCTTTTTATAGCCTTTTCTAAAAATTATTTTTTGTGTGATTAGAATACAATGTTGAACTTCCAAACTACCACTTGTTCTGTCTTGTCAAAAATCCCTTCCACCTCCCCAAATCTCTGATAAATCAATAGGACCAGGAGCACTGTGGCTCTTTTCCTCTAAGGCTAGGAGGCTTTCCAGGTCACATTTAGGGCTTCTGTAGCTGCGGTGGGAATACCAACCTGAGAGGTATCCGTGCTAAGTGAGCTTTTAAAGTGGATCTAGATCTTGAATGGTACTTTGACAGCAGATGCAAAGAGTGGAAAACAGGATTTTCATGCCTGATAAATCTTTCCAGAACGTTTCATCAGAAGGGATCTTGGGGGCCTTCCCTGGTGGTGCAGTGGTTGAGAGTCCGCCTGCCGATGCAGGGGACACGGGTTCGTGCCCCGGTCTGGGAAGATCCCACATGCCGCAGAGCGGCTAGGCCCGTGAGCCATGCCCGCTGAGCCTGCGCATCCGGAGCCTGTGCTCCACAACAGGAGAGGCCACAACAGTGAGAGGCCCGCATACTGCAAAAAAAAAAAGGGGGGGGGATCTTGGTAAACAGGTTTAAGCCATAAATATCACCAGATTACAAAGTGAGTAAATACAGTATTACCAATGGTTGAAAAAAAGATGCTAGGAGAAATGCCAACAAGATGTTTTCCCCCAGTGAAAGACAGATCTCAAGTCTGCATCCAGCTTTGTTCCCAGGCAGGTGCTTTGACTGGAGGTGTGCATTCAGAGATGCTTTAAGAACTTGATTGAAAGTATGACCTATCTCCCCATTTTTCTGACTACAGATTACTACCGAGACCCTTAAAAGAATCATAGATTAGTGGGTCCAGGGTAGTAATGCCCATTCTAGGGGTAAGAATGTAAATCCCAGGAAACATTATATCATCCTGTTCCCTTCATTTGTTCCTGACAGGACAGTAGTAAATGCTGATCCCACGGATCCTATTTCCAGCTCACTGAGTAGACTAATCCTCTCCAAAATAATGCTACATAATTCCAGACAAGCACAAGATTAAAACAGAACCAAAATTTACTGAGCACTTAATATCTGCGGGGCTCTGTGTTAAGCACTTTACATACACTTTCTCATTTTATCCTTAGAATACTCAAGAGAGGGACGTATCACTAATCCCAGTGACAGATGAAAAGACAGAGCTAGGTCACTTGTGTTGAGCCATTAAGAATTAGAGCCATATCACTTGTGTTCTCAGTCACTACAATGTTCTGTCTTCAGTGGGTCTACAATCTAGTTAAAGAAATAAGACATTGTCATGTGAAATGCTGGCCAACCACACATATACGCGTGCACGTGCACACACGTACCAAAACAAAACACACACACATATACACACAGGAGAAAATAGCATAACTAAATAATTTATTGAGGGGAAAGTATAGAGTTACTGTTATTAAGAATTTTGCGGTGCACCAGAAACTAACACAACATTGTAAGTCAACCATACTCCAAGGAAAAATTAAAAATAAAGAAATAAAAATTAAAAGTTCATCTTTTCCCCACCGGGAAAAAAAAAAGAATTCTGAGGAATTCAAGAGGAGAAAATTTTTAAACATCACTGACATATATCTTAAAAAGAGAGATGAAATTGAGTTGGTGTTTGTGTGGCAGGTAGAATTAGAAGATCAGAAGGGTTTCCAGTGTTGTACAGAGGATCTTGAGGCCGTGTTTATATTATAAACTGTCAATACTTCCACTTAATCAGCAGCTTCAGTAAGAATAAGTCACACTTTCCATGGGTGCTAATACAAGTGGGAAATGTAGTTCCCTATACAGAGACTTATTAAACTTCATTGACTTTGACCCTGTAATTCCATTTCTAGAAATCTTTCCCAAGGAGATAGGAAGAGATTCAGAGAAATATATTAATTAATGCAAAACGTTTTTATTGAGCATTCGTCCTGTGCTGGCCGGTGCACATGACACTGTGATACAGCCGTGAACAGGGCCAGGAAGTTCCCCTCAGAGTTTCCAAGCGTGTTCATTGAAGCATGACATAAAACAACAACAAACTGTTTTCAAACTAAATGTCCAACAGTGAGGGGATGCTTAAAAAAACTGTATTATGTCCATAGGACTAAACACTAAGCAGCCATGGAAAATCATGTTTTCAAGTATATTTAAGAGCACTGGGATCTCCCAGAATAATGCATAGAAAAAAAAAATCCCTCTAGGATTATGTGGCTTTCCAGGTCAAGATCTGAGCTTCTCTAATTGCAATGGGAATAAAAATCTGAGAGAGACTCAAAGAAAGTAAATTTTAAGTGGTCCTGCTTACATTATGATCCCAATTTTCAAAATATATGTGATAGTATTCCAACTTTAAACACATATTTATAGATTGCCCAAATGAGTGTGGTTATTTCCTGATGGCAGCATTATGCTCAATTTTTATTTTCTTTTTTATATGTCTTTATGTTTTCTAAAATGGGCATGTTTTACTTTTAACACCAGAAAAAAAAATTGAAATAACATAAAAACGAAATAATTGGTTCCCCTTCTTTTAAGTGGTGTGAGAATAAATAATTGTTATATTTCCTTACATTGGAGGTCTATCCCAAGCATCTTCAGATTTTTTAGTTCCTGTTTATGGAAATAAAGCCCATACTACAGAAACGCAGCAGAATGATTTTGGATGATGAGATGTAGTTAATTTCATTTCTCCTTCAATTGGTCCCACATCCAGGAACTGGAAACACCGGTTCCACCTCCAATATCACCTGCAAAGAATCAGGCCATCCAGGCTTTATTATTCCGCGTCCATCATGTCGGGGCAGTTCCAGCTCGAGAGACAAACAGCCCTGCAGCAAATTTACAAGGTGGGTTGTGAGAACCTCACAAAGTTCAGGAAACCACAAGTCACATAAGACATGGGACTGAGAAAATAGTGCAGGATTTCTAAACCCTCTTCAAAACAAAGTGGCTAATAGCTAAGGTATTTCTATAAACGCGCTCAACACATAGTAGGCATTAATAAACATTGCTTTCTATTCTCCTTCCTTATTTATTTTAATCAGACCTTAAAACAACATGTAACCATAAACTCAGCTGTAAAAGCTGAGTCAAATTGTCAGAAAAGTGGAAGGAATATTTGCATTGCCGCTGTGATAATATTGTTGGGGAAAGTTAAGGCTATGAAAGGTTGGAATTATTTCATTTTTAATAACCTAATAGTCAATGCAGTAGAAATACATTACATGGAGAAAGATGACCACTGGTTAAGACTCAGTATTTACAGTTAACGAGTGAATTTTTTTTCCAATAAAGGAAGAAAATCTAAGCTGACGATACATTTGTGGGGAGGAGGGGGTTGTATGATTAAATTAGGCTACTTCTTTAAAATTAAGTCTTGCTTCAAAAGGAATTTCATTATGCCTTGCTCGCCTTTTCATATTCAAACATTGGAGCCAGGATTGAAATCCTGGATTTTTCGGGCGCCTGCATTTTAAAAGATTTTGTTTATGTTAAGGCTTAGGTCACTTTAATAGGTATGTTTTAAGGAAAACATTACCTTTGGGTGACCTCTGGGATTTGAAGGTGAAAATTCAGTCACTGGGAAAAAAAAAAGGCATCTGAGTTGTCATGGGTGAAATATCTAACCTTAAAGACAATTGTGTGTCATCCTGTGTCTTGCTCCAGCAATAAAAAACAGTTGAACCACAGCTGGCACAAAGTAGGTCCTGATGGATCATGATTCTTCACTAGAAAAACACTGGCGGTTAAAAATAAACATGTTAATGGAAAATAAACTAGTGGAATTTTATAGAAGCAGCAAAACATTTTCAGTGATCTTTCAGGAAGCAGGTTCCAAACCATTCCCCCCAATTCTTAAATTGTTATTATAAGCGAAGCATTTTACCTCTGGAGAGAAGAATAAAATCGTGCTGGTTATCATATATCAGAATTACACAGGGCATCATCTGTTAATGATCATTTATTCCTAGCTACTTGAAGAATAATTCCCAGTAATTATAACAAATGTAAGTCAAAGAGTAATAGCATCCTTTACATAGTAGAGTAATTATAAGTTATGTCCATGCACCTGGGACAATGGTCTTTTATGCTCGGTATTAAATCTGTGCTGCAATTTATTCACAATGCCATCACTGGGATTGAAGAAAGGAAGCTTGCCTGTAGAAAGGAAACTTGTCCTCCTTTCACACTTCCAATAAGTCATTTGAAGAAAACTGCTCTTTGCATGCCTTGCTAAACCCAATTACCACCAAGGCATCATAAACAAATATTCACTGCATTTACAGCTGGTTCTTTATTGCACAGTGCAAAATGTATTGTTAAAATTTAAACCATTTAAAGGGAGTCAGCGTCCAAATTTCTGCATCTATTTAAACTTTAATTGAAAAAAACCTCAAGCATGTGTTGCAATATTTTCTTATATAGAGACTGCTGCTAAATGAACAATCATATAACACTTTCAAGTCTAGCAAAAGCCAGACAAGAATGTAGGCGGGCGTCTCTGGCTTTGATATTTGTTAACACTGGAATCTACCAGTTTGCTTAAGTGGAAAGACACTAAATACAGGTTCCATAAAATTTTAGGATGAAATGGAACCATTAAAAAGAACGTTATGGACCCCCTCTCAGTAGAATCAGTCACTGTCAATCTTCTGGAAGCTCAATGCAGGCTTAGAAGGAAGTATTGAATGCCACTGATGGTGTCCTAACTCTCTGAGTTAATGGGTCCATTAATCATGCATGTGCATCATTCTCGTCTATAAGAGAAAAAATTAAACTAATAATTCAAGGAGAAATAATTCTCATTGAAAGAAAAGAAAAACAATTATTCAAGGCTCTTCAGAATTTGGCCCTGCCAATCTCTGAGGCCTAACAACACTCCTAGGGGTAGCTCCAGCCATACTGAAAGAATCTCCTTCCAGGCTTTCTGTCCTGCAAGCAAATCACTCTTTTGTAACAGATACCTCTCCTCTGTTTCTTCACCTGGTACACAGAAACCCACCAGTCAGGTTTTAGCTTAAATATCTCCTCCTCCAGAAAGCCTTCCGTGCTCCCTCCCCAACTGTGTAAAGTTACTCGCCATTGATGTACTCTTATGAATAGGCTTTGCTTTTCCCTGCAGCTGCTTGTTTATTTCTCTACTAATCTCTTCTCATCGTGGGCAGGCAGGAGACTGTGCTGGCTCAACATTAAGTGTCTAGTACCTACCACCGTGGCTGACACAGAGCATGAGCTCAACAGATATGTGTTTGTTAGTGGATGCCCCTAGACCTGGCTGGTCAGAGTGCTGTCCAGAGGACAGCTTTGGGAATGGGGCGGGAGAGAAAGTCTGCAGGAAGCGGCTGAAGAATATCAGGAGATATGCTGGGAAAAAGTCTACCTTGGTGCAATGAAGTTAGATCATTTAATCTTAAAGCAGGTTTCTTTCTTTTACCTTGTTTCCTTTATCCTTCCCTCGTTTAATTTTATATATTAGAGCTTCTCAGGGCATTTTAACATATGCTAATGTTTATTATTAAATTCTATGAAGGACATTTTCCAAGTTTATTTGCTCATAGGACTTTTTGTTGGCAAGCAGCCACCAAGATATGAGACATGTGGTTCTCAGGGAACACAATTGGAGAAGATCTGTCCTGGCTAAACCTTTCTGTAATGCTATATAATTTTTTATCACTGTATCTATAAAACAGGAATAAAAATTATCTGCAGTAATCTGATAGGAACAATAAATATGTTATGAATCAAAGCATCTATTGTTCTCATAGATCTATTACCTAATAAAGATTTGTGGATGTCACACAGAGGGGAGGTATTCCTTGAATGAAGAAAGGAAAAGAATCCACATAGAAATGTCTGTGTATATTCATGAATTTCAATTCTACAAATTTCCAGACTCCCATTTGCCTTATTATCAAATAGTATTGATTAAACATGTGGTTCATATGTCTTTGTTTAAGTAAACAATCTTCAAATGAGTAGATAAATGAATACATGATGATGATCTTCAACAATTTATCTTTCTCTTTAAGACCAAACCTCACAATAGAAAGCATAACCCAATGAAGAATGCATTTGGGAAGCAATCCATGCTTTCTACCCCTCCCCAGTCTTATGGCCACCATGCCAGATGTGCTCTATGCAATACAGGTAAGGATGAGATTTTGTTTGTTTCTTTGTTTTCCACTACATTTGTCCTTCTAGAATAATATGGATACTAGGACAGCTAAACCATTGCGAGTGGCCAGTTTCTTGCATTCTGAGCAGAAGAGAGAGAAGAAAGGGCCAGATGAACAGATGCTATTATGTCCAGGAATAAAAGGAATAAAAAGCATGAAATTAACTACAAACCTGTAGTGTTATTAAGTAATTTTGGAGAATCACACTAAATTCTCACCGTTTATGCTGATATTTTGACTTTGAGTTTCACAATATTTCTATTTTCCACTGTCTATGAGGAGACTGGGAAAGGCATTTAGGGATTTAGAATTATTGCTATTTACTCAATGGTGAGAATGCAATCATTTTGAAATTGAGGTAAATTGTGTTCAAACTAAAATTTTAGAAAACTGGAGGAAAGATTCTGGGCAAAGAGAGAGAAAGGGCTACAGGACTCTCCATGAGTCTTATCCATGTCAATTACCAAAATTAATGAAATTAAGTGATGTTAAGTCAAAAGGGTACAGCCAATGCTTTGAATATGGTTACTTTTACATTTAGCCTATACACAACATCAAAATATCAGTTTCAAATGTAAAACATAAAGTTAGACTTTTAAACATTATAGTCAAATATACAGATACCTTGAAACAGCTAGCAGTTTTGGCTATATGACGCCATGATCAGACTTTTCAAAAATACAAAAGAGAGTAACAAATTCCCATAAACTTAGCAGCATAAAATAACATACAGTTACTATCTTACAGTCCCTGTGGTCAGAAGTCCAGGCACGGCTTACCTGGCTCCTCTGCTTAGGGTTTCATAAAATTGCAACAAAGCTATGGTCCAGGGCTTGGCTCTCATTAGAGGCTCGACTAGGGAGGGGCCTGCTCCCACACTCCCCCCGGTTGTTGGTGGAATTCATTTCCTTGTGGTAGCAGGACTCATGGAACCTCGTTTAGAAACGTCAGCCCACAGCGGAGTCTCTATAATCAATGTGATCACAAGAGTGACATCCATCGCCTTTGCCCTACTCAGTGTGTTGGAAGCAAGCCCCAGACGCTGTTCACCCTCAGAGGGAAGGGATTACACAAGCACATCTGCCCCAGGACCAGGGATGTGGGGTCACCTTAAATCCATCCACCACAGCCACCAACAGCCGTGAGCTGTACACCTTTCAACTTCTACTCCTGGAAAAACATGGATTCTTTTCATTGGTATCAGTTTGAAAAATACTAGGGACGTATTCTAAGTGGCCTAGCTAAAGTCAGGGATCCATCACTGGACCAGTCAACTGCAGCCAAGGATGTGTAGCTCCCAAGTTATTCAGGAAGACAAGTAGGGAAAAGGGTAGACCCCAAGAAATGGGGGAGAATGGTACAGGTTCCCAAATCCTACTTATTCCAAACCAGGTTTCCACTATGTTAGAAAACCTGAGTCATTATATTGCTTTATATGTTTTTGGCCTTGGAGTTCTGGCCATCTTCACAGTTTTAATCAGACTGAGGAAAGAAATTTCCTTTTACTCACCAAGACTGACAGATACGTCACAGCCTCTAGCTTTGGGATATGGTCGTATACTTTTTAAGTCTAACAAACAACATCTGAAATAATTCTTCCGTAGCAAAGTAAAGTACCTTAAGGTAACTGCTCAGGGTGCATCTGTTCTAATGTTTGCAATAGTTTAACAATATCTATTCACTCTTCTCAACAACCTACTAAGGTGTATCCACACTGCAATTACAAAACACTGCTTAATTTTCTCACATTTTTAGCCGCGTCAGATGCAAATTGCAAGATTAAAATTCAGAAATTTTTTACAGTGTTTTTTACCTCCCTGGCCTAACTGGACCTACACATAAGTAGATAAGTGATACTGTAAAGTGAGTAAACAGGGCTGGGGGAACATTAATCATAAATATGATGAAAATAGGACCCCACCACTTAGAAACCAGTCAAAACATCCTCCTGTATTTGGAAAAAATCCCATCATCTTGACCTTTTAATGATTTTTAGTTAATAATATTTATTTTTAGAAATCCAAAGCAACTGAAGTCTTTATTCCTAACCTTAATATTTTCAATTTGCATATTGAACACTAAAACCGCTAAAACCGCTTGAAAACCGCTAAACCAAATATCACTGAACTTCTCATGATAACAGGAAATCCTGTCACTGCAGCATGTTCAAAATTAGGAAAGCTTTTGATCATTTGATAAAGAAGTACAAGCTAGTTAGACCTGTGATGCAAACTTTAAGAAACAATATAAAATAAGGATAAAGAAGAATTTCCAGAAGAGCTGCTTTGGTTTGTTTGAGATGTTCAACCAGGAAAGTAAATTGCCAAATAAGAACAGAAGCATAAATTAGTTCAAGAGACAGCTCAGACATCTTTACTGAAGAACATTGATGGGTCCAGCCTCAGAGCACGGAGGTGGAGCTAAAGGGCATGAGCTTGTCTTCTCTCAAGCAATCCTTGAAGACAATGAATAGTAATGTCTCTAAAAAATGTCACTTTTCAGGATATCCCTTTTTATATGCATTGGCCAAGCAAGGGCAAAGTGGGAGGACAACCCTTTATTGGAGCAGCCAGTCTCTCAGCTAAAACTGGACTTCCTGGAACCAGAATCTCAAATATTAGTATGATTGACCCAACCTCTAACATTTCCAAGTTGACATTGCCCTGTAGTTAACATTCTGAGGGTTTTTTTTTTTTTTTGATAAGTTCTTAATAAACAAAACTTGTTCTGAATATGGTTACTCAGAGGAAAATGAATCCTTATTGATTTAAGGATATTATAAACATCTTTATGACACACAGAAACATAAATTCTTAGATTACAGACTTAGCAGGCAGTTTAAAAAATAGTACTCTAGACAGAAACAAAACAAACCTCTAATTTGTGTCTTGTGAAAAATGTGGTCGTTATGGACTTCATGAAGGAGACGGTCACATAGAGATCTTTACAAATTTTTTTTTTTTTTTTTTTTATGGCTGTGTTGGGTCTTCGTTTCTGTGCGAGGGCTTTCTCTAGTTGTGGCAAATGGGGGCCACTCCTCATCGCGGTGCGCGGGCCTCTCACTGTCGCGGCCTCTCCCGTTGCGGAGCAAGGCTCCAGACGCGCAGGCTCAGTAATTGTGGCTCACGGGGCCAGCTGCTCCGTGGCACGCGGGATCCTCCCAGACCAGGGCTCGAACCCGTGTGTCCGGCATTGGCAGGCGGACGCTCAACCACTGCGCCACCAGGGAAGCCCCACAAACTTTTGATTAATAACTTTAACCATCTCTCAAACCCCAGTCCTCCAAATCCTATGAAGTTGATTATAGTCAAGAATAAATTGTGCTCTGCTGTGTCCTAAGTAAGATACTTAATATGGTGATGGTGACGGTATTTGCTTCCAACCTCTGACCACGTTCTAAAGAGTCAGCAAAGAGAAGTAGTGGTGAGCATAGACTTTGCAATCCAATTACAGAAGCCTGGGTGAGGATTGGAACTACTTAGAGTTGGCCAATAAACTCCTTTTAAAACAAGTCTGTAGGGGCTTTCCCAGGTGGCACAGTGGCTGACAGTCCGCCTGCCAATGCAGGGGACATGGATTCATGCCCCGGTCCGGGAGGATCCCACATGCCGCAGAGTGGCTGGGCCCATGAGCCTTGGCCGCTGAGCCTGCGTGTCCAGAGCCTGTGCTCCGCAACGGGAGAGGCCACAGCAGTGAGAGGCCCATGTACCACACACACAAAAAAAAGAAATAAAATCTGTAAAATGAACCTACAAATAGTACCTACCAGCTGTAGGCATGATCTGAAATAATGTATATAAAGTGCCTAACAAATAGGGAAACTCAGTAAGACTAAGTTATAATTACTACTCTCTACCAGGCATTATTTTACTAAAAATGTTTCATTTTTGTCTCATTTAGTTCTGGGAGCAGCCCATTCACTTCACAGTTGAAGGAGGCAGACCCAGAAAGGATCAGTAACTTGCAGGAGGCCACGTGGCTGGTAATTGACAGAATTAAAATTTAAACTCCAGTCTGTCTGCTGTCAGAGCCTGTTGTTTGCCATGGAGCAAGGTGGGAGGAGGGCTGGAGTTTTGTTGTTTCCCTGAAGGCCAAAGAACACGGTACTCCAAAGAAAAGAAGGAAAGGAATCCTACACTCTGTAGCTCTTCCGATGCTAAGTCTGATGTCTGGATCTACCAG